>NC_142009.1:149995211-150595211 GCF_049901735.1 Notechis scutatus | reverse complement strand
AATAATAATAATAATAATAATAATAATAATAATAACAATAATAATAATAATAAAAATAAAAATAAAGGTAGAGACACGAGATTCAGTCCTCCACAATGGAAGGTGACAACGTCTTCCGCTCCAACACAAATAAGTCCCGAGATAAGTCAGTGGGCCCCCAAAAGGCCTCTAAGGCGGCGGATAAGGATGCCCATAGATGGCATCAAGCCTTGGAAAGACAGTGGCAGAAACCGGCCAGGGAGGCGGACAAGATGGCTATGACACAACAATCGGATCAGGACCCAAGTACATTGTTGGGGCCCTTGGACTTATCCACCCAGCCCAGACAGGCTATTTCTGGACAGCCTCCCATAGGCATATCTCCTCCAATGAGCACTGCCCGGCGAATCCCAAAGGCAACCTTCACCCCTAAACCGGTCGCCGGTTTAAGACAGGAGGAGGGATTACCTGAGACTATTCCCATCGAAATGAGGCAATGGATGGAGATGGCCATACAAAAGGGCATTGCGGCTGGAGTTCAGCAATCCATCTGGACCAGACACTTTTTGGCTACTTCAGAAGCGGGATCCCTGTCTGCTCGATCCTTTGCGCATATGGGACATCATCAAACTCAGGTATTCCCCAATATCCCTGACGTACCAGCCCAGGGTCTTCGGGAGGAGGTGGAATTAGATGACCAGGATGTTCCCATGGAGGTGGGGTCAATCCATCAGATGGACTTGGGGTTGTCAGAGGCTGACCCACTAGAACGAGGAATGTCGGATGACGAAGGCCTCATTATGGACCAACCTACCTTTTCTGGCCTTTTTCGTCCACACCTCTTTAAAACTTTAATGTTCAAAGCAAAGAACACCGCTAAACTAGGCACATAAAGCCCTCATCCATTGTCAACAGGGTCTCAGGACGAATCCGAGGATCTAATATTCTCACAACTGGCTAATGAGACAGAAACTATTCCTGTCCCTTGTATGTTTGCTGAATTAGTACAAAATCAATGGGCATCAGCAGCATCCTACCCAGCCCCAACAGGATACGATAAACGATATTATAATTTGGCACCAGAGTTTTCAAATTTTCTCAAAACGCCGGAGGTGGATGAGCCCATTGTGGCACTGGCCTCTTCTTCAACCTTTCCCAACAAGGCCGAGGAAGCCCCGAGACCGGAGGAAAAGAGAGCAGAGTTGGCACTCCGTAGGGCGCATGTTTCTGATGCCTGGGCCATTACGGCAGCTACAGCTGCGTCCTTTTTTACACGGTCCTCCCTCCGATGGCTCTTCCACTTGAGGGATATATTGCCGGCGTCAAATGTCAGAGCCCACCAGGACGTTGCTAAGATTATTGCAGCGGCAGAATTCTCCAGCGCCACATTTAATGCAGTCAAATTCTCATCTAGAGCCATAGCATCTCACGTATCAGCACGGAGACTGCTATGGCTCAGACATTGGCAGGCGGATACCAAGCATAAATGCAAGCTGGCATCAGCCCCAATATCGGGGGATAAATAATTTGGCAGTGTCTTGGAGCCCCTGCTTATTGAGAATAGAAACAAGAAAAAAGTGCTTCCCCCTCTTTTTCGGAGGTCTGAAAACAGAACGCCCCAGTCGTTTCGAAGGGGTTCCTTTCGGACCTGCTATCAAGGCCCATACGTTCCCAGATCGCAAAGAACATCAGGCTACAAACCCAGTTTTAGACAGGATAGGTCAGAATCTTCCGACAGAGGTCAGTGGGGAGGCCAAAACAGAAGAAACCCCAGAGGTACCGGAGGCCGATTTTTTCGTCGCCCCAAGTGAGTCCTTGACAGCAGCTCCCATTGGAGGGCGGCTAAAATTGTTTGCTGATCAATGGGACAGCTCCACCTCTGATGCGCAGGTCAAGGACTCTGTTAGGTTTGGTTTGGCGCTAGAGTTTCAATCCTCCCCTCCAAACTTTTTCATTAGGAGCCCTAGGTCCACGGGCCCCATTAAGAGAGTGTTGATGCAGGAAGCTATCAATCATCTTCTGCATATTCGGGCCATTAGAGAGGTCCCATCTGAACAACGGGGTCAAGGCTGTTACTCTCTATTGTTTGTGGTCCCAAAGAGTTGGGGGGGGCTGGAGGGCAATTTTGGACCTCAAACGTCTGAACAGATCATTGGTTTATCGAAAATTCAAAATGACTACTCTCCAGTCCATTCTGCTCAGCATCAGAGAGAACGATGTCCTGACCTCTATAGATCTGACAGAGGCTTATCTACATATACCAATTAGACCTCCTCACTACAAATACCTTAGATTTTGCTGTTGTGATTGGCACTACGAATATATCGCCCTACCATTCGGTCTGGCTTCGGCCCCTAGGACTTTTACCAAGGTCCTAGCGGCTTTGGCTGCCTCCCTCAGGATCAAATCTATTCGTTTACAGTGTTATCTGGATGATATTTTAATTTTGTCATCTTCCAGACATCAAACAAATTTGGATACCAAGATTACTCTGGAGACCCTTCAAGGTCACGGCTTTTCCATAAATTGGGATAAAAGCCATTTGATCCCTTCAACTAGGTTAGTTCATTTAGGGGCAGTGATAGATACCGTGGAGGGCAAGGTTTTTCTCTCTCAGGACAGGTTGAATAGTATCCAGTCTTTGGCCAGAGAGATCAGAGCCTTAAAGAGGGTTTTCCTGGCAGTTCTGTCTCAACTGTTAGGGAAACTGATTTCTTGTATTTCCATTGTGCCTTGGGCTCGATTCCATTCTAGAGATCTGCAATGGTTCCTGCTACCTTTCCAGCGATCCGGAAGAGCCACTTCCAACGTCCGGATAAAGGTACCGCACAATGTTCTCCGATCGCTCCGCTGGTGGTCGGAAAACACGATAAACAAGGGGTGTCCTTTCAAGGAACCTTGCAGGGCAACGATCACAACCGACGCCAGCCTGGTAGGATGGGGAGCTCACTTCCAATCCCACACTGCACAGGGAATTTGGACTATTTCCGAACAATCACAAAGCATCAACCTGTTGGAGCTGCGAGCAGTTCATCTGGTGTTACACAGTTTTCTACCCCTTTTCCAATCACGCCACGTTCTGGTCTTGACAGACAATATCACAACCAAGGCCCACGTAAACAGACAGGGGGGTACCCACTCCAAACTTCTGATGCTGGAGACGGCCAGGTTGTTCAAGTGGGCCAAGGCCAATCTGTTGTCGCTCAAGGCAGAGCACATAGCAGGGGCCTTAAACACACAAGCGGACTGGCTCAGCAGGGCCTCGATAGATCAGGCAGAGTGGCGCCTACACCCGTCTCTCTTCCAGGAAGCAGTGTGGAGGTTTGGGCAACCGGTGATCGATCTATTTGCCTCTCCCCGCAACACCCAATTGCCCTGGTATATTTCAAGGTACCCGACTCGGGGTTCAGGCCATCAACGCTCTGTGATGTCAGTGGCCTCCCGGACTTCTATATGCATTTCCTCCACTCCCTGTAATATCCAGGTTGATCCAGAAGTTATTGGAGGAACGAGCGGAACTGATATTGGTTGCCCCTTACTGGCCCAGGCGAACGTGGTTCGCGGACTTACAGGACCTGTCGAGGGAACAACCTTGGAAAATTCCACCGTCGAGGGTTTCCCTCTCGCAAGGGCCGGTACTTCACATGGACCCACAATGGCTCAGCCTAGCCGTATGGAGGTTGAGCGGAACCGTTTAAGGACCCAACAGATTTCAGAGGATGCCATTGCCACCATACAAGCATCCAGATGGTCCTCTACAAATCGTATATATGAAGCCACGTGGTCCGCTTTCTGTCGCTGGTGCCAGGGGCCTAAGATCAACCCAACTGCCCCATCAATAGGACAATTATTGGACTTTTTACAGGAGAGGTTGACCAAGGGCCTATCTCCAAATACTTTACACAGACAGGTGGTGGCCTTAGCCTTGGTGATATCCTGGGGTGACCTTCGTTCCATAGCGCACCATCCACATATCCGCAGCTTTCTTAAGGGTGCTGCAAACTTACGACCTCCTGTAATTCACCACTATCCCACTTGGGAGCTCAACAAGGTGTTAACCGCACTTACAACTGGCCCGTTCGAGCCTTTAAGAACCGCTAGTCTCAAATTCCTGACATATAAGGTGGTCTTCTTAATTGCGATCATATCAGCAAGGAGGATTTCCGAGTTGGCAGCATTGTCGATGAGAAAGGACCTGTGCGTGTTTCATGCGGACACAGTGGTTCTCAGATTGGATCCATCGTTCATCCCTAAAGTAAATTCAGCCTTCCACAGAGCGCAGGAGTTGGTGCTTCCAAATTTTTGTCCAAAACCGTCTCATAGACTGGAGCATCAATGGCATCGACTTGACGTTTGAAGGGCGTTAAGCATCTATCTAGACCGCACGGCGACATTTCGAAAATCTGAGGCTCTATTCCTATCCTTCAACCCATCCACTTTAGGACACAGGGTGTCGTCAATGACCATTGGTAGATGGTTGAGAGCCACCATAGCTAAAAGTTACGAATGCCAGTCCATCTCAGTTCCTAAGGGCATTACAGCCCACTCGACAAGGAGTGCGGCAACATCAGCAGCATGGGCCACTCGGGCTTCCATAGACGAAATCTGCAGAGTGGCGACTTGGGCTTCACCATCGCCCTTTGTCAGAAATTATAAAATTGATGTCTACACCTCAGCGGACGCTTCATTTGGCAGAAGAGTCCTGCAGAGGGTCCACAGAGTTTAGGAGTGGATTTTGATCCAGACGGAGTCCCTCCCTAAGGACAGGCCAAGCTTTGGTATGTCCCACTTCTGGATGCTCTGAACAGCTCATGGGAGAAAGGGCGTTGGTACTTACCTGATACGCCCGTTCTCTGTGAGCTGTGAAGAGCATCCAGCCCCACCCATTTCTTTCCGTCTGGTGGGGTTCCGTTCCGGTCAGGGATCTAGATTAGGTGATGAGTCCCGGGCTTTGGCGCTCAGTCTTCGCAAAACTGGGGGACGCTGAGGAGGTGTCCCGTGGAGGAGGAGGAGCATCCCAGAGTTTTAAGCCCAGCCTTTTCAGAAGAGACTGAAGCACCTCCCACTTCTGGATGCTCTTCACAGCTCACAGAGAACGGGCGTATCAGGTAAGTACCAACGCCCTTTTATAAGCTGTTATTGGGCAAAAAGTCATGTTCAGTTTGTCAAAACTCTCCCCCTCCCCTCTTTTACTAAAACACAAATCCCTAGACTGTAGCATGGGAAATAAGAAAAATTATTATCATGAATTCTTTTGCAGAAGAATTACTGTGTAGATATATGAAATGTCTTGTTGGCTTTCTTTAATTTAGCAAATGATTTCTCTGCCAGCCATGTTAAGGAAGCATATCTGAAAAATAAAAGTTGTGAAGTTGAAGAGACTTCTAATCAGCAAGAATCAAAAAGCAGTGAGGAAAGTGGGGAGGAAGATACATTCGAAGATAATAGTGATCTGGAAGAGGAAAGTGATTTGGGAGACGATGGAGCAATAAGAGAGGAAAGCAGTTCAGAAGATGATGAAGAAGAATTGATGAATGAAAGTCAAACAGAGGGTGATGAGAGTGACAGTGGGCCAGATTTGGCTAGGGGGAAAGGTAATCTTGAAACCAGCTCTGAGGATGAAGAGGAAGATGATTTCTTGGAGATATTTCCCAAAGATCCAGAAGTTATACATGAATGGGGAGAACTGGGAAAAGATGCACCACAAGCAGATCAGGTAAAATTAATGATACAATAAGCAATCTGTGATCCTTTAGGATGTTGGATTGAATCAGTTATGATTAATCCAGTGGATGATGAATTATTCCAACAAGGTTTAATGGAGCTTAAGGGCCAACTATTTTAATGTACTATTTCATTGCTAGTTGCAATATCCAAAATACTTTTTTTCTTCCGTTCAACCATATCCACTTCTGAGAGACTGCCTGGACAAATCCCTGCAGTTTTCTTGGCAAAGTTTTTCAGAAGTGCTGTGCCCTTGCTTGCTTGCTTTCTAGGGCCTAGGAACATATTATGCACAATTTCTTTTGCACCTGAAAGATTCCACATGATTGGCGTACACAATAACAGTCCAAATAGAACTTACTCAAAGAACTTCATATGTGAGATGAGTTTGTACATTGGCTTCCTATCTTACAGTCCAGTCTTTCAGCCTGCAGGATATTTACAGCTGGTACAACCTGCCAATTCTAGGTACCACTGCATGCGCTCGCCCGAAGTAAGTTGGGGTATCTATCAAAACAGTTTCCTCTTTGAGTATATTAATGAAGCAATCTCTCCATGCATGGTGGAAACATTTTCTCAGTCTGTAAATTGGGTAGAGGGAAAAGGAATCTTCCACTATTGCCCCAAGACACTTAGAGCATCAATATCATGCCATATCTCAAATCTTTACAGCTATTTTATTCAGTCACTTATTGGGAGTAGGAAACACACACCTATCTTTATACATTCTCTGTGCCTTTGTCTCTCTGCTTTTGTGCATTTATTTGGTGCCATCTCTTTGTGCCAGTCTCATCTCTGGACTTTGTGGGTTTTATGTTTGCTCCCTCTATGTTTGAGTGTGCTTTTCTTTCTGACTCTGCTGTGTCCCTTGCTATGTATATCTTTCCTGCTTGTCCATTTCTCCTTGTGACAGTTTCTGTCTGAAGGAGAATAAGAGCGGGGGAAAGGAGATGCTTTCCCTGTTTCTGTTACTGATTGTACTTCCACTAGGGTCATTTTGTAATCACCATTGCTTACAAAATAGTTGCACCCACAAAACTTTGGATTCAGAAGGTTGCCTGTCCTCGTCCTACAAATATGTGAAATAAAAACAACAACAACAATGATTTCTCTTAGTTTATTGATGCAGTGAAAAATAGCATCACCAAAAAAGGATTGTCTTGTGTTATTTGGTCACTGTTGTTTTACAGAGTGACTTCAGCTGACTTGGATATGATTTATAGTTCTTCACTTATGGGCTTGGTTGAGAGAGATGAATTAAATTCTGATTTTAAGACTTCTATCCTTGTTCAAGGCAAGAAGTTTTGTGGCTTTCCAGTTAAACTGTGTTTCTCCCTGCAAGACACAAACCTACATTCACAGCTGAATTTTGAATGATAGGCCCAATGTTTCTGTGCATTGTATTATCCTATTACAAATTACTTTTCTTTGATGCAGATCACACGCAGACTGGCAGTTTGTAACATGGATTGGGATCAATTGAAAGCAAAGGACCTACTGGCTTTGCTTAACTCATTTACACCCAAAGATGGTGTTATTTTTTCTGTAAAGGTAAGGACTTGCAATTAATACCTATTCAGATCATGAATGGCCAGGAAAATAAATGCCTTGGTGTCCTTTTGGTAAGAGACTGGGAGGAGCTTTGAAAACAGTACTTTCTTCTTTCCTTTTGACTGGAGAACTGACAAAACTGCAGCCTGATCAGAGAGGGAAAGAAATTGATTCATTGATTATGTGCCATCAAGTTAGCATCAACTCTTAGCAACCGCTTACTGTAGATAGATTTTTCTCAATTTTTGTCTATTCCTACCCATGACTTTTAGATCACTGTAATTCAGTCCATCCACCTTATTGCTGGTTGTCCTCTTCTCCTTTCCTGCACCTTTCTCAACACTAGAGCCTTCTCCAGAGAATTGGGTCTTCATAATATGTTCAGAATAGAAAAGGGCAAATGAAAAATATCCAGAGTGGACATTTATCCTTAAGTATGAATGCTACATAGTTAAACTTCAGAAAAACTGTAGTGTTTGTGTATTCATTCACATTATGTATTTTCATTTTTTTTAGGGGTGGCATAAGAGCTGGTTATAGTCTAATTAGCTTTTCTTGCAAGATATTCATACTCTTCTGAATCTCTTGAAGTTATGCTATTTATAGATACGTGTGTTAGTGTGTATATGAAATAAAAATGGAGATTTCCTTTTTTTGTTTAGTTTTTCATAGCTTTAGTGATAGCCTGGGTTTTTTAAAAAAAATATTCCATGTGAACTTCTTTTTATAATCCTGGTGGTTTGATAGCAAAAAAAACAACATAAGAAGCTACTATATGGTGTATATCTTTTTTGTTGTTGTTACTCTTTAGATTTACCCTTCAGAGTTTGGAAAAGAGAGAATGAAAGAGGAAAAACTAAAAGGCCCTGCAGAACTGTTAAGCCTTCCTCAAAATGTCACAGAAAAAGACAGGTATTTCATGTTGAATTTTGGAAGATTCTTTGCATATCCTTTTCTCTATGCATTAAGTATCTCAGTACCTTTTACATAGTCCGTAAGGATTTGATCCAGAGTTGCTTTAATCCTTCCTACCTAATCCTTCCTACCTACCTGCCATTTTTATCCATGTTAGCATTGGATCATTGTAACCTTTTTTTTTTTTTTTTAAAGTGTACTAAAAAGATCATTTGCCTGTGTAGCGTAATGAACATTTGTTTCTAATCAAGTGCACTTAACAGTGAATTAGGAGCTCAATTTTTTTCCTTTTAATTTTTATTTAAAACAAAAAATGTATTTTTGAAAAAGATATTAATGTTCAATGTAACATTAATAAAAGATCCTAGAGTACAGTGATTTGTTTCAGTATTAAATTTAAAATAATATAGTACCAATTTTTAGCTTCATGCCAGATCACTACATTATTATTTAAATTGAGCTACAACAAAACAAATCCCTGCAAAAAAAGGGTAAATATTTAATTTCTGACCGCTCCCTTCTTTATACTCTAAATGATTTGCAATACCTTTATAGACTTTAGACTTTAGAAGTCTAAACATAGACTTTAGAAGTCATATTCTAAGTGCTTCTATTTACCATGCTGCATAATATATAATTTATATTGTTTAAATTTAAATTTCTGTTTTTGTATATGTGTGTGTATACTGTTTGTTTCCCCATTGCTGCATATTCTTTAAATCCAAATTCCCAATCAGATATTGTTGGCACTATGTCATTTTTCTAAACTTTCCAAAGTTGTAGCCAGAGGCATGTATCTTAATAAATTATAATTTTTTTTTTGTTCTCTTAATGTATCTTTGAAGCTGCAGTTATAAGGTGAATGTTTCTCATTTCTGAAATAACTCTGGAATTTTGCATAATGTGTTTTGCCACTAGGTGGAATCTTTCTCCAATATATAGAGACTTTCTAATTCATTGGTATATTGGTATGCGTGTGCGTGATGAGAGGAAGTTTCATTATTTTATTTGTTCATTGCTATTATTAGTACAAATCCTGATTTCTAAGCTTAGAATGCAGTATTGCAGGCTAATTCTGCTGACTGCCGACTGCCAGCAGTTCGATCTTGACCGGCTCAAGTTTGACTCAGCCTTCTATCCATAAAACGAGGGCCCAGATTGTTGGGAGCAATATGCTGACTCTGTAAACCACTGAAAGAGGACTGTAAAACACTATAAAGCGGTATATAAGTGCTATTGCTGTCAGTTGATATCAGTGGTAGCTACTTTTCCAGAGGACTTTTCATTTTTAGGTTGTA
Organism: Notechis scutatus; assembly: GCF_049901735.1. Classification (NCBI taxonomy): domain Eukaryota; kingdom Metazoa; phylum Chordata; class Lepidosauria; order Squamata; family Elapidae; genus Notechis; species Notechis scutatus. The sequence goes on along the minus strand of NC_142009.1, from coordinate 150,585,744 downwards.
AGTTGAAGTATAATGAACAAAAATGTAACGTATTAATATTTATTTATTTCATTATATGGTCATTGAGAAAATTTTAAGAGACACACAAATCACTCACAGTGACTCTAGGCAGCTTACAGAAATAAAAGCCCATTGCAAAACCCAATAAACCCCCCACCCCTCTGGTGACGACAATCAAACCAATCACTTGATGAGCTCCACGTCACCCTGGGGTCCCCAGGTCCACTGGTAAAACCATGTCTTAAGGGCCTTTCAAAAGAGTGTCAGTCTTCTTTCCTTCTACTACAGGGAAGGTCCTTCTTAGTCCCACTAGACTAGATGGAGTTTCTTAGGAGCGGGAACCTGTAACATCCCCTGCTTCCCTGCTCTGGTGGGTCAGATAGATGTAACTGGGAAAAGATGGTCCTACAGATAACCTGACTCCTGGTATGGCTTTAATGGTGACAACCAGCACCTTGAATTGAACCCTGGAAGAAATCAATGCAGATCCTGCAAGAGAGGTGACGTGTGCAAATTTAGACTTGCACAAAAGCTTGCAGACCACTGCATTTTGAACTAACTGAATTAATATGTGGATTTCATCAGGAAAACTGTTTTGATGTTGAATATTACGTTATTTAAGTAATCTTGAAAAAAAGAGAATTGGCTAATACTGCCAAAGCCACAGCAAAATTTTTCTTTCAAAGAGCAGTAAATGCTTTTCTAAAATAAAAATAAATTTGTTTCTGACTGGCTTTTTTTTTCCAATGGAGGGTAAGTACATTAAAACGCATGCTACACCTTGCCTATTTTTTTTAAAAGCCTTTTTTTAGCCTTATGTTGCTAGATTCCATTGTACCATTCTTGTACAAACGTGCTTTGCATTGGCATACTATAATGTAGAAAACTATTTATTTATAAATAAATAAATGTAGAAAAGAAGTATCCATGGCTGAGATTCAAAGAGGTTGTTAGTAGTTCAGAGTATTTCATGTAACACTGAATTTGTATATCTCAGACAGCAGCTGCTTTTGAAAATGAGGGACTTTTTAAAAGGTATGGCTTAGGGCAGGGGTGGGCAAACTTTTTGGCTCGGGGGCCGCATTGACTTTTAAAATTTGACAGACGGGCCGGGTCAGCACAAGATTTTTTGGGAATCGCCCCCCTTCCCCCCTTTTCCTCCTCCCCTCCCTCGGAGGCCCCTGAGTCAGCGATTTTTTTTCAGGGGCGGGCCGGATTGGACAGACCAATGGCAGCGATTTTTTTCAGGGGTGGGCCGCATTGGACAGACCAACGGGCCGGATGTGGCCCGCGGGCCGTAGTTTGCCCACCCCTGGCTTAGGGAATGCTATTCAAAGGAAGAATGTGGGGGGAAAAAACCCCTTGGATGATTGTAAGTTGTAGATAAATTGACTCTTTATATCCCAAACTACAAAGAGAGGCCTACCAGATAGTTGAATGGTATTTAAGTATAGAAATCTTATAAATTCTTCACTTATCCCTGCAAAAATACCAAGAGGGTTAGAAATATCTATTATCACTGTGCTTTAATCCTAGCTAATGCTTTTTCCCTTTTAAGCTGGAAATTAGATGATAGTCTATTGCTTCTCACTGCCTCTTTTTTTCTCTGACATTTCTTTATTTCTTTATATAACTGACTTCTTAACTGTCCATCTCTCTCACACTCTTTTTCTCATTCCTTGTAGCCTTTATAAGGAGAAATTGAGAGACTATCAATTCAAACGCTTGAAATATTTCTATGCAGTAGTTGACTGTGACTCCCCTGAAACAGCCAATAAAATATATGAAGAGTGCGATGGATTGGAATTTGAAAGCAGCTATTCTTTTGTGGACTTGAGGTATCATATATTTATTTTTAAGAGCTAGTTTGGTTTAACCAACTTCTAATAATCTTTTCTCATTACCAAGCAAGAGAAATGTGACAGTTTGCTTTCAGGACTTTGGTTGTAACCTGGGTTCACACCTACAGAAATATATTTAATTTCCTCATGTTCTCTTGATGGTCTGCTGACCAAATTGAGTTTGATATGTGTGTCTCAAATCCATGTAAAACACTAAATATTTGGTATGGTTTCTATCTGTGCTTTAAAGCAGTTTATCCAAGCTGCCAGTTAAGCCACAACACTTATGTATACTGCAGTGGTGGTATTCAAATAAAGTTGCCACCGGTTCGGTGGGCGTGGCTTCGTGGCCGCGCTTTGTGCACATGCACACTTTGCGCAGGCGCAGAGGCGTTCTAACTTGCCTCCTGCAAGCCTGCACAAGGCTAGTTGCTGCAGCAACTGCCGTGCGGCGCTATTCTGTGCTGCGCAAAGCAGCTGCGCTTTGAATTCTGTCCATAAAAGTGAGTATGGGAGCCCGGGCAGGTGGGTGGGCCAAACACAGAGCAGCAAAGAGAACCGGTTCGGTCTCCACTGCTCATCGCTGCTACCGGCTCTGCAGAACCGGGCAGAACCGGTCAAATACCACCACTGGTATGCTGGCTGGGGAGCATTTGAACTATGATCAGGCATAGCAGAGGGCTGCAAAAAGCTATAAAAAGGGATAGTTAAAAGACATCCTGTTGATATGATTGATCCACATCTTCTGGATTAATGTATGGATGGGAAAGTAGTTGCCCCCATTCTTTTGCACTTTCTGAGTATTCCATTGAATTTTTACTTCTTAATAGAGAGAAGATGCATATTAGAAATTGATATTTGGTGCAAGAGAATCCTTTTAAAAATGAAATAAATAGGATGAATGTATGGTAATGCGACAGCAATGTAGAGCTCACTGCTAATCTCTAGGTTTAAGCTGTTTCCTCTGTCACTGAATTGGAGTCCTTCGCTCTCCACTGGAGGAAAAAAACTGGAATCTGGAAGGTGGTCAGGATTGTCCCCCAGATTAAATGTTTTTAGCATTAATGATAGGATCAGATTATTACGAATTCATTTTTATTAGTGATAGGTTTGCTGTAAATGATCAATACCCCTGGAAAACGCTTGCTACCCAATGTGCTCTGCATAGAAAATGATGATGACGATGATGATAGGATCAATATCATTTTTCACTTCCTGCTTGGAGCAAAGGGCTAACAAAGGGGTGTCAAACTCGATCGCATTGTGGGCCGTATCGTGACGTAGCGCGGTGTGTTTTGCCGTTGTGGAGCTGGGGTGGGCATGGCCTGCATGGGCTGTATCCGGCCCACGGCCCACCAGTTTGACAGACCTGGGCTAACATTTTCAGTTTGTCATTCTCCCTTCTCTTATCCAAAGTCATTGCTTTTTTTCACAGCTAATACTAATTTGAAACTAGGCCTATCAATCTTGTCCCTTTGAGACATTTTAATAGCTGTTTAAATAATGAGCTGTTTTCTTCTGGCTCCTAAGATTTATTCCAGATGATGTGACATTTGATGACGAGCCAAAGGACACGGCCTCTGAAGTGGACGTGGCTGCTTATAAACCAAAGTACTTCACATCCGCTGCTGTGGCAACATCAAAGGTACCTCCACAATGTTTTTATAGCTATTTTGAATTTTGTTTAGCTTTGTGTGTTTCATTTGTAAATACAGCAGTGGTCAGAGTGTAGCTGGAAGGGGGAAACAAGCCATATGTGTTGATGCAATATAATAAATTGTTCTTGCAAAAGAGGCTCCTTCCCCTGCTCTTCTTGGAGACGATGGTAGTACTTTTATAATGAAATAACAGGGAAGCAGTTTATTATTATTCTGATTTTATGAAGACATCATGCAAGCTTTAAATTGCTTATGTTTTGTAATTTAAAGGCTGCCTTTGAAAGCCAAGTAAGGAAGTCCAGAAAGTACAGGTTGTGATTCTAAGGGTGTGTGTGTGTGTTTCCATTCTATTGCAACAAATCACAAAGTGCAATAACTTTATTAAATCTATCTCTGTTTCTCTATCACTGTGTATAGGTAGCTCTCGACTTATGACCATAATTGAGCCTCATAGGCTTGTTGCTAAATTGTTAATTTTGCCCCATTTTACAATCTTTCTTACCACCGTTGTTAAATGAACCGCTGCAGTTGTTAAGTTAGAAATCCAGTTGTTAAGTGAATCTGGCTTCCCCATTGATTTTGCTTGTGGGAAGGTCACCAAAGGTGATTACATGACGCTGGGACACTGCGACCGTCATAAATAGGAGTCAGTTGCCAAGTACCTGAGTTTTGATTGCGTGGCTGTGGGGATGCTGCAACAGTCTTTAGGTATGAAACATGGTCATAAGTCACTTTTCAGTGCCGTTGTAACTTTACATGTCCACTAAATGAACTGTTGTAAGTTGAGGACTATCTCTATATTTGAACAAGGGGTTCAGTCTACTGGAATTGAAAATCCCAAAGCCTTCGTTTCTCTTTTTCCTTTCACAAGCACTCATTCTATAAAGATGGTCCCTGGAAGATGGTTATTTGTGGGTTTCTCTTTATTTAATGGATGGTTTGATTAATGAATTTCCCATCTGTGGGGTTTCACATGGCTCACAGCTTATTCAGTGGGATGCACAATGATTAAAGCAGCAGCATCAGCAGTAGCAAATTTATTGAAGAGACAACCTAACCAGTGGTGGTATTCTACCGGTTCAGCCCGGTTCTGGCATACCGGTAGCACCAAAGATCAGCTGCAGAGAACCAGTTTGCTCCGAGTCTCTCCGACGCTTTGCAGTTGGGCCCACCTGCCCGCCCTTGCTCCTAGGTCCTTTTTAACCTTTCAGCTGTTTGGCGCAGCAGAGCAGATTGCTATGCTAAACAGCTGAGAGGCACAGCAGCTTAGTTTTACTGTTTTAACGTATGCGCAAAGCTCACGTTTGGCGTGCGGTCGCGCGAGTCACACAATCCCACCCCCTGCAGCTACGCCCACCAAGCCACACCCACAGAACCGGTGGTGGGAACTTTTGAATCCCACCACTGCACCTAACCTCAATGAAACAACTTATGCTTGCACAAAAGGCATGCTGCCTTTTTGGAAACGCATGAAATAACAGAAGGCCACTCAGACTGTGCAACCACTGATGCATGAAAATCTTTACTTGTTTATTGAGGTCTGGTCTCTGTAAAGTTTGGATAAATTATCGCGTATATACCAAGACTACTTGTGTTTCCTTTTTAGTAATTTTTTCCCCAATTAGGTGGTAGAATAGGGGAGCATTATTTTTAAGTGACAAGCGTGGATTTGTTGCCTTGGTTTTCAGTCCAGTGAATCCGTGATGGAATCTTTGGTTCTGTGGGTGGAGAGCAGTTCCCATCCTTTCCTATCATGGCCATTATGGGGCTTGGGTTTGAGAAGTCCTGTTTCAAATTATAAATGATAAACGAACCATCTATGAATAGCTGCAAGACTGATATTAGAAGGACCTGGATGTTTAATTTAAAAATGGAAGTTTGTTTTCAAACTTCATTCTTTGGATTGAAATAACCAAAGGCATATATAGTTCTTATCTGGAAAGACTCCATAACAGGAAATGCTTTAGACAAACCTTTCTATGGTTTAGTCTGTTGTCCTAGTAACCAGCTTCTTACCTGTCTCCAACGATCATAGCCATTGTTTCATTTCAGTCCCAGTTAAAGTTATTTTAATATAGCCCCAGCGACTAAAATATTCCAATATTTTGATAAACCTGAGGAAAGGAAAATAAGGATGAAGTAATACGTGCAGTCGCTGGCTGTCTTCTCTCACTAGTATTAGTTGCTGTATTCCATCCAAAGTTAGAGCTGCTCTGACAATCTATAAGGAAATGCAGACATAACATTCTCATCTTGGCTCATTTATCTTTAGATTTCTGTCCCTTTTTGTTTTTAATTACCTTGAATCCCTTGCTTTGGGATGGGTCAGGGCAACTGAATGGAGCTGAGCATTTATTGGCCAGTTACCCTTCCTAACACCTATGCAGAGTTCACAGCAGATATTTTGTCTTTGTGCCCTGATAGAGAAAAAAATGTTGCTGCCTAGGATTGAACTCTCAACCTTCCGAGTGGGAGGCAAGCATCTTCACCTCAGGGCCACCGTGTGGCTCATAGATTTCCATTTCTTACTCAATACGTTTTATTTCAGTAATATTCAACAATGTTCTGCTGGTACTTGAAGGTAGGACTTTGCTGAATTCCCTTTGGTTGTAAATTACAGTTCTTACCACTACAACTGAATATCTATGGCCCAGAATTGGGACTGGCATTTGTATGATGATTTCTTTGGAATAAGCAAGCATGCATAGAAATTGTAACTAGAATTTATATAAGGTGCTAAAACAATACCGGCATGTCTTGGTTTTGGCTCAGCATGTTGCACAAGCTAAGCTATTGTAGATGAGGATGGCTTCGTACCCTGTGAGGAAATACTCATTTGAAGTTTATCCGGTAAACTACTGTTAAGCAAAGTTGTTGACAGAAGTACAGGAGCGAAAATTTCTATGCGATTTTCCCATTTATCTTTACAATAATAAGTTGCAGCATATTTATCTTGCCTGTTGGTAAGGTAGACATTACGTGGGACGAGACAGATCGAGAAAGGGTGACTTCTCTGAGCAGAAATTTTAAAAAAGATGAGCTTCTGGACATGGACTTCCAAGCGTATTTAGCGTCATCAAGTGAAGAAGAGGAGGAGGAGGATGAAAAAGAAAAAGGTATTGCTAACTAATAAAGGTTCATCTAAGCAGTTCAGAGTATTAAAACAATATTGTACTAATTATTTTCATGATCTCCATTAAAAGTTATTAACTGATAAATTATGCTTTTCATAAATCAAACAATCAGTTCTTTTTTAAAAAAATCCTTACCAACACCCATGCTGTACCCAATTAGGAGTCCCATTTGAAACTTCTGAGGCACAAACATTGTATAGTTGCTATGGGAAACCATATTATCTACTGTGTGAATAAACCTGGGTATCTGATTAGCTGCATTTCCCAGAGCTTTCTTTAAAAGGAAACTATTTTTTTTTAACTGAATGTAAAAATTAAGTCATTGAGTTCCCCATCAAGTAGAGTTCATGAAAAGTGTCATTGGAGAGTGTTAATTTTCAAATCCTGGAATAGATATCAGAACAATCTGTTTTATTTAATATGAAAATCGGTACAGTGCTTAGTTTGTCAGATAGTTGTTGTGGAGGGGGAAAAAAACTCCAGACTTCAGACCTGCTCTGCAGGTTTGGAGATTACTCCTTGTTTTTGGTCTGGTTCCCGACTCCTTCCCGCTTCAAATATGGATTTTCAATTCAATTTTTATACAACAATTTTTGGAAAGATTCTCACTTCCCTTTTATTTAAAGGTAATGATGAAACAGACCTAGCAGATGGCGATAAACCTAAAGAACATTCCAAAGATGACGAAGACCAGATAGCAAAATACAAAGAGCTTCTTCGGAGTATTCAGGAAAAAGAAAAGAAGCATCAAGACACTGATATGGAAATGGAAATTAAGTGGGTTCCTGGTAGGTGACTGTTTCTTTTTCCTAGAACTGGTTGTCCATTTCTGATCTCTTCTTTCCACTGGGGAAAAAAAAAGGCTGAGTTACTGAAATGCCATCATTGCAGCAATCAAACTAATGATTAGTTAATATGATGTCAAATCATTCTGCTTAAAAGTATTTAAATATTGGTTTATGGAAAAGGAACACGAGCATACAAGAGTTTTTGTTTTACATCGTATCTGTAGGATTTTGTTTTTGTTTGATTTTGGCAGTAAGATGAATTTGTCAGCTACGCGCTTGGTTCTAATTACCTGTGAGTGGCACAGAGATAGGGTGAAACCTTTGTTGATTTTTTTTTTAGGGATAGCAAAACCTTTCTGCCACCAGAACAGTTGTGGAAGACAGCTGCATGACTACTCCCAGCTTGACGTATTAGAGTTTAGCAGCTGCAGAATGATTATACCCGCAAATATCGTACTGTAGTTATCTTTCTGAGAGTTGTTTCCATAGTAAGTAGCAAATCAGGTAGCCCTCAACTTATAACAATTGATTTAACAATAATCCAAACTTATGACGGCCTCAGAAAAAAGGGACTTATAACCTGTCTTCAAAGTTACGACGTTTGCACCACCATGCGGTCACACGATTGCAGTTTGGCCACATGGCAGTCGGATTTATGATGGTTTGGCAGCTTTCTGCAGCCACTTGATCCAGCCAGTTTCCTCAGGGTCTTGTGAAAGAATAAAGTGGAAAAATGACTTATGACCTCCTTTTACCGGTCCACTATAGAAAGCATCCTCTCATATTGCATTATGGTGTGGTACGCTGGCTTGACGGCTATGGATAGAAAGAAATTACAGTGGGTGGTGAGCACAGCACAAAACATCGTGGGCTGTTCCCTGATATCACTAGATGACATTGCTAGGACTCGCTGCCTTAGAAGAGTGAGAAAAATTCTCAGGGACAACTCACATCCAGTGGTGGTATTCAGCTGGTTCGCACCGAACCGGTAGCAAGAATTTGGCATGGGTGGTCGAACCGGTAGTAAGTCCTAGCTGGCCACGGCCCTGAGCCAGCCACCCTCCCGCCCGATGCTCGCTCACCCCGCCTGCCTGACGTTTGCCTGAGGTATTTTTTTTCCCCTCCCGACAATCAGCTGTACATAGATCAGCTGTGCCGGGATTCCCCTTGCTGAGGCCCAAGAAGGCAAAAAATGGCTCAGCCCCCCCCTCCATTTTTTGCCTTCCTGAGCTTCAGAGGAGCCTTAGGGGAGCAAAAACCAGGAAGCTCCCAAATCGGAGCTTGGAGGGGTGCTGTGCACCCCTCCCATGCTCTGTTTTTTTTTCTTCCTGAGCCTCAGAGGAACCTTAGGGGAGCAAAAACGCCCCCCCGAGGCTCCTCTGAGGCCCAGAAGGCCCAAAAACAGGTGGGGACTGCAAAAAAGCAAAAAAAAAAAGAAAAAAGCCATGCCCACCCAGTCATAGGGCCACGCCCACCAAGCCATGCCCACAGAACCAGTAGTAAAAAAATTTGAATCCCACCACTGCATCCCAGTCAGCACTTCTTCACTCTCCTACCATTGGGTAGGAGATATAGAAGCATAGCCAGCCGCACCAACAGGTTGAAGGACAGTGTCTACCTGTGGGCTGTCAGACTCCTGAACGGAAAATAACTACATGTCAACATAGTATGATAGACTTGGGGGGGCTGGTGTGTTATGCAACAAGGTCACATGGTGCAATAAGATTGGGACTGGGTTAGGGCCTTCTGTCTTCACTGTGAGTTGTGTTGGCGGGGAAGTCATGAAGGGAAGCTCAGCCAATCTCATCGTAGACATGTACTCTGACAATAAAGGTTGATTGACAACCAAAATGAATTGGAGAAGCTAAATTTGCTTAATGACTATGTGATTCACTTTACAACCACAGTAAAAATGGTTGTAAAATTGGGTGCAGTTACACTTAATGACTGCATTGCTTACTGATCAAAATTCTGGTTCTTCCCAATTGTAAGTCAAGGACTACCTGTACAAGGTTTGTGGAGAATTGCTTTTGCATATGCAGAAAGAGAGAGAAAATTAAATGGTGCTGGCTTTTTCTTAACATATTTTCATTTCTTCTACTCTAAATCCCATGTCTGCCTTTTCACTTTGGGAAAAGATCTGTGTCCCCTCCTGCAGTGAGGTATTGTAGCTGAGGTGAAAGCTAATAAATGATTAGTATGTGCTGAAGATGTGTCCTTCTCGATTGGTGGAAATATTTCATTTTTTTAAAAAGTAACAAAATTCTAGAGGAATTTAGGGGATTATTATCATTATTTACAGTGCTTTAATTTGTGACAGATCTATTAGAAATTCATTGTTCAAAAATTACAAATGAACATGAAGGAAATATGGCATATCCTGCAACTTCTCACCCTTTTCTCTTATTTATTCTAAACAGTGCTTCAGCTTTGCACATTGTGATTGCTTAGACAAATTGGGAAATGGTTTGGCAAGTGGCTTGTAAAACAATCTAATTTGTGGCAGAAGTTCATTCCCTTTATATGTTGTATTACATTCAAGTTGTCTTCTTCCAAATGGAGCAGTTGATTTCATTCCCTGGAAAACTCTTTCAAGTTTTTTAGGATTCCTGCTATGGAAAAATATGATTCAACCCCTAACCTTCCCCTTTTAGAATAATACTTTAAAGCTCTTGTCAACATGTTAAAAAGTCAATTTGTTTTTGTTGTTATCTGTGATCTCTTAATTTGTTAGCCGGAACTGTTGTTGCTTTTCATACAAAGAGCAGATAGGTTAGAACAGGCTGATTGCATTTTGGCATGCTATAAAGGAGGGGGGTGGGAGCGCTGATCCAAATTGGTCTTAGCTTCTATCATAAATTGCATACCACATCATGTTTCAAACACCTGGTATAATAGAGCTCTATTTGCTAAAAATGAAAAACCAGTAGGACAGAAGCATAGGTCTTTCCTCCTTTTGTCTGTCTGTTCAGATTAGCTTTAAAGAACAACTTGTGCTTTCAGAACATAGCTATTGTTGAGATCATTTTTGCAGTCCCATTACAGTTTTAAACAATCATAGTTGTTCTTAAACCAAGTCTGAGAAATGAAAGTCTGGATTGCTAAATGTCAGTTGCTTATGAATCCACGTAAATGCTGTTGCACTTCTGTTGTCAAACCAGGCTTTTTAGCTATCCTGGTTTGGCTCCCCATTTCAACTTATACTTTCCCAGTTCAGATTTGAGGTAAATAGTGGTTTATATGAAATACGTGTAGAGAAGAAAGACTTCGCATAACAAATTCTATAAAAGGAAACTTCTCAGTTCAGATGAAAAAGGTAATTAGACTATTTCATATTTTAATATAGCCATTTTACAATGTAAAGTGTTGATCTGGTTTCTTGCCATTTTTTTTAATATATAGAAGCTTTGCCTCCTGAATTTCCTCTTATATGAAAAGCTTTTTGTAAGGAAGCCTTCTCAGATGCCCTTCTGTAATCAAAGTACTTGTAAAGGTATAACCAAAGGTATAATTCATACCTCATAATATGGCTATGGCCTGATTTTGGAGTAGTTTGGTTTTGTTTTTTTTAAAAAAAGAAGAAACCTTGTACTCACCTATGCATGTGAAATCTGGTATCCTGCTTGGTCTTGGTAGGTTAATTAACCATGCAAGTATAAATCTAAAATATTGCAGTCTGTGAAGCAAAAATACACACCAGCTAAAACAAGTTTAACAAATATAAATCTAAAATCATGAATAAAACGTAAGTGGTTATTCCTGTGACCAGTTATGCCTTGTTTTCATGGTCACTCCCTTAAATTATGCCTAGAAAGTTGGAGTTTAAGGTAGAAGGTGAAACATTCATTTACTGGCAAATCACTCAAAAAAAAGATATCAATTCAGCCACCTGAAACTTACTTAGTAGTAGTTTCTCAGGATAGTCCTAAATCAAGGGCACTAGTCTGGGCTTAATAAAAACTATATAGATGACATTTTCTAGGTTTTAAACCCTGGAGAGAGAAAAATGCAGCCTTTTCTTCTGATGGAAATATTGTTCTTTTTTATGGGTTTATCTGGATTCCTTCTGAATTCAGCTGCAAGATAAGTACTTCAGAACTATTACTGGTGTACAAGAAAAGACTTACCATTATCTTAAAAAAATGACAGGGCTTCATTTTCTCTGCTTCAGTCCTTCTTCAAATAAATTTCCTTCTGTTTGTTTTCATGCCATTGTTACCAACAATATATAGACTGAAAGAGGGTGACTATGTATACTGATTCCTATTTACATATTGGAAACCCCAATCTTTCTGCAAATCTACAGATTGGATAGGCAGGAAAATTGGGTGGAATCCAACAAAATGTGGCAAGGAATTGTTTAAAAGGACTAGTTTATCTGGCTTGCTGAATAAGAACTGGGTTGAATCCAACAGTAAGTGCCAGTCAGACCACTCAGGAGAAGTCAACACTGACGGGTTGTTGTTGGTTTTTTGGCCTGTTATTGAAACTTCACACTCATGCAATACACTAACCCATTCAGATTTTAAAATACTGGTTTGGTGTAAAGAGCTGCTGTCTGGTTTCTCTCATTGGTTACAGGTCTGAAAGAAAATGCTGAAGAAATGGTACGAAATAAGCTAGAAGGCAAGGATAATCTGACTCCCTGGCAGCAATTTCTAGAAAAGAAGAAGGAGAAAAGGAAAATGAAGAAAAAGCAAAAGGTAATTTATGACCTTAGTTAAGTAGTTTTAAAGGTTTCTATCTTTGGAAACCACTGAAGAACTTGTACTTATTCTAATACACAGAATTTTTTAAACTAGGATCCTTAGGCTGGGACTCATTTCAGGCTAGGCTTATTGGGAGATAAGACTGTTTTTCAGAACATTCCTAATACTAGGCTGCACACTGCAAGGGAACCCATGGGTATTGGGTGCTGGCTCTCAGGGAGTTTCATTTGTTTATCATTTATTTATTGCTCATATATGTATGTCTCACCTTCAGAGAAAAAAGAAAACTCTGGGTGATTTGCAGAAGAAAAAGGAGAAAGATATGCATAATAACAATTTCATTGATAAAAGTTAACAAAATGCAAATGCTTAGCTATATGTATACTGTTTTTTTCTAAACCAGACCTGCATTTTTATCTATTGAGGGCTTCATTGTTTCATGAAAAACCTTTTGACAGTGTTAAAGCAAGCAGAGGTTGAATCAACAGATCAACTTAGGCGGAGATAACCATTGGTATACATTTCCTCTTTCAGTGACACTCTTTCTCTCTCTGGCGTTTCAGAGGAGGTATATTTTACTAATCTCTTGCATAAGAGATGTGAAGTTTGTCCAAGGGGTGCAGGTTTTAGAGTTTAGAAATGAGAGTTCTTTGCTTGGAATTGAAAAGACATTGTGTGAGATGATCCAATCTAAATAGAGCTATCCATTAGGAGAGTGTTCCTATGAGGAGCTGTGTTTCCCCAATTGCCACTTGTCACGCAGTGGGATGCTTGAGAATGACTCCAAATGACTTTAAATAGTCAGGCTGGTTGATATGGAACACTTTTCTCAATGAGCCCTTTGATATTTCTAAGGAATTTTTCTCTGCTAGAAAGTTAACTTGAAACCCCACAGTTTTCTTGTGACTTGGACTGCAATTAACGAGAGTATGAGATCAGGCAAATGATTGATCATCAAGAAATCAAAACACTGTTTTTCTTTTGCCTTTGGTAGTCTTGTGAATAAAAGATAAATTATGATTAAAAGAAAAATGCATGTATTAGCTCTGCAGACACATCTCTTATGATACTATGTCCTTGATAAGTTCCCCATCGCTAAAGGGAATGTTCATTGGTGTTGTTGAAAAACCATCTTGAACTGCCAAGACCTGAATAAAATTGATGTCTTTTTTTTTTTAATCTTAAGCAATGGACAGATTTTCCCTGCTGATTTTTTTTTTCTTTTTAACACTAGAAAGCTCATCAAAGAAATAAACATTAGGGGATTCTGCTAGCAAACTGATTTCAGAGTCGTCGAATGTAGAAATACTAGACATGTCTTTATCTTAAGATTAACCTTCTTCTCTGAGGATGTGTTAATTCCACATGGATTTCTTTCTTCAGAATGTGTCAGCCATAGAATACACACACACATACACATTCTATAAATTGAGTTTCAAAGTGTACTTTATTTTTGAAAAGTTGATCAAGCAACTTTTATGACATTAGATAACCATTTGTTTGAAGATCAGTGCTTGAATTTGTGCTTATGATTATTACAATTTTGAGTTATTTGTATGATCTCTGTAATTAAGAAAGTAGGCCATACATTATCTTATGAAACTTGCAGAAGAATGCCTCATATCAGACGCTTATGCAAATTGGGACAATTTGCTTATCAGTGGAGACCAAGCGGAGCAAGTGGCCACTTTTAAGTTTCTGGGTGTTACCATAAAAGAGGACCTGACCTGGGGTGCTCACATTGCAGTACTGGTCAAAAGGGCCCAGCAGAGATTATACTACCTGAGACTTCTCAGAAAACAACAACTGAATGAGAAACTGCTGGTGATCTTCTACTGCTGCACCATAGAGAGCATTTTAACTTACTGCACCTCTGTATGGTTTGCCAATTGCACAGTGGCAGATAGGAAAGCACTCCAGAGAGTTAATGTCATTGCCCAGAAGATCATTGGTTGCCCTCTCCCCTCTTTGGAAGAGCTTTATAGGGAACCCCCCCCTTTTTTTTGAACTATTACCACCTGGCAGACAGTACAGAATAATAAAAACAAGGACAAATAGGCTGAAAAACAGCTTCTATCCCAGGGCAGTAGCTCCTTTGAATTCTCTTCCATAGTGCAGTGTTGGTGCGGTGTTGGGGGGTTTCGGTTCAATGTGTGGAGGGTGAGGGATGTGTGTTTGTGTTTATTTTCATGGTCATGATGTGCACTGAAGATGGTGTTTGATTTCGTTGTATGAGGTGCAATGACAATAAAGTAAACTAAACTAAACTAAAATTATGCCAAGATACATATCTCAGACATAAAATATATATCTTCATGAGTGAGAAGGGCATGTTCTGTCCATGTATACAGTCAGATTCTGCCCAGTCCCACCCTTTCAACTGAAGAAATGTTTAAACCTTTTAGATCAAAGAGAAAAGTTGAATAATCGGGCCAGGAAAAAAAGAGAAAACTAACTCTGTTCTTTGGAGTCCCTGATTAAAGATTGGAATCTACAGGAAGCTGAAAAAGTCCAGGAAGGCTGAGAAGAATTTTTGCTTCAGAAACCCATTTACCTCTAAGGAATAAATAAACAAGCCTAGCCAAAAAATGGCATAAGAATTTTGATTTTTTTTTAAAAAAATGTATATGTGGTATTAATTAAGCCTTCTAATTTCATACGTTTGTTTCTCTATATAAATATGTAATTCTGTGCAACCTCAGTCATATATTTCTACCTCATGTTGTGGATCAGATTAGTTCCATCTTATGGTCAGTCTAGCATATGTTTTTGTAAATTTCTTAAAGGTAAATGGGGTTTCATCTGCCAAGTGTATTTTTTTTTTGTTAAAGTTTGATTTTATTTATCTTTTGTGAGAGTGATCTGTATCCCAAAGGAGGGCTATGAAACACCTGGTCTCACACCTTTATGCTACATAAACTCACCCCCCCATCATTTTTACATTTTATTAGTCTGTATCTCATAGATACACCAGATGAAGGGTTTTGTAGAAGACAGGTAGTAAGAGCAGGACCTATCAAGCTGTTAAGCAATGTATGAATAGGATCAGTTTCTGAAGATTCAGAGTGCTTCTGTGACCTCTAGCCTTCCATTCTGTACACAGATTCATGCTGCTATATGTTTTTAAGAGCTATTTATTGACTTCTTCAATTAATATTAATAACCTGTTTTTCCTCCAGTGACGCTCTAGACCTTGTAAATGGGTCTATCATTTTATCTTCATAACATCACTGAGAGTCACTAAACTAAGAAATGGTGACTTGCTTGCAGTCATTTAGTAAACATTAAGTCAAATGTTTCTTTAATCCAAACGTGCTACAATCATTACATTCCCCCACATGATCGTGTTGTGATTATCTCCACATAATCTCAAAATGTACTCAGTGTTTCTAAATACCATTTTAGGAAGCATTTTCCTATCTTTCCCATCCTTCTTCAAGTCACCTGTAGTTGAAATGATTCCTAGCTTTAGAAAACATTTCCACCTTTTTCATTCCATTCCATGGAATATTCATTCTGAGAAGGAGCTGTGATATGTTATGAATAAATGGTAGCTTAGTCTGAGAAAGACAGAAAATATTCCTACAAATATCCTGATGTCTTGTTTACCACAGTTTTCTTTCACTAAAAAATAGGGAATGGGTTTGATTATTGTACATTCTCCTACTATTCTTGATGAGAGAGTTTAAGAGACATCAAACTGTAGGACAAAACAAGAATCCAATAATTCTTGTCCTCATAAACAGAGCCTCTTAAGCAAGGTGCTTGTTCTTGATTGATTTCTATGTGAATTCATAGCATGCCATAAGTTCTGTTGTTCCCCAACTGCAAACATCCTACAAGCTGATCTGGTCCTCAGATTTCATACTGGTTCATCAAAATGGCATGAAGACAAACTTATTTTATTGCATGAAGTCAAGTGACACCTAGTTTAATAGTTAATAAAGATAGACAATGTGATTCCTTTCTGATGTTTTGATGTGTGAACTCCCGTGTGGCCAGTTCTAACGTATTGTAGCACTACGATATTTGCAAGGCATTTAATTCTTTACCCATCGATTCAAACAAAACTAAAGAGATCCAGATTGTATTTTATGCAGATGTGAAATTTATTGCACTGTGTTCAGCTGCCTCAAACTTGTCTTACTGAATTGCTGTGAACATTGAACAAGGCAAAGAAGGCAAAGAATTTAAAAATAATAAAAACACAAGTGTCCCTGCATAATATCTTGGTATGTTTCAGAAATTCAGGATTATTAGGAACATTAGGAAATTAAATACACAAATTTGGCCTTTGAAACTTTCTGATCCTTGAAAATTACTGGGCTACCAACATTTCTAATAAAAATAAATGAAATGGATTACACATTCTCCACTAACAAAAATTATTGTATTCACTTTTGGGGGGGCATTGCTTCATAGAATAGAATTCTTTATTGGCCAAGTGTGATTGGACACACAAGGAATTTGTCTTGGTGCATATGCTCTCAGTGTACATAAAAGAAAAGATACATTCGTCAAGAATCAAGAATCAAGTACAACACTTAATAATAGTCATAGGGTACAATAAACAATCAAATCATACTAGGAAACAGTCGGTATAAATCGTAAGGATACAAACAACAAAGTAACAGTCATACAGTCACAAGTTGGAGGAGATGGGCGATAAGGAGTGATAAGATTAATAGTTATAGTAATGCAGACTTTGTAAATAGTTGGACGGTGTTGAGGGAATTATTTGTTTAGCAGAGTGATGGCATTCAGGGAAAAACTGTCCTTGTGTCTAGTTCTGGTGTGCAGTGCTCTATAGCATCGTTTTGAGGGTAGGAGTTGAAACAGTTTATGTCCAGGATGTGCGTGGTCTGTAAATATTTTCACAGTCCTCTTTTTGACTCATGTAGTATACAGGTCCTCAATGGGAGGCAGGTTGGTAGTAATTGTTTTTTCTGCAGTCCTAATTACTCTCTGGAGTCTGTGTCTGTCTTCATATATACCGTGTTTCTCATATAATAAGGCCGGGTCTTTTTTTTTTTTTTTTTTTGAGCTCCGAAAAAATGGCTAGGCCATCTTTTTTGGGGGGTGACTTAATTCCCCCCCTTGCATCTTCGGGCAGGCGGGCGGCGATGGCTTGGATGTTGACCTCGGCATTGGTGGGGCACTTCGTATTGGGGTCAACGCAGGCAGCACCATATCCAGGTGTGCAACAAAAGTACTTCCTAACGGCAAGCCCCCCCCACCATTCCCCCCATTTCACATGTTTTAATATAGGCCTTAATTTGGGGGGAGGGGCTTAATTTCATTTCATGCCTATAAAACATGCTGGGACTTCCTATTGGGGGAGGCCATATTGTTGGAGAAACAGGGTACATAAGCACTTGGATCGCAAGTGTTTGAATTTTGTTCAGTTTTCTATAAAGCAATCATTTTGTACTAGCAATTCAATTTTTATCATACACTAGTTGATAACCCAGCATTGCCCAGGTATTTATTTATTTATTCCTGTATTAGACAGGAAAATCCTGTAGTTGGGACTCACGCTGTTGTACTGTCTCTCGCGCAGCATCGTAAGTCTTCTATTCCTCTCCTCGGGAGTTTCTTGTCTACGCTGGTGTTTCGTTTTTTTGATTGCACTTGGCCAATCGCCTGACGTTTCCTTGGAAGGCTGAGAGGGAGCCCCTTGTGGAACACTGGAGTGCTGTGAAGCCATTTCCATGACAAGTCCACTGTGCTGTGCAGTAGAAGCCATTTTAAGGCACACACACAACCTCTGTATAAATAATAATAATAGTAATTACACACACACACACACACATAAAGCATTTCTTAAACTGTCCTTAGGAAGTCTACATAGATGCCTATAGTCCTTGGTTGTCTTAATCTCAGCAAAACAATTGTTTGAAATCACCATCTTCCTCAATGAAGGGTTTGTGCCTTGGGATTACTTTTTGAAACTTGTTTTAAATAACTTTATGCTTGATATATTTAATCATATTGCTAGTATTTAATACTGAAAATACATTTTGTATTTTGTTTCAGGCTGCTGCTGTTACAGAAACGCTGACTGAAGATGAATACCCATCTGATGTTGATTTGAATGATCCATATTTTGCTGAGGAACTTGGGAGACCAGGTTAGATGTCAGTTTTGCTATCCTATATTGTTAAAGATGACACAGTACATGTCAAATGTTTTATCCAAGAAGCTCTGACAAAAGCAGTCACTCGGTGCTCCTTTGACAGCTTTGTACTTGTTATTATATATGTTAAGAAACTTTTTAAAAAAACTTTTTTTTTGCAATGAATGCAGAAATAACATATTTTTCTAATTTTGTCTGTTGCTACTGTTGCCATTTGAAACTGCTGGAGAGGGATGAAATTAGTAAATCAGGATAGAAAAAAATTACAAGTGAAATATGATTATATTCCAAAAATGCTTTATAGTGCAGTGATAGAGCAAATTCGGCACTTAACTGCAAAAAGATGCTCAAGCTCTGTGGATGAAACTGTTAATAGAATTTATAACGTGGAAGCCAGTGGGGTTCCTTAATTTTCAGAGATGATATCCTTGCATTTTGTATTCTGGAAGCTGCTTCGACCAACTCCTGATTTCAAAAGTAATTTGCCTTGTCAGGAAATTGCTTCTATATAAAGTAACGGCAAGACAAG
Source organism: Notechis scutatus (assembly GCF_049901735.1). Classification (NCBI taxonomy): domain Eukaryota; kingdom Metazoa; phylum Chordata; class Lepidosauria; order Squamata; family Elapidae; genus Notechis; species Notechis scutatus. The sequence goes on along the minus strand of NC_142009.1, from coordinate 150,566,949 downwards.
TACATTCCAGAAATTGTGCAGCCCTCTAAATTGTGCTTTTAATGTTTTTAATTATTGAAACCTATCCATTAAGCAGTGTAGGTAGATTTTGTGTTTGTTTGCTTGCTTATTTGTAGCCCCAAATGCATGATGGTTAGGATACAGCAGAAGGGGAATAGATGTGTGCATGCAAGTGTTTGTGCACATGTACATATGTGTGTGTGTGTGTCTATGTATCAACAACAGAAATCTAACAGATTTAACAGATAATCAGAGTTGGAAGGAACCTTGTAGGTCATCTAGTCCAACTCCCCGCCCAAGTGGGAGACCCTACACCATTTCTGACAAATGGCAGTCCAATCTCTTCTTGAAAGTCTCAAGTGATGGTGCTCCCACAACTTCCGAGGGCAAGCTGTTCCATTGGTGGATTGTTCTCCCTATCAGAAAGTTTCTCCTTATTTCCAGGTTAAATCTCCCCTTGTTCAGTTTCCATCCATTATTCCTTGTCTGGCCTACAGGCGCTTTAGAAAATAGCTTGACCCCTTCCTCCCTGTGGTAGCCCCTCAAATATTGGAAGACTGCTATCATGTCTCCCCTGGTCCTTCTCTTTACTAGACTAGCCAAGCCCAGTTCCTGCAACCGTTCATTGTATGTTTTGGCCTCCAGTCCCCTAATCATCCTGGTTGCTCTTCTCTGTACTTTTTCTAGAGCCTCAACATCTTTTTTATAATGTGGTGAACAAAACTGGGTGCAGTACTCTAGGTGTGGTCTTACTAAGGCTTTATAGAGTGGTATTAGTACTTCCCTTGATCTTGACTGTATCCCTCTGTTAATACAACTTAGGATTGCATTAGCTTTTTGGGCGGCTGCTGCACATTGCTGGGTCATATTTAGCTGGTTGTCCACTAAGACTCCAAGATCCCTCTCACAGTTACTGCTATTGAGCCTGGTTTCACCCAGTCTATATGTGTACTTTTGGTTTTTCTTGCCTAAGTGTAGGACTTTACTTTTCTCTACATTGAATTTCATTTTGTTAGATATGGCCCAGTGTTCTAGTCTATCAAGATCCATCTGGATCTTGAGCCTATCTTCTTGGGTGTTAGCTATTCCTGCCAGCTTAGTATCATCTGCAAATTTGGTAAGTTCCCCTTCTATTCCCTCATCTAAGTCGTTAATGAAGATATTGAAGAGTACTGGGCCTAAGACGGAACCTTGTGGCACCCCACTGCTTACTTCCCTCCATGTAGACTTAGACCCATTAAGGACTACTAGTTGAGTATGGTTTGTCAGCCAGTTGCGAGTCCATCTAGTGGTGGTACTATCTATTCCACTTTTTCTAGCTTACTAAGAAGTAGGTCATGGTCTACTTTGTTGAATGCCTTGCTGAAATCTAAATATATTATATCCACAGTATTTTGCTGGTCTACTAATTTAGCCACTATGTTGAAGAATGAAATAAGATTGGTTTGGCATGATCTGTTCTTCACAAACCTGTGCTGACTGCTAGTTATTACTTTACTTTTTTCTAGATGTTGGCAGATCTGTTTTTTATTATCTTTTCCAGTATCTTCCCGGGTATTGATGTTCGGCTGATTGGTCTATAGTTTCCTGGGTCTGGTTTTTTTTCCTTTTTGGAAGATGGGAACCACATCAGCTCTTTTCCAGTCCTCTGGCAGTTCCCCGGTGCTCCAGAATTTTTGGAAGATCTGGTGCAGTGGTTCTGAGATGACCTCTGCCAGCTCCTTTAAAACTCTGGGATGTAATCCATCAGGCCCCGGTGATTTGTTTTCATCAAGATCAGACAGGTGTTCTCTTACTATTTTTTTTGCTTATTTTAACTTTTATTTCTGGTCTTTCTTTTACAGTTATGTTTTTGGTAGGTTGAGCTATAGTTTCTTTTTGCGTGAAGACCGTTGCAAAGAATGAGTTAAGCAGTTCTGCTTTCTCTCTGTTGCCTGTTACTTCCTTGCCATCTTCTCTCTTTAGTGGACCGATTGTTTCCTTGATTTTTTTCTTGTTATTTATATGTTGGAAGAAACTTTTTTTTATTATCTTTGACTTTTGTCGCAAGTCTTTGTTCATTCTGAGCCTTTGCTATCCTGACTTCGTCTTTGCAGATTCTGACTATATGCTGATATTCTGCCTTAGTTGTATGTCCTTCTTTCCATTTTTTGTACTTGTCCTTTTTTTCTTTCAATTTGCCAGAGAGATCTTTGTGCAGCCATACTGGTTTCTTCTTGGATTTCTTGTTTTTCTTTCTCAGTGGTATTGTGCTGGTCTGGGCTTCTATGATCATATTTTTTAGAGTTTCCCAAGATTCTTGAGTTATTTTCCCCTTTAGAATTTTCATCCATGGAAACTTTCCCAAGTTCTCTCCGAGTTTATTGAAATCAGCTCTTTTAAAATCCAAGACTCTGGTGTCATTATGTTCTGTTGCTTGTGTTTGTGTTATGTTGAATTCTAGTATGACATGGTCACTCTCACCCAAGGTTCCTGCAGTTTCAACTCCCTCTATCACTTCTTCTCTGTAAGAATTAAGTCCAGTATGGCTGTCCCTCTAGTTTCACCCTCTACCTTTTGGACAACAAAGTTGTCAGCTAGGTTGGTTAGGAACTTATTTGATTTCTCACTTGGTGCAGAATTAGTTTTCCAATTGATATCAGGATAATTGAAGTCTCCCATTACTATTGTTGTGTGTTTCCTGCATATGTTTGTTAGTTGGCTGGCAAAAAGGACATCTATATTTTCTGCTTGATTGGGTGGCCCATAATATACACCTATGGCCATGTCATTCTTTTTTTCTTTTATATTGACCCATATGCATTCTAGGAGGTTTTCATCTTTGGTTTCATGCATTTCTGTAGCAATATAGTGGTCCTTTACATACAGTGCAGCTCCACCTTCTCTTTTATGGGGTCTGTTTTTTTGTTTTTTTTTGAATAGTTTGTATCCTTCTACCAGTATCTAATATAGCTACTATTCAATTAAACTAATCTAAAAGTGAAATTCCTAGTGGAACAACACTAATTTGACTGGTTTTAGAAACATCTTTAGAGTAGGAGCTTTCCATACCTGCAAAGAAATAATCTTCCATGAAATTGAGGCTACCACTGAGAAGGTTTCTCTTCTGGCCCACATCTGGTGAAAGAGAAGTACCTGCAACAGAGCCTTTTTAAATGACTAAACTAGATGGGGCAGATTTGATTTTTTGAAGCTCTGGCTTAATGTATACCGGTGTATACAAGGTGTGTACCTCAAAGGCCTTTCAAAGTGATAAAAGTGGTGTCTTGAATTGGGACTATGGGCAACCAATGATTTCAGAACAAACAGGCTTATAAACCAGAGCTTACAGAAATGAATGAAAGAAAGGAGGAATGAAAGGAGTCAGATTGTTTTGTAGAGTTAATATATTCATCTTTCTAGCATACCAAAAACAAAAAAAAATCTGCAAGATGATGAATTTATTATTTTTTAGCCTTGGAAACCAAGTCTCTCTATATTGGTAGACACACAGCATTGCGGTTTGCTTTTTTCAAAAGGTTTTCATATAGCTTTGATACAGGAACAGGCGTCTTGAATGAATTACTTACAGATATTTCCTATGTGCTTGCCAAGGGAGAAAGAAAGAAAAAACAGCTTTTACATAATGTTTACTGCATATGATGTTGCATTTGCTTATTTTACTTCATGAAACATCGTTTGAGATTTTTTTCCCCTTATGTCTACCATGTATCCCCCCCCCTTCTTTTTCTTTCTCTCTTTTCAAAAGATTTTGCACCATTGTGAGATCTGTATTTGTAGCCCCTAAGAATCTCAGAAATAAAGAAAAAAGTGCTATTGGGGTAAATGTTACCCATTTAAAATACTTCAGGCTACTCTTTATAGCAGGAGTCCTTTGTTTTGAGGAAAATAATCTCTGACTAAAACTTTTCCCCCATGAAGATGATTCATGTCTTATTTTCCACAGATAAATTCTATTATGTTTTTAAAGCCTGATATTTCAGAAGGTTTTCTATTAGAGACTATTATTTATGTGTGTTTTAATACTTTTTAATTTATTTCTGGTTAGGTTTGAATAAAACATTAAAGAAAGGAGAAATTGTTGAAGAAGAAGATGCTGAAAAGCAGAAGGTAGGAGTCACTTTAAAAAATACTAATGTTAGATATAGGAATGAATACTTTTAATAGTACTTGTGCTGTCTGGGATAAACAGAACTTGCCTTTTGTTCATAAGATTCCATTACCTCAAATATGAAGACAAACAATTAATTATATCAAGGGTCTTCAAACTTGGAATGTGTAAGACTTGTGGACTTCAACTCCCAGAATTCCTGAGCTAACATGACTGGAGGAGGAATTCTGGGAGTTGAAGTCCAGCTGTCAAGTTTGAAGACCCCCTGAATTACATCCTTAAGGCTGAAAATAGATGTGAGACAATCTACACCAGGGCTGTCAAACTCCCGGCCCGATGCATCAAATGCTGGCCACACCCACTCCCGGTTTAGTGAAGGGGGGGAAGTCACGTGACACTGACGTGATGATGTTAGTTTGACACCCCTGATCTACACTCTTTGAGACACACAATCACTTTCAGGAATTAATTAAGAATCCTTTTATTATTGCTTTAAAAAAAAAAAGACACATCCTTGCCCCAGCTTAGAAATATGTCTCATGTAGGTCTTTCCAGTAGTAACAAGACCGGTACAAACATTGGCTTCAGCAGTGCTATAGGATTAGCTGTTTTTTCTTTTCGCTGAAGCCTTTCTTTTGGAGAAGGGCAGTGATGAGGAAAGCTGAGCAAGCAAGCCTAAAGAACATCAGGGTCCAAATATGATGTGTTTTCATTTTCACTCTTGCCCTTTTGGTCCATAAGCCGAGGAAGGATCAAATGAAAAGGGATGGTTAGGAAGAGGAGCTGTTTAAAATCTCTTAAGAGAAAATGGGGGGCTCTTCTCTCTTTCTTGTTATCCAGATCCATGTCTAAACAGTAGGAGAGAGAAGCAGATGTCAACAAATGCCCCCCTCCCTTTTTCTAAAACCAAACTCTTTTTACTGCAAATGCACTTTGAGAAAATCAGTATGTGAACCATTTGTGAATCCCACAGTTCATATTACTTTGCCAATGCATTTATTAATTTATGCATGTGGCTACTTGGCTTTGCATTGCTGTCATTAATGATGAGCTGCAAGTCATCTTCAGATGGTTAATATACATTAATATCACCCAATGTGCTAAAACAAAAAGTAGCTTATGTTGCATGAAATCAGAATGACCCCTAATTAAAATGACTAATAATGAAAGTTAGTGGTTGGGAAAACCTAATAACAAAAATAGAATGTATTTCTTATTCCTTAAAAAAGACATGAGATGGAAGTTCCATTGGAAGAATGAATTCACTTTGTGAAATGATTCTCCTGTATTAGTCAGTGTAGCAATATTTGTTGACAATAAATCATAGGATGATTTTCTCAGAAACTTAGCTTTCTTCCTCTCATTTCTGAAATGTCTGTACTTGCAAGATATTCCAGGGATTTGCCACCTAGTCTGAATCAGTTTAAACATCACCAGCATCCTTGTGAAAGGCAATGGAAAATGTTTCCTCAGGGACATTCTACATTATGTCATGATATTGCATATGTTTGGAACAATACACGGCAGCTTTGAAATGTCTGTTACTTGTGATCATGTTTAAGCAGTTGCCAGATGTTGACTGTCGTGTTAAGGTACTGGTGAAATCTGAATAGAGCTTGATTTCTACTGATTTGAGGAAAAACTCCATATTGTATTTCTGCAGCACTGTGGAAATACTTTGCTGTAGTGTTTTTCCAGAGTGTTTTTTTCCCAGTGAAGCTTCAATCCTAATGTTTCCTGGTGACCTTCCATTTAAACAATAATAAAACCTTGATTAATTGTTTAGGACCAGCCAGGATTTGCTAGATTCTCTTAGTATGCCAATTAGATTATAATAGCAGGACATGCATTGTTGTCTTTTTTGTAATACTTCAAAAAGGTGATTATCTGAAACTCAAACATTATGACTTGGGAATATTTTGAACATATCTAATAAGCTATCTAATTTAGATCTACCATGTGTAAGTGCAAATGCTTAATTTGTAGATATATAGATGTGCCAAAAAGTATGGCATTTTCAAATTCCTAAAAAGATTAGCTGCTTGTTTTTGCTATTAATTCGTAGAAAATAATAAGATCTTGCTTACTGACTGACAGAAGGATGTTAGCATGTAGAAAAATAGATGGTTGCAATGGCTAGAATTCCCATAGTATGAGTGTTGCCAAGAATTCTTCTTCATCTCTGGCAAATATTTAGGTTGGGAATGGCTTCTTCAGAGCAGGAGGTTATACCTCTTGGTGCAACTAAAATATTGTGTTCATATGAGTGCAAGGACCCACAGTCCACTTGCATGCTTCCAACACCATGTTGGAATCTGTATATCTGGAGAACATGACACCAAGTATTAAACTTCAAGCAGTCTTTGAATATGTTGTTAAGAGATTCTTAGTGTGATTGATATTTGAGTTAGACTTTGCCTGGAAGTTTAAGACATGACATGTTACATTTTTCAAAAGAAAGACGGGTTAAGGCATCACCAATAAATTACAGAGATTAGAATTCTCAATCTAGTCTTATTGCAGTGAGGGTAATGCTATTAATTGCTTTTTCTTTCCTTTTTATAATAAAGCGCTCTTATCCTTGCTTATAAAAATGTTTTGTAAATAGATCGGCTATTATGGTTGTCCCAGTCCTGCATTAGCAACACAGTCTTTGACTGAGAGATAGAAACATCTGGAATCTGTATTACTTGAAATGGATACAAACAGGGCTTCTCTGTTCTGATTGTAATAGGCTGAATTGGCTTTGTTGATGATGGATGAGGAGGAGGAGGAAAGGAGTCACTTCAATTATGACAAAATTGTAGAACAGCAGAACCTGAGCAAAAGGAAAAAGAAGCTGCTAATGAAGAAGGAGGAACTGGTGACAGATGACTTCCAGGTAACACAATGGGCTTCCCTCTTTTGAAATGTAGTAAACACACTGATCATTTTGAATTAATATAGACTAATAACCACAGCTATTAACATGGAAATATATTTTACTATTATCATTCCCATTGTTTTGATAAATTGCCCCATATCACTTAAGCCCCAAGTAATATTTTACTCCTGAAATCTTATTTGGGCATAATAGGAAGGAAAGGTACACATTCCTCCTTTGCCCTTGCCTTTTCATAAATATATAGAATGGAGGAAAGAAGGAGGCTAAAGATAATGATGATGTAGCCACCCTTTTTCTACTCAAAGTAGTGAACATACCTAATACTTCTTCGTCTGTCTCCTTTCCCCACCACCATTCTTTGAACTGGACCAAAAGTCATCCACCTGGCTTCCAGGCCTAGGGGAAGCCTAGATCTCACAGTCTCCTGGTTTCTAGGCCTATCCTAAACTAAGTGGTTTCTTTGCCACTACATTAAACTGGTTCTCTACAGCAGCATATAAACCATTTATCTAAGCTTTGCAGTTCACGTGAAAGGTAGTTCAATAACAGGCCTAGTAGAAAGGAACTCCATCACTTTTAATTGGTAACACACAGGTTTGTAATTATGAAGAACAAATCCAAGTTTGAAATTTCTCTCCACTTTTATTCTTGTTCTCATCCACTTTGATTCTGTCAATCTAAATATATAGCCACAGAAATATTTACATGCAAAATTTGTTTGTTTTATGTCTAAATCCCTTTTCCTTCTGATGATGCCTTATTCTATAGTACCAATCTTTCTCATTCAAGAAAGAATTTCCTCTTGAAGAATAATTTTCATTACGCATTTGAGGTTGTCTCACATAAGTAGTTTCCAAGAATATTTCATGGACAATAAATCTGTTGATTTATACATGTCATCTGTGGTTCAGGTCTCCACACTGTTTCCATCTTAGCAAAAGTAATATGTTTTTACATAAAAAAAGTATAGAAATTGAAGCATTCAAAAAATTATAGAAATTGAAGCATGCATCATAATTCTTTTGCATAAGAATTCTATTGCCAGTGTACACTTGTATTTTAGGAAGGTGTTTAATGCAGTTGTGAATGATTCTGCTGGTATGCAAAAAAAAGAGGAATAGGGATTGTATATAGAATGAATTCTAAAGTTTATAGAACGTGGCTTCTCTGCCGTTTCTTGGACCATTTCAGATCAGTTCTTGGTTTATGAAATAGGGGAATACATATTGATTGAAAAAGTTGTTCTTCATATGTTTTCAGGAGAACAGCATGGGCTTGATTTCTATATTGTTCTTATACGTTATGATTCTTGATTTTTAACAAATGTATCTTTTCTTTTATGTACACTGAGAGCATTTGCACCAAGACAAATTCCTTGTGTGTCCAATCACACTTGGCCATTAAATAATTCTATTCTATTCTATTCTATTCTATTCTATTCTATTCTATTATTCTATTCTATTCTATTCTATTCTACTTTCTATTCTATTCTACATAAGAAGACTCAGAAGAAATAGTAAGAAGGTAAAAAGAATGCATAGGCAATCCTCAACTTATGACTGAATTGGGACTAGAATTTTGTCATGTCATAAAACAGACATAGATTGAGGCATCCATCTGAAGACCCAACTTTAATGATTGTTTTTAAGTGGTCATTAACTGAATCATGTGGCCATAACTATGAAGCCATAGATAATTTGCTGGAAACAGGCAAAACAAAAACAAAAAACTGCAGGCATGTAACCATGGGACAATGCAGCCAGTCATAAATGTGGGGTGGTTGCCAAGGGTCAAAATCCGGTCATGTGACTGCAGGGGATGAATTGTATTTTCATGTAGGGTAAGGCATATTTAGCATATTGTGAGGTATATGGTCTCTTTTCAGGTTCTCGGTCTATGTATTTAACATTCCTGAGAACTGCTCCCTCAGTCTGAAGGTTATTGTATGTCCTGTTAAGCTACATCTATCTTGCAGGTTATAGTTAAAATTTTCTCATTTTTTTTCCAGCAAGTAATATTTCCTTTTTGCTGTTCCCAGGTAAATGTTGATGATGCCAGATTTCAAGCCATGTATACTTCCCATTTGTTTAATTTGGATCCTTCCGATCCAAACTTTAAGAAAACAAAAGCAGTGCAAAAGATTTTAGAGGAGAAAGCTCGCCGAAGGCACCAGGGGTCAACTGAGGCAAAGGGAAAGCAGGACAATGTGGTAGAGGAGAAACCTGTTGCCACAAAAACTCTAGATCCTGCATTGTCGATGTTAATCAAATCCATCAAGAATAAAACAGAACAGTTTCAAGCAAGAAAGAAACAGAAAGTTAAGTAAGTTGACTGAAGAGTTTGAAGATGAAGTGGATTTTCATAGAAGATACAATTTATTTTAGGTTAAAAAAAGATACTGGGTCTTTGAACCTTTCTTCACCTTTTCTTCCAATTCAAGTTCAATGCTTATAAAAATCTTGCCAGAGGAATTGCAAATGGAACTTATTTCGGCTATATTTAAAAATGAGATTGTTTTCGTTTCCACATAACATGATGTGGACATGGTTCTTGAACATTTTTAAATGGGGAAAATATTTTGGATATTTGTAATCATAATAAAATGGATTAAATAGAAAGCATGTGACTTATTACTGTGACTAGCATTCAATAACAACTGCTTAAAGTTGTAAGGTATTTTTTTCTTTTACATTCAATTCTCAAAAATTTTCAAAGATTTCTATCAAAGATTGTCATAGTTTTTTTAATGTTACATTAGTTCCTCGATTAATACATAAAAATTGAAATTTAGAGTCTGATAAGCTATGTACATTACTGAATTGCTGTACAATTCAGAGTTATAGCTAATCATTAATACACAGATTATTCCTTCAGAATACATTCTGTAATTTTACAGGATGTGGTAAATGGCTGACAATGCAAACAAGAAACTGTTTGCTCAGATTTAGATAATTCAGTATTTCCTTTCTGGGAATTGCTAGATGCATATATCTACACTTGAAGACTTGAATGTCTTAACTGATTAATTGTTCCAATAGGACTGAATTTATGAAACAGGCTTGATTGCCAATCAAAATAGTACAAGCAAAGCCATCCTCTATTTTTAAAACAAATTGGGAGCAGCTGCTATATTCAAGTCTTTGTGGACCAAGTTGCTCTATGTACTGGTTGAAGTATTCTCTAGAAAGTTTTTGCATGCGACATTTAATCCAATTTGAACCCACAGAGAAGGATTCAACATCTTATCATTTGGAGCTGAGCTCAGTATGATATCCCATATGCCTTCAGCTGTTATACCAAATTTAAAAACAAGTGAGTTTAGGCAGATCCTATCTTTCATTTTAACTGCAGCACATGGAGGTGGAATGCTGGTTTCTTCTTTCCCCATCTCAACTGAAGCAGAATATTCTCCCATGAGCTGTTCAGAGCATCCAGTAGTGGGAGGTGCTTCAGTTTCTGCATGTCTAGGCTGGGCTTAATTTGTGGAACGCTCCTCCTCCTCCACGGGACTCCTTCCCAGCGTTCCCCAGTTTTGGCTCAGCCTCGTGAGGGATAGGCAGTGCCTTTTTGTTACTCCTTGGCCGAAACAGGAGAATTTCTCTTATCAGGTTTGGAGACAGTCAATTCGTCTTTCAGGCTCTCTCAACAAATTGCTTAACGATCTACCCACGCTGCCTTTTCCATCTGGCTGTCGGTGATCGCTGTATTGGGAAGCCCCGAAGCGGAGGGAGGCTTCGGCTTCGTTCTGCACCCCCCCAATCGCTAGCCCTGCCCTTGCCATAGCGATAGCCGTGTCATTTTAACAAACGGCGTGGTTTTGTTTCTCTCGCTCGCAACAGAGTTGTATCGCTGTTTTTTTCCCCAGAACACCACCTTGGAGTGAAGGGCTTAAATGCCTGGTTATTTTCACCCCTCCCAGCCGTTTAGTACTAAGGGAAAGCTGTCTGGAGCTAATCCCTTTTCACGGCGGGAGAATGCTGCTGGCACTCCAAGGGCCACAGGAGGAGGAGCAGGAGGAGGGGACAGAAGAGGTAGAGCACATTGATCCGATGGAACAGATTGAATTGGGATCAATACATGACAGTGACCCGGCCCTTTCAGAAGCGGACCCCTTAGGGGGATGTCTGAGGATGAGGGTCTTGTTCCTGACCAACCTGTATTTACAGGCTTATTCCGCCCACAAGTATTCAAATCACTATTGTTTAAGGCCAAAAACACTGCACATCTGGACAAGCCAGCCCCTTTTACCACTCCAACTCCTTCAGAAGAGGGACCAGAAGATCTAATTTTCAGCCAACCGGTAGTCGAGGCAGATGTGATTCCAGTTCCTCACATGTTTGCGAACCTGGTACAGAAACAGTGGGCTTCTGCAGCAGTGTACCCTGCCCCCCATGGGTTATAACAGGAAATACTTTAATTTGGTCCCTGATTTCTTAAAATTGTTGAATACTCCTGAGGTAGACAAACCTATTGTGGGATTAGCTTCCTCGACCTCCATTCCCAGTGAAGCGCTGGAGGCATTAAAGCCAGAGGAAAAATGGGCTGAGCTGGCCCTACACAGGGCCCATCAGTCTGATGTGTGGGCCATCAGAGCGGCCATGGCCGCTTCCTTCTTTACCTGTTCTTCTCTGATGGCTCCAGCTCTTACGGGAGCATGTCCCCAATTCCAACATTAGAGCACACCAAGAAATTGCAAAACTTATTGCAGCCACTGAATTCTCAGCTGACGCAACCTTTCATGCAGTTAAGTTTTCAGCCAGAGCCATTACTTCACATGTCACAGCGCAACGCTTACTATGGTTAAAACATTGGCAAGCAGATAGTAAGCACAAATGCAAGCTGGCTTCATCTCCTCTTGTGGGAGACAGACTGTTTGGCCCTTCCCTCCATCCGCTGCTTATCGAAACTTGAAACAAAAAGAAAATTCTACCTTCCCTTTTTCGGAAGTCAGATCCTAGAAACCCTCAGTCCTTTTGGAAGGGATCCTTTTGGCCCTCTTATCAGGGACCATTCTCAACCAGATACCAGAGACCCCCATCTTTCCAACCAGGGCAGCAGCCAGAGAGGTCCGACTTCGGGGATAGGAACCGAAGGGGTGGCCAGTCCAAGAGATCCTTTCCAGGAGCACGAAATAGACCTTTCTGGTGTCCAAGATAACTCCATGGACCTGACTCCCATTGGTGGCCACCTTAAATTATTTGCGGACCAATGGGACTCCTCAACGTCCGATTCCTGGGTCAGAGACACGATCAGATTCGGCCTTGTGCTAGAGTTTCAATCCACTCCCCCAGACTTCTTTATGTCCTGCCCTCTTTCCAGAGATCTGGTTAAACAAAATCTTATGGAAACAGCTATCCAACACCTACTGGACATAAGAGCCATCCAACCAATAGCTATCGAACAACGAGGGCGAGGTTTCTATTCACATCTTTTTGTTATTCCCAAAAGTTCGGGGGGGTGGAGAGCAATTTTAGATTTGAAACGTCTTAACTGATTCTTAGTATATCGCAAGTTTAAAATGCACACCCTGCAATCCATCTTACTCGGCATCAGAAAAGGTGACTTCCTTACGTCCATAGATCTGACGGAGGCGTACTTACATATTCCTATTTGGCCTTCCCACTATAAATTTCTACGATTCTGTTATAATAACCACCATTTCAAATATGTGGCTCTTCCTTTTGGATTAGCATCTGCCCCCAGGACCTTCACAAAGGTTCTCGCAGCTCTTGCTGCTCATCTCCGAGGTGAACCTGTATGACTCCAGTGTTACCTTGACGATATATTAATTTTGTCATCTTCCGTTCATCAAGCACTCAGAGATACTCAGACCACATTACAATCCCTACAACTACACGGGTTCTCAATCAATTGGAAAAAGAGTCAATTAACACTATCAACTCGATTATTCCATCTGGGGGCAATCATAGATACGGTGGAAGGCAAAGTTTTCCTCTCACCAGATAGACAAAACAGCATCCATCAATTAGTTAAGGAGATCAGAGTTCAAAAAAAGGTACCCCTATCTGACCTATCAAAATTGTTAGGCAAGATGATCTCATGTATATCTATTATTCCTTGGGCCCACCTCCACACTAGATCCCTCCAGTGGTTCCTGCTCCCGTACCAGTGATCCAGCCGAAGCAACTCCAAATACAAGGTCAAGGTTCCATCAAAGGTCCTCAAATCTCTCCACTGGTGGACCAGACCAGTCATCAACAGAGGTTGTCTCTTCAAAGAGCCCCACAGACTTACCATCACCACTGATGCCAGCCTATTTGGATGGGGAGCTCACTTTCGCTCACAGCCCATGGCCGCTGGTCCTCCATAGAACAGTTGTGCAGCATAAACTGGCTGGAGCTTCGAGCAGTACACCTGGCTCTCCGCAGCTTCCTTCCACAGGTACGCAATCAACACATACTAATATTGACCAACAACGTAACAGCAAAAGCTCACACAAACAATCAGGGAGGCACACAGTCGAAACACCTCATGCGGGAAGTGGAGCACTTGTGTCGTTGGGCGGAGAGCAACCTACTTTCCATCAGAGCAGAGCACATTTTGGGACTGTCGAATACACAGGCAGAGTGGCTAAGCAGGGCCATGATCGATCAATCAGAGTGGCACCTCCATCCGACCCTGTTTCAAGATGCGGTCAGGACATTTGGACAGCCAGTGGTAGACCTGTTCGCTTCCCCCCTCAATGCTCGGCTCCCTATATTTTTTTCCAGGTACCCCTCGCAAGGAGCGGAGAACTTCAATGCACTCCACTGCCATTGGCCCCCGGGACTTCTGTACGTATTCCTGCCACTTCCACTGCTTCCCAAGGTCATTCAGAAGCTGCTAGATGAGAGGGCAGAGCTGCTTCTAGTAGCTCCTTACTGGCCCAGAAGGCCATGGTTTGCTGACCTCCGCAGTCTATCCATATCAACACCATGGAGAATTATGCTGGACAGGGTCTTGCTAACCCAGGGACCCCTTCAACATCCGGACCCTCAATGGTTGCACCTGACCTTCTGGAGGTTGAGCAGAGTCATCTGAAGAGCGAAAAGTTTTCCAACAGAGTTATTGCCACCATCCAAGCCGCCAGACGCCCCTCAACAACTCGCATTTACAATGCCACATGGTCCAGTTTCTGCAAATGGTGTACCAAGTCTCAAACTGATCGCATCTCTCCATCTGTGGCTCAAATCCTAGAGTTCTTGCAAGAGGGGCTTGACAAGGGATTATCACCTAATACGTTGAAAAGACAGGTGGCGGCCTTGGCGTCAGTTATCACTTGTGAAGGTCTACTATCTCTTTCTCATCATCCACGCATATGGAGTTTCCTTCAAGGAGCCACAAATTTATGCCCACCAGCGGAACACCGTTATCCCACCTGGGACCTTAACAAGGTCCTTGTTGCACTCACTAAGGGCCCTTTCGAACCCTTGAAATTGTCACGTCTCCAATTTCTGACAATAAAGTAGTTTTCCTTGTAGTGATCACTTCCGCTTGTCGTATTTCGGAACTCAGACAAGATCTTTATGTCTTCCATTCTGACCAGGTGGTCCTTCGTCCTTATCCTACATTTATACCCAAAATTAATTCAGCTTTTCACAGGGCACAAGAGCTGATACTTCCTAATTTTTGTCCCAGACCATCCCAAGGGTTGGAACTACAATGGCATCAGCTTGATGTGAGGCGAGCATTGCGGATATATATTCACCGCACAGCGACTTTCAGAAAAACGGAAGCCTTATTTGTGTTGTTTCAGCCCAACACTCAGGGATGCAAGGTTTCATCTTCCACAACAGGCCGTTGGCTATGGGCCGCGATAGCGAAAACGTATCAGACTCAATCACTACAGGTGCCCAGGGGTATAACAGCTCATTCAACAAGGAGCGCCGCAACATTGGCAGCATGGGCCACACAGGCACCAATAACTGAAATTTGTCGAGCTGCAACCTGGGCCTCTCCATCGCCCTTCATTAGGCATTATAAAATAGATGTGTTTGCATCCACTGAGGCCTCCTTTGGTTCTGCAACTGGTCCACAGGGACCATGAGGGGATTCCAAGCCAGACGGAGTCCCTCCCGTAGGACAGGCCAAGCTTTGGTATGTCCCACTACTGGATGCTCTGAACAGCTCATGGGAGAAAAGGCATTGGTACTTACCTGATACACCCGTTCTCTTTGAGCTGTGAAGAGCATCCAGCCCCACCCTTTTTCCGTCTGGTGGGGTGCTGTTTCGGCCAACGAATTGTTAGGGCATTGAGGAGGAGGGTGTTTATTTCTCTCGTCTTTGCCAAAACTTGTGAACGCTGGAGAGGAGACCCGTGGAGGAGGAGGAGTGTTCCACAAATTAAGCCCAGCCTAGACATGCAGAGACTGAAGCACCTCCCACTACTGGATGCTCTGAACAGCTCAAAGAGAACAGGTGTGTCAGGTAAGTACCAACGCCCTTTCTCTTCATATATAGATATAGATATAGATATATAGATATAGATATATAGATAGATATTGATTTTAACTGTATTGAACGCATATATGTAGTCAGAAGAGAAAAGAGCAAGACAAATGACTATAATACAATTTGGCGTGAAATACATGCTTGAATCACACCTTTGACAGCACAGAGCTGCTTGGAGATTTCATTCTAAAAGCGTTGGCTTATGGAAACTCCAAGGGAAGATTTAATCATTTGGATTTGACATATGAGCATGCTGGAGGAACCACAGGTATTTGGACTTGTCCAACCCAGGACTTACTTGGAACATTTTCATGGCAGAGTTTCTACCGTCTTCATTTGAGGAAATGCATAAAACACACATGGTTTACAATCTGTCTGCCATAAAAATAGTTTGCATCTCCGAGAGCATTTAAACTTATTGTTTAGAGTCCTGCTCTCACACTATTCATTTCCTCCCTGTCCTTCTCTATCAAAAACACAATCAACTAGTGTACAGTCAACAATGACAAAAGAATAATTGTAACAATGCAAATTGTCAAAAACCTGAGAAAAGTAATCAACAAAAGTAATATGTTGACTTAAAATAATCATTGCCAGTGTGAAGGTCAGCCCTGTTAGGGCCAGAAATCTTTCTTGAAAATCTATGCCAAATTTTAGGTGCTACTAGACAGCTCGGGTGAGGGCTGGGGAGGGGAGAGCTGGAAGCAGAAGTCATATATTCAAAGAATGCTCAGTTTAGGAGAGGCACACCTTGAGTTTAAGGATAACTCCAGACAATCCTTGTTCTTGCAATCTTTTATTTTTAATCTAATCTTCAGTTGAAGAGTTGTTAGAGGGATGATGACACTGAATTTATGAGTACTTTTGCAAAATGGCTGTCACTGACTTAACAAATAGATCAGCAGTGGGTTTCAAAAAAAAATTTAATACCAGTTCTGTGGACGTGCCTTGGTGGGCGTGGTGTGGCTTGGTGGGCGTGACAGGGGAAGGATACTGTAATATCTCCATTCCCTCCCCACCCCACTAACCTGCTTTCCAGCTCTGTTCTCCTGTGCAGGGCAACAAAAGGAGACCCAGCCGATCAGCTTGGACTCAGGAGGCAGAGAATAGATGGGGGCGGGGCCAGTCAGAGGTGGTATTTTTTAGTTCTCTGAACTACTCAAAATTTCCACTACTGGTTCTCCAGAACTGGTCAGAAGCTGCTGAATACCACCTCTGAAATAGATGCTAGAGATACATAGCTAATTATATTAAAGATTTAAATAGCATATTTGGATCTCTTGATGAGTTACTGATTTTAAGGAACGTTTCAGCTGTACCTTTTATCACACAGCTTTTGCATAATGCTTCCCACTACTTCCATGTGCCTTTGTCCCCATTTGGAGTTATTGGGTATACTCCCAAACAAAGCACTACGTTGCAACCAGAAATCATTTTCTAGAAACTTTTGGAGCCAATCTGAGGCCTAGAGGCAATCTTGGAAATAAATATAATGCTCCAAATTGAAGTCTATACATCTGGAGGCTGACTGGCTGTTTTGCAATATCACAGCTTTCTAGTTCTTTCATTAACATGTTTGTTTTAATATAAAAAAAAACCTGGTGGTGCCAAGAGATATCAGTCAATCCTGAAGCAGACCACACCAAAACCATTTTGAGGCCTTAGAATCCTTTTTCACCAGCCTGTGCCAATATGTCCTCAAACTGTTCTTTGAGGAATCTACCTGCTTTGGAGTTTAGTTTGCAATGGGTGTATTACTTGGAGCCCTGACATTATATCTACAGACATGTGGCAACCAATGGATAACCCACGAATCTAGTGTTTTATAAAGTCAGTGGATTTACATTGCTCTCTCATTTGTTGAGTGTTTATTTAAAACAGCTGTAAGGACTAGGAGCATCAAGAACTTTATACTATCTAATTAGACTAGTTTATAAATGATCTGTGTTCTTGAATCTCTGCTTCCTAATCCATGTTTGAGAAATGGTTTGGGTGAAGCTTGACAAAAACATTTCTATCTGTAATCCTGACTATTACCACCACTAGATTTATTGTAGAGCTGATATCGCTTCCTGACCCTCTAGGGCTTTTATTCATTTACAGGTAACATATAAGTAATATTTTTGGGGATATGTTGTCATCCTGATGAACTAGAAGATATATGAAGACTTTTTGGTCTAACATACTGTCAGCATTCTGGAAAAACTTAACTCCAAACCAGACATATTTTCAAAGTTCCCTTTGATTAGAGTAGTAAACTGGGAAATCCTGAATCTGAAAGTTCCGGGTTTCCCTCCAATAAGTAAAATTTTACAAATTCACTTCCTGTCCCCATGATTCCATCACATGCCCCAATCATCATCCATCCCAACTTGAGACATCCCCTCTATTCCTCCTCAGCCAGGTGCAGGAACAACATGACTTTGACTCTAAAGAAGAATGCTAGGTGAAACTCGAAAAATTAGAATATCGTGCAAAAGTTCATTTATTTCAGTAATGCAACTTAAAAGGTGAAACTAATATATGAGATAGACTCATTACATGCAAAGCAAGATAGTTCAAGCCGTGATTTATCATAATTGTGATGATTATGGCTTACAGCTCATGAAAACTCCAAATCCACAATCTCAAAAAATTAGAATATTACATGCAATCAATAAAACAAGGATTGTACATAGAACAATAATGGACCTCTGAAAAGTATAAGCATGCATATGTACTCAGTACTTGGTTTGGGCCCCTTTTGCAGCAATTACTGCCTCAATGCGGCATGGCATGGAAGCTATCAGCCTGTGGCACTGCTGAGGTGTTATGGAAGACCAGGATGCTTCAATAGCGGCCTTCAGCTCTTCTGCATTGTTCGGTCTCATGTCTCTCATCTTTCTCTTGGCAATGCCCCATAGATTCTCTATGGGGTTCAGCTCAGGCAAGTTTGCTGGCCAATCAAGCACAGTAATCCCAGTCATTGAACCAGATTTTGGGGCTTTTGCCAGTGTGGGCAGGTGCCAAGTCCTGCTGGAAAATGAAGTCAGCATCCCCATAAAGCTCGTCTGTGGAAGGAAGCATGAAGTGCTCCAAAATCTCCTGGTAGACGGCTGCGTTGACCCTGAACTTAATGAAGCACAGTGGACCAACACCAGCAGATGACATGGCTCCCCAAATCAACACAGACCGTGGAAACGTCACACTGGACTTCAAGCATCTTGCAGTGTGTGCCTCTCCATTCTTTCTCCAGACTCTGGGTCCTTGGTTTCCAAATGAGATGCAAAAGTTGCTCTCATCAGAAAAGAGGACTTTGGACCACTGAGCAACAGACCAGTTCTGTTTTTCTTTAGCTCAGGTAAGACGCTTCTGACATTGTTTGTTGTTCAGGAGCGGCTTGACAAGAGGGATACGACATTTGAAGCCCATGTCCAGGATCCGTCTGTGTGTGGTGGCTCTTGATACACTGATTCCAGCCTCAGTTCACTCCTTGTGAAAGTCCCCAACACTTTTGAATGGCGTTTCCCTGACAATCCTCTCCAGGCTGCGGTCATCCCTGCTGCTTGTGCACCTTTTTCTTCCACACTTTTCCCTTCCACATAACTTTCTATTCATGTGCTTTGATACAGCACTTTGGGAACATCCAATTTCATTTGCAATTACCTTTTGAGGCTTTCCCTCCTTCTGGAGGGTGTCAGTGATGGTTTTCTGCACAACTGTCAGGTCAGCAGTCTTTCCCATGATTGTGATTCCTACTGAACCAGACTGAGAGACCATTTAAAGGCTCAGGAACCCTTTGCAGGTGTTATGGCTTAATTAGCTGATTAGAGTGGGACACTTTGAGCCGAGAATATTGAACCTTTTCACAATATTCTAATTTTCTGAGATTGTGGATTTGGGGTTTTCATGAGCTGTAAGCCATAATCATCTCAATTATGACACATCACGGCTTGAACTATCTTGCTTTGCATGTAATGAGTCTATCTCACATATTAGTTTCACCTTTTAAGTTGCCTTACTGAAATAAATGAACTTTTGCACGATATTCTGATTTTTTGAGTTTCATCTTCCCAGGCTCAAGAATGTGGCAGCGTGGAAGCTTCTGGTGCTACTATGGCTTCCAAAGCTGACAGGCATCCCACTTGAAAAAAATCACGCCCTAAAAATGCAATAAATAAAACAGACCAAGGGGTTTATAAGCTGATTTGATCAATACGAATATGAATGGGCAATAAATTGTTAAGTCAAGTCTGGGCATGTTATGGCATGGGCCATATTTGGCCCTTCAGCTGTCCCTCTCCGGCCTGTAGTACAGTGGCAGCCCTCCACAGCAGTCCGTTTCTCATGTGATCCCATGAGAAAATTAATTGCCCAACCCAGTTCTATGTTAGTTCATTCATCACATCATAAATGGAACTTGCACTCTCGTTCCCTTTGAGGCATTAGAATAGCATCTTGCCAGTGTGTGGAGAAAGTGTTCTTATTTAAGCAAAAAATATTTCTACTTATTAAATTTGGAAAGAAAATAACCAAATCTCAACCCACAGTTTGCTTCAATTGCTTTTTCGTTTTCCATGCCCAGAGTGTAAATATAGTTGAAATCAAGCAGGATGCAGAACATAAATGACAGTTGTCCAAATTGTCCTTTTTTCCATTTTGTTTAGTTAACCTGTCCCTCTGCTGATAGAGAATCAATATGTGATGATGGCTTTAGGATTTCTGTGATAGATTTGATTCATTGGTTATTGTTTCATTTTGCGGAAAGAAAGACCCTTTGTGAAAGATTTTGGCACTAAATTCTACTTCTTACATTAAAAATGATAACATGTATTAAATAATAGAATTGGAACAGAAATGCATTGCAAATATAAGCAATCCCCCAGGCTCATGTTTGCTTCGATGTTTAGTCTGGCAAACATTTGTTTATTCCATCAGAAATTTGGCTTAAAAAAAAAAGGTAGCACACTGAATGTTGTCTAGGGAGAGACGTTTGAATGAATCGTGAAAAAATTATTACCTTTCTCTTGCACTTTCAGAAGTCAGGCTAAATGTCTCACCGTAATCTTTACAAAATATTACAAGATTACATATCTTTTCTTCACTATTTATTGCATGGAAATGCTTTTCACATTCTTTTTTTTAAAAGAGAATTCACTTAGCTTATCATCTTGTTTACGTGAATAGCTATAAATGTTTAGCAGGATGGTGCTATATCACATCGTTGATACAATCACTTCTAACAGCATCACTACAATAGATACATGTGATTGCACTACATGTGAAAAGTAGATTACCTCTTCTAAGGAAATGTCAACAGCTGATGGGGATTTTAATTTGCAATCCAGGAAGCACTGAGTCTGGGACAGCTCAGAAGCTCATGGCTATCATGCCAACCATAGATCTGCCCCAAATAATTGAGGCCATGATTGAAACTGGAGGTCACACACTATACCTTGTCGGGACAGTTGCAATATGCTCTGAAGGTGAAGGACATCAACTTGAGCCCTTTGGAATGGTCAGGTCATGCTGTATCTCTTGAATCCTGGCTAAATAAACAAGGTTTTCTAGGTCTTGTCCCAACTCTGGGCGCTGTAAAAGTCAGCATGTATGTAGCAAGACTGAACGGCTGTTGATGTTTTGCTTGTCCGATGCTGGGAATCTTCCAATTTTAGTACTGAGCAGGGTGGCATTGCTTCACTCAGATCTGGAGTGCAATCCAGGCATCTTTCTGGACCCTCACTAGTTTTGGTTAGCTCACAGTTGGACTACTGTGTTTGGTTCTGCATAAGGTGCCCTCAAAGACCATTTGGAAGTGTCAGCTGATCCAGAACGCAGCACAAGCAGTGAAGGGCAAGCCTCACTTTATCCATGTAACAACCCTTCTGTGTGAGCTGCACTAATTGCCAATTTGCTTCTGGGCACAATCTAACATATCGGTTGTTACCTAGAAAGCCTTATATGGCATAGGATCCACCTATCTGAAATACCATCTACCTCGCATAATGTCTGCCTATCCCAGGGGTCTGCAACCTGCATAAAACAGGCAAATAGAGGCAACATTTTGTTTAGCAGGAATGTTGTGCTTCTGTTTCCCTGTTGCTGCAGCCATAAAGCAGATTATTTTCTAAATTGAGGAAAGAAAGAAAAAGAAGAGCCAGATAGCTAATCAATGTTAAAAACTCAGTGAAAAGTAACTCTGAAAATGTGCATACTTGGACATTTCAAATGTGATTTAGCATCCAGTCATTTCCTTTCAAAGTTGGAAGCCATGAACAGCGATTACTAAATATGTAAATCAGATGCTTACAGATGTTGTTACGGTTGGAACCACAAGAAGTTTTGATTTATTTAGTAATATAAAGAAAAAGATCAGACAAGCAGAGATAAATAGGCCCACATGCTTTTTATTATTTCTGCCCTCCAGAATTAAATGTATTATTTCCAATCAAGTGCGACAGTTGGTTTTTATTCCCTGTCATATTCTCACAGCCTCCAAAAACAACATGACAAAGCCACACTGACACATAGTTCAAATAAATAAGGCTACTAAAGAATGAAATGTAAAATATAAAGTGCTAAAAACGTTACGGGCCTTGCAACCTGGCTTTTCTGCTTAAAAGTTTTATTTGAGATGACTAAAATGGTGTTGCATGTTGATGTTAAATATTCACACTTCATTTTTAAATAATTAGAGTAAAGACTGAACACTAAGTGAATAAATGATTGCAACCATGGCAACCAGCTGTAGCCACAGAAACGATATTGAAAGAACTGCATAATTGATTCACTTTAACCACTGTGGCAAGAAAGGTCAAAAATGGGGCAAAACTCACATAATGACTGCCTTGCTTAGCAATGGAAATTTGGGGCTCAATGGTAGTTGTAAGTCGAGGACTGCCTGTAATTCAAAGAGCGTCAAAAAAAAAAGTGTGTGAAGGAAACTGAGCACGAAAGGGAGCAAAGGTTTTGCATATTTGTTTAGGGACACATTTCCTATATAAATAGAAAATAAGGCCAAAAGAAAGACAGGGGGAGTTCATGCCTGTGGGTAAAAATTAAATGAAGAAACAAGACCCAAAAGCTAAAGTAGATCAAGCAAAGGAAGAACATGTGGATGGATTTTCCAAAGGATGGTGATTTTATCAGAGAATTTTTGCATGAATGGTTTGACTAAGCCAGGAGACTAGAATGAATATTCATGCCATGCCGAATCAGGATAGCACGAAAGCTCCAGTGATCTATATCTTTCTTTTTCTTTTTAATTTTTCTTTCTGGTTTCTTATTTATTACATTTATATGTTGCCCATCTCCCCCATGGGCAACTCTGAGTGGCTTCTTGGTTTCTTTCATTTCACATGTTGCTTGCCTGGCCAGAATGGTTATGCTAATTCACAGGTTACCATTTTGATTTTTAGTCCAGCAAATCATTCCCAAGGCATACCCAAGGGAAGACTAGCGATCTGCAAGCAGCTTGATTTTGGGGGCCAGAGCAATATCTACCCTTCTAGACTCAACTTCCATAAACTTTTTCATTTGCCAGAGTGAGTCGGACTTTGTGTCACCAAGTTCTTACTTTGAATGAGGATGTTAAGCCTGGATTCCCCAACGGGTGTTAAGGAAAACAAACTAAACAGAACGTGCAGCGAAGTCAGAACGTGCAGCGAAGTTTATTCCATTTAAGAATTATAGCATAGTCAAATAAACGGTCCATTAGTCATATATCAATTTCAGTCAAGTCTTGTCGGGGATACTCTATTTGCAAAGTCCGTGTTGAATAGCCAATGTCAGTTCACTTACAATAAATCAGTCCAATCTTTATTTTCTCTCCGTTGAGAAAAATCAACACTCCTTTTTCTCTCCCCTTTCCAGCAAGAACGCAGTCATCAATCCATCAAGTAATTAGAGATCAGTAAGCCAGAGAGAGCGAGCTGCAATTGCCTCGCTTCTTATATAGTGCTTTTACAACCACACCCTTAATTACATTCTTGCTGTTAAAGTTACACACACTTTAACTAACAAACCATGATACCATATTTATTATTTTTACCCAAACCAGTTAGGGTAAACAATGTTATCCCTAACAGAGGAGTATTACAGAAGTTCCTCCTTCATTTTGTCTACTGTATTAGCAATAAAAAAATATCCTCCAGGAGCATTGTTGTGAACAAAAATAGTAGCGTGAAAGCTGAGCATTACACGTTGAACTGTTTGTGGTTAGAAGTTGAGGCATATAGCTGCTTTTGCTAAGGTTAGTGGACAAAAATAGAGAATTCCAGCCTTGGCCTTTATCATCTTTTGGGGTTTGGCTCTCATAAAGCTAAAATTGAGAAAACAGAATAAAGAAGGCCACATATTACTCAGAAACCCGCTGCAATGCCACTGAAAAGAATAGTGAGCTGGTGTTGGAAAACCAAGATTAAGAAAGAATGCTATTTTGGCTGATCTAGGGAAGTTTGGCTGTAGTATTTTGGTCATGTCAAGAAGGTGATTAGCTGAAGAAAGCATTTTATGCTGGCAGAATATCAGGAAAAAGGCCCTTTCCTGTAGTAGAGCATGAACAACTACTAACAGACCTGCCCTCCGGGTTTTTTCAAGTCACTTGAAAGGTTCACTTTTCACTTTTGACTTTTGGTGACAAGTGGGAGCCTCCTTTCCCCCTCTACTCACTCACCGTTGCTGCTTTAGTGTTTTCCTCTAGTCATTTTCTACTTCTGGCCAGCTCCATCCCAGGTGAGCTTTCTCCTTTAAAACTGCAACCATTTCACACAAGCAGGCAAAACTAAAAAATATGTACTACATTACGTTACAATTGTTCAAAGCTTATGGTCGGCCCCAGTAGAAGGCAGCCATGTATACTATCCCAAAAGGGTTATTTTTAAAAGGCAGCTGGACTTTGTTTTTCCACGGACGTGTTTCGCTTCTCAGAAGCAAACTGAAGCAGTTACTTGGATGACAAAGTCCAGTCGCCTTTTGAAAAAAAGCACCTTTGGGACAACCATGACCTGGACGACTGAGAATCTCCATAGCCACACATACTACCGTCTTTCCCTGAAAATAAGACCCTGTCTTACATGTTTTGCCACCAAAAAAGGCACCAGGTCTTATTTTGGGGGGATGTATCCACTGACTAACTTCACTTGCGTACGTCACCCCCGGCCTCCTTTTCATGTCAGAGGCCTTCAGAAACTTCTTCTGTGGCTGGCAAGGCTTTCCTGAAGGCCTCTGCAGCCAATAAAAGAGCTCCGGATTGATCTGGGGCTCTGTTATCAGCTACAGAGGCCTTTAGGGAAGCCTTGCTGGCTACAGAAGAAATGGGCCAGCAAGGCAGATTCAGGTCTGGCTACAACTGTCCAAAGGTAAATAGTAGGGCAGCTCCACCACCCCCATCTCCACCCTGGCTTAATTTTTACCCGTGCACTCTGGAGTGGGTGGGATCTTAATTAGGGCTTATTTTGGGTGCATGTGTAAAAATCAAGCTAGGACTTACTTTCAGGGTAGGTCGTATTTTCAGGGAAACAGGGTATATTTTATGGCAATTTCCTTTGCCTCAATCCAGTATGTAGATGACACATTTGTCATAATAAAAAAGGAACAGCTAGAGAAGATTTATGAAACAACAACATTTTCAAAGGAATAAAATCAATCAACATGCTATCTTTTCTAGATATTCTCATCAGTGGAGGAAATGGTGGCAAATTAGAAACACAAATCTATCAAAACCACCCAAAATACATGCTAACACTGTAGCAATCCAATTTCCCACAAAAGGAACTGTATACAAACATTATTCGAATGAGCACAAACTCATTGAAGCAAGCCAGGGTATCAGAAAAAGGAAAACAAACTGCTTATACACCAGCTTCCAACAAAATACATACCCATCAAAAAGTGCTTACTCACTTAACCTACAAAAAAACAACTAGCACAAGCTATGAAATGGTACCATTGCCATATATATCAAAAATATCTCAGAAACAACCAACAGACTATTATAACTACATGGCATCACCATGGCACACAAACCAACTAGTCTTCCAAAACATCTTAAATAAACTAAAAGATCCAGTTGCCTAAGAAGAAAAAAATGGAGTCATTTATAGCATACAGTACAAATACTATAACAAGCACCATGCAGGACAGACAAGCCGAAAATTAGCAGAGTGAATTCATGAACACCAACTAGCAGTCAGAAGATACCATGAAAACTTTTTAATTTCACATGAACAGATTTAACCATAATTTCTACTGAGAACTGTGAATATCCTAGACTAGCTAAAGCCAAAAACACTAGGGAATTCCTAGAAGCTTGGCACTCAGACAAATCAGTCATCAAAAGGCACATAAAGCAATGCTTACATATCATTCAAAAGAAACAATAAAAAAGTTAAAAAGGAAACAAAAAGATCAGATGCCTCCTTGCCAGCAATCAATACCTGGATAAATTGGAATTAGGCCCAGGACTAACACCAGGCAATCAAGCAGTAAACAATATCCTAATCAAGGAACTACCAAGGAGAAAACAACATTTCACCAACCCTGACAGAACAAGCTACTGTATATAAACAGAGTGCAAACCCCACTTCCTTCTAGCACTGAAGATGTTTAGTGACAAAACATCTACAAACAACCAAGCTTGGTGAGTATCAGGGACTCCACAAAGTGAAAATAGGACACCAAAGAATTAAAATGGATAATACTATTGCTGCAGGCTGAAATGCTGCACTTGTTAGCAGGAAATAGTTGGGATTCCCAGCAAAGGTTTGTCCAAGAAAACAAGATTAGTATTTCAGTGACTAGGTTTTCAATGCAACTCATTGCAAGGGAGGAAACTGCTTGTAAGTATACATCACTACCTTATTCTCTGGAGGATTCCTTTCAGGTAATTTTGCATAGAATTATAACAAGTTCTGTTTAAGTTTTTTTTTCCTTTTGTGGCAAACTCTTTATGCAGTTTCAATAAAAATACTTTTTCATTTAAGAATGACTGTAATCTCTTGAAATGGGTGTGTGTTTGTGCGTGAAATCCTCTAGAATAGGAATGGAATGGAATAGAATTCTTTATTGGCCAAGCGTGATTAGACACACAAGGAATTTGTCTCTGGTGCATAACCTCTCAGTCTACATGAAGCAACAAGTGCTAAATCATGATTATAGTCATCATAAAAATACATTCATCATAAATCATAAGAAACAACACTTAATGATAATCATAGGATACTAAATAAGCAACATAAACCATACTAGGATACTAAATAAAACAATATAAATTGTAAGATACAAGCAACAAGTAATAGTTGTAAGAAGATAAGGAGATAGGAATAGGATAATAGTAGTAAAGCCTTACTAGATACTTTGGCAGTGTTGTGGGAATTAGTTATTTAGCAGAGTGATGGCATGGAGGGAAAACTGTCCTTGTGTCTGCTTGTACTGGCACGCAATGCCCTACAGCATGGTCTTGACTGAGGGTAGAAGCTGGAACAGTTTATGTCCAGAATGTGAAGTGTCTGTAGATATTTTCATAGTGCAGTACAAAGCATTTGAATCACTCTTTCTTAAGCAGACACCATGGGTATAGTCTATACCAGGGTTGTCAAACTCCTGACCCATAGGCCGGATGCGTCACATGCTGGCCATGCCCACGCTTGGTTTAGCGAAGTGGGGGAAAAGTCCCGATATGTCACGTGATGCTGCTGTGACAACTTTAGTTTGACACCCCTAGTCTACACAATTAACATTTGGATTCAGGGAACTATGGTTCACTGAATCAATATGTCTGGGTTTTGAGCACGCGGAACCTCAAACTAAATATCCCTTTCAGTTGTGTATTATGTGAACCCCCTTTCCTCTCTCCTTTTATCTCTTGCCAGAGATAGTTTAGGTTGTAAGCCCGAGCCAAGATGAGTTATAGCCGAACTGCTTCCAAAGCCCCTTTGGCAAAAGGGCTGGGGGGAAAAAATTACTATCAAAAATTACTTCAGTTATCAGCAAATCTATCGACCATGCTGACACTAAGCTTAGGCAACGCAAAAGCATGTTCAGCAGAAAGTCCACATGGGCTTATGACCCGAAAAGCAAGTATTGATCTATCTACAAACTGCTTTCTTTAAAAACAAAAACAAATAAAACCCAACCTTTCCCAACAACAGTCCTGCAGAGAACAAGGAAACACACTCTGGAGCTGAAAAATTACTCTCCTCCTCCCTTTTCTTCTTCCTTTGGAAAAGAGATAGGGTCTGTTTTCATATATTAAAAGGGAAACTTTTAAAATTTCCCGCCTTTTTTTTTTTCTATCAAGGAAAAATCGGGCTGAGATTGTTGCGGCTTCCGCCACTCTAGCTCTCGCACATGATGGAAACATTCGATTCGGAAGCGGAAGTGATCGGAAAATAGACTTGGTCGGGTTCCCCCCCCCCCACCAATACAAAAGTCGGTGAGAGGCTGATGATAAATGCGTGGGTGTGCGCGCCCGCCCGCCCGCCCGCATCCAGGACGAGACGAGCTTTGTAACGACACCTGACTGGAGCGGATTGAACGAAGGAGCGTCCCACGTCGGCAACGCAGCAGGGTATTTCCCCCCACTCTCCTTGGGTGGGGCGATGACGTCAAGATTCGGGCAAAGGGGCGCGTTGGTGATGTGGTTAGAGTGCGACTCCTGCTCTTTGCCCGGCTGGAGAGAGGGAGGGGAGCAGGCGGGAGTCTCCTGCAGGATACCTGAGCCTGCAAGCCATGTGGAGTCAAAGCATGAGGGTTGGGGGAGGCTAAAGGGTGTGTCTCGTCGCGCGGGTCAAGGGTCCAACCTGGCTGTGAGAGAAGCCTCACGGAAATGGAGGTAGAGCTGATGGCCAAAGCTTCCTCGTCTAAAGCCGGGAGATAAGGAGCTTTTCTTCTTAACTTGCATGCATTCTTCTTGTTCAGCTATTAGATTTCCAAACCCAAACTGGGGATTTTGCGGCTCCGGGTCATCCATGTTTCCGGTTGCTATGACAATATTGGGGGACGAGTCCTTTGCTTCTCCCGTGTCTCTAAAAAAAGCTTTCTG
The DNA here is from genome assembly GCF_049901735.1 of Notechis scutatus. NCBI lineage: Eukaryota > Metazoa > Chordata > Lepidosauria > Squamata > Elapidae > Notechis > Notechis scutatus. The sequence goes on along the minus strand of NC_142009.1, from coordinate 150,538,482 downwards.
GAGGAAGGAATGCAAAACACCCACCATTTTCTGGTGTTTTCTGATGAGAAGGGAGCCTCACCCTGTTCGGTTCTTGAGTAAGATGCTTGTTGGGAACGAGTAGAGAAAAAACAGGTTGTATTTAAGGTCTCTTGAGCATGAATGAAACTTTCCATGGCCATATTCTGTGGCTGCAGACCATTTTTTGAGACACACTTTTAACACGGTCTCAGCAGACACTATATAGGTGTCTTTCTTATCAAGGGCATAGGATTGAAATCCTAATGTTAGGATTGATTTCAGTGCAAATATGAAATAATAGTCTGCTTGAGCTTCCCTAGTGCAGGCTAGTAATCGTTGCACAAAATTATCTGAAGATGAAAATGTTCTCAGCTTCTAAATGATTGCTTATACTTGGGATTCTAGTAATACCAGTATAGCAACTATTATTAAAATATTGTGAAAGAATAGAAGTTAAGAGAGACTAGGGGGAAAAGACACTTTTGGGATAGCCTTATTTTAGTTGTTAAAGGAATCATATTATTCTGCCTGGACCTGACTTTTCCTAATCTCTGCCAGTATGAAAAACTAATAAATCTGTGGAGGGTTATAAAAATTTAACATTATCACTAGTTCATTTTAAAGTTAAAAATTGGTTATGCAGCTTAATAAGTAGCAAATTAACAAATGCCTATATTGTGTGTGTGTGTGTATGTGTGTATGTATGAGAATATATGGACTTGTTACTGATAGCCATGGATGTAAAAAAACCTTACACCTGAGTAGCGTTTGGTTCCAAGGCAGCTGCTCTAAACAGAATGTGTTTCTTGAATGGAATCCTTAGTTGGAAGTAAATAAAATGAGATAGTTTTGCTTGATTTTATTTTCAGGAAGATTCTTTTCCCATGTTTTCCCTTGGATGGAAGCATGCTCTGTTCCACAGAAAACGATAGCCTTGAAGTATGATCATGGAAAAGGGAATAAGCTCAGTAGAAGTTCCTCCTGTGTCAGCTCATGCCACTGCAGTAAGGATGATGGTAAAAGAACACGAAGCCAAACCGGCTCAAAAAGTGAGACGAGTGGGATTTGTACTTGTACATGCAGGTACATGTCAGAATATCACAACAGTAGATGGGCTGTGTTGTTAATGTTTTAGAATCATATACGGTACTTTGGGAGAGGTGGGAAACGTGAAGCACATGTAAATTGGGGAAAGAATGGTGAATATATGTTTATATTTCATGACATGTTTCTTAGGCCAGTTGTGGCTGAACTGTAATCTGCTCATTTCCTTTTAGTTATATAATCCAGTCAGCTTTTTTAAAAAAATTTAAATTAGGGAATACAGTATCTCTGCTTGCTCTCATTTGGCAGGAAACAGCTAATCAGAAGCCTGCCTCCTTTTTAAATTTGCCTTTTTGATGGATAGATATATAGCATGATGCATGAAAAACATGCTTTTAGAGAAAAAGACTTACCAGGCATTTAAATTGAAAGATATAATCCCTTCAACAGAAAACAGAGGTGCTGCTCTCTGAAGAGTGAGTGTTATTGACAGAGCCAATGTTTAATATTTTCTTCCTCTCCCTTTTCTTGAGCAGCATTGAGATATTGCTTTTACATTGCTCAGAATTGATCAGTTTATGGTTTGCTGAGAAGTTTTTTTTTTAATAAATGGTAAAACATTTTAAATCTTGCCATAGTTTATCTAACTTGCTACCTTTGCTGAACTGCAAGTCATAGTTACCAAATTTTCATCCTGGGGATCATGCCAAATCTAACCATGCATATTATGGTTTATTTTTATATATATTCATTGCTCAATAAAGTTCTTATCAAACAACAGTAAGCATTACTGCAGTTTAACCTTATAAAAAAGATACAATTTTCACTGTCTTTCTTATTTTAAGGTCAAAATTAATAGCACAGAATTAAGGTCATAGTCTTTTAAAAAATTCAATATTTAATGTGATCTGGTTTGGAAAAGGCAATATTTTCTACCAAAGAATGCAGTAATATACAATACAGTGGTGGAGATTGTGTCATACAATAATATCTTGTATGGTTCCTGTTATAGTAAGGAATTCATAAGTAATTTTTAAAAATATTTTACAGCTATCATTTTTGATCTGGCAGTGTTTTTTTAGGAAAATCTTGTTTTTGACATGAGCTTGACTCCAAGTGATTCCATGGGCATGTCAGTATAATTTTCTTTGGAATACCATAGTTTGGATGTGGTTTACATTCTCTTTACTGAGATATTTTTTCACTTCCTGGCCTAATATTTTGTGCTCATACTTACTGGAAATCTCCCAATAAATTCCAGTCCTACCATCTGATTTGGGAAAATTTTGTTACTAATTTTTAATTAACACTTTTGCTAGAGAATAAGCAGGAGTTGTTTAATATTCTGGGCAAGTATTATGTCATAAAGTATACTAAATGTTTTGCACGGGGGCATGAATACAAATATTCATTATAGATGAATATTATAAAGCAGTGGTACAGGAAGTGGAGAACTTAGCCACTAAGAAAAAGTTCTGTAATAACTGTTTGTTATGGAAGATACTACCCCTTTATTTTAAACATAATAGCATACCTGGCTGATATTAGCAGTAAAATTTCTGGCATTCTTCCTAAAGCCATAGTCCAGTGAAACAGTCCATCAGATACAAATGATGTAGTTCCACTGTTAGGTATGGAGAGACAATAATACCACTTAGTTGAAACTCCTCTCAGCGATGGATATGTGAATAAGAAGTTTAAATATATATGCATTTGAAAAGTCTGTGAATTGAGACTGAATTTAACCAAATACTTTGCAATGTAATCAAGGACTGGTGTAGATATAAATTGCACCAATTAGAAGGCAAAGTGCTTTACAGAAGAGTATTTTTCTGCTTGGGCCTGCTAGTATGTCTTGATTCGTTTAGCTTTTCTCAAAGGGTAATAGAATTTAAAAGGATAATGTATCATCTTGTTAAAAACAACTTCATACACCTATAGTTAATAGATACATGGTTCATATATTTCTCTTTATATTTTGATGTTTTAATGTGATTGATGTGATAATGAATGGCATGGTGATCTAGTGATGCTTACCTCCCACTTAGGGGATACTCGCCTCCCACTTGGAAGGTTGAGAGTTCAATCCTAGGTAGTGGCAGATGTTTATCATGGTGTAAAGAAAAAAAACATCTGCTGCAAACTCCACATGGAATCAGGAAGGGCAACTGGCTAGTAAACTCTCAGCTCCATCCAGTCACTCCAACTCTACCTTGAATTATAGAGTTGTAAAAAAGGGAGATTGTAATTGAGGTGATAATGACAAAGATATGGGCCTGCATACAGAAAGGGATACCATTGTTGTCTTTGTTTTGTGCTACTTCAAATCCCATTTACATGTGCAGTTCCTCGTTTCAGGGCTAGATTTTTGAACCAATGGTGCTTGCTATGTTGATGTCTAATGTACAGTGAAGTATTGGTTGACATTCCCTTGATGAACTGATGATCATAGGGTTGCATGATTCACAATCAAATTCCCATATCCAATATTCCAAGATTATCCTTTGGAAAGACAACTCCACCCAACCTGTTGAAAATGCCCTTGAAGGGGAGGGATACATGGTGGTTTGTAGACCTCTTACAAGGTAGATATATTTTTGATATGGGAAGGTTTTATTTTAGAAAAAGCTTTAAAACAAAATTATTCTGCTTACAGTACTTGTTTACTTTTACCTCTCTTCTCTTACATATTCCTTGCTAACAGGTGCAGGTTATCATTCTGAATCCAAAGCCAAAGAATATAAACATGTGTGCAAAAGAGCATGTCGGAAGGTAAGATTGCTAGAAGATAATTTTTAGAAATGTTATCTCTTTACTCCTACTTTTCAGTAATTCTTAAACAATTCCTAATTGCACTATTTAAAAAAAATTAGGCCATGTATATTCATAAAATGCAGAAATTGAATTACTTAATTGAAATGAATTATTTATTGCCATTTTACATATATATACACAGTATACATACAACAAAATTCACATAACATTCAGAGACCAGACTCAACATGCACAAACACATGACAATCCCCAAACACCTCCCCATCTGCCAAAATTCCCCGCCACCTAAAAACACAAGTATCCACACAAATTAAGCAAATTGTACATAAGAAAAATTATTGTATCTGTATAGCATGAAACATGTCATCAGCACAATAGCAAGTTTGAACTTGTTAATTCTTTCTTGTAGAGTTCAAAAGACACTTGGCACTTAGACCAGTGGGAACATCTTTGGCAGATAAACTATAGATTAAGAATGTCGGTCTCTTATAAAGAGAATTTATATAAAATGTTCCTTCTCTGGCACTTACCACCAGCGAGGTTAGCCAAAATGTCCCTTAACATGACACCCAATTGTTGGAAATGCAATTACAATCAGGGAACTTAATTCCACATGTGGTGGACTTGCCCTCATGCATGAAAATTTTGGCAAAAAAATAGAATTTGGATAGAGGAAATAACAAAACAGAAAATAAAATTCAAACCAGAAACTTTTTTTATTAGACATGTTAGAACCAAATATGAAAAAGAAGCACCAATACTTGATTCTGCATATTATAACAGCAGCTAGAATAAGTTTTGCTCAAAATTGGAAATTGGCTACGACTCCTTCGGAAAACATAATCGGTAAGATACATGAATGTGCTGAGATGGATAGACTAACTAAACTGCTAAAAGATAATCAAGACAATATTACAAAACATGGGATATCTGGTATGACTGTTTAAAGAAAATATGATATCTGATGACCCGGTAACATTTTGAAAATAAGGTGACATGTAAATAAATGTAAATTAACTATATGCATATATAGAGTTTAAAATGAGAAAGGAGTTATTATGACAATGTATAAGACGCTATCAGAAGGAAAGTACAAGTGTATCTATTGCTCAAACAATGCTGTAAAATGTATATATATATGTTTTTAGTTTTACAAATGTTGAATAAATATTTTTTTAAAAAGGAGACACTTGTCACTTATGAAAGAAATACTTATATGTATAATACATATACAATCTTATATGCATTACCTGAGTTTAAGTCCTGCTGAATATAATGAGACTTATAGTTGCATAGGAATATGCAATAAAGAGATTTGCATTATTAATGGTTTTGGTTAATGTTTTTCGTTATGGTTTTTGTGTAATACCAGTATATGTCATATAGTGTGATGTATTATTAATTATAACCTGCTTGCCTTAAACTGTGAACTTCAGTTTTATCAGTATATTTAGATTTTGTAAGATTCTCTGCTATGATGGTTTCATCTCAATATACAGTATTTGTGTAGGATGACAGTCTAAAATCTAGATAGTGATGGACGGAAACTCTCATAGCTTGTGGTCTGGAAAGAACACCAACTATTTAGTCCAACAAATTCTGGCTGGTGGTTGGTTTCTTATTCTTGACTTAGAAATAACTTTGACTTAGCTGTAAAAGTGCTTTCCTTAAGAAGTAATCTTGTATTGCTTATTTTGCAAGTCAAGCATATCAAACGAAAAAATTCCCAAAATGATAAATAATATTTGAAAATGTACTGCTTTTACTGCCTATAATTAGAAGGCTACCCTTTATCAAACTGTAGAAATCCAACTGGATATGGAATAGAAAATGAGTTCCAAGTCATTATCAACATTTTAGTAGTATCTTCAGTTGCATTTTCCATACCCTGGAGATTTAATGAAGATGTTGGGATACTGAGGTAAAATATTCCCAGGGATATCTCCCTCCATTCTATCAACACTCTTGAAAATTTTCAGCTTCTGTACTTGGAATACAACATAGTTGCCTGCTCAGAAGATAGTACAAACAAATGTGAAACTGAAAAAGACTCCTGCTGAATATTGTGCTACCATAGGTTAATGCAGTGAGCTTGGTAAACCAATCAGTTTGTGAACAGAATGTACTTAAAAAACATTCGTAATCAATAAGTAATTTTCTGCTTTGCTTCCTATTTCGAGTAGTAGAAAATATTTGCATTTATTTGGTGCAAATACAGGATATGATTATTATTCACATCCTTTTTAAAAATATACATTTATTAAATTTCTACAAAATATAATATAAAATATAAAAAACAAAAAAGGAATTAAGGAAAAATATGGAAAGTGTAAGGGAATAAAGAAAGAAAAAAATAGGAAAAAATATAACTTAACTTTCTTCAATATAATTACAAATTAACATACATTATCCTTTTGATCTAACATTCAATAATACCTAGTATCATTGTAATCATGAACAATTCTAATCATCATGCAAATCATCAGATCCCAAAATTACTATTTCTTACAGTTTTCAGCAAAAAGTCCAAAAGTGTTGCCACATAAAAAAATACCCTATGTGGGTTAGACAAAGACTTTCCTTTAATCAGGATAGTTACTTTTGCCTCTTAGCCAATTCCATCAACTTCAATTAAATTAAATTCATTAAATTCAGTTTGATATTCATATCCCAACACAATTTCTTATTTTAAATAAAGATGTTCACAATGTAGTCACATACCTTAGATCAGGGGTCTCCAACCTTAACAACTTTAAGACTTGTAGACTTCAACTCCCAGAATTCTGGGAGTTGAAGTCCATAAGTCTTAAAAGTTGCCAAGGTTGGAGACCCCTGCCTTAGATTACGTGACATCACAAGTAAAGTGTGGTTCCTTTGTTTCGCCCAAGAATAGTCAGTATCCACTCTTTGAAACTTGGTACAATTCTCTTCTGGGATCAAATGACTCACTGGGTGTTATTGTGTAGAAAAAAAATAGTATGTGAAATATTTAAGAGGCAGTACTTTATACCTAAAATTCTGTCTTCTAGGCAATTGAAAAGCTACAGGCTGGTGCTCTTGTAACGGATGCAGTGACTGCAGCGTTAGTTGAACTAGAGGTACTTACATTTATTCAAGTGTTCTTTTGGTGGCAGTTTAACTGTATTTTTCTATTCATCTTGTCTTTTATTAAATGCATTAATTGACAATATATAAATTTTTAATATGTAATAAAATTATTGAGCCCCGATTAGCCCCTCTCTCCAGGGGGTCTGTTCAGGGCTAAATATTCTGACTTTTCAGTGGAATTTAATCAGGAAGAAAGTGTCCTTTAAAACAGCGGTCAATGGAGAAAATTTTGTGAGAAAATTTTGGTGAGCTGCACAGAAATCTCACCCCCAGAGCACCCCCCAAAGCAATTAATCCAGGCTGCGCATAAACACAAGGCTGTGCCGCCCACATGGCCCGCGGGAACCCTCCTCACCCACTCACTCCTTACCCAGCAAACTTGCCTGCTAAATTGCTATGTTTCCTTTTCCCGATTATCAGCTGTTTTGCTGTGCCGGGAGATTTAGATTAGCTAGGAAGCAGGAAATCGTTGAATTTCTTGCTTTCTAGTTAGTCTTTAGATCTTTGGCTCTGCTTTTAAGCACAGCCAAACCTCCTTTAGGACTGAAGGTTCTATTATTCAGTGCGGACTCATGGCAAGCAAATTGTATGTGACAGACTGAGCTAGCCGATATCAGATAGATGGATCACTGAATGATTCTGTGAGCAACTCAATCTGCCTGCCTGCTTTGCCTGATTATGGGTAAAAATTGCTCTTTTTTAGTAAAAAAATTCAATATTTACATACACGGTGTGTTGTGAGTTAATTTTATGAGTTTGCTTACAAGTAAATTTTATGTGACAGACTGAGCTAGCCGATGGCAGATAGATATCTGAATGAATCTGTGATCTGTAAGCAACTCAATCTGCCTGCCTTGCCTGATTTTGGGTAAAAATTGCTCTTTTTTATTAAAAAAAATCAACATTTATATAAATATTTATAATATTTACATACAGGCCATGCCCAGCCAGTCACATGACCACCAAGCCACACCCACAAATCAAGCCACATCCTCATAACTGGTTAGTGGTCCCTGGGATTTAAAATTATGAGTTTGGTGATCCCTGAGGTCCAAAAGGTTGGCGACCCCTGCTTTAAAAAGTTCATGATTTTGTACAGCAAATTACAAACATACTCAAAGGAATGTTTCTGACTATTAAAAAAAATAGATTACCCGTGTTCATTGGATGGATAAAGGAAGAGGAAGAGAAGAATTAAGTTTTCTTGGCCCTTGTATCTTCTAACCCAGTGATCCCCAACCTTTTTTATGCCGCGGCCCGGTACCGGCATCAGCTGGGTGCCGCGGCCCGGTACCGGCATCAGCTGGGCGCCGCCATCTTTTTTTGATGAAAAAGTGCTTCCGGTGAGCTTTCTACCCGGAAAAGCTCACCAGAAGCACTTTTTCATCAAAAAAAGATGGCGCCCAGCAAACCAGCGGCCCGGTAGGACTTGTTCCACAGACCGGTATCGGTCCGCGGACCGGTGGTTGGGGACCCCTGTTCTAACCTAGTCCCCACACTATTCAGGTGTTAGATAATATTCCAGAAAATAAAATACTGGACAAAAGATAGAATTTGTTCTTCCTATTTTATTTGTTCATGATATTCTGATATAAGGTAGGTGTGTGTGTGTGTCATTTTTTAGAGTGAAAGTAAGTAAACCCTTTTTTTTACAAATGTGTATGTCAGTTGCTGTGCCATTAAGGCAGAGACAGCAGTTACTGTACCAGTTAATTTGAATGACTGCTCTATCTCTTACTGTGAAAACAGTTGATGCTAAAATAATAAATTGACCAGATGGAAGCACAGTTAAAATATTTTACCTTTCATTACATGGGAAAAGATAATATATTCAAATACTTAAGGAAACCTGGACAAAAATGACTCTTCATAATCCTGGTAAGGATTTTATGGTGATTATAAATACCCCAGGATATATTTTATACTGTAGCTTACTTCTGGGGACAATTGACCTAGATTTTGGAAATGGTTGTTTTAAATGTGGGTTTTTTCCTTCTCAATCAACACCTGTCAGTAATTAAGGGCCTTGCTAGTATGCAATTAATTATGGATTTGCAGCTTGTTGATTTAAGATATTTTCTTTTATTGATCGCATCCCTGATGTAAATATCTAGGAGTGTGTGTTTACGTACAGATATAAGAGACAATGTATAGGGAAAGAGTAGAGATTCTGATTAGGTTCTAACAAGGTACATTCAGTTTTATACTTAATGGCTTGTATTAAATTCCTTTTAATAACATTTGACCATAGGTCAAGCTTTGGATAGAAAAAAGAATTTAGAACAGTGGAGTAAATTTTCCTTTAATTGAGGGTGTATATTAACAACAATCTAGACATTTCCTCTGCCTGCTGATAATACAAATTGCAAAATGTAATTTCTACTTGCAGAATCAGTTTCTGCCAGATCTTTGACTTGTAGCTTGTATTTCAATTTTAGTTTTTTACAAAGTTAAATGTAAGAATAAGAGAGACAGATTTGAATGCTTCATCTTTTACTGTAAATCTGAATGAACACACTAAACAAAGAAACAGCCTTTTTCATAGAGTTTGGGAGGCTTTCTGCTTTCCAGTGTTCTGTCCTTTGGTTTCACAGTTGTTAACAAGAAACTTTGAAAACCCTAATCTTAATTCAGCATAAAATGGAGAAGAGCATAACAGAATTAAATAGGATGGGTCCAACTCTATCTGCACAATTACTTATGAATCAGGGAGGAAGGATGTTTTCTTCTGGTAGTAGTTGCTCATATCTCATGGGTTGTCTCTCTGAAGGGTTTCAGACCACTAGGGAAAAAGCAATTTCAGATGTATCTGTATGTGTGAAGCCCAGTGTGCTTTACAAAACACCCTTTTCTTCTTCCCAGATTTGGCCTATTATAGAATTAAAATCCTTGATACTGTCATTGAAGGTGGAAGCATAGGTGGGCTGCTGCTGGTTCACACTGGTTCAAGTGAACTGGTTGTTACGATTCTATGCAGTTCGGCGAACTGGCAAATCTCACCACTGGCTGGCCCCGCCCCACTTGTTTTTCGGTCATTTTTCGGGCCATTTTCAGGCTGGTTTTTGGCCCATTTTCAGACTGGTTTTCAGACCAAAAACTCTGAAAAATGGGTGGGGGCGAGGCCAGCCAGTGATGGGATTAGCCCCAATCGGCTGAATCCTACTTCTGCCTTTGAGGTGAGTAGCCGGGAGGCGGGGCTGGGTATGATGAGTGACATCACCCACCCAGTCACATGACCAATCGGCCACACCAGAGAATCAGTTGTTAAGTTATTCAAATCCCACCACTGGGTGGAAGAATAAATTGAAACCCCCTGACGTGTAAATGGAGCAGAATATAAAACAATGAAGATTCTAGCAATATTTGCATCTTCAACCAAAAATAATCACATTTATTTTGCACAATGCTCTCAATTCCAATTTACATTGGATTCTAAATTTTGAGATATTTTCTTTCATGCAGTGTCTAGTATCAGACATGCATTTCAGAACAAATCCGTATACTTTGGCAAATTTATGTATGTACATTATTTTATGTGCATATCTGAAAATTCTTTTCATACCTATATAGATCCAAAGGGGATTGCTTGAATAATTCTGTTTCTTGCTGACTGTATAAAGAAATTGGGGTTAGATTTCATTTAGCAAAAGCCATTTTTTAATTTTGAAATTTCAGTAAGCAGTTAGAGTTTCCTTTTGTTTCTCTTCCCAGGCACTTTCTGTATATTGTAGGTGTGTGTCTCATTTAGGAAGGAGAAAATGATGTGTGTATGTGTGCATGTGCACACAGGTCTCGGAACTACTTTCTCTATATCCAGTACTTACATACAATTTCTGACTATAGCCACATAGTGGAGTTCATAGGGTAAAAGCTTGGATTTTTTATACCTCCTTACCCATGCTTGTTCCTCCTCTTGCTTTTGTGTAGTTGTTTGGCAGTTACTGTTGTCATCCTGGAGGCTTTTCACTTGGTAGCCTCTCCCTGAACTTCAATGTGTGACAACAATTGGGATCTCACTATCTATATTGCTTAGATGAAAATGGAATGGTAAAAATGGGTTTTTAAAGAAAACTCAGAGCATGCATCTGTAGAATTTATATCTCAGATAAATAAATGTGTATCAATTCAAAACATCCTCTCCCTTTACCCTCTTTACAGTTTTGCTTTCACTTGCACTCTGTTTTTCTCTTTTCTGCTTTTTTCTTCTCCTATCCTCTTCTGTTCTCTTCTGTTCCCCTGTAGGGAATCATGAATTCAAATTAGGGGGCTGAGAATTGGCAACACATTGGCTCAATAACAATAATTTGACCCGTTGTTTGTTGTGATAATATAGATGTTTGTTTATATGTTTTTTCTTTAAATTTCTTTATAGGATTCACCCTTTACAAATGCAGGAATGGGATCTAATCTAAATCTCTTAGGTGAAATTGAATGTGATGCCAGTATTATGGATGGAAAATCACTCAATTTTGGAGCAGTGGGAGCTCTCAGTGGTATGTAGATTAGGCTCTCAAAGATGTAACATTGATACCAGAATGATGTTTGTGTATCTTTGTGTATTTAGTCATGTCACAACCAATCTCACTTTGAGGCCAAGATAAGTAAGTTGATAAAGGATAGAAATATGAGCCAAGTCACATACTAGTGATTGTTATTGTTATTGCCAACTGTTGCTTAATTTTGAATTTTTGTACACTGCCTAGAATCACGCTGTTCATGTTCGTTGGCCATTTTTAAAAAACAAACAAACGCATTTGAAATGTTTTTGGCAATGATTCATGGTACTTGAAATTTCCTGAGTAGGTATGCTATAATGATAGAGACAAGCAGAAGAATATAGTAACCTGAATCTAGAACATGGAAGAAATATTAAATCAGTGGAAAGTTTCCCATTGAAATAAGTGTGACTTTAGATAATCAGGATGGCAATTACCGTATTTATCGGCGTATAACACGCACTTTTTCCCCCCTGAAAATAGGGGGCAAATGATGTATGCGTGTTATACGCCGATATAATGTTAAGAAGCCTTCGGTGAATGCTGCTGGGATCGGGGATCAAGGACACAAATGAAAGAAGGGGAGGGAGGAAGCAAGCGAGCCTGTCCTTCTCTCTGGGTCAGCTCTCTCAGTTGCTCTCTCGCTCCTCCACCAGCACAGGAAGAAACTGCTTCAAAGAAGCGGGGGCTTTCCTGTCGCCTCTCCCCACCCCGTCCGCCCGCCCGCAGTGCTCCGTTCTGCCTGCCTGCCTGCCTTCGTTAATGGTTGAATCGGAACAGCTTCGGCTGAGTAAAAGAGGCGAATAGTTATTATTCTCAGCCGAAGCTGCTCCCAAACAACCAGAAACTAAGGCAGGCAGGCAGAATTTTTTAAATTTTTTTCCTGAAATTTCCCCCTTAAAATGAAGATGCGTGTTATACGCCTGTGCGTGTTATACGCCGATAAATCGGTAGTTTTTCTTTATTTTGACTCAATAAACCTGTTTTGGGAGCATAATAATATTGTAAAAGGGTCATATTACAGTTTTTTCTGTATATCTTTGAAAACAAATACAGAAAAAATAGATAGAATTCTTGAATATGTATCACTTGAATAGTATATATATGTAAAACTTTCTCTTATAGTGTAAATTAACATGGGAAACATTCTAAATTGCAGTATTCATTTGAGGAAAATGATATTTGTTCATATGTGTATGATTGTGTGTTCAGTTTGTTTTAAAAAAGAAAATTATGTTCTGATCTTCAGTATTGACAAATGAACCCATCCTTTAATATCTGTTGCTGTTGAGAAAAGTGCCCCTAGTGTGGGTGACATGATTTGAATCATCATTTTAACATAGGATTCAGTCAATAAACTCTTGTCTGACTTTTTTTCTGATTAGTTAGTATCGGTTTCTTTGTAACACCAAAATCGGGAGGGGGGGCGGAATTAAGGAATATGTTTAATGTATTGCAAATTTGTCTGTAATGCAATGTTGCAGTTCTCTTAGATGAACTGTGTTTTTCAGGAATCAAAAATCCTGTCTCCGTGGCAAATAAATTATTATGTGAAGGGCAGAAGGGAAAGCTATCTGCTGGCAGAATTCCGCCTTGGTAATTACTTTATTCTGCTTTTTCTTGTTGTTATTGTTTCTTCCTCCTCCTTCATTGTAATGCAATTTTTGAAAATTATTCTTATTGATAGAAGCTTGTTTAAAAAAAATACCAATAACATGCTAACTAGATGAGGGCTGGATTACTTTATTGGTCTTGGAACATCTTATGTTTTCACTATGGCTGTAAATAGAATTGAGAATTAAGGATAATATTTCTACTTATCATGTCTTTCATTGTGGTTGTGTGTGTGCGTGTATATATTTACACAATTGAAAAGCTATTCAAATGTTTGAGTCCAGCAAATGTCAAAACTAAATATTGATTTAAAGACATAGATTTCTTCATCTCCTTTTGCTTCCAGATTTATAACATGTTAACATATGCTTCCATTTAAGAGTATAGACAAAATGGAAAATATATTTCATTTTGAATGCAGAACAAAATAGCCCTGCTGAACATTTCATCAGAACATTCTCTATTGGCTGTGTTTGACACAATAATGAAAAGGTTCAAGTATTCCAACAGAACCAAATTTGAACACCACCATATATTCACATCAAAAATAATGGGTACCAGAACAAACTTACACCTTTCACACCTTAGGGCCCAAAACCAAGTGGATGACAGTTACCCAAACTTGATCAAAGTAATCTATTTAAACTGAGAATTGGGGGGAATAAATATTAATAATTCTTTTCAGGAAACAAAAAAAAAATCAGTCCGTACCTCAGAATCTTTTAAGAACTTGTGGTGTTTATGCAACATTTTAACAAGGTGAAATAGCTACAATTTCAGCCATTTTCTGTTTAGGTGACACATTTTGGTTTGGAGATAAACAGCCATCTGGGCAGACAGAAATTATATTTTCTGTATTCCTTCCTGTTACATTTTTAAAAATACTCAATCCATTGGTCATTTTCTCTGTAACTTTAGTGCAGAAAGTCAGCATAGACTCCTTTACAAGCAACAAATTTGGCAGATTTAATTTTTTTTAAATTAGCATATTTTACCTTGGAACAAAACTCTTGGAATACATATGTTTTTTTGAGCTTGGAACACTCAAAGAGGCTGTTCAAATGTTTCAAGTTCAAAGCAAAACACATGTTTCAAGAATTGGCTGGTTTGACATTGGAGTGGAATATGGTTATGATAATTTTTATTCTGGAAATAATATTTTCAAACTGATTTAATTTTCATAAACAATTGAACATAAACTATATTTATGCCTATTTTCTACAGAGGTACATAAGGAAAAATTTTTCTGAATATCCAATTCTAATGAGACTGCATTACAGATAATCTATAAAAATGCCAGCTATTTTATTATAGTAGTGGAAAACCTGAAATCTATCTGCTTTATCAATGTATTGAAAGTACTTGGTAGTCCCAGGGAATCACTATGAGCATTAAGTTCCTAGATTTTCTAGGGATTTCAATAAAGATCTTATTTAAAGATTTTTGGAAAGCTAGGAAGACAAGGCATGTGAAAGCTGCTCTCCTCAACATTAATAAAATTTAATTTGCATCTCAATTAAGTATTTTGGACCTGCAGTATTTCTTCACAGATTCAAAAATATGGCTTAGATTGTGCAATTATTAAAAAGAATAGATGCCAAGTGATACTCGGATTACTTCTAAAACAAACCTGCTTAGGATGGGGTTGTGCATCATTTAACACTTTAAAGAATATTGTGTTTTCTGTTGTTTCCTGCTTTGACTTAATTAGAACAATTTTATGAAATAGTTGGCTATTATACTGAAAGTTATGAAAATATTTCCTGTCAGAATGTCTTCTCCCAGCCACTTGTTTGTTCTCTCCTATTTTGTAGTTTCTTAGTTGCTGAGGGGGCCTTCAGATGGGCAGTGGATCATGGGATATCGGCCTGTCCTCCAGGTGTCATGGCAACAAGTGAGTATCTTTTTATTAGAAATTACTATTGAAAGTGTTAAAGGGACACTCAGAAATCAGTGAAATGGAATTGTTTAGGTACAATTCATACCATAGTCACATCAGTCTTTTTATAGGGACATTGCATCATAACTATTATTTCAAAGCCATTATAGTGATATTCATAAGGAAGTTTTTGAATATTAAAATTCAAGCTGCTGGTTGCGACCTATAAAGGCCTACATGACATAGAACTTGGTTATGTGATGGACTGCTTGCCTGCCATAGTATCTACCTGATAGTATGGCCAATTTGATCTGGCAGAGTTGGTTTGTGCTTCAGGTTCCCTCAATTAAACAATGCCATTTTTCTGGACTCTGGAAGCCACCTTTGAAGTAGCATCTGTCTTCTGGAGTGAAGTTCCTCTGAGATCCAAAAAGCCCCAGAGAACTGGTAATTTAAAGAGTCCTAGAGCTCTGGGTTTTCACACAGGGCTTTGATGAGAGTGAGCAAAAACATCTTCTTTCCCTTTTTTCCCATTTGGATTTGTTACCTCACCATCTTCGTCCTTTTTTTTAAATTCTTTATATTGTTTTTAATGATGGTTAACTGCCCAGAGTCTTTGGGAGTTGGGCGGCATATACATTTAATGAATAATTAATTATTACAATTATCACTAGTAGCCTTTTATTTGAGCAGAAGTGGTGATTTATTCAGCTTGAAGTTAAATTATGGATAATATAGAATATACTTTTCAATTACTATCAAGAAAGTGTTCAAGTTCATGGGCTTGCAAGAGTAGAAAGGGAAAAAACACATAAGCTTTACAGTTGTATGTTACAGATCTTTAAAACACTGCAGGTCTGAAGATTAAATGTCTTCCTTAAATTTGTTTGATGTTATACACCACTTAGAGCCCTTTGGGATGAGACAAGTGACAACTACTGCAAAATAAATATTTTGTTTGAGATTATTGAAAGTGCCATAGCTATTTATGTTTGGGAAATTTTAACTTTCGACGACAATAATAATGATGATTTATTTGTATATAATTTGTATAATTTATTTAAACCATATATAGAACTATTTTTAAGTTGATATAGAATATATTTCTAATTTATGACTGCATCTTTTCTGAGTATTTAAAAATCTCTCTTGTAGAATGTCCCATCTCAATAGTATTTAACTATACCCACAACATTCTGCATAAATAGATATTAGCTGTTAATTTTCTCTTATAACTTTCTTTATTATGTTTGGTCTTTCCACTTTATCTCCTTACATCATGGTAATTGTATTAGAGAAGAGAAAAATAAGTTCTTGTTTTAAAGTGTTTGTTGCATTAGATTGTATCTTCCCTGACTTTCCACTGTAAATTGAATGTGATATTACTCAAATAGTTAAGAATCATTCTCTGATTTGCTGCATCAAAAGTTTTGAGATTGGAACCTTGTCATTTTGGAGCCAGCTCACTGAAACATTAGCAACAAGAGTATCATTATATTACCTTAAAATATTTAAATCTCTCATTGATACAGAGGCATTATGAGTTTATGGTTGCGATAAAAATATTTGTTATTGCATTAATTGTAAAGTAACTCTCATATATAGTGTTTTCTATGTAGTTCTATTTCTTCCGTTTCCTTTTGAAATAGAATTTCATATTATTTAATCTTCGGAGCCTTTCAGTATACACCAAAATGACTGCCAGGGGGTGCTCTATGATTGATCTGCTTTACTGAGGATTAGATATATGCCCCCTTTTTTGTGATTACACTTGATTTTTAGGGCTTCTAAGATACTTTAAGTGGTTATATTACACAACTCTAGAAGTGTAATTGCTTTAATGCTGTTAATAAAATAGGCAGAGTGATCATTATTTCTAACATTGTTAAATTTATAATTAAATTTCTTCTATTAGATTTTAGTATACTGCGGATAAATGAATCTAAATTGCATTTCTTAACATTTATTCAGTTGAATGCACTGAAAATAGAGGGACACAGTATATATTGTTTCAAGTAGAATTTTGGAAGATAGCACTGCTAAGAAAGATCAAGCATATAGAAGAAATAGCAGTTGCAGGCTGCATTGGCAGAACCTTTAAACTAAATCTGGGACAAAATTAGACATCGTTGTCTTCCCTTTTAAGTAGGAAGGTGCTGAATTCTGTTCTCAAAGCGGGTGCCAACTTTTCACACACACACCCTCCCCCGTATAGACTGTGATGATCTCTTTAGGAAAGCTAAGACTGATGATATGGTTCACTTTACCTTTTTCCCACAGTGTATTAAAAGTCCACCTGTCCTTTTATATTGCCCTATGTATAACACAGGCAGATCTAAGTTACTGTCTCTCCTTGAAACAGACCCTTCTAGACCCAATGTTAGTAATTTGTTCTTACATTGTCTAGGGGATGGCTCCTCATAAATCACTTTTCAGGTTTCCAAATTTTTTTAAAGAGCTGTTACCATCAGAGGAGAACGCTGTAATTCTTAGTCAAGTTTTTGGTGACCAATTGTTCATGATTAATTTTCCCATGTTCTTCTTTTGTTGTACTTGTGTTTTGGTCTGTGACCGCAAATAAAGTTTTATTATTATTATAAAGTCCACCTGGCAGCTGGGTGGGTAAACAATGAGAAATCTCAATATAATAGCATCTAGAAAAATAGAAATGGCACCCTGGCAGATACCAATTTTCCATTGAATAGAGTGCAGAAAAGATGACACCTCCTCTTCAAATGAGTTAAGCTCTGTGTATTTGGCATATGAGGCTGGGAGCAATATCGCAAGACAGCCAGCCTTGGTAGGAATGCAACAAAAGCAACTGAAACAAGATGGAAATTTGTTCAGAGAATTTCTTGATCAATTTCCTGAGGCAAAGTAATTGTTTACACAACTCCTCAACCTAAAACATGTTCCCACTAGGCATAGCAAGCTTTAGGACAAGGACAGAGGCATTAGATTCAAAGTTGCAATTGACCCAGATGTCAAATCTGTATATGTACCTAGGCAATACTCTTACAGGACCACTTAGTAACTGCTGAGATCATCAAGAGTTTATTCCCTTTCTCATTAGTTACTGATATGAGCACTAGCATTTGCTAGTTATGCACCTCTTCCTTTATATAGCACAAATAGTGTGCAAAAGGATAAATTAATATGAATTGGCACCAGAAACAGCATTCAAAAACTAAAGGAAAACGTATCATCTAATGACATCCTCAAGCTGATGTTAATTGGGCTTGAGGATCTTGGAAAAAGATTGCAGCATGAATTAATCAAGACATAAAGTTCCATATTCTGTAGTGAAATAGTAGGCTTTTATCTCACTACAAAGATTTTGTGTGATTGTGTTTATTTTTCACCAAAGGAAAAGACAATTTTCCAAATTGTTCTATTCATTATAAAATAAAATGTTTGACTTGTTTATATCAATAAAGCAGTCAGTGAATACCTGAGTTTAAACAGCAAATCTCTTTTCCAGAGAATCATTCTTTGATGGTGAAATGACAACACTTTACTCATTGGGGGAAGGGAATGCTCCTAAAATCATGTAAATTTCATGGTTTATAGTTATTACAGATTAATGACTGTTACTGAAAGTTGCATAAAACTGCAATGTGGTTTGATTGCTTGAGAAAATAGGCAACTTTATAGGGAGCAGCTATTCATGTAAATTAAAAACCTTAAGTTTGCCCCAATTCAAGGACATTGCATTTTAAGGATTTTATTAACACCAGAAGATCCTGACTCAAAAAGACTACACAGGATTGTTCACCTAGATTAAGGGGTGTCATACTCAAGGCCCGCAGGCCAGATCTGGTCCACATGGTACTTAGGTCTGGCCCATGGGACTACTCTGGAAACAGCAAAGGACCAGCCCACAGTGCCTCTGCCAGTGAAACAGAGCTCCCTGGGCTCCATTTTCACTGGCAGAGGGCTGCAGGAGGCCGTCTTGGCCAAAAACTGAGCCTCGATGAGTGACATAGAGCTGGGCACTCCCACCCCCGGCCCCCCAGATCAAACAAACCCTGATGCGGCCCTCAATGAAAATTGAGTTTGACACCCCTGACCTAGATATTTGTGAGAAAAAACTGAACGTGTTGAGCGAAAAGATGAAAATTCTTATTCAATAATAAAGAAAACTTTGAAAAGTCTCCACTGATCTCAAGGCAGCACCTGATGATGCATGATGACATATGCTGAGAACCTAGCAAAGAGGGATCTCTTCAGTGTTTAAGTGGTAGACTGCTTATCGTTCCTAGCTAAATTTCTTTGTTTTTTGATAGGAGAGAAATACTTGAGAAAAGATAAACAGTTGCAATGGCATGTACACATGATAATTTTAGTCTAGGAAGGGTTTCTCTAAAGAGGGCAAGGTAGCAATTCAGATCCTTAAAAAGTTAGCAGGCAATCTTGTGTCTAGTGGAAGTGACAATTTCTTAACAGCCCTATTGAAATTGCAACACTCAGATAAATGTCCATAGTTAGAACTGAAAGGGTTATTAGAGATTGTCTTTGAGAACATCCATTTACCATTTCAATGTATGAAGGTTGGAGAAGAAGAATTCAGGGTCTTGCTAACCAATTCATTTCATTGCATTTGAGGTTGTTATTATCTGCTTAATTAACTTTTTTTTCTTGAGTGTATCAACTACGGCACTGTTCTTGTCCTAATTTGATGAAATTACACATATCAGGATCACATGTTTCTTTCTCTTTTTTTTCTGATAGTTTAAAGATGATGTCTCTTGGTTAAAATTGTGTAAGATTGTATTGCTAGTTTAGGAATATTTAGATCAATAGACAGATGCTGAATATATGTTTGAGTTTGTTGGGTGAAAGACAGAAGAATTTATTAAAGTTAATAGCTTTAGTTCTTCAGAAATGTAAATGCTATTAAATATTTTACAGGACTTAGTTTAGCAGCTTTTAAGAGGAACAAGAGGAAACTAGAGCTGGCTGAAAAAGTAGAAACAAATCTTTTTCAGCTGAAGAAAAGACGACAAACAAGTGAAAAGGTCAGTATCTGTGGAGAAAGATGTTAGTCATTCTTAATACTTTAGCAAAGTTCAAACTTTAACAGCTCAATAAACTGAAACCAATGTTGTAATGTGTATATGTGTATACTTATGTATGTGGCTTTTTCATGTACTAGAGTCTTCCAATTAATGTTTCTTTGGAGTGTTTATTTCAGGAACTATCGGTCAGATTGTATTTATGAAAAGTCCTTGCATACCTGGACATAGGTTTAGACACTATAATATGTGGAATAAACTTCCTTATATTCTTATACCTGTGTCAGTATGTTCCCTGTAAAATACAGATACTGTAACAATATGTTGGTTTCCAAAATAATTCCTAGGCTAGATACTTAGTTTGGGATTACACTGAACTTTAGTTATGCTTGTAACCTATTAACCAAAATAGGTCAGTACTGACCACTACGCTTTTTACTCAGTAGGAAACATCACAAAATCTATGTCACTAAATCCTGAAGCCCAATGCTGCCCAACAGATACCAGCTGTGAAAGTCTATATCAATATTTAAATATAACTATATTTTCTCATGTCAACCCTTTCTGCACTCTGCATAATACTATTAATCTTGAAAGTGAGCATTGTGATGTGTGTATGTGTGTACGACTAAATTTGAGTAAGAGAAAAGTGAAAAAAATGAAGGAAATATTCCAGGGTTAAAAAAAAAATCGTGTATTTGAATAGATCCATTAAAACATGTGCACTTTAATCATAGCTAATTTAAAAGCCATTGTTGCGATTAATTTTAAGTATCCTTGATTTTACTGAGCTGCCATTATGCACACATTTGAATCCAAGCCACTATTTTATCTGAGAGCAAGTCTGCTGCATCATTATAGCTTGATGATATATTTTACTATTTTCACTTTTTCAGAATGTGCATGACAAATGCAAAATGAAAAGATAAATATCTGTTGAGACATTTTCTCCAGTTTAAGATTTTGATGAAAATTTCTCAGTTTAAAGCATATTCTATGGATCTGGAAAGGGCTGAAACCTTAAATATCAGGTAGGTAAACATGTCTGGGCATTTAATTAGCATTGACTGATCCAGAGTAGTCCTCTAGTCAAAAGGCAGGTTGACATTTGTTTACTAAGATTAATTTCAGCAGCCTGGTTTTCTTGTTGCTGAATATAGCTTTTGAATATATATTGAACATATTTTACCATGAAGAATTAAAGATATGTGGAAAACATCTGCAAAACACATTGCTTTGTTATCTCCTTTTGTGGGGAAGTTGATTCAGAGAAAAAGTTTACTTATTATTCAGGTATTTATTTTGGTTTTTTTAAAAAAACAACAACAATATCTTAAAGAAAACAAAGATACTTAAAGAATTCCAGGAAGGTTGATAATGGTATCATTTCATAATATAAAGGGCAAGTCAATGCTTCCAATATGCCAGAACATGAGCTTATCAACCTGTTATTTAAGATTTCAAGTATCTTGTTATAACATTGAATGGGAGAATGCCACCTTCACAACTGAATTGAGAAATGCTATAAAATCTGAGTTCTATGTAGGATTGCAGTATCAATGGACTTGATATGTCACGATTCTGGTCTGATACCTTATACCAAGAGTTTGAAATTCAAATGAATCTGAGGTCTATATTGCATAAAATGAGCTAATTAGTGGGCAGTATTCAAACGTATGCAAAATGCAGTAAATATTATTAATAATTAACATTATTTTTACAAACAGTACAAAAACTAAAGGACAATAAATTGTTGCTAAAAGCAAAACTATGTTGCCTACAATAATATAGAAAAATGCTGCACTGCCCTGGTTGCAATCTCCAGGCCGTTTGTTCTCCCACATCTCATTGCTCTGTTGCTCTGTTTACAAAGCTATAGGCAGCTAGCACAGACAAATGGTGACATCACAGGCAGTGTTCCTTCTGTTTACCAGCACAATCATCATGGGCTCGCATGGCACCTGCACATGGGACAAGACAATGAGGCAGGATGGGTTCTTGGTAGTGCCTTCAAAAGACCTCAGTGGTCCAGATGTGGCCCACAGGCCAGGTGTTTGAGACACCTTCTTTATAAAGTACTTCCAACAATGCTTTGGGTATGTCACCTCTTCATTTTATAATAATATCATTATTTCTGGAGTCATAGATGGAGAGATTTGAGAAGGCATCCCTGAAAGCAATAGAAGCCTCTTCTGTAACTTTGCCAAGAACACGTACTTGATAGCATTTTCACCTCTTTTATGGTTTGATGCCAGATGTTGAAGTTGACATAGAACAACACTCTAGTCATATCGCTATGCTGCATAATTAAATTAAAATCTGGATCTGTTCTGTTTTACTTGAGCAGTTCATAACAAGTAATATACAGTGAGTTTTATAGTGCGTGGATTAAGTTTTATGGCTGCTGAAATACAAGTGATTTCTTAGCTAAAAAACCTTTTCCCCTTCCTCCCCTTTAATTGATATGAGGAAGAAACTGAATTGCTATTCTGCAAAAGGAATAATTGCTTCCCTTTGCAAAAATGTAGTTTACTTCCCGTTGCTGTTGAGGAAATTAGAAAGAAATGAAATTCCAGAGAGAGACAGTTTGGTATAGTGGTTGGAACACCAGACTAGAAACCAGGAGACCATAACTTTAGGTCCTTCCTTGTGCACAAAAATAGCTGTGTGAACCAGTCACTTTCTCTCAGCCCTAGGAAGCAAGCATTGGGAAGCTATTTCCAAAACCAAAGGGACTAGTCCAGGCAGTCACTGGAAATTGACACTGAATCAGTGGCTTCCAGAGATAACTTTTGTCTCTGTTCCTTAGGTGAAATTCCCCCCCACCCCCAAAGATTGGAATCTTTAATACCTCCAGAACATTTTTTTAGTCATTGCAGAGCTGCTCTGAGAGAAAGGAATGAACAAAACCTTTTTGCTGTTTAATGTATCCTACCTGCCAGAATCCCCATGAGTTCTAATCATGGGGATTTTGGATCTAAACCACCAGATTGGCATCCCTTATTTAGATGTTGACATGGAAAATACATGATGGGCATCTGTATAAATATACATATCTTTTAAATGTTATTTTGCAGACAATTCTGACTGCTAATTTTAGAATGGGTTATGTTGCCTTTTTACTTTCTATTCTTGAGATCCAATGTATTTTTATATAAAGGGTTAGAACAAGGTATGAGAACTGCAAGAAGCATGGCTAGTGATGTCATTGGAATCAACAGGAGGTAAATATTGAACACTTTGAAGGATTAGGGGAGACTTTTACAGGAATTTTCAAAAGGGGCAAGAGCTGTGGATGGATTGATACATCTATATACATCACAAATTGGAAAGTTTATTAAATGATCTAAATTAAAATATTTAATAATTGTATTAGACCATTAAATCAGTATGATTTTAAAAATCACAACTGCCAGATATTTGGCACAATATTGAATGACTGCAGGAGCCTTAAAAACAGTGCCATTAGATACTTGTAGTTTCAGAATGCTGAGGTTCCACTGAAGGGTTGCAGTTTAATAGCTGTGAGCATTTTTTTGGTGTGTGGATTAGAGTATTCTTATGGTCTTCCCTGCTTCAGTTCTGAAGTTTGGGGATCTTAGGAATGCATAGATTGTGGTTCCTCCTGATATTAGAAATACAAGCATCCCCTTCTCTATTTTTGCTTAGTTCTTTGGTATTAGATCCATTTATTTTTAGTTTCCATATGTGTACAATAAACTTGGTGTCCATGGAGTGATTTTTAATAAGGAAATTTTTTTAAGAATTCCGTGATGAAAATGATTTTGGAAAAAAGTCACTTGGAAATAAAAGCCACCATGATAGAGTGGTTATAGTGCTAGATTAGGGGTGGAAAGGGACAGGTTCTAGTCCTCCCTTAAATATGGAAAGCAGTGGGATGATCTAAGGTCAGTCAGCTTCAGCCCAAATCTGCATCCAGCTCCAAGCAAGAAGGCTGATAAACAAAACTGTTTGAGGCATCACACATTGGTAACTTTGCCTTAAAAACCATCATTCTTTTGAATGAAAAAAGTTAGATTTATCCAAAGCTACGACAGCTTTAAGTAAAACAAGGCTTCCAGGAGCTGCACTTAATATTTTTGGGCAGATCAAAGTCTATTAATAGATGAGATGTCATTGAAAAATAGATCGGGTCATATCCCCAATATTGAGACAACTGTTATTCCCCTTGGATTTCACAGGGAGTTGCAGGGAGGGGAGAAGACTTCCACTGCAGCTTTTATCGGATTCTCAGTTCAAAATGGCAGGAAATGGTGTTTCCGTTTTTATTTTATTTGTGGCATTTTGATGAGAAAGCTAGAGGACTTGCAAAGCAAGAGTTTGAAGGCCACAAGAGCTCCGGTAGGGGCTCCGGTTGTCCAAAATAGTCTATCATTGCTTCTCATATGTTTTCATAATAAACACTTCGTTTTCCATAACTTATTTGAGCTTCTGCGTGGCAAAATGGAATGAACTAGGTTTACAACTTTTATTCTTTCTTGGAACCAAAGTCATCCAGATTAAAAGAGGATTTATGAGGGGCTTTGGTTGCTTCTTAGAGTGCCTTTGTTCTAAGGGCTTTAATCTTCATTAGAATGAAGCATATATACAACTCTTTCCACTATATTAATTTGGATGGGAAACTCATGTGCAGTGCTTGCTTGTAATGGGAAGAACTGGCAGAAGATCCCTTGAAAGTCCAGCTGATAAATAATTAGTAAAATGATGGTTGGAACATTAGTCTTTGTTTTTGCCAGCAGGCATAGCATCTAAAAATAATTACTTTAAAAACAAATGTGTACTTGATTATATCAGTTTTAGGAGTAATCTTAATCTTAAAACAAGGACAAAACAAGATAGAGACCCAGGAATATATTACGACTTGTTCAGTTATTAATGAATGTATATTCAGAAAAACTTAGTCCTGAGTAGAGATACTTAGGGATAAATTGTAAAAAAGCCACTCCTTTCACTGCTGTCCTGTCTGGATTTGCATTGAGCAGTAAGTTCCATTTGAGTACAATAGAGCTTACATTTCATTAAAAAATACATTTCAGGACTGGGTAATTTGCACCCCATGACTTAATTTCATTTGATCTTGAGCCTGATTCTGAAAGCATTTTGGTAATGATTAATCCAGACCACTCCTACCTATCTCATCCCTAGTACCCTGTTATGTAAAAAATAGACAGCAAACAATATCCAAAAGAGGAAAAAGAAAAAGAAAAAAGGGCATCAGAAAGAGAATAAGAACATTGCTTATTTCAACCCTAGTCACTACTAGCAGATTTTTTTGTGTGCATTGTTGTGATGTACTTAATGTTGTAAAAGACATTGCATAAGTATCTTCGTGCTACAGGTAACCTCCGGTTTAAGAATGAATTCCCAAAGTCCTGTCCCTTAAGTTGAATTTGTATGAAGGCCGGTATAGTATTAAACTACCGTAAAAGTAGTACTGTGAATTTAATTTGAATCTTTGTGTATTTAACTGGAATTTTGCTACATAGACTCCATTCTTAACATACTGAAACTATAAGATGTCCTTAAATCGGGACATTTTTAACCTGGGGACCTGTATACATTTTGAGTAAAACCCTGTCTTATTTTGCTTATTCAGAGGAAGAAAATACTTCATTAGAGGTGTTTCGTTGTTAATGAAGTTTTATTCAGAACAAGCTGGTAAAAATATTTCCCTGACTAGCGCCATTGTAGATAAACTTCAGATGCAAAAACTGACCTTAGCAATGATTGGATGTAGAGTCAAGAAAAGTAAACAGTCCTGTCCTCCATTTATAGTTATTTGGCTCTAAGCTCCCGTATGTCTTCAACTGCAAAAATATCTCACTGCTTAAGAATATCATTTCAATATCTTTGTTTTCCTGTTATATAGGAAAATGAGTCAGAAACATTGGACACTGTGGGAGCAGTTGTTATTGATCAAGAAGGAAATGTTGCTGCTGCCGTGTCCAGTGGAGGCTTAGCTTTGAAACATCCTGGGAGAGTTGGTCAGGTAGGTTTAATCTGATGGTGCATCTTCACCTTTTTGAACCAAACTTGTTGTCAAATGGAGAGCACATTCTTCAACTTGATGAAAACAATGCTTGTTCAGGTTAGACATTTATATGATAACCCATTTTCGGTAGGTACCTACCAAGCACTTAATATATTACATTTTAGTTTTGGACCTTGGATATTTGAAGCATGGTCCTACTTGCTTCTGAAAATTTGATTTCCTATTCTGTGTTTTTCAAATACCTTCTAGTTAGTATTGACTTCTGGCAATTGTCTAGATGGGTTTCTTCAGTTTTGTAAGCAAAGATTTTGAAAGTGATTTGCCATTGCCTAGGGCACCCTAAGTTGCCATAGGGTGGTGTGAGAGGAGACTGGCTGCCCTAAGGTCACCTAACTGGCTTTGTGCCTGATGTTTTATCCATAACTATTCCATTACTTTCTGAAATACTGTTGAGGTTATGCAAGGCAGGGATTTTTTTTTTATCAGACTTCTGGCAAGGGAAATCTCATGGCTTCTCCGTATCAATGTTGTATAATGACTAAGATGCAGGACCAGGGATCTCAGATTCAATTCCATCTCAACCATGCAAACTCACTGGATGATGTTGGAATGGTCACTCTCTCAGTCCAACATAACTTACATGGTGAATGTTGTGGAGATAAAATCTCCATGTGAACTACCTTGTGCTCTGGAAGAAATGGAAAGATATGAAGTAACAAATACATTTATAAATACACAATATATAAACCTACAGACTGATATTGTTAATTTGCTGAGTATTCATGATTGATGAAAAAGGTTTTGGGATACAGTCTGAACAACTAAAACAGAAATGTTGGGAAAAACTTATAATTTTGCAAAATGATGAAGCAAGCACAGACTCTGCCTCTTTTATACGTGATTGTAATATACCAATGCCTATATAAAAATGGCAGAATTTGTGGCATGGCACTCATTTTGTCATTTTCCCTCTTCCTGCAAATATCTTTGAACTGAGATTCACTATAAAAGTCAGCGAATGGAATACTCTCCCATTTTCTTGTCAGCGTTTCAGCAAATTTGCTCTAAATTTACACCATTCTTAAAATAATTGTGTGACCATTCTAAACAATGGTGGCAGACAAAAACAAAACAAAACAAAACACATAGATCAATCAATGTGGGAAAGAATTTGGCAGAAATAATCCTATTAAGCCATTCCTACATTTGTTAGAGAGAGTTCTTTGAAGTTAATTTATAAATAGTACTGTACTGCTATATACCGTATTTGCCGGCGTATAAGACGACCCCCACCACCACCGGAACGCCTCCAGAAATCCCGGGGCTGCAGCGGCAGGGCAGAGTGCCAGGGGCCGTGGGAAGAGCAGTAAGGCTGCAGCCTCGGGCGGAGCGAGGCGAGCGGGATGAAGCGGAAGACGCAGGGGATCCAGGAAGCCAGAGGCGCCTTCGCTGCCCAACAAGCCTCCAAGCCCGGCAGTGGATATACCGGCGTATAAGGCACCCCCACTTGGAGGCATGTTTTCGGGCAAAAAGTCGTCTTATACGCCGGCAATACGGTACATAATAGGTTTATAGAATATATTCCCAAAATGGTTAGAAAGGCAATGAAAAAGAGGTCTTTTAGATCTTCTGCAGAGGTGATTGTGATAAACATCTTTTGGAATATGGAGAGAGAGGTAATTACCAATATTAATTCCAAACAATTTGTAGAAGAAAAATTATGCTTGTGGGCAATCTTTTCTAAGAACAGTTTAAGAATGTTATATGTTAATTACCTGCTGATAATATACAAATGTTGTAAATTATATTGAAAATGTATCATTATAAAATAAAAGTATATGGTATCAATGGAAAATTTAATACAGAAGAATATTAAAAGTTATTCAGAACCAAGAGGTTTTTATGATATGTAGCATCATTTTATGAATTTTATTAGTAAAGATCCTAAAAATTACATTTCTTAGGACTATACAGTAATGTATTCTTATCCAATATTTTAGCTTATAATATTTTGTATCTTTATTGTATTCGTTGAGTAATATTTTTATGAGTTATTGTGGATTTTTCTATTAAAAAAAAAGATTCAGCTTGTCTTCTGCAGGGAAGCTCTAACGTTCATGGGTTCGTGGCTTAGGGGAATACAAAGAGTTTGCTTAGAAATAAGAGACCTTGTCAGATAATATGCACAAGCCTAGTGTTTGTATTGAAACCTATTTTCTAACACTTGATTAAACTTTGTTTTTACATAAAATCCTCTTACTGTTCTGTCAGGCAGCTCTTTATGGATGTGGTTGCTGGGCTGAAAATATGGGATTTCAGAATCCTTACTCTACAGCTGTGAGTACCTCAGGTATTTGCTATTCTTATAAATATTTGTCTTAATGCTAATTCTTGAAATATATTGATGCTGCATATCTTGAAATGTCTAAATATTTCTATTCAAAAACTTCTGCTTTTGTCTGTTTGAATCCAGTTGCTCAGTTCATTCCAGTCTGAATTGTCATTTCCTCGTATGTGACTGAATTGTTTTCCAAAATAGTTACTACCAAGTTTTGAAATATTGATGGGTGCCACTTTGGAGTAAAAGCTCAAAATACTGCCGTATAGTAGATAATGGTTTTAACATGGAGAGATGAGTTTCTCTGCATCCTCCAGCAACTCTGCTGCTGTGGCTGATCATTTATTTAATAATAGTTCATGCACTGTAACTTGCTGCCTAGCTTCCTTCTTTTTTGCATGTGGCTTGCAGAAAGAAGCCTGGCTTTTCATTTCTCCTCCACTCAATAGGAGTTGCTTTCATGTCTGAAAATTGAAAACGTGTGTTTTTCAGTGTGGTGTATGAATGCAGATGCCCTCTGTCACACCTGCTTCTAATTTCCTGACTTGAAAGGAAAGCTCATCAAAAGAAACAGAAACAATTTCTTTGACACACTGTTCTGAAATGCCTCGCTTTACAAAAGTTCTTCGCAATGCCATCTTGGTTCCATTGGTAGATGACTCTAAGATGCTGGGCTTGAATAATAAGTCATGTTTTACTTTGCTCAATACTGTGGGTTTTTTTTGTTTAAGAAAAAAGATTTTTTTGAGGTTATTTTAAACTTTTAAGAAATCTGCTTAAAGGGGATTTGGGTAGGTGCTAGGCTTTGTGATAAGCTGAAATGAAAAACATTACATGTAGTAGTAACCAAAGGTCATGTAAACTGATAAGAACGTTAACACTCAGAGCCCTTGAAGTTTTCAAGCTTTTCATGTTTAATTCTAACATTCCAGAAAGAATGCCAGCACAAAATCATGCACCTCCTAAAAGACTTCCTAACCTTGGAGTACTACTGTAATGTGCATAGATGCTTTTAAAAATGTTTCTTAGCTTTAAAAATAATAGTACAGTGAAATTATGAGGGACCTAATACAGGTGATCCACAGCTGAAGCCTTCCTTCCTTCCTTCCTTCCTTCCTTCCTTCCTTCCTTCCTTCCTTCCTTCCTTCCTCTTCCCTCTCTCCCAGTCAGGGCAGGTAGTTTGACAGGAAAACTGATTGGGAGCCCATGGGTAGGAAGTGAACCCAGTGGGGGGAAATAGGAAACAATTTGATTATTTTTGATATAGTCCAGTTAATATTGATTATTTTTGAATGTGGACCTTCTCAATCATTGGAGCCACTAACAAAGAGCTAACTGCTCTGTCCTATAATGTTCTTCCTCTTTCCTGTCCTCAACATTGTTTTCCCTTCCTTGTTTTCATCATATTCCTGTTACTCTACAGAAAAGGCTAATGGCAAATATAGTCATGATAAAAGGCACTCTCATACATCCCTTTCAGCCCTTTCAAGAGTGAGTGGCCCTTGGTAGACATCCAGTTATGTCTGTTGCCTGTCTTTCACAGGATCTCCACTGATGGCAAAAAGATTCCAGATTTGTTTGCCCAGCCCCAACACTTCTCCCACACACACCATGGTCAAAACAATCAATAAGCACTCCTCTTCATTGAAAGTTCTGCTTGTGTAATAATCTATGATGGTAGAGATGGGTGAGGCTAAAAGACTAGGTTTGTGCATGGAGACTTTTTTGTATGGGAAAATGTTCAGGCATCTGAGCTTTTACCTAAAATGGTATACAGATGATATACATCAGTTAGAAGTATTTAATCTTGTCGATAATCCTACTGAGGGCTACAGAGAAACTATCAGAATATTTAAAGTTACCACAATATGGATTTACTTATAGAACTTTTAACAAATTTTTAATCAGCCTTACATTTATAGAGGGTGGCACGATGATTCAGCAGTGGGCTTGTTGACTGGAAAGCCGACAGCCCAGGAGGTTCAAGACCTCAGCATCATGAGTTGGGGTAAGCACCTGTCTTCACCCTAGCTCCTACCAATCTAGATGTTTGGAAGCATGCAAATGCAAGTAAATAAATAGGTACCACTTCAGTGGGAAGGTATCAACACTCACTGATGTCATGCTGGCCAAATGACCATGGAAGTGTATTCAGACAGTGCTGGCTCGACAGCCCTTGAAAATGGAGATGAGCACCACCATCTATAGTCAGCAACGACTAGAGATTAAAATCCATAGGAACTTTACCTTTACATTTTTAGGTCGACAAAAGTCAGTGAGCTACCAGTGAAATCAGTGTAGCCTTATTGACAAGCTGTCTCCTAAACAATCCCAACAAAACTGGAGGTAAAGAATATTCACCTGACATCTTGAAGTTTAACATTGGTTAAATTATCTGCGATTTTTCTTTGCATATATAGTTCGAGAAACACTTTTTCTTTGAGGGTGGGCTTTAATAAACAGTAAGAGTCAGTGTTATATAGCTCCTGTCATGCCCCCTGTCAGAATCTGAATCCACTCCGTTGCTGTGGAGGAAACTGCGGAAGACCGAAGTCCAGCTGGGCAGAGCAGGGGAGAGTTAGAACAAGGGAGAGGGAATACAGAGGAAGACCCAGGCCCACCCCTTCTTCATCCTAGGGTATGGAGGGAGGAACAGAGAAGAGAGCAATGTGGGTTCTGTGGCTTATGAGGGAGGAAAGAGCCCTGTTTCCCTTCATTAGCCACACCTGGGAAGTGGGTTTAAAAGAGATGCATGCTGGGTGCGGCGTTCATTTTATGTTGACTTTGATTATCTGTGTTCCTGGTGTCTTCCCAACCGTGCCATGCTTCACGTCTGGAATTTCTTCTCTTGCTCTGCCAGACTAATTACCTCATCTTGCCTTGATTGGACTTAATAATTACAGTTTTTCTTGGCCACATTTTGGACTTGATTCTCTGCAGCCAAAGGCTGCTCTTGGGAGAGTTTTTCTCCAGCCCAGAAGGTAACCAGGACATTGGAGGCAAAGTTGGAGCTAATAAAGGGACTCCTACTGATTATCTGACTGTGTTGCTTTTGTGCCACGCTCCAGGTCATCACAGCTCCCCACAGGTCTATTCATATAGAAGGTATCTGCCTCCTTGCCTTTTTTTAAAAAAAACATTGGAACAAAAATAGTGGAAATATCTATGGTTCTTAGTTAGCAGCATGTAGTAGTACCGTGTTTCTCAGAAAATAGGGCCGGGCCTTATTTTCTTTTGACCCCTGAAAAAACGGCTAGGCCATCTTTTCAGGGGTTACTTAATTTCTCCTCCCCCGCACACCCTCACCTAGAGCGCCCCACGGGCAGCCATGCCTTGCCACCAGCCGCTCCTAATGGCCGATCATGGCAGAGCACGGAGGGCTCCCTACCCACACCAAGCACCTTTGCTGCAGACCTGGGTATGGTGCTGGCTGCAGGCTGGGTCAGCGGGCGGGCGGGGACGGCATGGATGTCGGCTTTGGCGGTGGTGAGGCACCTTACGCCTCTGCTGCTTCTTCTGCCACTGTCTCTTTCCCTTCTGCCCTCACCGCGGCTTATGCCACATTCGGACTGCTGCCATTAGGAAAGACGCAGAGGCTGGAGTCCGTGCTGGACATCACAGTGTGGCGGTAGCGGAGAAGTGGCCCTTCCAGTCGGTGGAGGAATGGTTTGAGTGCATTCCTCCACCATCAGTGTTTCAGCCACTTCTCGGGCAGGGGAGCTGCTTCTGTAGCTTCCACGGTTCCCGCCGGCAGTGGCGCCTCTCTCGCCAGCACTGTCTCCAACAACAGCAGCAGCGGCGGCAGGACAGACCCCGCTGCCAACGAGAACCACCTGCCCTCCCACAGGGGCATCACTTTGCTTGACGGCGGCTGCATCGACAATGCCCTGCAAGTCGGTGAGTCATTTAGGCTTTGGTGGGTGGAAGCGATGGCGGGAGGGTGATGCCATCGTTTCTCTCCCCCCCCCCCCACGCCTTGCTTTGCTTCCCGCCCCAGAGCTTTGGGTCACAGTCTTGTCCCCTGTATGGTTGGGCGCTCTCCTCTTGCTCCAGCCGCCCGACACCCCCCCCCCGTGGACCTTTTCCCCCTCTTTTAAGTTTTCTTTACTCTCATTCCCTCCGTCAGTTCCCTAAGAATACAGACTGGCCGGGCAGCTTCCTCCCCACCCCTCCTGGTAGTTTTAAAAAGGGAACCATCTATCCATTTTGCCCTTCGAGCAGAGGCAAACTTTCCAATCCAAACAGAAGAGAAAGGGAATCATCCTACAGACCCTTAGCACCAAGCTTCCCAGAGGATTCTCCCAAAGGATCCACCCCAAAGGAGGATTCACCCCCTTAAATGCACTCCCACCTTCATCTCCTTGAATGGCAGAAATAGGATGGAAATCCACCTCCTGGATTTCTCCTGGCAAATCCCAAAGACACTCTTCTCTTCTCTCCCTCTCTCCTTCCTTCCCTGCCAAGCTTCCCAGAGGGTGAATCCTTTGGGAGAATCCTCTGGGAAGCTTGGCAGGGAAAGAAGGAGGGAGAGAGGGAAGAATATATTTGGGATTTGTCAGGAGAAATCCAGGAGGTGGATTTCCATCCTACGTCTGCCCTTAAAGGAGATGAAGGTGGGAAGTGCATTTAAGGGGGTGAATCCTCCTTTGGGGCGAATCCAAAGCAGCTGGTGGTGAGACGTGGCTGCCTGCAGGCTGCTCCTAACGGCAAGTTCCACCCCCGCTCTCCCCCCATTTCACATGTTTTAAATAGGCCTAAATTTTGGGGGGAGGGGCTTAATTTCACCTCATGCCTAGAAAACATGCTGGGCCTTCCTATGGGGGGGGGGGGGGATATTGTTGGAGAAACACGGTAGTACTGTAAACTATTCCAGAATGAAAAATTTAAACTGTTTGGTGAGCAGGAGTCGGGGACTGCCACCGTAAAGGTGCTAGTCTGATTTCAGCAAGATATATTCTGAAGTGACCTTTTAGCACTTTGAAAAGATGGCTGGGGCAAGTGTGATCCTTTGTTAAGTACTGCACCGTTGGGTTAACATCTGTTTATAATAATATAGGTTCTTTGTATAAATCTCTACAATAAAATATCTTGACATGATGTCTGTAGTAGTTAATGTTGGTGCTTTCTTTTCAGAGAATGTAGAGAAGTAAGCTATGGTTGATCACACAGTTTTCCCTAAGTGTGATGGAAAAAATGACAGGACTCTTTGGAAATTCAAAAATAGTCACCAAAACAAAAACTTCACTGAAGAGACAGCACAGAGTATTAGACATATACTCTGTCCTGACTCTTCAGTTAAGTGTCTGTTAAGAGGAAGAAATTTTAAAAAAAAGTATTAACTTGAATAATGATTTTTATGTAATACTATTTTTATGTAGATATGCAATGCAGGAATAAGCTATTTAGTTTTGTTAAGTACTGAATATGTTAATAAGTGAATATTGTTCTTATAAGTTCAACCCCAAAGGTTAAAAAAAAAAGATAAACTATGTTTATGAGTTTGGCTTTGGTGTTTATATGTCATAACATTGTTCTTCATTATTGATTTATAATATAACACAAGTGGCTTCAAATTTACATAAGCATGAGTGAGAAAACATTGTGAGGGCCCCTAAGTGTTGCTAACTGAATCTTAAATACTGTCTTTTTTTCTTACTGTAAAACCAATGGATCATGTTTGAAATAATAACTTTTACTATATTGAAAATCATCCTGGGAGACCAAATGGTGAATTAATACTCTGTTCAATTCCTAAATTATGGGTTCTGATTCCCCCCCAAGTTCTTCCTAGTTCATTGGAATCTTTTGAGATTTGTACTCGGAGAAAAGTACTGTAGCAGTTCCATACAACTGTTAGTTAAGATAAATATATTTTTCTGTTTTGCACATGTATATTAACCATCCCCATATGTATATGTCCTTTATGTAGGTTGTGGAGAGCATCTTGTACGGACATTACTGGCCAGAGAATGTTCATGTGCTTTGCAGAATGAAGATGCTCATCAGGCTCTGCTAGAAACTATGCAAAACAAGTTTATTAGTAAGTACAAAATTCAATAGCTGGCTTCTAATTTTTTTCTAGCCATATTTAACAAACAAATTAACAGAGTTAGAAGGAACCAACCCCCAAGCGGGAGACCCTA
Organism: Notechis scutatus; assembly: GCF_049901735.1. Classification (NCBI taxonomy): domain Eukaryota; kingdom Metazoa; phylum Chordata; class Lepidosauria; order Squamata; family Elapidae; genus Notechis; species Notechis scutatus. The sequence goes on along the minus strand of NC_142009.1, from coordinate 150,504,057 downwards.
CACCATTTCTGACAAATGGCAGTCCAGCCTCTTCTTGAAGGTCTCAAGTGATGGTGCTCCCACAACTTCCGAGGGCAATTTCTGTTCCATGGGTTGATTGTTTTCACTGCCAGAAAATTTCTCCTTATTTCTAGGTTGAATCTTTCTTTGATCAGTTTCCATCCACATTGATGCAGTGACAACAAGAGTTCTGTGCTACTTTGTAGGCCGGGACATGATTTTTTTTTTTAATCTAAAAAGGGTTGTTGCCTAATATTTTTGCTGGTCTTTAGGGGGCATTCGGTTTCTTTTAACACAAAGGTAATTCTGTTGCAGAATAATACTTTTGGTATCTTAAGAGTCATGTGGCACCATCTTCAGCCTGAATAATAATCATATACGTGAAATGCTTTGGTACTAAGAAACAAATGACTTGATAATACTTGTATGAGATTTCATCAATGTATTGTTTCTTCCCCTGTTCTTTGATAGTGTAAGCTTTGCTCTGTTGTTGAATTAATACCTTGTTGCTCTACTTATTTTGTTGTTGTACTCGAGATAGCTTAGAAAATAAAGTATAAAACGACGGTAATATAATTAGGCTTAAATTCAAACTTATTATAACTTGATTTAAGATTCAAAAACTTGGGAAAAGAGGGTGTTTTTCCATTTTCTTAAATATTGGTAGAATATGTTTTCTGGTGATTTTTTTTTTTTTTTAAGTGCAGGTATGGTAGTTGAAGGAGAAACCTTCTGCACAGTTGAAGCACCCATTAATTTTCATTCAGTTATTTCTGTCCTTTTGTTTTGTAAACTGGTTCTTTTGTTATAGATATTTAATAAGTAAATGTAAGTTTTATGCACTAGATTTTAAATGAATCTTATCTTATTGGAAGTATTCTTTAATTCGTAAAGCAGAGGAGGATTCTTTCCAAAGTAGCTGGTATTACATATATACCCTCTCTTGCACGTGCACCATTTTAAAGAGCTTTTAATTTTGTGTGTGTGTGTATAATGCAAAAAGAGAGAAGGGAAAGCAGTGATTGATAAACTTGTTTTTTAATGAAGTGAAACAGTTTGCTAGAACTCTCCAGTCACAGAGTGAATGGATGTTGTGTCTTTGCTGATCTGTTCTGTGTTAGTTCTGACTCAACTGAGCAGGAATGTTTTCAAGCCTTTGAAGAGAGAGCCTATGTTTTAATCCTTCCTGATTCCGGTACTGCTTCAGACAAACCTTTCTTCTGATCCTTATATTAACATTCAAAACCCTTTCCCTAAATTCTACTGTAATCCACTGCTTTGCAACTCATTCCTTCATTTAGAAGTCAACTTACATTTTTCATTTTTGGAATATGGCTGCTGCCTGTGATAATGTCATGCAAAATTAAATATAGGCCATTGATTTCTGTACATCACAAGATGGCTTGCTTTGTATGAAGAAAATTCCTTACAATTCCCTTTGTACACCCAAAGCAGTTCAGTTTTATTATAGACATTATCTATAGGATTGAAGTTCATAATGCTCAATAGACAATATAAATTAAGTCATACTTTTGTAGCAGTGTAAGCATGGGCATGACAGAGGGAGGCCTTCCTTGAGGCAAATTATTTCCATCCATTTTTTATTTTTATTTTTTATTTTCATTTTAAAATAAAGTTTATTTAAGTTTCATATATTTAAAACATTTAAGAAGAAACAAACATATAAACAAATAAATATATATATATAAACAAATATGTATGTATGTATGTATGTATATATATATATATATATAAACAAATATATATACATATATACATTTTGCAGCAGGTATCGAGCATTGGTTACATTTTTCTTTTCTTTTTTTCTTTTACCCAATAACATTGACGTGATCTACCTTGTTACAATACCTTCCCCAAATTTTTTAAAACACCCAGTAGTATATTTTTCCAAACTTTCAGCTCGTGCTAGAGCCTGTCATCACGGAACTTCTCTCCCTCCAGAATATATACACTGGGCTGTTCTATGTATTGTATTTATATGGTTCCTGGTTGTGTGTAGCTTTTTTTATTTGTTTGTTTGTTAATTAGGATGTTCATGGTTGGCTATTAAGTTATTAGTTGTTACTTCCTTGTATCGCTGTATTCTCAGCTCCTAAGAACCTAATAGGCTGGTGATAAATCAGCTATTGATTGACAAGGAACCCATTTTCCAAGCTTCAGTAATTTCTGTGGTTATTTTGTCCCTGCTCGGCCAACAATAGTAGTACCGTAGCGGACTTCCGGTTTGTCGGCTTCGCGAGCGGCAGGGATTCGCGATACTGCGCGATCCCTGCTGCGCTAGCCGTTTTTGGTGCTCCGATCCGGACGGGTTTGGAGCTAAGGCTGCCCTGCAGGGGCGGCTGAAGATAGGGGGATCCGAGAGGGGTTTGGGGTGTTGCAGACCCCTCCCGGCTGGCAGAACCCCTTTTCCCAAGACGGTGCAGCGGCGGTCCGTAATGGCCGCCACAAAGAAGCCAGCAGCTGGGCAAGAATGCGCAGGAGGAAGAGGAGAAAGCCTTTGAAAGTGAAAGTTTTTCTTGGTTGACCCAGGACTCTAAGACATATTTAACATAATTCCTGGAAATTATGGCTTTTTGAATGATACTTTCCAGAAGAGAAAACAAGCGGCAATTTTGAGGTGCTGAAAGGAAAGTTTACTCTCCTTCCCTACGGAATCAACAAGTGGATACTGAGAAACCTGTCTTTTCAGGTAAAACTGGCTTTATGTGATAAGTGGGAAGGAGAGGACAAAAATATATTTATATGTTAAGATTTTGTTGGAGGAGATGCCTTAAGGATCTGAAGACTGAAATGTATTGCAATAAGGCTTTAAGATACAGATTTGGACTTTCTTTTTTTGATTGATACTACCCCAGGAAGAGAAAGTGAGAACTTTGTCTTGGCTTGGATTGATTGATGATTTTGGGATTGTTCTATTTTTTGAAATATCTTGGTTGTTGCAAGAAGAAAGAGGGGGGGGGAGAAAAGAAAAGATTTATAATGGCTTTTTCTGTTGAGGAACTGAGAAAAGAATATGAGCAAACAAAAAAAGATGGCAAAGATGGTGTAAAAGAAGCCTTCCTTTTTTTAGAAATGGCGCTTGCTACCTATCAACAAACACTACAACAGATGGAGGAAGAAGAAGAAGAAGAAGAAGAAGAAGAAGAAGAAGAAGAAGAAGAAGAAGAAGAAGAAGAAGAAGAAGAAGAAGAAGAAGAAGCCATCTTTAATGAATTTCAAAATTTAACTAAGAAAGAAGGAAGAAAGAAAGGAAGGAAAATGAAGGACTTAAGATTTAAAAAAACACTCAAGAAAGAGAAAAATAAGGTGCAAAATCAATATAATGATAGTAAACAAAAGAAAAAAGGAACACAACAGAGAAGGGAAGCCAGTAAGGCAGAGGCTAGGAGAAGGGGGTAGAAAGGTCTGGTGGGAGAAGAAAGAAAGGGAAAAGGTGGAGAAAAGCCACAAAGTTTTGAAATCAGATGGGAAAAGAGGAATCTTTTTAGGGACAAAGGGTAAAGTATAATTTCTTTTAAAAAGATTTTGCAAGGTACATAAGATGGTATTGTAGCATTTGTATTAGAAATAGAAAATTAGAATGGTTTAAGAGTTAATAAGAGATTAAAATGTTGAAATGTTTAGTAATGATTGATTTTAAAATTTAATAAAATATTAAAGGGAATGTTTAGAATATTGAGTTTTAATCAAAGAGTTTAATATGACTATGGTATTGATGTTATTATAAAATTATTATTGTAGCATTTGTCTTTGGAAAAGGCAATGGGAATGTTATAAGATTCAATATTTAGATCTATTATTTAACTATGTATTTAATCATTTTGGATTTATTATTTTTCTTTTATTTAAAAAAAAAATTAGTAGACAGAATGTACCAAGCAGAATCAGATTGGGTATTAGGTGTTATTTTAAATGTTAATCTAATTAATTTAGGGGGGAAGATAGAAAGGCATCATACTCTGATTAGTGATTTCAGGAGAAACTCTTTTTTTTTATTATAAGGAATGAGACAAAGGGATAATAAAGAATGGACAAAAGATACAAATATAATGACTCAAATTAAGATGGATTAAATAAGATAGAATTAAGAAGAGTGAAATGTGTGGAGAAGCTAATATAGAAGACATAGAATGGTAAATAAAATAGGTAATGACATGTAAGATGAGCATGAATATAATTGAAGTCCATGTAGAGAGAGGTACCTGGGGCCAAGTTACTTTCCTAAAAGATTTTTTATATGTTTGTGTGTTATGTGTTTATGTTTTTGGGAGAATTAATAAAACCTTGCAGAAATATAGAATGAGAATAATGGTAACCAAGTCAGAAAGAAATAGATGAAATAATAATAGTGAAATTGAATAAGAGTAAAGAGAAGTAAAGAGAAACTGGATAAGAGGTATTTGTATGCTCATATGGAAATGGTTTAAAATAGAATTATATTGTATAAAATAAGGTTTTATTTGACTTGTAAAATTTATAATGGAAAAAGGTTCAAGTATGTAATGGTTAATGATGATTTGTTTGTCTTTAAAATTAATAAAATTTGTTTAAAAAAAAATAGCATCGTAGCTATGAAATTGAATACATATTCATGGTTATTCATTGTAATGTGAGGCTATCACATTGCTTCTGTGTTGCTTACCCATGATCAAAGATAATGTTCATTCCCACTTTTGTATGAAAACCTGGCAGTCATCATTCCTAGAAGGGTCTGCCTACAAATGCTTTCCTCTTAAATAGTAAGACACTTATACTTATAGATTACCTGGAAGGTAATGAAATGAAGGAGTGAAGCTTCAGATTCTTCAATTCACATTTGCTGAAGGTAAGTCAGTCAACCTCAGAATCACAGGGCTGGTACACAAGTAGCAGCCAGATGTGTTTAAATGAATGAAAAATTCACTATAAAATCTAAATGTTGCAAAAGGATTAAATTCTAAGGGCAGTGTTGGAAGAAAAGGGAAGACTGAGGGATTGAACTGTATGTATCACATTGTTTATATCAAAGTCTTAGAAAATTATTCAAATTAGTATAGGAGAGATGAAAAATCTAAACATACAAAGGAGCTTTTAATACAATATATATTCATACATAGACATCTGTTATCTTATTCAGTGTCAGAATAAGCAGGGTTATGCAAAGTGCAGAAAAAAGAAGTAGTAAACAAACAAAAGGCAATAGATAAAAGGAAATGGAACTAAATCTTGTTTACATCAACGCTATTCATATATTTCTCCATGATTTTCTATCCTTGTAAATTATTCCTGCTTTTACCACGGTTGACATATCAATTCATACATTTTTTTAAAAAAACTTTTTTGAAAATCTCATTACCTCTATAATCATAACCATGACTTTCTCAGTCTTCCTTTCCCTTATTTGTTTTGCAGTTTGATTATTTTACATTCTCTTAATATGAACAAAATCGAAATCAGTAATTTTTTTTATTGTTGTGCACTGAATGCACTTTTGTTTTTGGTTCACAACACCTGTTCATTCTTGATATACAATGTATCTAAATTCCCTATTCCCATTGCATTCAGCTTACTTTAACATTTATCCTGAGACACCATTTTCATTTCTGTACAACAAAGTAGGCTACACAATACTCCTACTTTTCACCCAATATTTATTCTACATGATAGACTGCATACTGCTTTTCGAACAGCATTGAAATGCCTTAGCATTTCTCATATTTTCATGTACAGGTTTATACAGTAACACTGAGATACTGTACATCATTGCTTTACCCTATTCAGCATTGAATCATTCGCAAAATATTCCATTTACTGTCACTTGCTTCACTTCCATTTTCTGTAAAAAGTTTGTAAAAAAGCAAGTATTCTGTAAAAAGAGGGAACAGTTTTCTAGGCGGAGAAGCTAAGAGCAATCAAAAGGTATAATATGAATGTGTGAATTATTTTATCTAAATATACTTGTTCTAATAATTTAAAATCTATGAAATATCAATTCTCATCTGCAATCTCTATTTTATCCACCATCAGTAGTAATTAATTTATCAGTCTATAGTTAAAGTAATTGAAGAGACATAATTCAAAAGATACAACAGTGCCCTTTTAGTGTGCTGGATTATAGAAGTGGTAAACAGTTAAAGCAACTGAAATGCTAAAAAAGATTGTTTTATGCATAACATCGTTCAGTATCAATGTTTTTAAAGACGTGCCAACTGATCCAAAAAAGCCTATATTTACTGCACGGGATTTTGTTAAGAGCTGTCAGATCTCAAAATCAACACCACATTTTGCAAAAGTACACCTAAATGGTAATGCAAAAATGCTGGGCATATTCTAATGTTTACTGATAAGAGTAGTTGCTTGAACTGCAATTTATAGTGTAAATTTTACATCTCTGACAAATAACCATGAATAAAGTAGGTTAGTAGCCTGCTCGTAACACTATGGCTTTTGTTTTCTTTATCATCAGAGTTTTATCTATCTCTTATCTACTTATTATCACAACATAAAACTTCCCAGAGTGACACATAAATATTCCTTCTTACTTGGGAATACCTGAGTGGGTATTCAGAATTTGATTTAAAAGTGCATGAAAGACCACCCTAGTAGCCGCTGTGTTTTCTTCCATCTTATTTTTATAGCTAATAGATCATTTGACTTAAGTAATGGTTGGATTAGAAGTGGAATACATGAATTATGCTGCTTTTGTGTAGGTTACCTTTGGTTTAATAAAGATAAAAGATGGAATACACAACTCTGATGTAGAATGAAAATAGTGTTCTGTAAACATAAGTATCTTTTCGGACAGAACAGAGGATTTTATACCTCATCTATTCCTTTCAAATTCAGCCAAGTTTTGTGGAATGCAAGCTTCTCAGTAAATGTTTATTCTATTTGCAAGCTGATTTGGGAGCCTAACAATTGAAATGTGTGTAGTACTTTAGAACTGCATGTAAAGTATTTTCAAACTTTTAAAAACCTCAGCTATTTTTCTTTAATAATGCATACATTTTTGATAACCTCTTGCGTATGAATTAAGAGTGGAATATTTGGACAATGAAAAAAAATACTCATATTTCAGGTTCCTTGTTAATAGATTTCCATATGCCTAGATTAGAAGCTTTGAAAAGGTGAAGTACTATAGAGTTCAGAGGTAGATACATTTTATATATTTATATATATTCAGCTTTCGGGTGAGCGTTTACTCTTGATGGCTACTGGACTAGTCTTTGCAGATTGCTATGTGGAACTAAACTTTGCAATCTTCTGGTTTCTAGCTTGATGCCTTAACCACTGTGCCAAACTGGCTGCCAAAGATTGTGTCTTTACTTATGTAAATACTAAGTATCTAAACAACATTACTATGGCAATCTGAGTGTCTTTGTTTCATAGGTGTAATAGTTTATAGTGCAATCCAGAAATGTTCAGTAGCTTAACTTCCAAAATAGTGTTTACAACCTCCTTAGACCAGAGTCTACATCTATTGCATTCCTATTGTTTGCGTGGAAGAGAGAATGAGATTATTTCCAAAAACAGTTCATTGGTTATTTCTAAAATTGATGTCAGGTCATCTTTTCGTACCAACAGCTTGTTTGATGACCACTTGAAGTTATGGCAACATTGAACAAATGGCCTCTAAATTATGGCCAATATAGCACTCCAGGAATCATGTGATGAAAATTCAGGGTCTTGGAAGCCCTTTCATCAAATAGAGGTCTGGGGGATGGCACTGGCAGCTGACTGAGAGGGCTAAAGGCCTCAAGCCTCTACTTCAGTGCTAGCACCATTGGCGCTGCCATCACCATTATGGCCTTTTGATCGCAGAATGGCCAAAAGAACACAAATGGAGGTGGGGAGATAGACAGGTGTGAGTTCAAAAGGAGGTAGCCTGTTCAATTTTGAGGCTCGGGGCTAGGGGGTACCAAGCCAAGAATGACTTGGATTGGGATGGGACCTTGCCTAATGACCAATTGGGGATTTCTGTCAGTAAGCAAGCAATCAAGTGACATTGTGCTTTTCAATCCCGTCGTTTAGCAATGGAAATTCCTGTTCCAATTACCTTTGTTACTTAAAGACTACCTGTATATGTATTTCTGCAGAGGATCAGAAATAAAATATCATTGGGTAATAGTTATAGCTTACTATACTCAGTTCATAAGCTACTTAAGTACAGATTGTGGGAAAGAATTGTCCAGTAGGCCTTTGAGGAAACCTAGCTGTTCTGAAATGTATGGGACTTTTTGCAAATGTAGATGAAATAATTAACTTACAACTTTTGAAATGTTTAAATGCTACTTTTACTAGAAACTGAGTATATTTGAAAAACTAGGTTAACAAAATACTTTTGAATTGCTGCTAGGTTTCACTAAACTCCATAGAATATCACTGTTGTTTTGTCCTCATTCTCTCATGTTCTGCTATGGCCTTCTGGTAGCCTCTTTTCCCGGTCTCTTAATGCACATTTTACGGTTGTAAAATGATGAAATATTTCCTTGCTCAGCAGCACATTATGAAAGTCAAATGTTTAGCACATCCTTCTGTTGTTTTAAGTAAATAACATCAAACAGACTGTTTTGTTTGTGTAGCAAAGAAAAAAAATACATCACTGATACTACAGTATAAAAAAGTACTTACAGTGATTAAAGCAAATTAAACATGAGGAAAACAAACACAAGAAAAATACAATTTCAACACAAGATGAATTCTAGACCATATTGAAATATATTGCCTCAAAACTATAAGTACAACCTGACAAAAATGTATAGTTAGTTAGCAATAATTTCATTGTTGCAGTTATCTGATGTAAAAAAAAATATTATGTGAGTTAAAGGGCATTTTTCAATTTAACCACTGCAGGTAAAATTAGCGGATGGAGCTGAAGTTGGTTGTAATTTAAAAGTGTCATTAAAATCAGTGGAATATATATAGTCTTCCACTATTGTTGGTTGATATGCAGGCAATGAATATTTAACAAATGTGAAATGAAAGACTTTCTTCCCTTAAGTGACTTGTTACATTTGCATTTAATCTTGTGCATCCATAAAATTCTTTCCACATTTTAAAATATATGACATTAATTTGAAACTGAACCAAAAATAAAAAGTGGTATGCATAAGTTTTAGTTGGCTAATTTAAAATTAATTACAACTTCTGGTGTAGCACCTTTTAAAAGTGTGTTTCAAATTTGAAAGCAACATTTGTGAAGCAGTTGTGTTTTGCTCATTTTCCAGTGTTTCAAAGGGATTTCTCAACATAATGGACAGGGGTATTACAAATAGCAGTAGCTTTGGGCAGCTTTCTTTGAAGTTCGCATTGTAGGCCCAGTATATTATGGCAGATTGTTTTTTTTTTTTAAGCAAGTTTTATTAATTTCAAAAAACAAACAAATCATCATCAACCATTACATATTTGAACCTTTTTCCATTATAGATTTAACAAGTCAGATAAAACCTTATCTTATACAATACATTTCTATATTACCGTATTTGCCGGCGTATAAGACGACCCGGCGTATAAGACGACCCCCCACCACCACCGGAAACGCCCTCCAGAAATCCCCGGGGCTGCAGCGGCAGGGCAGAGTGCCAGGGGCCGTGGGAAGAGCAGGAAGGCTGCAGCCTCGGGCGGAGCGAGGCGAGCGGGATGAAGCGGAAGCGACGCAGGGGATCCAGGAAGCCAGAGGCGCCTCGCTGCGTCCAACAAGCATCCGAAGCCGGCAGTGGATATACCGGCGTATAAGACGACCCCCCCACTTGGAGGCATGTTTTTCGGGGCAAAAAAGTCGTCTTATACGCCGGCAAATACGGTATTTCATCAATTTCTTTCTGACTTGATTATCATCACTCTCTTTCTATGTTTCTACAAGGTTTCACCAATACTCTCAAAGACATAAACAAACACAAACATACATATAAAAAATCTTTTAGTAAAGTAACTTGGCCCCAGGTACCTCTCTTTATATGGGCTTTAATTATATTCATGCTCATCTTACAGATCATTACTTATTTTATTTACCATTCTATATCTTCCATATAAACTTCTCCATACATTTCACTCTTCATAATTCTCTCTTATTCAATCCATCTTAATTTAAATCATTATATTTATATCTTTTGCCCAACCTTTATTATCCCTCTATCTCATTCCTTATAATGAAAAAAAAAAAAATTTCTCCTGAAATCTCTAATCAGAGTATGATGCCTTTCTATCCTTCCCCTAAATTAATTAAATTAACATTTAAAATAACACCTAATACCCAATTTGATTCTGCTTGGTACATTCTATCTACTAATTTTTTACTTTTAGTAACAATAAAAACAGAGTAAAAAATCAAAAATGTTTAAAAACATAATATCCTCCTAAATACGTAGTTAAATAATAAATCTAGATAATAAATCTTATAGCATTCTCATTGCCTTTCCCTTCAATATTTTATTACATTTTAAAAATCAATCATTATTAAACATTTCAACATTTTAATTTCTTATTAACTCTTAAGCCATTCTAATTTTCTATTTCTAATACGAATGTTACAGTACCATCTTGTGTACCTTGCAGAATCTTTTTAAAAAAATTTATGCTTTACCCATTATCCCTAAAAAGGATTCCTCTTTTCCCATCTAATTTTAAAGCTTTGTGGCTTTTCTCCGCCTTTCCCCTTTCTTTCTTCCCCCACCAAGTCTTCCTACCCCCTTCTTCTAACCTCTGTCTTGCCGGCATCCCTTCTCTGTTGTATTCCCTTTTTCTCTTGTTTGCTATCATTGTATTTATTTTGCATCATATTTTTCTCTTTCTTAAATGTTTTTTAGATCTTAAGTCCTTAATTTTCCTCGCTTTCTTCCTTCCTTCTTTCTTAGATGAATTTTGGGATTCATTGAAGATGGCGTCTTCATCTTCTTCTTGTTGCTCTTCAGCTTCCATCTGTATTGTCTGTTCATAGTTAACCAACGCCATTTTTAAAAAAAGAAAAGCTTTTTCCATACCATCTTTACAGGCTGCTTTTGTTTGCTCATATTCATCCCTCAGTTCCTCCAAAGAAAAAGCCATTATAGATCTTTTCTTTTCTTTTTCACACCAACCAAAATATTCCAAAAGAAAAAACAAGACAACCCCAAAGTCCACAATCCTCAATCAATCCAAACCAAGCCAGAATTCCCCCTTTCTCTTCCAGAGGTAGTATCAGACAAAGAAAAAAAGAAAGTTCAAATCTGTGTTTTGAAGCCTTATTAAGATTTTATTTCTGTTTTCAAATCCTTAAGGCATCTCCTCCAACAAAATCCAACCAGATAAATATATTTTTGTCCTCTCCTTCCGACTTATCCCAAAAGCTAGTTTTACCTGGAAAAAAAACAGGTTTCTCAATATCCATTTATTAATTCCGTCGGGGGGGAGAGTAAACTTTCCTTTCAGCACCTCAGAATTGCCGCTTATTTCCTCTTGTGGAAAGAATCATCCAAAAAGCCATCATTTTCAGGAATTAAACTAAATATATCTTAGAGTCCTGGGTCAACCAAGAAGACTTTCACTTTTTAAAAACTTTCTCCTCTTCCTCCAGCGCATACTTGCCCAGCTGCCGGCTTCTTTGTGGCGGCCATCACGGACCGCCGCTGCACCGTCTTGGTAAAAGGAGGTTCTGCCGGCTAGGGAGGGGGTCTGCAGCACCCCCAAACCCTTTCCCGGATCCCCCCTACCTTCAGCTGCCCCTGCAGGGCAGCCTTGCTCCGCACCCTTTCGGGTCGGAGCCCCAAAAACGGCTAGCGCGGCAGGGATCGCACAGCTTCGCGAATCCCTACCGCTCGCAAAGCCGACAAACCGGAAATTTCTGGCAGATTGTTTAATTTCAGATGAATTGTCCTTTTTGTGGTATAGTATCTATCGTCTTCACAAGATCATAATTTTTGAAAGTAGTTGAAATTCTTCACTTTAAATGTTTGTGTGATCCATCATCCTTTAGTACATCTGGACAGGAGAAGCTCACTTTTTTGATACTATCAAATTATACTGATCGTTAACTGGCAGTATTTGATTCATACCTTTGAAATAGGCAAATTAAACACACGGAGGAAAACAAAAGACAAAATATTGCTATGATATTTTTTATCAAAACATTGTTATGACAAGATGAATTTTAGGCCATATTGAAATATCTTGCCTGCCTTAGAACTACAGCATAACATAAAGGTATGGTTAGTTAGCAACAATTTCATTTTTGCAGTTATCTGATATAAAAAAAATATTCAGTGAGTGGAAGGGAATCTTTAAGTTTGATCCATTGCAGCTGAAGTAAGGCAGGTGGTTATATTTCTTACATTTTATGCATTTATGGGAGACAGCCAGCATCCATTAAAAAAAAGATTAATTTTCTGTGATTTTTCCCTTGCCTCCCAATTCTCCATAGGTTCACCTTTTTTAGCCAGTGAAGATGGTGTTCTGGGTGGAGTGATAGTTCTCCGCTCTTGTAGGTGTTCTGCAGAGCCCAACTCTTCACAGGATAAGCAATCTCTATTAGGTAAGTACGAGAAGTGAGCGTCAAATAAGTTATCCAGTTATCATTAAATGTAATAATTAGATTATACCTCTGTGTCTTGAAAAACCAAAATAAAAACAGTGCAGAATTTAAATACACCAGTCAATGGACTATTAATTTCTTTTCTGAAGAAATTTTACTACATTTAATTACATCTAGGTTTCTGAAATAGGTATAGAGGTGCACCTACAATTATGAAATTGTCTGGGGAAGACTGTAATTGTGAGTCACGTTTCTAAGATAAAAATCATTCCCTCTTTCTTTATAGGGGAGAAATAAAAGGAGGGGCAGCCTGATTTTGAGCAATTTCTCATTTAAAAAAAGGAGCCATGAGATCTTTTACTTCCAGCAAATAAGGACTTGCCCTCCCTCCCTCCTAGATGCTAATGCAGACAGCAGAAACATTTCCTCGCTGTCTAATGGCACAGGGAAGGAAAAACACCTATGGTATTTCTAGCATTCAAGCATTGGAACAAGGAACTCGAGGAGGTTTTCATTAGCCAATAGGCCAGTTTACATATTTCTCTCTCTAATAAATTTGATGCCTTTCAAACAACCATCCAGTTTTATTTCAAAGAAGAGGTTCTTGCTTCTTATTTTTCAGCACTTTGTTGGGAAAATAGACAGCATACTTCAGTTAGTAAATAAACATTTTTTTTCCTCCTCATAGTAGAGTTCCTGTGGAGTCATACAACAGAAAGCATGTGTGTGGGATATATGTCAGCACAGGATGGCAAAGCTAAGGTAAGCCACAAAAACTAACGTGAAAACTAGTTGCCACTTAAAAATGAATTCCTTCCTTTATTCAACAGGCTGGTTTTAAGTTATTCCTATACCAAAGTAAAAAATAAAGTAGCTGAAGAAAAGTTAATTCCATTGTTTAATTTGTCATGTGGCTTCCCATGGCCACAAAAACTCTTGTGCAACTCAGGTAGCATGGCCAGACTATGGTTTATGTCTGTGAGGTGCCAAGTGGCTCATGCTGTTTCTCCTCTCTTTCATGGTTGTGCCCACAGAACACTCCAAGTTGCCAAACCATGATGTTTGAACTGGCCTGTTTTCGATAGCATAATTGAAATAGCTAGAATAAACAAATGGAAAATGAACAGCTAAAAAGCTTACATTAAAAGGATTCTGCAGAAAACTTCTTTTTTCTTTTTTTTGCCTTTACTACTTGCTCCAGTTCAAACTGCTCCAGAACTTTGACCACAAACTATGCTTTGTATGAGAGGGAGGAAATGCTATCAAAAGTTAGATGCATAACTGAGGTGAAATTGAGGTCATGAAGTTTTAATGAGCTGGATGACAGTGGATTGGTGGAGAAAAAAAATTAGACTTGCTTTCAGAATGGCTAAGAAAAATAAACTTGTCCACTGAATGGCCCATTAATCAGGCCATTGTGGCCAGGTTCCTTACAAGCATGGGTATACAATATGTGGCTTCCAGATGTTGCCAACCACAACTCCCAGCAGTCTCAGCATAACTAATACTGTGGCTGCTGAAGATGTAGTTCAGCATCATCAGATTGTGGGCATGCCTAAAGCACAATTTGGTATTTTGTAAGCTGTTATTTAAATTACTAAAGCTGCAAACTAGAATCATTTCAGTTTCCAATGGTTCAGTTTGGTCATTTGTAATCATCTTGTTTGTTTGTACTATTGTACTACAATACGGTAGGTAGTCCTCAACTTATGACTGCAATTGAGTCCAGAATTTCTGTTTGTAAGTTGACATAATTGTTAAGTGAGATTTGTCCCGTTTTACAACCTTTCTTGGCACCGTTGCTAAATACTGTCTTGTTAAGGTGAATCTGGCTTCCCCATTGACTTTGTTTGTCAGAAAGTCACCAAAGGTGACATGACCCTGGATACTGCAGATAAATGCGAGTCAGTTGACAAGCGTCTGAATTTTGATCACATGGCTATGGGAATGCTACAATGGTCATAAGTGTGAAAAAGTCACTTTATTCAGTGCTGTTGTAAATTTAAATGGTCACCAAACAAACTGATATAAATCGACAACTACCTGTATAGAGCTTCTCATGCAGGCACCTGCCACTTTTGGTATTCTTAGCTGGGGTTTTTAAAATAATTTCTCAGACACTCAGAAAACAAAGTTTGCATTTCACATTCTCCCCATTATGATTTCTTTCAGTATTTAATGATATAACATCTTTATTTTCAAAACCCCATTAATTTCAGAGCATCTTAGGTATTTAAATGCTGTGAAAGAAAAGCATTAATATTTTACTGTCACAGAACTAAATTAAATATTAGAAGTCATGCAATCCCCCTAAAGTTTGTGTTCTACTTGTATCTGTTTTGATGATGCTCACTGTGTGACCTAGATGCTAAAAAGACTAATAGCTCAGGGTTATGCTCAGAGATCTTTTATTTTCTTACTTGTGGAGCTTTCATTGGACATCTGGTGTGCATTGTTTTCATACTGCTGGCAAATTCTCCAGCTGGCCAAATTGATTGGGCTGAAAGATGCAGCTGCTCTTCTTGGTTCACTTTTAAATTATGTTTGTGACCTTCCCTCAGCAGTGTTAATCCCTCTCTCTTCTCTTTCTTTGAACCCATGGTTGCAAATGTTTTCTTGAAACACAAATGCTATGCTTGGTTCCTACGAAGATCAACAAATAAGATGCTCTTGGAAAAGGTAGAATTCTGTGATCTTGGAAGGTGTGAAAACTTAGTAATAACAAGGAAGGTTCAACTTACCCTGTACTATTGTAAAAACCCTGAACAAAAACACAAAGTGAATACATCAAGATAAAACAGAAGCATTATGCCACCTGCCCTAATAATGCTCAATCGTTTTTAGAACATTAATTCCCATTGCAACTAACACATAACTGTGAAACAGACAATGAACCTGTATTTTTCATTGTTCCATATTTCGTGTGATTTATATTTGAATAAACTTTCCTATTGAAATAGGAACCTATTTGATTCTACCATCCATATATGTGGTACATCTATTGTACTTTTTAACACCTCTCAAGTTTCTTAGACAACTACTTGCTGGACTCCTGACAATTTACAGATGGAATTTTTATTTTTAAAGTGATATTTAGTTATTGTACCAACATGTCATGGGAGTTATTAGCCCAAACTATTGTTTCTTCAATATATTTTAGAAGAATGCATATTTCATTCTGGAACTGACTGGGGAATTTTAGGAGAAAAATCTAGTAAGATTTGTATGTGTCAATTAACAAATTGTACTTCACATATCTATTGATTTTTCTTTTTCTTGAATGCTTACTATACTGTCACTTTATTTTCAAGTACCTGCTTTCTTTATCTTTGACTAACCACCATAGTTGGCAGTTTCTCCCTTGACAATAATTGTTTTCCAGGAAAGTGTAAGAGAACACAACATCAAGAGTTGCTTGATTTATAAATGGTTCACAGTCATGGTTTCACTTAAAATAATAACTCACAGAGTTTGTAAGTGTAACTATTGTATCTTTTCCATCAACCATATTTAGGCAGTCTTAAAATACACTTTTGAGGAGGAAGATGGGAAATAGCTGGTTGGAAGGAAAGAATTTATTTGCTTGTAGAAATGTTATTTTGGGCCACAGTTCAGTTTAACTCATTTGTACCATTCTGTCTTTCAATGTGATGCTTCCTAAAATTAGCAGTGTGTTTCTTTGAAACCATATTGAAAAAGCAATGTAGAAAAATCTGTATTCAGATCTTCTTAGAGATTATAGAGAGACTTAAGTGAGTACTTGAGGGAAGACTTTGTAGTATAATTTCATTGTGGGTTTATGTATGGGTGGTAGGAATGGAAGTACTTATTATTGTGGGGTACACACTCTTTTGTTTCTCAAATGCTGTACATGGTTGCCAGAAGGAAAATCGCTCATCGTAATGGAGCTAACTCAGTTTTATCTCTGCTTTAATGCTTTCTTTGAGTTTCAGTTTTAACTGCATTTATTCAGTAATGGCTTCACTAGTTCTAATGGTGTTTATTTCTAAATGTGTATTGATAACTTATACTTTGTGCTTCAACTGTAAACCTCTTGTTTAGTCAAAGATGAGATAAATTTCTAAAATCCATGTTAACAACATCATATTCCCCTTGGATTTTTATATTTGGTTTTCCAAAACTGATACTCTCTAGAATTTTAAGTTCTAAACTAATTAGAGTCTAATTTTTGAGTGTTTAGTTACTAAAACTGGTGGGTTTCTAAATGTAATTGCCAATTTTAAACATATTTCTTATTTTTTGAGATAATGCCACAAATCCTGAATCTGTCCTTAGATTTTGCTTGTTTTATGTCACGAAATGTATATATTTTTCCATTCTTCAAAACAATTTTAATATTAGACTGTTGAAAAAATTCAAATTCAAATAAGGACAACTTTATATGCCACTGTGTTTGCAGTGGGGAGCTGTGTATTCCTACAAAGAACTGAAGATCATCCAAACATGTGAGAACATGTCCATGAAAAGAAGAACTATAATGTAAGCGCCAAAGCTAGAGGTGGACAAAATGTCCACTTCCACTAAGAGCCCTACGGCCCAGTGTTCCAGTAATGTTTAATCATCAATTTTTTGCTGATTAAAATCATCATAGGGTTTGGAAACTAAACCCTATGAGGAAGGTTAAAGGATTTAGTTATAGTTAGCCGAGAGAAAGGGTAATTGAAATACAATAGCAGTCTTCAAATATCAAAAGATCCACACAGGAGTGGATTGAGAATTTTTGCCTTAGATAGCAGGATTAGAAAAAGTTAAAAATTCAGGGGAGGAGGTTCAGATTAGATATCAGGAGAAAAGTCCTGATCACACAAACTGTCAGCTATTGTTGCAGGATTCCTCAGGATGTGTTATGTTCCCCTTCACTAGAGAGCTTCAGAAAGAGCCTGGATGGTGGTCTGTCAAATGTGCTATGGTGAGAAGGATGCTTTGTAAAGTTTCTTCCTACTCTAGAACTTTGTGAAAAAGGAAATGTTTCAATGACAACAATGCACAGATCATTCATTCTGGAAGTTTTATACCCGAGATTGGCTTTATGAGTACTCTCCAATATTAGCAGTTTAGTTTTGGTAGTTTATTATTGAAGGGCGTTTGTATTATTCAAACATCTGAAATATTTTCCTCAGTATTCTTTGAATGCCTTAAGTGCAAGATGTTCTAAAGTACTTTCATTTGCTGATGTTTATGGGTAATGCCCCATTGTGACTGACTACACTACAATTAAAAAGCTAACCACCAAAAGTCTTTGTTTTTCTGCCTGTTTGCAGGTAACATAGTGCCTCATCTTTCAGCAATTCATTGGCACTGGTGTACATGGATACGTGTTGTACTTCTGCTAAAGTCAGCCAAAACACTTCTCTGTCATGAAGTAGTAAACATATTTTTAAATGTGCAGAATACATGGTTTACATTTCTACCATATGTCAAGTTGCACTGTATTGTGTAACTTTTTTGTCCAGTGCTTACTTTGATAAAGCTTGCATTCTTTTACCATATTGTTATAGCTTAGAAAAATAGACATTTAAAGTAAAAATTTGTATAAAATTCCACCCCACTCATATCTGTATTTATAATTCTATAACAATATTGCTTACAACAAATAGTGTTGTGTATGTGTGATCAGCTTTTTTTCAATTAGCTATATATAATATTACACAGTTCATTTGTAACATGCTGACTCTAAACCACTTTAAAGAGGCCTGTAAAGCACTGTGAAGTGGTATATAAGTCTAATGTCTATTGCTATTTAACAATCATTGTTCAATTCTAAAACTTTAAGATTCTGTATTAATGAATAGGAAATATAGTTCAGAACCTTAAATTTATCCTTTTGATTTCAAATCATGTATGTTTCTTATTTATTTGCTAACTTTGTATTTAAAATGAACCTTTAAAATGATTGCAGTTTATAATTGCACACAAATTTACAAAAGGCATAATAAGTAAATGTAATGAAATAAGCAAAAGGCAGACAATAAAAGCATTAACCTCTCAAGACCTGCTGAAATTTTTTTTACACATTTTTAGGAAGCAGAGAAAGTTGGTTCTAGAGAGAATGTATTCCACAGCTTGCAACTAACGGGATGGAAGGGAACCTGTTTTTATACATAGTATATGACATCTACTAGCAGGAGCAATATTTGCTCTTTAGGGCAGAAGGACACTCTAGAGATGTTAATGTCTGGACAGATTTGTAACATGAAAGGTTATGTCATCCCTTCAAGATAGATCATACTAGAAAACCATTGCTTATGTAGGTTAATACAGCTTATACAACAAAGCTATAGTAACAAAATCAAAAAAGTCTAACTGTACTTCCATCCCTTCTTTCATTCAAATTCATGTGAACCAGGAAGCGACCTGTCCAAAATGTTTAATCATATTGCCTTCTTGCCTGAGACTCAGGCTGCTGTTATCTGGCCATTGCTCAGATAATGGCTCTTCCTCCTGTCCCTCATGGCCATTCCCTCTATGGTGGTGCATCAGGTAATCATTTAGGTCTGTAAAGTTTAACATTTTAAATTGCACTTAAAAGCATCTCACAGCCAGTGCTGATATTTTGGTGCAGCTATTTTGGTCACCCTGCAATCTCACAGTCTCGCTCCTATATTTTTCACCAATTGCAAGTTCTGGATACTTTTCGGGAATAGCCCATAGAGAATGCATTGCAGCACTCAAGACAGAAACCAGCTTGGTCATGGGTAACTGCTATGCAATCAGACCAGCTCAGGAATGGTTATATTTTATATGCCAGGTGCAATTATGCTCCTTGTCATAATTCCTTTGCTATCTAACAAGTTAGGGGCTGAGGATCAAATTGCATTCCTTGGCTGTGGTCCTCTTTTTGCAGGGGAAAATGCAAACCTATCAAGAACAAGCTGAACTCTAATCCCTTAACCTAGTTTCCTATTGACCAAAGGAATCTTTTATTCTGTTTGGATTACATTTCATCTTATTTTCCCTCATCCAATCCACCACTGAATTTAGGCATTGTTAAAAAGTATTCAATATTGCTCCAGAATTAGATGGCACTGACTTCAAAACTTGGAGAGTCAAGTTGGAATTTTATGGGACTTTGTAAGCCAGTGACCTAGTTGCTAAAGAACAGTCACCCAGCATCAGTTTCTTGACACTACTTCTGATATCAGGACTGAAACCATTGGAAAATTCTTAAAGGAACACACTTCAGAAGAATTGTCAAACCGTGAATGATTGGCAAACTCAGAAAACTAGTACCATTTGGATTTCTGGACCAGTCTTGTTTTGCTAGTAGAGAGATGTAGCAGAAGAATTCTCCTGCACAACCTATATCTAGTGTAATTAAGGTGGGGTTATGATGACTATCTCATGCTTCCCCCATCCCCTGAATTCAAGAGGCACTTCCATAATGACCTTGTTCTCCCTTAACTATCAGGGTGCCTTCTGTGTATCTCAGTGGTGGGATTCAAATTTTTTACTACCGGTTCTGTGGGCGTGGCTTGGTGGGCGTGGCAGGGGAAGGTTACTGTACAATCCCCATTCCCTCCCCACCCCACTAACCTGCTTTCCAGCTCCATTCTCCTGTGCAGGGCAACAAAAGAAGACCCAGCCGATCAGATGGGACTCGATGGGAGGCAGATAATAGATGGGGGCGGGGCCAGTCAGAGGTGGTATTTGCCGGTTCTCCAAAATTTCCGTTACTGGTTCTCCAGAATTGGTCAGAACCTGCTGAATACCACCTCTGGTGTATCTCCTTTTAGACATTCCATCACCGTGATATCAGAAGCTGTTTTGTATTTACTACAACAGGCAAAGATGGTCTTGCCGGTTCATTTGTCAATAGAAGTCACTCATTAGGTGACCCAATCCCCTATTCCTCCAAATAATTGCCCTTCAAGTGCATCTAGAATTGTAAGGCAGCCTCATCTCAGCCACTTTGAGTAGAATAGTGGAAGTTAACATTGCATATTTTAAAATGTCGGCTTATTCTTTGATTCTTGTTAATCCGTGTTTTTGTTTTTTTGTTTTGGTCCACCTTTACTTCTTCTTAAGCTCTCAAATTCTCACCTGTTTCTTTACAGACTCACATTTCCAGGCTTCCACATGGAGCTGTGGCAGGACAGTCGGTAGCAATTGAAGGAGGAGTTTGTCGACTGGAAAGCCCAGTGAACTGAACCACTATGTAATGGGTCAGCACAAATGCTATTTGTATAATAAGATCCTTTGTGTTTTAAGAGAGAATGAGATTTCTATTATTTTATATACTTTTATTGCAACCACATGCACCCCCGACTTGAAACAAGTGCTGCTGTAGCTTTAGATTCTAAAATTTTGTTTGAATGTATACGGGAGCACATCTCCCAGGAGAAAAGAAATTCGGTTCTCACTTGCGTGAAATGTTTTAATGTTAGAAAAGATTTTATGAGTTACTTGATCAGTCTGTAAGATAATAACATCCTGAAATTGCCAGAAAGAAATGGTTTTAAAAAATAGAAGGTATGCTGATCACAAATGTTATATTGAGAACATACAGAGTGAGTTGAAATAAATAAGTGTCAGAATGTATTCAATACTATTTGATAGTCTCAGGATGGTTCTATGATTGCTTACGCATACCCTGGTTTTCCAATGGGATATAATAATTTCTTTCTAGCAAAGAGGGATTGATTCCAATGAAACAGGGCAGGGTTACAGCCAGACTTTTTATGTTCAGTTTTTCAGTTGTGGTACTTATTTTGGTTTAAATGTTACCTAGCTTAAAGTGTTTATGTATTATGAAAGGCGCTCTGTAAAGATAACGTACAGTCATGAAGTCTTTACTTTATGTATAACTGCATATTGGGATGTACATAAGAACAACATTTATTGAAAGAGTTAGCACTATTCTTTGGTTTAAATATATTTTGAGAGAATAATATAGAAATGAACTATTACTGGATAATGCAAAATGTATTAAAGTGGTGATGTAGAGGAACCTAATTCTAGCTTTCTTCTGTTCCTTAAATTCCAAAGTTAAAATAAATGGGTATGCATGTGTGCAATTAAATTTACATGTAATGTAAGTGGTGTTACAAGTGGCCTTTTAAATGATTTTATGCAGTCAGAATCTATGGATGGTCAATATTTTCATATACTGTATGTTGTAAATATGGTTAGATTTTTTTTTTACAATTGTTCAGATTTCTTTCGATATGTACTTGGGTGTAATGGCTGTAAGACAATCCCTTTTTTAAAAAAGTCTAGCAAATGAGCTATTTGAATAGTGTCAGAAGATGATATGGGCATTCTTTAGAAGTACTTGCTCAACAACCTGCAAATTATTCTTAAACATCTGCACTGTACTTGTCTTCTCTAGCTGAAGTGTCATCGATCAATTTAATATCGTAATTAGAAGAAAATACTGTTTACAACTATTTCTAGTTTCATGAAAAAGATGATCTCATGTCAATATCTTATATGTTGATTTCTGGGTGTGTTTTTTTTAAGCAATACGATTCACTTTGATCTCTAGTCATTTCCGCAGAGGCACAGATGGCTACGAACTGTTGCCACAAATAGCTGTCGTGAAATACAGTATATCCATAAATTCAACATTTTATCACTAGACTCATTTGAAAGTGTATATTGCAGCTGTGTCACTCATTCTTTCAATCATTCATGCCTCAGAGGTAGTAGTTATTTATCGTTTGAGAAAAGCCAGGTTTTTGGGGGATGGGTGGGAAGATTTGATCTGTTGGGTCTATTTTAATATTGATGAAAAAAGTAGCTACTTTTAACACACCCTTACAAATATGTAGATGGCAGACAGGGAGAGATTTATATGCTATGCTACTTAATGTACTATGCACATAGTTTGGACTTTCCTAATAGTAGCCCTTACCTCCAGACCAAAAACTATGATGCATACTGTGTTTGACTCTTGCATCATGACTTTATCCCTTGCCCAATAACACATTATATGAAGACAACTCACCATAGGGAACCTGATCCAACCATAGACTCTGACTTTGATGATAATATTTCTCCTCTAATAATGGCAAATAAAAAAAATTATTCAGTATCATAAAAATATTGAAAATGTACATGTTGCTACTAGGATGGTATAGTCATCTGTTTTGAGCACTTTGCTATGTATGTCATTAAATTATACTTTTAAAGTTGATATAATTTGATGTGTTTATAGAATCATGTAAATATCCATGAAAAATGAATGGATGTGTTATCAGAAAAAGTTACCAACTGTAGGTGGTAGGATCCTATCCCCCTCTGCTCATTAGTAAACAGATTATTTAGCATTGAACTAAAACGTTTGAAAAAAAGCAAGAAAGTTAAATCATTATAAAGATTGTAAAATTTCAATTTCTGCTAATGAAGAAATGAAACTAGTAATTTTAGACCGCCTCCCCTTCAGAATGAATTTAGGTAAGGTAAGCCTAAAGAATAGTCCTGGTGCTATGATACATAGAGCTTCAACTGGAAAATGAGTAAAATTACTGCTAGCATTGTTTTCTTAAGTTAAAGGGTCCAGGGATTGGAGAATGGGACAACTTGCCACGGCCAACTCGCCATGGCCAACTTACTGCGGGACAACTCTCTGCAGGACAACGTAACAATACTGTTTAATTATTTAAAATAAATAAAAAATAGTTTATGCCATTCACATTTCATTCTGTCCGTTTGCATCCTTTCTTTATTCTATTCTATTCTATTGCACCATTTTTTGATATTAGAGTAACTCTTGTCCCATGGCGAATTAGCCATGGCGAATTGTCTTTTAATTTTAATGATAGAAATATCAAAGACAAATGAATTCCAACAGAAGGGAGTTATATAGTTTCTAATAGCATGTCATTGTTTTACTCTAAACAGATAACATGTGATTCAATGAAAAATTATACATGAACATTGAAATGCTAAAGGAATGACAATATATGAAGTTGCATGTAAATACACATTGTAAACTGTTGATCTAGGTTAATCAAACAATTGCATTGGTAGAGGCAGTGGACAGATTGGAGCTGTCGTGTTCTATTACTTTTTTTTAACAAAAATATAATTATGCTATTTCATCTACAGTAAAAATGTATGTGAACATTAAAAAAAGAAAATAATATGAAATTCTAAGGAAATCTCATGGAATGTATATTAAAGTTTTTAAAATGTAAATGATGGATGATAGTGTTTTAAATATGTTTGATATTTGTAACAGTGGGTATAATTTTGGGGGTGTTGATGCACAGAAAAAAGATGTTCTATTTTCATGCGTGTTTTTGAGATTATATTATATAAATCTTCCCAACCAATGAATCTCACATGCCAAATGTTGTGCCCTGATGAAAATACCTAATATGGTAATGAAAAATTTGTCTTGGAGAATGTTAATAACAAAGCAGACCAGTTCTGAATATTACCTATTATGTACTATCATTATATTGTTCTGGTAAACTTTTAAAGCAAAACAGTTATGTCATGTTACTCTAAAATACTGTATTCTCCTCTGCATATAATTTGTAGCCTGGAATTCCATTAATATCACAAACATCTTATGCAATAGAATTATCAAGTTATCTAATCCAGCACATATCATATTAAGCCAATGCAATTTTAAAATTCCATTAAATCATAACATTTATTGACTTGATGTATGCCATTAGAATACAGTTTGATTAGCTGAAATTTGCTGAATTGGCATTTGCTGTAAATTCCGTCTAGCTGGAAGCTGAACTTCCATAGGGAGTTCTGGAAGTTGGAATTTCAGCACATCTGGAGGTTGGAGAAATTACATTTTAATTTTCACACCACCTTTTAAATGTTTGATCCAAAAAGTTAGCCTCAGTCTATCCCAGTTCAAAAGATATATCATTCTCACTTTTTGTCTGGACAAAAACAGTTTGCATTTTCACTGTGGAAACCAATTATATTGGGATGGGGAGACAACAGGATCTGCTTACTTACACCCAGCCAGAGGAGAAATCAAGAAAATCATACTGGCTCTAATGTCTGCTAGAGGAGGAAAGAATAAATAAATATAAAACTAACAAAGGAACACACAGAAGAATTAAAACGTCAGTGTTCACAGCCCATTAGAAAACTAGTAGCCAACCTGAGGGGTGGTTCACTATGACCAAAGTATAATGACTATGAAAAGAAGGTGACCACAATGGAAGGGGAAACAACTGCAGTTGCTGAAAACAGAGGGGATACTACTGTATCTTTTGAAGAAAAGGTATTTACTACTGTATCTTTTGAAGAACAGGTATTCTCTCAGAATTATAATTAACTGGAGTATTTGACAAGGCCCTGGAGAGACAGCAAACGTGTATAATCTTCTTGACATCCACAACTGCTAAGAGCTCTGACAGTATACAATTACCTCTGAAATGTTTTTGATATTTCAATGTTAAGATGTTGTTTTGAAATGGTGTGCCGCACTCCTAAGAGAGTGTAGTTGTATACTTGTCACTTTAAAATGACACCTTGTCTTGATGCACAGTTTGTGGCATTCAGTGCATGACAAGTAAGAATTAAAAACATAGAGGCTGATAGGTGACTCTGCAGTTGATCCATGGATTTAGAAGTGTCAAAAAAAGTAATATTCCAAGGAGGTTTATAATCTGTGGAGTAGATATCGATGATCATGTGGATGCATTGCTAGTTATCAGTTGTGTTGATTAGCACCAATGATAGATTGCTACCTCTAGACGTGCTTGGTTTGTAACTTCCAAATTTACCAGCCAGTGTGGCCATATTTTTAATCCATTAAATCTATGAGGATGGGCAGTTTGGCAAAAACTTCTTAGTTAAGGGGAAAACATTCTTCAAACTTGGGTTCCTTCCAGTATTCATTTTGTATTAACGAGAGCCATATTTTCATTTAGAAGCAGTTTTGCTTAGAAGTAAAAAGGTGGGGGTGGGGGAGACAGTAACTACATACCAGATGATTCTACTCTGGCTAAAACCTAAAAAATAAAGATTAATGGAATTGAGTGGGGGAAACAAATCTGTTTAAACACATTTGCCTGTCCTCAATTGAACTTCCCCCTTGAGAACATCATATTCCCTTAATGAGGATGGTTGCAGAAAGCTCACATCTGGAGTCATATATTTGAAAGACATTTTCCTCATTATTTCTTTATAAAAGCAGAGGCACCAATATAATATAATAAAATAAGCCAATTACACATTTTCATCTCCTACGCAGGATCTTCTGTGTGCAGATATTAAAATTTAGCCAAGTTGAAATACTGGCTTTACCTCTCTTTTTTTTCTGGAAAGCATTAGGTTTGACAAAATTAATTTAGTCTCAAACTGCATTTAACTACTACAATCTGTAGGATTGGAGGTCTGAATCATCCTGATTCTGTGGGCGGATTCAGTCAGTCACTAAATTTTAAGGCAAACACGTAACTTCTAATGAAGTTAAATAAAAGCTGTCTAATTCTCCAGAATCTGCACAACATAAAACACAGGGACCCCAAATATAGTTTAGTTTTGGTGTTGATGCCATCTAGAAATAGCAATGTTTAGGATGTAAATTGCTCTCTTTAAGCTAAACATTGTTATGTGGCCTCTTTTTGCTCTATCATCAGACTTGGCTAGCTGCAACAAGTTAAACTTAGTAGCAGAGTCCCTTTGCCCTTTCTAGGACATTGTTGAGTATGATCCCTGCATATTTTTTTACCCATTATTTAATATTATTTAAAGATAACACATACTTGCTGCCTGTGGGCTGGCAAACCTGTCTACTAAGTATGTGAAGAACATTCCCTCCAGACACGGAACACTGCAGAGAATTCCATTCTTCCAGATTACACCAATTCAGGCAGTTTTCTAGAAGTAATGGCATTATATGAACCATTGGAAGATTTATTTCCTAATCAGGAAGTAAATGATATTTTTTAAGAGGAGCGTCAATTGGTCAGAATGATAATTTGGATTAATCCTTGAATTTCCCCTGACCTTGGTCCAGCACCTTAACCACTATACTATGCTGGTTTCCAATAAATTAAATAATAGTTTCTGGAAGTGTGTTTAATTTATTCAAATGTTTAGCATGCAGTCTTCCAAGATACATAAATTCATCTACATGTTTTATTTTTTCTCTTATCTAGATGTTCAGTCTATTTTCTATATCAGCTTGGGTACTTCTGATACAAGTAGTTTTATTTTCAGTGTCCTCATTTCATGATGCAATCCACTGCAAATCATACAGGCTCTTCACTGATGAAATAACTGATTACATATTAAGGTATATCCACTTTTATGTCTTTCATCACAGTTTTCCAAGATCCCCGTTTCTTACATATGTATACATAAGTACCTAAAAACCAAGGAGACATCATACACCATTCTACTTTAATGTTAACATTTCCTAAGCATTCCATTAGTTGGGTGTCAAACTGGCGGCCTGAGGGCCAGATGCATCAAGTGCAGGCCACGCCTATCCCAGCTCCGTGAAGGAAAAATCATGAAACGTCATGTGACAGCAACGTGATTCGGCGAGTTTGACATCTGTGTCATTAATCTTAAGATGTACCTTATTTCATTGTATACCAATCATCAGGTTTAACAACTAGCCTAGCTGCAAATTTGCACAAAGCAATATAGAATTCATGTCTGTTTTTATCATAACGCTGTTTCTAAATCAAGTAACATGCAGTAAACTTTCTCAATACGTTTCTCGGAGAGCAAAAAGTTCACTTTTGATGCCTGCAGAAAGCAGTAAGTTTTATTCGTTTTCATTTTTCATTTTCTCTCCATGAGACTTCTGCAAACACTTTCTCAGGCAAATTTAATAAATCCCCCGGAAGTTTGTGTGTTCACTCTTCTTTTTCCCTATATATACATAATCACAGCATTTTCCCCATCTTTACGGACGGAAGTCTTCCCAAACAAATTACATGGCACTCCATGAGCAAACTACAATCAAATTTTAAAATTTCCCCAATTGTACCAGCTACATTGTCAGTGTTACAATTTTTCAGCTTTCTCCCAGCATTTATATTGTCTTTTTCATCAATGTCTTGGATGCTAACATTTATAATATTTACTTCAGCTCTGCTCTTGGACGTATTACTATGATTCCATACGTGCCACTAGAATAGTCCTTCCAGCATTCCGTCTCTTAGTTTCACCCCAAATTATTACAAGTAATCCTCAAGCTACATTCACTCATTCAACTATTGTTCAAAGTTCACAATCTCCCTTGTTGGTTTCCCACAAGCAAAGTCAGCAGGAAGGTTGTAAATTGCTCCATTAAATTGCTACCATTTTTTTCTCTTGAGGAATTCTACTACAGATAGAGTATGAGATTCCCAGGATCTCGTACTCTGCAGTACCCCTTGTTCATTGGTACTCTAGTACATGCCTACCCTCCATAGTGTGCACCTGTCCAAAATACCCCACCCACATATATTCCATAGTACCTGTCCACTCACAGCATCCCCACATCTACCCACAGCTCTTACCAGCTGGCCTGCACTTCCTGGTGCTCACCCACTCAATCTTAGGAATGAGATAATCGCAAACCATTTCGGAACTACCTTATATTGATCTATAAATCTATAGATAGAATCAGTCCTTGCTTAATGGCCAGTTGCTCAATCACCAAAGTTATGATTGACTCACCAAAGTTATGACCTGTCCTCAGAGTTACGATTACTGCACTACCCCATGCTCATTTGGGGGCTTGGCAACCAGTCACATTTATGACTGGTTGTCATGTCCCATGGTCACAAGAAGACAACAAAACAATGCCCATTGAATATGCTGAATTTGCCTAATAATGTGGTTTGCTTAACGATCATATCATTTGCTAACAACCATAGTGACTTATTTAAAGGCCATCATAAAAACATTTGTAAAATTGAGTCAGGTCACACGGTGAGCAATTAAGTGACCACAGTGATTTATGAACAAAAATTGCAGGCTCAACTTTGATCATTATCAAGGACTACCTATAGATTATTGTTAATATTTTTTATGGCTGGTTACTTTTAATTTATTAGGATTTTTTTTTAAGTACACTGTTTTACTTAATACTTTTCTTGGCACCTACTACCTCTGTGAAGTGTCTTGACTACAAGTTAGTAAAATAAAACTCATCATTTCTATTCTTTCGTTAAGTCTGCAGGTAGCTACTTTTATAGATCCACTTTCAAAACAATATTTTTATTTTGGTTAAAACCATTCTGCATTCACTGACATTCTGCATTTTCATTGCTTTTAATCTTTGCTGTTCTTTTCCTCCCCACCACATTCATAGCAACTACCCTTTTTTTTCTTTATGTAACTTACCCTGTAGCTTTGTCTTGTCCTAATTCTTTTTCAGCAATTATATTCTTATATCCCCTTCTCTTCATAATTTCACCATCAAACATCCTTTTTCATTAATAACCACAAATTTATGTGCCCCTTTATATCATGCTTTTGCTTCAGAGGTGGTGGGTACGACGTCACTGGAAGCTTTTAAGAAGAAATTGAACCACCACTTGTCTGAAATGATATAGGGTCTCCTGCTTGAGCAAGGGGTTGGGCTAGAAGACCTCTAAGGTCCCTTCCAACTCTGTTATTCTGCTTGATTCTAGGTGGCTTCCACATCATCTTTCCTTATGTGCACTTTCTACTTATTCTGTTGAGAGAATCTGTTTCAGTATCTTTTCCACTTTTGCATATAGGATTTGTACTACTTCTTCACGCAGTTCTTAAGCTGTTTTGTTCTTATCCGTCTTGTTCTATTCATTTTTCTCCCCCAAATAACCCTTGATGCTAGCAAATAGTGGCCTGTACCACATTTGAGAATCCCCCATCGCCATTTATATCCATGACTTTCTGTCAAGCTTTCATCGTAACATTACATTGCCTCATCAGGCAGGGAAGGTATGTTGTAGACCCTGTCAGTTAAATAACTTTGACTGCCATTGTGCCTGCCCTGTGAAATATCCAGAGGTGAGGCAGACTCCTGACTCCTCTGGGTGTCTGAAAAGAAGTCAGAACATGACTGCATGGCCGTGTGTGGGGATCCCAGAGGACCATGCAGTTGTGGGGCTTTTAACTAATTTTCTTTCCGATTTAATTATATGCCATTAAGCCGATGTCATCATGGACAGCCACCGTTTTGTCTAGTAATTAAGGCACTAAGCTAGAAATGAGACTGTTTTTAGGCATGAAAGCTAGCTTAATGACTTTGGGCTAGCCACACTGTCTCAACCCATGACGTTAAGCTTGGGCGATAAGCCAGTCAGCCCATTCATATTGCAACCAATGAATCAACACTTGGTTAATTTGGGGGGGGAAAATAGACCCTTCACTAGAGTGGGGGGGGGGAATTGATTCTTAATGATCATATAGATTTTCTCCATGATGATTGGGTCCTTCGGATCTTCTAACGTTGCACCCATCACCGCTGTATTTGAGACTAATCTATCTTGTTGCTGATCATCCTCTTCCCTTTCTTCCCACCTTTCCAAGCATTAGAATCTTTTCCAGAAAGCTAGGTATTTGTCTACTGTGTCTAAAGCAGGATCATTTGAGCCTGATCATTTGGGCCTTGAGTGAAAACTAGGTTCAATTATTTCATGATCGATTTGTTTTTTTGTGTGTTTCAATAGAAGTCTCAGCAGTTTTCTCCAATGTCAAACTTCAAAAGCATTAACACTCACTCTAATGCTTGCGTTTATTTTAATTTCACAAACACACAGTGTACTTATTTTCCTTTCATTCATTCATTCCTTGTTTTACTATGTATTTCTTACATTCAGAGTCAATATGCCATGGTTATCAACAATCATTAATATTTAATTTCAATAGCCATTGTAGCTTTGCTCAATGTAACACCCAATAGTAAAACAAGAGTTCGGTGACCATTCTTGCTATGTTAAAGACACATTACCAGTCAACTTCAATTTCATTTTGACCAGTATGCCACAAGCTCAGTGCCCAGTTTTACTCCTAATATACTTTTGCCATTCTAGACAAGTAGAAACTTAAATCTAAAACCAGTTTGGTCGAGTGGTTAAGGCTAGAAACTAGAAGACTAGAGTTCTAGTCCCGCCTTAGCCATGAAAGCCAGATAGATGACCTTGGGCCAGTCACTTTCAGCCCATCTCACCTCATTGGGTTGTTGTGAGGAAAACGGGAGGACGGAGTATTCAATATGCTCACCATCTTTGTGTTGTTTATACAAATAATAAAGGCAGGATACTAAAATAGATAAAAGATTTTGCAAGCCAGCATGCTATTTCCTGCATCCTATCAATTAGAATAGCCATGCAGTATACTGGCAAACTTACGAAACAGGTGGATGAATTATTTTTATAAAAGGCACACCTTATTTCACAGCCAAAGTGGATTATTTCTGAATTATTTAAAAAAAAAAAAACCTGGAAGGGCAGATAGTCATGGACTCCCACACTTTTTGTTTGGAGTAAAGCTTTCACAAGTACATATACTGGCGTTATTGGTGCTCATTGGTGCAAACAAAGCCCTTTTCCTCAAAATATTAAAATCAACCTTTAAAATGTCCCATGTGGCAGGTTCAAAGGCTGCCGTCTGCAATCTGCATAGGAATGAAAACACAGCTGCTGGCAGTCCCAGTAAAAGTGGTTGTCAGGGTCATGGTATAGTTTAGCAGGGGAAAGATATGGACTGGTTTCAACTGGAATCAACAAGATAGATAGGCAGGGTGGTGAAGCCAGCTGTTGACCTGGATTCTTTCCTTCATATTTTGTTTTTGGGGAGGGCCCCAAAGAACAAACAAAATATTTTTCTTTCCTTTGGGGAGGGCCCTGATGTCTTTTAGGGGAATTAGTTACAGGGATACTTTAACAATAGTTGGTTTGATTTGATTCACTTTAAATAATAATTAACCAAGCAAAATCAGCCACAGCCTCCAGTAAGTTTTCATCAATCCCTTAAATACTTTGACATTATCAGCCAATATGTAATTAGCAGCAATCTGGTAAACATTGTCTTTTTGGCCATTGAAACATTTTCTCATACATTCTCTCCTGAAATTCCATGGTCCTGAACTAAAGTCGTCTTGTGGATCAGTATTTAGCTGAGAGACCAAAAGTGGAAGCAGGTGAAGTTAAGAAATGGGTAGAAAGTAGTTAATAATCAGTTTTGATAATGTCGGTAGTGTGGGTGTGTGTGTTCCAAATTACACTGAGCTGAGTGCTTTTGGCTCATTTGAACCATTGCTAAAGGCACAAGGGCTAAAGGTGATGCCCAATGGCTTGTTTTGCTTATCCTTGTGCAAAGGAACGTCTGGGGGAGGGCGGGGTGAAAGCAGTTCCTGCTGATGAAGCTAAGCCATGCACCTCTGGAATTCGGGAGCCATTCTAGAATGTAAATTCTGCATTGAGATTGGAGCCACTTCTTGCTAGAAGACACCTTGAAGGAGTGAGATGATGCTTGGTAGGGGTGGAGGAAACAAATGCCAGAAAGATGTGGCCATTATTAA
Organism: Notechis scutatus; assembly: GCF_049901735.1. NCBI lineage: Eukaryota > Metazoa > Chordata > Lepidosauria > Squamata > Elapidae > Notechis > Notechis scutatus. The sequence goes on along the minus strand of NC_142009.1, from coordinate 150,472,096 downwards.
CATACAAGCAAATTTTAGGCAAAGGGAGAGACCTTTTAAATTCTGCGTTAAGAATGTGTTTACCTTTATGGATGATTTTTTCAAATGACACTATTCTTTGCATACATATATAAAATCTGATTATATACCACTGTGTTCAGATAGAGGCCTGAATGCTGGGGAATTGTAGCAAACTTGGATTAAACACCAGGTGTCTCCCTTCATTGTGCCACGTGGGTCGGAGCTTGCAGGATCAGAGAACAGTCAAGGAAAGATCTTTGTTGAAGCCATAGCAAGTCATGTGTGGAGGACAGATGACTGCCATCACCTCATGATCTTAATCATCTCCGGCTGGAAACGGTCATGCTTGACAGATCCTTCAGGCAAGATTTTTTTTTTAAAAAAAATCCTGCTCCATGGCTTCATGTGTTTATACAAAAGCAAGATGCCTAAATGCAGGCAGCCTTCCTGTCCCTTTTTCAGTCTTTGGAAAGTCCTTTTGCAGGCAGCCATGCTTACCAAGTCTTTCAGCAGATGCTGAGATCAGAATGTTGGATTTCTACACTACAAAGTGATGCCCCTCCTTTCCCGGCAAAAGTCAGCCAGTGGGACAAAATACCATTGAATGAATCCATTCATCTTCACTCCATTGACCAACATCTTTCTGGAGTCTGACCCATCTCAATCTGGGCCTGTTTTTATTACTGTATGCTAATCCCCATGCTAATACCTCTGTTTACTGACTTTAAAGAACAGTTTAGATCATTTGGCAATGGTTCATGGTGGCTTAAAGCCAGCCTCTTAGTACAAAATCACTCTTATTGGAAATGTAAACATTCCCAAATGATTAACAGCTGGAAGCTCTAAGACATAAGTAGCAGTTCTCGCTTAACTCAAGGAAATGGGCAAGATGTGGTGGGTAGTGTATGGGAGAACAATACTGCAGGATGGGTTTATTTCTTCTAGGGCAGTTTCAAACAGTTGTCATGTTGCTGTACAAAAGGACAGGTCTGTGGGAGCTAACAAAACATCCTTCCCATTTTGTTTTTGAATGAACTCAAGGTGCCCTGTTTACCAAAGATTGGTTTTCTTTATCAGCTGAAGAAATAGTAACTAGATGCTTTCTGAAAGACTAAAACTCTTGATGTTATACTAAGGTATTAATAGTATAATATGTATCATTTAGGAAACTTGACTATTAATGCCCAGTTTGATGGCCCACCTCTCTTTCCTAGGCATCAAACTTGCCAATGTCCTTCCTTCCATTCACATCCCGTTCTGTCTGTGTTGGAGGCACTGGTTAAGGCTTTTGAGTTGAAAGAATTAGCAGGTGGCATTACTGTTGCTCAAGGGATGCCCAATGGAGGCTCCTTTCATGTCCCCATCAAGGGGCTGGACAAAGACGGGACCTCCCCCTGCCATACAGCAGCATTCAGGTCTCAAAAGTAGGCTTACTAACATCCAACCCGCATCCTAATCATGTGAGCCACCGCACTCCTCCTCTTCCATTTGCACTGTGAATTGTGGTTGACATTGAGTCTATTCCAATGTTCCTTTTGTGTGGCCTCTCTTGTTAGGAACTGGCCATTTTAGATCACTGCAAACAGAGTAGCAAACCTGTGTCCCTCTAGATCAGGGGTGTCAAACACAAGGCCCGCGGGCCAAATCCGCCCGCCAGACCTCGTCTGATGGCCAGCGGTGCCGCCGCCAGCCTTGCAGCCTCCCCCCCCTTTTTTTCAATGAATTTACTCCGTGCCTGCACGGAGTAAATTCATTTTTAAAATGGCTCAAGTTAAAAAAAAAAAAAAATTTACTTACCTTCCGGGATCTGGCCCGACTTCTTCCTGCCCGCACTGCTCCCTGGGTGTCGGACGTGACGTCATCACGTGACGTCCGCCCGACATCTCCAGGGATCAGAGGAGCGCGGACGCCGCGGAGAGGAGCAAGAAGAAAGAAGTAAAAGAAAGAAAGAAGTAAAAGGTAAGTAAAGTAAATGGAGGGGGCAGATGGCTGGGCACTATAAAAGGGGCAGTCCAACAGCAGCCTGAAAGCGAAGTTCCAGGATGCGACAGTCGCACGACTTTTACCGTCTCCTCCCCCTGCTTTGATGCCACAGCTCCGACTTCAAGCTGCACGTGTTCTGTCCATGTTTGGGAGCACTTATCTATGTGAACAGATGTTTTCAGTCATGAATCTGAACAAGACCAAGCTCAGATCACGCATCACTGATGATAACCTCCATGCTGTTTTGCGGATTGCTACAGCACAAGACCTAACGCCAAACATCGATGGACTGACCTTAGGAAAGCGATGTCAGCCATCTAGTCAGTAAAGTTAAAAAAAAGGTAATGCCTTGTGTTTTCCATATGTTTAATAAACAGTGTTTGGCAATATTTGTATGTTTAAAAAAAAAAATTAATATTTGTTACCAAAAAACATTTTTCAATACATTGTACAATAATTGTACATTTGAATATCTACTTGTCATTATTCTGACTATGTTTCTGCTTTCAGAGCTAGTTATTACTTACATTATTACAAAAAACAGTAATAATTGAATGCAATTACATTAATTTATGATAATAAAGAGTGGACACATAGACCTACAGATACAACCGGCCCTTTGATGGGGACCAAACTGCTGATGCGGCCCCCGATGAATTTGAGTTTGACACCCCTGCTCTAGATGTTTCAGCCCCAACAAACATTTGGGCTCCAACAGAAGTTTCAGGCCCTTCTTACTTATCCCAAGCTGGAGCTTACCCACTTCCAGTATTTAAGAAACCTATTTCCACCTCTGCAAAATGTTGCTCAATGATTAAATCAGCTGTGTGCTTGGAGCCATGACTTCATCATAAATATTTCATTGGAACAGCAGACATCGCCTTTTAAATGAGTGGAGACTTGTCCTAAAAAGTATATTGGTCAGAATTATTTCACTAGCCCCATGTTTTCAAAAGCATCGCATGGAAACACTGGATATCATGGTCCATTCCTTTGTAGTAAATGGAGCTAGAGACTGTATTTATTTTGTTCATTGAGATGTTAATCTCCAGCAAGCCCCATGAAATGGCACTCATCCAAAATTCTAGCTCTCTTAAAATATATTTGGAAGGAGAGTTCAGTGCATGATTAAATGACATAATGTATAATAACTTCCCCTGCATTTACCTCTTAATGGAAATAAGTTTTAAACCTTTCCCACTTCTACAGTCTCATTCTCATTTTACTGATTCAGGCCCCTGTTGCTTGTATTCGCTATACTGCCTTGAAAATGCTGAAGCATAGTGTTGTTTTTAAAAAAAGAAAAAAACAATGGTAAAACTCTTTTGGGGGAAACAATATATGCTTGTGCCAAAGTCATATTGAAAGTGCAGTTGCCAAGTCTTCAAAAGCTATTTAAGCTGTCAGAGATCAGCTGCTCATAGAAACAAATCTAATTTGAAGATTTTTTTATATTAAAGCCAATATTTTCAGGGTACATTAAGAATGACACTCTCCCAAATGCAATTGTATTTCATGTTCCACACTTCCTGCCCATCTTATTCTCCAAATACCTCCCAGTGAGTTTCATGCTGAATGTAGAATTTAATTCAGGTTGTTCTAATCTTACTAGACACTTTGGTGTTACATTACTCTGTCTTCCGTCATCTGAATGTTCCTTGCTTGAAATGTGGCATGATGATAGGTGTGTGATTCTAGGGAAACCAAATTCATCCAGTGGAGGCTCCATATTTATGCAATTTTGTTTCCACAGAAGCCTACTATTATCCTCTAAAAAGTAGCCAAATGGTAGTCTTAGGGATATATCTGACCCGCAGGCTAATATCAAGTAGAAGTATTTGCCTGTAGTAAGCAAATTCAATTAGATCTGTTGGTTAAATGTCAGTTTATCTAAGCAAATTATTTAGTTCATGATGCTAATCCTTTTGGCAATCAAGAGTAAGAATGTGACCAGTAAACTAGCTGCAGAGCTGACTCTGTCATGAAGTAAAGTGGAATAGTTGGCAGATCCCGAGGATGGGAAATGGTGCAAGAAATGTGCAACGATCCAAATTCCAAGGGTTAGTGGTGAATCACTGTGTAGGTGGTCATGTGTGTCACACCTTTGGCAACTCCTTAAAAGTAGTTGTGTCTTTTCCTGGCATGCGTTTGATTTAAGGAAATGCCAATATGTGTGCCCACACACGCTGTGAATCACCTCTTCCTCTTGGAATCTAGATCAATGCACACCCCCAGTAGCAAGCTACTGAGGAACTATGTCAAAAGGATTACATCACAACATCTGATTCTCCTCTAAACTTGTATGATGTCCTGGAAAGGATATTATCCCACTGTGGATTTCCAGTTAAATTTCAGTAATTAGTCCAGTCAATTTTGGTATCGGACAAGGGTGAATATATCACCACCATTGAATACATCAATATTGGGTGAATACATCGCCACCACTACCATTATTTCCTCTCAGATTACAAAAATGATCTAAGGGTTGGCCCTCATGAGCTCTTTCTTTCAGATCATATACTAATACAGTGTAGCTCAAAGACCAAGATCCAATATATCTCTTAGGTATGGGTAAAGATTCCTCTCACACATACCTGCTAGTCGTTTCTAGCTCTAAGAAATGGTGATCATCTCCATTATGAAGCCAGCGCTGTCTGAAGGCATCTCTGTAGTCATGTGGCCAGCATGACTAAACACCGAAGGCGCATGGAACGCTGTTACCTTCCCACCAAAGTGGTCTCTATTTTTCTATTTGCATTTTTACATGCTTTCGAACTGCTTGGTTGGCAGAAGCTGGGACAAATAACGGGAGCTCACTCCATTATGTGGTGCTAGGGATTCGAACCGCCGAACTGCCAACCTTTCTGATCGACAAGTTCAGTGTCTTAGCCACTGAGCCATCGCGTCCCTTAATAATATATCTCTTAGTATGACTTAATTTGATGTTAATTTCAAATCAGGGCAGTCTTCCACAATCTGAGTTATTCCAAATGTGTTGGGACTGTAAGTCACCCTATAAATCTGGGTTCTATAATCCCAATATATCTGAAATAAATGGATTAGGGAATACTGAGATGAAATTAAATTGGGAGCAGATAATTATACAGAGTTCTGTAATTACACAGAAGAAAAAAACAAGCACTTTAATCTGAGTTGATAAAGCTTATAGCTTTTAGTTGGATGTTATTTCTTGACTGATCTTCGGCTGGCATGATTTTTTCCCCTATAGACTCAACATTTGTAATGGCAATTTTCAGAAGTTTCTAAGAAGATGAAATTTTCTAGCGTAGGATGTGTCCTAGGTTTTTCTGTTGGCTCAGAGAAAAATCCAAAGCTATTTATGCCCCTTCTACTTTGCATGCACTCAAATAGACCAACAAGAAAATGCTATATAACTATAACTCATGAAGTAAAGGCTTGTCTGTGCCAAAAATAATATTTGCACTTGGGAAACATGACCTACACTATATGAAGAGTAGCCTCTGTGCGGCCCTTGAAGTTTCTTTTGGCTGGATGTTTCTGCGAATGGTCTTTGCTTGTTCATTCATGTAATGGCTGTGGGGCCATTGAATGTTTTTACATGGAAAGACTGGAATACCTCAGGCTTTACTATTTAGATCTGTGTTGAATGCAGTGTTCATTGCTACGCCGGGTAGGGAAAGGAGGAGGATGTGCAGAGTGAACACAGAGCTCCAATGGTTTAGAACCAGTGGGACTGATGTATTTCATCCGATCACACAAGTGCCCCTTGAGTTGTGTGGTTTCAGCTTAGTTTTCCAGTGTCTTGGACTCTACTGATGATTCTGCTCTTCAAGCCCTTTCTGATGCATGATGGACCTTTGGGGTTGCCAGAACTTAGATTGGGAGAAAACACGGTTGGGGTTCTGGCACTGAAATGGTGCTGTGCTCTTTGATGATTCATTGATGAGTAGCCTAAGAAGATAACTTTGCTTGAGGGGAAGGGACACAGCAATATTTGTCACATGTCTAGAAACAAGAGAAACATTTACTAGAGTCAATCTGTATAGTACTGAGACTTCTGAATCCATTCCATGGCACAATCACCAATTTTTTACCCTGGTGTTATTCAGTTAGTTAGTTAGTTAGCTGACTTTCTTACTTATTTACTTACTTACTTACTTACTTACTTACTTACTTACTTACTTACTTACTTACTTAGTCAGTCAGTCAGTCAGTCAGTGCTACCAGATTAATTTTGTAATCTTGTAATCTTCCCCCTTATAATTTTAGTTCCTGTACGTTTCTGCATGATGGATATTCCAATCTAATGGTATTTTTGCTAACTCAAGTAATTTTCAAGCTGTAGAACCTGTTTTGCAACAATTTCCCCAAGTCTCCTTTGACTTCAGAAAGGAATAAATGTGCAGTTTAGGAAATCAAGCTGAATTTTTCCCAGAGGTTTTTAATGACTAGATTATTAATCTCTCTCTCTCCCTGCCATTTTTTGTATGCTTCTATCAGAAAACCCTACTCCATTGCTTGCATAGGAATGTCCCTTTCCTGCCTAGATAGAAACCTGGATAGTGTTAGGAGATGCCCTTTCAACTTAATGCATTGAAGAAAAAAATACTTTAATGCCTCTAAATTGGCAATGATTGCTGGTGCACTCCACTGGGAGTGATGGAAAGAAGGGCAGAGCAGATAATTACAAGTAAAGTCAGGTATAATCATGACAATGGAATTGACTGGAATCAGAGACTGCAAGAAGCAAGTAAGTAAATTATGATTATGTAGCAGAGGATGAGGTGTCAGCACTCTGACCATACATCATTATAAATGTGTTCTTTTGAGTCTCCATTCTTTTGTTCAGACAGAATGCATCGAAATAAATCTCATGTATAAAGAGCAAAGAGAGAAACTTGGAAAAAGAGAAATAATGAAATAATGAACTGAGGATTAAGATACAGATCAACAGAGTTGGAAGGGACCTTGTAGGTCATCTAGTCCAACCCCGCACCCAAGCAGAAGACCCTACACCATTTCTGACACCGGATTTATGTCTTTCAGGAACATTGCTACTAAACGTGCTATGATTATTCCAAAGTTTCCAAGATTCCAAGTTAGAAAGAAGAAGAGGAAGATTGGGAAAGACAGTAGGGAATGGGGTCCCTAGAATTTCCCCCACACCCTTCTGCTTCCTGTATCATATTTTTCCTGCAGAAAAAAAACAATTGCAACCAGCCTTCCTTCCATAGAAGACCTGTATATTGCGCAGGTCAGAAGGAGGGTTGAGACCAGGTCAGAAGGAGGGTTGAAACCAGAATATCTCACATCCTGGACATAAACTATTTCAACTCCTCTCTTTGAGTTGCTGTATAGGGCAATTATATGTGAGGACAGTGTTTTCTCTTGTGCCATCACTGTGCTGAACATCGAATCCTCACAGTACCGTCTAATGTCTATAATGTTGTATAGCTGTAGTATTACTAGTATCCTTCCCATCTTCTTTACTACCCCTCTTATTGGTATCATCGCTATGATTATTATTATTGTTATTCTGTTGCTTTGCATGTAGACTGAGAGCTTCTGCAGCAGAGACAAATCCCTTGTGTGTCTAATCACACTTTGGCAATGAAGTATTCTATTCTATAGGGAAATAAACGGCTCTCTAAGGTTCTAAATTGCCAGCATCCTTCACCATTGCTGGCTTCTCGGGAGCCGTAGTTGGCAACATCTCTGAGATCACCTCCAGTAGCCCTTCTGATCCAGGAGCCCGATCCTTCCCTGATTCTTTTCAGCAGTTCAGTATTAGCTTCCTTTGGGGGCTGTTTTGTATGGACATCACTGGAACCTGTGCATTGAAAAGTAGCACCAAGCGGTGCCTTTTGGGAAAGAACTATGCAGGACATTAGCACACAGGGCTTTTGCTTCTGATGTTATGTTGTCTGGAAAGTTTTGAAATTGTGCAACTTTCTTTTGGAAGAGCCTTCGATGTTATTACTAGCATTTCAGCCAGGACTATGAATAGAGGGGTTATTTTCTTTCCTTTAAAGGAGGTTCCATCCGGTAGCTGTGCCAGCTTTGTTCTTCTTACGTTCTTGTATATTCCACTCTTTTGTTCCAGATGGCATTCTGCACATTAACATAAGCTTGCCAAAAAATCATCAGAAGATACTTCTCCTCAGAATGCCAAATAGTTAAGAATGTAGCCCTGGGTCCAGGAATGATTTCATCAGAAGTGATTTTCCAGCCACTCCAAAGCCTTTCATGTCTCTTGTGAAATAGGCTTTCTTCAAGCAAATAAATCCAGGGCCAGATTATTGTCATAAATACTCAAATATTTCTGCAACTTAACGGGGGCCTCAAATGTTATCAAAGCAGACCATGTGATTTTTATAACTCTTACTGGGTATAAATACTAGAACGATGGTCATGCCGTTTGTTCTCTAACAACAACAACAACGGTCTTAACACTTTCAAAGTTACAATTGAAAGAAAAACTTGAATTACGGGGACCCAAACTGTTTTGCTTAATGCTGAGAATATTTGCCCCCCTCCAAACAAGACGTTCAGTTTAGTTGAACTTTGTTTTTTAGATTTTGGGAGTGTGGGGTTAGGAAAGTTGTAGGCGTAGCATGTGCAAAACCTTTGAAAGGAATAATTAAGTTCATGGATAGATGAGAATCTTACTTGCTAATGAAGGAAATCAGATGAAATTTCAGGAGATCCAGAAAATGTTGGGTAATAAATTCTTGGGTCTGTTTGCTTAGAAAAAGGAAGGTTTTACCTGTGGCCTTCCAGATGTCTCAGAACCATACTCCCATCAGTCCTGGCCCGGCAACCTGCTTGGCCAGAACTAACTGCATATACACCAACCATTTGCTACAAATACAACAAAATGAAATACAACCATGAGAGCACTGAATATAGCCACAAGGCTAAACAACGCAGCGCTCTTCTACTTAACCCCGTAAACGCAGGTGGGCTTCTCTAGATAACATCGTCAACAGTTTACAATCCTGCTTTTCGGCTCTGCTTCAGTGATTTTCTGACTTGCATTGGCACAAACCTGGCTGTGCACTTTTTTTTTGGTCTGTGCCTTAATTCAGTCTGGAGAACATCTGCACTCCCCAGAATTGCCAATCAGGGCTGCTGGCATGTCCCTTTCTCTCCGATGGCAGCTCTCTGTGGCCATTATAAGAATTTAAGAAAAACAAGTCAAAGTAAAACGTGAATCTCACCTGTGCATCGTAAGGCAACTCTTAGGAATTACACGGACTCCTTTCTATAACTCTGATAAGTGATGATCTAAACCTTCAGGTTTATCAGTACCAATGTTAAGCCAACCAGTAGCTGATCAGAGAATCTGGTGAATCATTAGACTTCCCTCACACACGGGTGGGCCAGCAAAATGGTGGATTTATTTTTAATTTCATTAAATTGACCAAAGGTTTTCCAGTTTTCATTTCAAGGCCCAGCAACAGGAAGAAACAAAACTGTAGGGAGGGGTTTTGGAGAGGGTGGGGGGGAGAGGAACAGGATGCACCAGATAGAAAGGTAGCTAAATTAGGGAAATCATCAGAGGGGGTGGTGGTGGTCTCATACAAAAATTCTTAACAGTAAAAATCACAAATCTTCAAACCACGAGCAACAGGAGATTGGTTTTATCCTTATTGGGATTTGTCATAGATACATAGCTAGAAATTCTTTTGTGGGGTTCAAACTCTCTACCAAGAATAGACCTCGTGGACCATAGCAGGAGAGTGCAAATGGTGTTGGGCTGTGGAAGCCCTGAGCTGTGGAGAAGTAGATTTTTACTAAGAAAGTAAATGCAAGAGAGGTTATTTCAGTTCTTAAGGCAACAGCATACTTTTGGGTTTTGTTCTAGTCTGGCTAGGCTAGGGTTTCCATGAGTTCAGTTAAACTTGTCCGCTGCAATTCAAATTTTGCCACTTTGGTTCAGTCATCCATTCATCCTTTCCCTCCCCTCCTCTCCCTCCTTTTATAGTTATTATAAAAACATCCTGAAGTGTAGGACCCAACCCTTGTCTGTACAGCCTTTGGGAGCGATTGTGTTTTCATATGTTTGGCAACAACATTACTTGCAAATGGAAATAAGGCATAGGACCAATACAATTTATATATAGCAGCAGATGGCATCTATTAATACTTCGACCCAGGAAACATGGCTTTGATCAGGATGGTACGAGGATGGTCCTCCTCTATCAATGTCTTAGGAAATGTGAATGGGCTTAGGAAATGGAAATGGGCTTAGGAAATGGAAGCCTAAGCCCAAATTGTTTGCAAAAGAACTGGCAGGTTAAAAAAAGAAAGAAAGAAGCAACCATTTTCCATTGTTTCCCCTTTCTAGTTCTAGTGCTTGTAAATTATTTCCAGGGACAAAAAGTTCAGTTCAGGGAAACAAAGGAACAAAAACAAGTGTCTTGCCTCATGAAAATAGTTGTGAACTATACAAGTGGTGGGAATCATGTCTCTGTACTTTTTGCTAAAAAGCTGTCTACCATAGAGAACTGTGATCTGTTTAGCCTCCTAGACATTTTTACAGCATTTTCCAGCTCAAGCATATTAATTTCAAGCATGATCAAAGAAAATTTAAAAATTTAATCCCCTTAAGGAAGGTTTTTTTGGCATCACCAAGAACTTGGCTTTGACCTAAATTACAGTTGAGCTATAGCGCAAGTGTATTTGTTTTATTCTAGTAAAGACTTTCAAGACGACACATCAAACTGAGACTGTTTGGAATATAGAGGATCATTTGACTAGGAATACAGACCTTTTATTTGGTTAAGTCCCATTCAGCTTAATCATAAATACGTGCTGAGAAGGATGGACAGACTTTAAAGACTCTTCCTAATGGCTTGGGGATTTCAAAAGCGAGCCATTAGTTCTCTTTTGAAGATGCAAAACCAATGTCAGTAGCATTGATTGGTATGTTTGCTCAAGTTACCCCATTCACAGCAACCAACAATACCTTCCTTACACCCTCCTGTGATGGGCTACAAAGCTAGTCTGACTTCTAAAGTATATGAATTTTTAAAACAACTTTCAGACTCAAAGGGAGATTTTTTTTCATGCAGTCTTCTCATTTCCATGTTAGCTTGACATTCAAGCAGTTTTGTTAAGTGTGGCACCATTATTCCTTGGATAATAATAATAATAATAATAATAATAATAATAATAATAATAATAATAATAATAATAATAATAATAATAATAATAATAGTCAAAAATGAGCATGCAAAACTACTGTGGGACTTCTGAATACAGACTGACAAAGTTTTGGAACACAATACCACGGATATCACGATTGTGGAGAAGAAAAAGTGTGGATCGTGACATTGCCATACCTGGTGACAGCAGAATCGACGAGAAACAACTTGGAAAAGTCACCAGATATCAGGACTTGAGAATCGAACTGCAGAGACTCTGGCATAAACCAGTGCTGGTGGTTCCAGTGGTACTCGGCACACTGGGTGCTGTGCCTAAAGACCTAGGCAAGCACTTAAAAACAATTGGTGCTGACAAGATCACCATTGGTCAGCTGCAGAAGGCCACCTTAGTGGGATCTGCTCGCATAATCCGCTGATACATCACGCAGTCCTAAACACTTGGGAGGTGTTCGACTAGTGATTTGTGATACGAAACCCAGCATAGTTATCTCATTTGTTGTGTATACTGTCATTTTTGTGTATTATAATAATAATAATAATAATAATAATAATAATAATAATAATAATAATAATAATAATAATAATAATAATAATAATAATAATATCTTAAGGAAAACTAATCTGAACTTCAAATCCTAATAATAATTGTAGTTGTGGCTACCTTGTGGATTCTCCAAGGACTTCTAACAGTATTGACGTCTGTGAGAGAACTGAAGAGTGAATGACTGAAAGTTTTCCTGTCTTTATTTACATATGTGTAGGCACAGACATGGACAAGTAATTACTATGTCAGCCCCTTAATTTTCCTTCTACCTTGTGGGAATAGTAGAATGGAAACTGCCTCAGCAACTTTCCACTGGGGGGAAAAAAACAAGAATTATAACCAGATACAAATTCACTTCAATAAACCTTCTTCTTACTCCTTTGGAGATGGGGGAGAGTTAATGAGTATACATTTTTCCTCCACGCTGAAAAATACCTTCAGCTTATGTCTTTAGCCAGTTAGGGGGGTCAATTCATCAGGCCTTCCTTATCCTACTTTTATCTTCGGTATTAAGGCAACAGAGCTGGTCTAAGGTTATTTGCTCTACAGTGATTTATGTCTTCAATTTGGTTTTGTCAGTATCTTATTGGTTGTTTTGTTTTTGGCCATCACTCAAACAAATCTCATTAGGCTGCAGCCTAATTTTCCCAACTGGGTTAGTTAAGGGCACTGCCCTAACCCCTGCCCCACACTAATCATCTGCAGGCCCAGAAATTTCAGTCAAGATTTCCCTGGCTCGTGGCTCATTCCATACATTGGAATCCCTTTAATCTAGAACATTCTGGGTTGGTTTTTGTTTTTTAGAAAAAGGAGTAAAGGAGGAGACATTTTTCCATAACTTTTGCATATACCTACATCTGGATCTAACCCATTGATCTAAGGAACTTGTAACAGCCAAATCCACTGGTCTAACCTGCGGGGATAGAGCAAGGGTGGGTGGGTTAGCAGGCATGGAAGCAGGTAATTTGTCTCTCTCTTTCCTTTCCTGCTTCCCTCTTCCTGACATTCCTTTTCAGGCCTCTGTCCCTCTGTTTGTGCTTGCTAGTGTTTGAAGCCGATTGCTTGTGGAGAACTCTTGGAAACAATCCAAGGGCTGTATATAGCTTTAGGACTGTCAGCTGCCCAACCTAGTGTATAGTTTACATGCTAAGTAATGCTGGAACTCTCCTTGTTTTTCTCCAGACTCCCAACTCTTCCTCCCTTTTCTTCTCGCTATATCATTGCCTGTTTTGGTAATGGGCTGCTCAAAATTCCTACGTGCATCTTGACCTTGAGCCATGACAGCGACTGGAAGATTGATACACTGAAAGGCAGATATTTATGGCAAGTGGGAAAACGCACATAGCAGGAGTATTCAATTTGTTGCTGAATGTTTATAAAGGAAATCCACAGTTGGTTCAAAATAGTTAAGTATATAAACTCAATCATGGCATAGACAATTAAACACAAAGAGACATAGAATTTATTCTGAGCATAAAAATGGCATATGAAAATTTTGAGTTAATGACAAATATGTAAACAAAATCCAGCATATAGAATAAACTCACAATTGACAAGAAAGTGGGGTAAGGGTGGGGTGGTAGATATATCTACTATTTTTTTTCTTTTTTTGGTGCTCAAGAATGAAGTTAGACAATATACTGGAGAAATAAAGAGGAAATAATCAGAGGGAGGAATACAATGACCATCATAAACAAAATCATGAAAGACCAGGATACTTTTAAAACAACCAAAATAAAGAACACTAAAGAAAGCATTTTTTAGTGTTAATATATAGTTATGGAGGCTGGATTTTGAGAAGGGCTAAAAGAAAGATGCTTTTGAATTGTGGATTTGAAGATAATTCCTAAAAGTGTCTCTGAATCCAAGATGAAGTTAACATTGACTGTTGGCTGTTCGGGAGGTGAACAGCAAGCAGGGGTTCACACATTTTTGTTGAACTAGACTAAAAAAAAAAAATAGAAAGTTTAAGAGAAGTCAAAGAGGAAGACACAACGCATAAGGGTAGGTGGATAGAATTGATGAGATTGCAAGAATACCTTTGGAAGAAACTCTGTATTACTGTATTAGTCGGAACAGGGATAGCTGAAAGGCAATTGTCAAAACATTTGCCAGGCAAGGCCTGGACCTAACTCGATGGCATATCACTATAACTGCAGTTTCCAGAGAGAGGAGTGAAGGATATTATCCCAGGTAAATCTCCATGAATTGGATACTACTTGGTATGATGGGTTTTCTAATGCACTTATGTAGCAAAAGATCGTATTACATTTATACACAGGCTCACACTTCATTGCCTAAACCTCCCGGAGTTTTGGGTATGAATTTAATCCTGCAAATTGGAGTAAAGAGTGCAAGCAGACTACATTGTTACATTAGTCAATGAGATACTAAAAAAAACCAAAAAACATCTAGCAAGCTAAAATATTTTTTCCAAGCAAAATCAGTAACTATGATATTATTTTGAAATATAATCACCAAGGACCACAGATGGAGAAATAGTTTTCTTTTTAAAATGTTCCAGAACTAGTGTGGAAAAAGCGGCAATGATTTTGAAAACATACTGCTACAGACTGACAAAGGATGTCTGTCTTGGCAGGTTAAATGCCCTTGGATTTCAAATAAATGAGGTGAAAGATATACATTAAAATAATGTCCTCCATTTGTCCTCAATGAGTCTTGTTACAGTAGGTAGAAGTAATAGTATGTTACAGAATATTTTTTTTATTTTTCCTTCTTTAGCTGTTTGCTATTAAAACACACACACACACACACACAGAGTAACATTAAGAGTGAAGCTATTCTTGCATAGATAAAACTTGGCCATGAAGTTATTCTATCAAGACAGTCAATGGGCTGATTCTCACAAATTCTGCTGGATTTCTTCAGTGGAGCATTTTAAAAGAAACTTTTAGCACTGACTTAATGAGAACACGAACTAATTTCAGAATTTCTTCATTTGTAAGTTTGCTTTGGATTGTTATGTAATTTCATTATGGAACGATCTTGGGTTACCAGAAAGTTTCTAACTTTCAAATTTAACTTTACAAATTCTTATTAACTAATGATGAATAAATATGTATGCTACAAATGTAATATGCTTAAATTAAGGGATTGACAATCCCCACCCAGAACTGATTAATCTTTTAGAAAGATAAAGATAGTTTCTTTTTTAAATAACACATTGCATGTATTTGCAATATAATAGAAAAGCAAGGGAGGGCAAGATGTTTAAAATCAATTCTCTTCCATAAAGATGTCCTTTCAGGTGTGCTTATACATACAATTAAACCCCCACAAGAATTCAGGTTTAAATTGTTCCCTGCAATAGATCTCTCTAAACCCCAAGCAGTATGTGTATGGCAGGCTCTGCAGTGAAAGGGGCCTTTTTAAAAAAAATACTAGATCCATGAATGCATCAGAATGCCATTTAAATCCCATTGCCAGTGGTACATTTGTATCTACTGAACTCAGCTTTGCTGGCTTACATTGCAGTGGCATAGAGAACATGTCTCTGCACTGCTAGCAAAGAGGAATTTAAAGCACCTTTAATAGAGAGGATGAGTATCATGTACACAGATCCCAAATCAGAGGATGAACACAGAAACTGTTTATTTGTGAGCAGTTAGGGTGGAGGAAATAAGCCCTATCAGCCATAAAATGACACATCATCTTTTCATCAAATACTTTTGGAGGCCGAAACCCCTTTGATGCTTTCCCAATTCGCTAGTCAGATTTGCTGTGTACTGCTATTCCAGATCCTTTGGATGTCAACCACAATTTTGTTCCACACTCGGGGGCTTCCTTAAAACCATTGCTTATGAATGCATCTACCTGCTTCTCAAATAACAGTCTTCTGCCTTCTGCCCTTAAATAGGTCTAAATACATTTGTGTGTGTTGTGTTTATCCATATCTATCTCTAAAGAGATCACTTAATGAATACATTTGTATTTTAAAAAATGTTTTTTTAAAATTTCTGCTGCTCCTTGACTTCGCAATCCTATCTGATAGGCACACATATGCTTTTGGCAGAATAAGGGAGCCCTGTGTCAGGTAGACTGTAGGGGTTTATTAAACTGTCATTGTTTGGACTGGATTGAGAAGAGAGGGGAGGACTTGTTTCTTTCCTTGGCTCCAGGCTCAGAGACAGTATTGTAATGCCAGAGTGGGTAGTTTGACACTGGATCCTCGTTTCCATCACTCCCCCAACCTCTCTGTTGTTTCCAATGTCAGAAAACCACACGGGAAAAGGGTGTGTGGCAGCAGGCTGGCAGGGGCTGAGAATACAAAGGGTCCACAATGCTTTCAGTCCTCATCCTGCCTCTTTACAATCATGAAGCAAAATTACACAGCTCTACAAACACGTCTTCCTCCCAGTGCTTCCAATAGATAGGAACAAACAAACAAAAAATACTAGTAGCAGTTAACAGCTACTCCTTTCAGATCTTGGTCCTGCTAATCTCATGCTGTTGTTGGGAGGACTTTGGAATAGTCAAAAGCCTCCAATGTCAAGATGCTCCAGCCCAGGATTTCTCTGAAAGTCAGCCACAAGTTTCGGCCTTTTGATGCAAAGCAAAGGCATAATTTGACTTGGAGTTAACTTTCATCACATCTGCAATGAATCTGGTCACTATTTTCTTAGTGAGCCAAAACATTCTCCTTAAATGCATTCCTAAAAACCCCATTTCAATACTAAGAGGTAATTTCAATATATGTAGATCTTTCTAATAGCAAGCATTTATTCTGAATGGCTGAGGCATTGGTTAGCAACGTTCATGTGAAATCCAACGATACTCACTTTTAACTACAGGTAATGTAGTCTCTATGGGAGTATGTGAGTGTAAGTTCATCTGAATGGAGTATCACTGTATAAAGGTTTGTTGAGACACTCTTATGTCTGTGTACAATATGCATGTAAACATAAATAAAATACTTTAGAAAAATTGTATATTTTGTACAACTATGTACAGTGAGTGGGGAGATAAACCCCATTTTCAAAAGTTCATTCACTGGAGTGTCCTCTTTATCGCCACTCATCTTTCTGAAGTTTTCAAAGAAATCGGCTTCTCCCACGCTAGTTTTCAGTACTCTCTTGCTTCCTGAAATTGTTTGTAATAGTCCTCGTCCGAAGGATTTTCTGTACATTTCTGACCATTGTTAGGTGGCCGGGCTTCATTGTACCTACTCCAGTCTCCTTTGCAAACGATCCAGGGCAAAATATCCACTTTGTAATGAAGTTCTGCAGAGAACTCGATGCTGATCAGGTTGGGGGTGCCAGCCCCTTTCCCTCGGGTAATCAGCTGCATGCTGTCGTCATAGCAGCAGTGCTGTGCTGCCAAGGTGGTACTCTGCAAGGACAGCATGGACCGGATGCAATAGCGGGCACTGGGCTTATAGATCTCCAGTTTTTCTTTTGGCCCACTTGCATCTTTCCAGCGAAAGTTCTTCCTTTTCAGACGGTCGTAGATCTCTGCAGTGCTATAAGCTACTTCGGTGGGATATGTGCAAGGACAAGCGGGAAGATCATTGACTACTTTGTGCATGTACTTCTTTAAGAATTCACTTTTGCAACTCATCCACCTTTCACAGCTATCCGTATCTGAAGAAGAGAAAGGAGGACACAAGGAAAAAAAGATCAAACTCCATATTAGCACATTGTAAGGGTATGATTTACTGATTGGTTTGGAATTCTGTTGCCCTCTCGAGTTATTAAACTACAACTCCCAGCACCCAATGGAGGTGCTAAGGTTATGTGATAACATCTGGAAGACCACCGGTTCTCCTTCTTTGTCTTACTGTATCTCCCAAGTGTCAAAAGACAGGTTTTAATGATGAGTAGCTCTGTTACATTTTAACAAAGAGTCGCTTCACTTTTTAATAAAGTAATGTTTTCCCCCAATTTCTTCACAAGGACTGGATGTTTATCCCTTTAGCACAAGCTTCAAATCAGCACAAAACAATGCTTTTAGCCAAGAGTTATGGCAGGTTTTTTTTTATTAATTGATTGATCTTTAACTGTTTCTGGTTTTAAAGTCATAAACTGATTTAAATTATTTCATACAAGTATTCTTTATTGCAGAAATAATTCTACTGATTGATTGATAAGCTGCCTTATAAAGACCTGGCCCCCAAAAGCTATTTAAAATATTTAAAAGTAAATCAATAAAGTAATATATAAATCCAGATGCTTTCAATATTATTTTCAAAGAACACATTCTTGAGCCTCAAAGCAATTTTTTTAGAATCAATGTCAGTGACAATTTGTATCTCTGCTATCCTTTCTCCTTGAATGCTTATATTCTCAAGTTTTTGTTGCTGCTGCATATGCTTTCTTATTAATGGGCAAAATAAAAGTTGGATTTGTCTTTGTCTATTATACACTATCTCTTTTTTACAAAGTAGCTGCATTAAGTCCTAATTATTATTCTCTTTTAACTGATATTAAAATAGCCTCTTATAACTGAAACCAGAAATGACTTGCATTCCTCTTATAATATTTGGTAATTTAGAAAGAAATATGGCCAAGTCAGGATGTGCTGTTAGTGGAATGGTCATGAGTTATGAGGTGGTGAATATGTATCTAAAGTCCAAATATTTTGTAAATTTCAGGGAAATCCTTGGCTTTCGCTTGCACTCCTAAGTGATCCTTTGACTTAATGATGTCCTAACCACTGTGGATAGATCTTATAAAGCTATTTATTGATCAAAAAGACTTCCTGAACTTATTATATTCAGCTGTATTATTCAGTTCTTGCCTTTTGTCTTCATCTTGTTATTTAACTTGGAATGCCCATGATACAGCTGGAAACAGTTACTTTTGTTAGAATTTCCACATTGGAAATCACAGATCTGGAAAAGGTTGATGGAGACTCCATTCAAAACCTAGAAAATGTTGGCAGGGTGAGATTTGAGAACGCACTTCATACTAGGGACCCTTTGTATACAGAGCCACTTCCTGTTCACATATACAACTGGGTCTCTAACATACAATCTGAGGTAGGTGTCTTAAATGTAGCACTGCCTGGATGCTTTCAATCACAACTTCTGCCCCCCCTCAATCGATGTGTGGTGGTGTAGATTATGACTGTCAAAAGATCCTGAGGGAGTGAACTTGGGCCTACCTATGTTCACCTAGGCCAGTGGTGGCTAACCTTTTTGGGCTCCTGTGCCAAAAATTGTGCACGTGCTTGCACGCTCGCACACGCATGCCAGCACCCAGAAGGCAATGAATGCCCCCCACTCCCCTTACACATGCGCGCATAATCCCCACCCACCAATGCTGCCCCCTTACTTGCACTGTACCTCACAGCTGATTTTTTGGCCGGTTTGAGGCCTTTTTCGGCCTCCCAAAGGCTCGAGGAAGGCTTCTGCAGGCTTTGCAGGCAGAAAACTAGCCCAGTTTTGTCACTTCCGGTATTTTCGGAAAAATAGGAAGTGATGAAATGGGGCTAGTTTTCGGCTTGCAAAGCCTGCAGAAACCTGCAGAAGCCTTGCTCGAGCCTTTGGGAGGCCGAAAAAGGCCTCAAACCGGCCGAAAATCAGCTGCAAGGCGCGCACATACCCAGTGAGGTAAGTTTGCCTGTAGCTCGTGTGCCGGCACAAATGGCTCTGCATGCTACCTGTGGCATGCTTGCCATAGGTTTGCCATCACGGACCTAGGCTAAGTTTAAGGGGGGGAACCCCACCCTTTTTGCTATTATCTGCTTACCAACTTCAAAGAGCTTTGTGGCATTGAATTCTTCACTTCCTGCAAGTAAGCTCACTTCTGTGGCTGCTGTTCTGAATGTGTCCTCAAGACCTGTACAAATTATTTGGAAGAAGGAAAACGCAGGCTTGTTTCAAATAGTCCCACTGTACTCAGAGAGAGCAATAGCAGATGCACAACGTGCATTTATTTTACAAAAAGAGTATTTATTTAACATTATTTACAGCCTCTGGGAAGGGTACCACAATGTCAAAAGAAAGCCAGCACATTAAAAATCAGACATATGTAATAAACTCATGAACAATGATTGCTTGCCAGTGCACCATAAATCAGTTATAAACTCAGCGTTTGTGTACTCTGATATTCAGAATGGCCTTGAAATGAATACAAGGTTTTGAAGCGCTTTTCTTTTTGGTATATTGAAGTCCGCCTTTTTCAGGCATCATTAAAGATTACAACCATTTGGATAAAGGCAAAAACTACAAAGTAGTGAAGCTTTTCATTATTGCATGCTTGAAGTGCGAGTGGATGAAGGCTGTGCATTCCAACAGCATTATTAGCAAATCATTATTTAAAAACAGGATGTGCTCTTGATGTTACGGCTTATTAAAACAATGTGACTGAGATGTTTGGCAGGGAAAATATTGGGGATATTCATCTTCAGCTTTAAAGAAACCACCGTTTTATGAGAGGCCTCTTCCCAAGGATGTACAAGTAGAGAAGGTGGTGGAGGAGGCCATTTTGGGATCCACACTCATGGAGGATGCAGACTATCTTCGCTGCCAGTCTTCACAACAACAACAATCCTAGACATAGTAGAAGCTTCATTCCTATTAATTTTAAGGTTTCTTTAAATCAGAGGTCTCCAAACTTGGCAACTTTAAGACTTGTGGACTTCAACTCCAACTTGCTGAAGCCCACAAGTCTTAAAGTTGCCAAGTTTGGGGACCCCCTGCTTTAAATGTTTTTAGATTTCTGTTTTTATCTCAGCGTAAGCCACCCAGAGTCACTTTGGATAGTGAGAGGGGCAGCATATTAAATAAAGAAGAACATACATGGTAGAGAAATAGCATGGGAGGAAGCAAAGGGCATGTCAAGAAGCAGCAATCTTATCTCTTCTTTTGCTGCCATTATTCAACTCGTCAGCAACCATAGTAGCAGCCCGTGTCCCCTTTATCTTCTCCTTGTTCAGGGATCCAAGGAAGCGAGACAAACCCCTCGTAAGACTCAGGTCTATTTTGTGGCAATGCCAGGGAAGAAACAGCAGTAGGCGTCTTTCTCCTGCTCCCGTGTCTCAACTTTTTCAACATGACGGGCACCAGAGAGGATGGTCTTAGGTTCTTGATCTAGGTAAGCAATGGGCTATTTCCCCTCAGAGGAGAACACTGTTCCTCAGCTGGCTGGTCCAGCCAGAAAATTGGAGGAAGGAGTCACCTTCTTGCTTTACAAGTGTATGCTTTTTTTTGTCATTGTGTATTTATATTTATACACAATAAATCCTCAGCTTATAAATCCACAAAAAAAATTATGTTGCTAAGCAAGGCAGTTGTTAACTGAATTTTGCTAACTACCACTAGTTCCTTGAACTCTGAGTAATTCACAATCAACCCAAAATATTAAAATATAGCAAACACTGTGATAGATTGGGGGGAAAAAAACTCACTTGAGAACTACAGGTAGTTCTTGACTTACAACCACTAGTTTAGTGACAGTTTGAAGTTATAAAGGCACTGAAAAAAGTGACTTCTGACCGTTTTTCACACTTATGACTCTTGCAGCATCCTCGTGGTCACGTGATCATACTTCAAATGCTTGGCAACGCATTCATAGTTATGACAGTTGCAGTGTCCCAGGGTCATGTGATCACCTTTTGTGACCTTCTGACAAGCAAAGTCAATGGGGAAGCCAGATTCACTTTAACAACTGCAGCGATTCGCTTAACAACCATGGGAAAAGAGGTTGTAAAATGAGGCAAAATTCAGTTAACCACTGTCTTGCTCTGCAAAATCAATTTGCAATTGTGTTCGTAAGTGGAGGGCTATCTGTAGCCTCAAGGCAACGCTCACACCATTGACGCCCAAATACAATGCAGAATAGCATATTTTCTGACAGCCAGGAGATTCAGAGGAAATAAGGAGTTCCAGAGTAGGTGGGCAGCTCCTGAGAAAGCATGCCAGTGGTTTCTCTTCACCACAGGCAGGGTGAGAATCATCAATTCATGCTTCCTCCACACAAACACACATGGCTGAGCCAAAACTTGTGAAAGAAGTTCTGTAAGTACTCAAGCTATGGAAGACTATAAAAGGCAGTAATGGTCCTGACAAAGATCGTGTAGGAGGGAAATCAGGACTGTTCCCTTCAGAGGGGTATCAGCAGGTGCTGACCAGTTCTGGAGAACCAGTAGCGGACATTTTGAGTAGTTCGGAGAACCGGCAAATACCACCTCTGACTGGAGAATATACAGTATCCTGCCACGCCCACAGAACTGGTAGTAAAAAAAAAATTGAATCCAACTGCTGGTTCCCTTCCATATTCACATCTGGAACCTGGCTAGAAGAGATCTAGGATTGTCTGTAATTAAAGCCCCAATGTCTTCTCCAAAACCGTTCTTAAAATGGAAGGTTGGAGATTGGCTAATCGTTGCCTAAAGTGGCTGGATTGAGAGAGATGATCCTTTCAGAAGGAAGTTCAGCATTGCCTCCTTAAAGATAGATGGCATCCCCCCCGCCTTCTTCAAAAAGATGTTAATTAACTACCTTTCAAGTCCAATCACTTGCCCCATCTAGCTGCATGAGTAAGCCAGGTGGAACATGAATCCTTACAGGTGACAGAGTACAAATCCATATCTGCTTTCAAAGATCAAAAAGTGCTTGTAGTTCATCTCGCTATTCCCTGCCAGTGTGCTATTGTACCCATCTCTAAGTAAATGAGAATGATTTTATTTGCAAAGAACTTTAATACATCACATGGGCCTTCAGGAATATCTTCACACTTGTCCCCCTCTCCAGGAAGGAATATAATCTTGAACAAAGGTGCCGGATATAAATCTGCAAAAAGCAGTAGCAATGAAGAAATGTGCATGACTTCACAATTTTTATATCCCTGTTATTCTCGCAAACATGGGAGTGCTACCTTGTGTGATTACATTCACTCTTTGTTTTCTTCCATCTAGGTGTCTTTTCACCTCCTTCATCTCCCATAGCATCTCACTGAAAACCCTCAGGATTCATGAAGGGAGGGCAATCTTCTCCAGGGGCAATGCTTTTGTTCCTTTCAATTCCAAAAGGGGGCAAGATGCATGGCAGAACTGCCCACAAGATAGCCGGGTAATTCTCCAAGTGCCTCAGAAAACGCAATGGGTCCATCAGTTGCACGGGGCAGACCATCTTGGATTGGTCCCTCACCTTTGCAAGGGTCCAGTATGCTAACAATGGGTGCAGACATCAGAAAGGGATCTGATCAGTGGTGGGATTCAATTTTTTTTTACTACCGGTTCTGTGGACATGGCTTGGTGGGTATGGCAGGGGAAGGTTACTACAAAATCCCCATTCCCTCCCCACCCCACTAACCTGCTTTCCAGCTCCATTCTCCTGTGCAGGGCAACAAAAGACCCACCCGATCAGCTGGAACTCGGGAGGCAGAGAATAGATGGGGCCAGTCAGAGGTGGTATTTGCCGGTTCTCTGAACTACTCAAAATTTCTGCTAACAGTTCTCCAGAACTGGGCAGAACCTATTGAATACCACCTCTGGATCTGACTACAAAGTACAGATGACAATATCTTGCATTTTCAGATTATTTTGAATCTACCCGTGAAATAAAGACGCATACATTTATCAGTTTTGAGACTTCTGGGACTGGCCCATGGGTAACATGGAAGCCATGAACCCCTGAGTTCACTCAGATCCCATCCCCCAAGGAACAGGAATTAAAGTCCAAGTACTTCCAACAAGAAGTAGGTAACTTTTAAGGCAGTCAAACCCTGCCCCTACTCAGCGTTCTGCAGTTTAGATTCTTCGCACTGCATTGAGAAATTTGAAGAAACAGCAGAATGATTTCTTCTCATTTCCATGTATCCTTTTCTGCATTCTCCTTCTTGAGTTTGCCTCATGCAAGCCTATTCTTTGAAGCTTTTTAGAGCAACCAAATTATAAATAATATCAGCAACCTGCATTTTCACAAACAGAAATGTGTGAATGTCATACTTTCCGCCTAACCAAGAGATTAGAATTAACTGTAACTCTACTGCTTGCATTAAATCATAAAACAGCCATAACCATGTTTACCTAGGACATTTCAAAATTCTGAATGGGGATTAATGGGGCCACCTGAACATTTGCATTTGGTTTGCAGAGAAGCATGCAGTGGGGAAAGTCCCTGCTCTCTTGGTGGAAAGAGAAGCCAGTCAGCAAATCTACCAGAGTTGGAGCCCCACCCTACCTTCAAAAGTTGGCCTATCCTGCTATTACCTAATAAGTAAGAAGCATTCTCCTTTGTGAACTGCTGAAAGATTCCCTTTTTAGATGAGTGTGTGCTACTTTCTGGGAAGCTATTGTTCAGTACAGCAAGTGTTACAGTCTGAGTCACAGAGGAGGTTCTCTAATTGCATTTCAAACAGTGTGATAGGGGTGTGAGAAAGAAGTATTAGAAAGGGAGCACTGCAGTGGCTGAACTCATCAATGGTTACCAGAAGGTTTCAGAGTTAGGAGCCTAAGACAGCACAAAGGAGGCATGTACTATCTTGAACTCAGCCACTCTTCCTTGAAAAGCACTGCAGAGTATAACTTTTCTTAGTGCTCTGAAATCTGAATGAATCTTCAAGATTTCATATTAGCTTAATATTGATAAAAACTCAATAACGGGAGGAACAATTAGAAAAGCCATGAGATTCTTAACTCCAGTACTACTCCATCTAGTGCATTTTGCAAGAAATGCACTTTTTTCTTGCCAACTGTCTGTAGACCATACTGAAAAATGGAAGGTACTTAAATAAAAAGTGTGATTGAAGAGCCTTTTGACCAGTTGTTGGATTCAATTTTTTTTACTACCGGTTCTGTGGGCGTGGCTTGGTGGGCGTGACATGGCTGGTGGTGGGCTTGGTGGGCGTGGCAGAGGAAGGATACTGTAAAATCCCCATTCCCTCCCCACCCCACTAACCTGTTTTCCAGCTCCGTTCTCCTGCGCAGGGCAACAAAAGAAGACCTAGCCAATCAGCTCGGACTCAGGAGGCAGATAATAGATGGGGGGCAGGACTAGTTAGAGGTGAGATTTGCCGGTTCTCCGAATTATACTTTATGTCATTCCGTGTTTTACAAAGATACAAGCAAAGTAATAGTTCCAGATACCTGACCAGCTCCTGCTTTTTACTACAAATGATTTGGTCTAGATACACACACACACACACACACACACACACACACACACACACACACGGGGAGGGTGTATATACAGAGCTCATGGCTATGAGCAATTCTGCTCTTTATTTCCTACCTGGGCAGTTTGGTCGGTCACATGTCCTCGATTCAGTGGCTGTGCAGGCGTATCCACAGGTCCTGGTGCGTTTTTGATTGCCACTTCCACAGGTTGTACTACAAACTGACCACAGACTCCAGTCTCCTTCTCCCTCTATGTAATCTGAAAGGGAAGAGACGAAAAAAATTAGGAAACACAGAAGGGGCAGGAACAGTCGGGTAAAAATCAGACTCCAAAGAAAGGCAAGTGGATGTGATTCTATCCACCAACATCAAGGCTTCTGTACTGACAATGAACTCGTTTAGAAGCTGTGGAACTTTACAGAGTCAAAATGGTACCACCCAGGCAGAAAAAGGATGGGTTAAGCAGGGTTGTTGGAATTTCTCCAGAAAGAGAAAGACGGGACCATGCTCAAAAACAAAACAAAACAATTTAAACTCACAAATTATTAGAAAGGGTTGAAAAACAATTAAAAGTGGGTAGAAAAGGGCATGACTGACTGGAATACGTTTAGTAGAAATCTGCATTGCAACATTTTGCTCCAGGGCTGACTACAACATACATAAATGTCCAACCAGCAGCATGCGGATAGCAACCCAGATTGGGTCTACTTTCAACAGCCAGGCTTTCGTGGTGTCCACTTCTGTTCACTATCAGCGTGCACAAACCTTCTGCCCTTGTTATGTTTTGTCCACACATTTGCCAATGAGGCTTTGGCTCACTCACCATATTCAGGCTGCTCCTTTGATTCAAACATCCGATGACTTGACGGATGCCTCTCCCATCCGCCATTCAAGGGGTTTAGGAAGTTGCTGTCTTCAGTCGTGCTGTCGTATTTGTAATCCTGGTCACCACTACTCATGCGAGTGATGGAAGGCGCAGATCTTTGCCACCAGTTTCTCCAGTTTGGGGATGGGACAGGCCAGCTGGTTTTGCTGCTTTCTCTTTGAAGACCTTTCTCCGATTCAGACTCTGTTCCGTCAACAACCTCTATAGTGACCTGGAAAATTCAAGAGGAAACAGCATTCAGGCCTCAAAGGCTGCCTTCCTTCAGATCAGAAAAACTCTTAATATATTAATTTAATATATCTTATAAAGCCTAGAAGACAGCTTCAAACTGGTAAGGAATACATTGGAGAAAAAAAAAGCCTCAGTGCAGATTGGATGAAAAGTTACAGATGCTAGGACGTGGAACACATTTACAATTACGTTTGTGATTTGTATAACAATGAAAGAGTTGTATATTTTCTATCAATAACCCCCCTCTGCAATTTGTTATGGTTATTTTAACTTTCTTAAAACCATAACAGATAGGTATGTTCAGAGATTCCCACATAATTACAAAGTGGAAGCATGGCAGAATGAACAGATTAGGAAGAAGAAGGCACAGAACAAGGATATGTATAAGGCAGACAAGAGGAGAGATGAACAAATGAAGACTGGATCCAATGGAAAGTCAAAGGAAATAGGAAATACATCATTAACATTCTTTTTCCATAGACCACTCATTTATAATCGTATTAAACTTTAGATGTTTGGACCACAAGGTAGCTCTGAATTTATTTTGCTTTTTTAAATTATTATTATTTCTGCTGTAAGTCCCAGGTTTATTTATCAACAGACTATTTAGTATTGGTGTATATTGGCACATATCATTCTGAATTAAAATGCTGCCTTGGCATTTTTGACAAATTATCTTGAAATACTGTATTACAATCGGCTTCCTAAAACATTCTGAGTGTGATTTCAGCCTCAGTGATGACATTGCTGTTAGGTACTGGGGTGTTACGGGAGAGCAGGCTGTAACGGGAACACACCTCTGATGTGTAGCATTGGTGTTGTGTTCTGTCCCTCTGAGCAAACTCCAAGCCCCTAGATAGTACACCCATGGAGGCCTGGGAGTTTGACTGCTGCCAGCGAATGCCTGGTAAGTTAATAATAAGCCAGCACTTATCCAAGACCTTATTGATGAGGAGCAAGCCAACCTGGCATCATCACAGGGACCTGGTAGACTCCAGAAGGGGAAGGGGTCCCTCTCAGACACGTGCCCAGCTTGGTTAGGCTTTTATACCACCTGAGACCCCAGGGCAGAGGAGGTGGGGTGGCAGTGGTCATCTGTCTTGACCTTCAGAGGCCTTCATCCCCAAGTTTCTGCTTGTGAGACACTTGTTTCTGAAAGCTGGGTTCATGGGATCCATTGGGATTGTTGCTGCTCTATCAGCCTCCCGGGGCTTGGCAATCTCTTTGCCTGAACTGCTGGAGACCATCTCAGCGCTGGTGATAGAGTTTCCCGGGCTTACGGTTCTGGGAGACTTCAACCTGCCATCCCTGAGTATGGCTTCAGAAGTGACCCAAGAGGAGGCCATGGGCCTATTCCAGATCATCTTGGCTCCAATCCGGGATATACGCCATATATGATCTTGACAGAGCAACAGCAGTGTGATTTGGTAGGGGATCTATCATTCTCCCCCCCCCCCGGATTGTGGTTAGATCCTGCCCTGGTATCCCTCAGATTCTCTCATGGCCCCACCAACATAGGGATGCCGTGCCCATTTGAGCATGCTGCCCCCAGTGACTGATGAACCTGAATAAGTTCCAGAAGGTATATCTTGGAGGATTTGCTTCATGGTCTTGCCATGAGACTCTGGTCATGTCCAGAAGAAGAGCATTTTCTGCTATAGCTCCTGCCCACCCAAGGTGATAGGCCTTGAGGCCATGACAGTGCCAACTGGCCTGGGGCCCCAATGAGAGTGTGGCACTTTGGAGGTGGCTAATGGAGTAGAGAACACCCCACCTCCTCCTTGTGCTCGCTTTATTCCTGCCCTCTCCATCCTGGTGAGTTTTATTTTAGGCTTCAATCTGAGTCGGTCATCAGGACCTGAAGTTTTGTCTTCTGAACTTTTGGACTCCACCTTATTCTGACTTTTATTGTTTTATCCAAATATAAAATATAAAGGAAAATGGAAATTGGTGGAAGGAAAAAAAGAGGGGGAAAGAAAATATGGAATATAAAGGAAAAAAGTAAAAAGTGTTGGCTTCCAACTCTTTTTAGCACAGTAGAAGATAACATTACAGTCTCAACTTTTTACTTTTAGACATTAGTATATACTAGCCATTCCTATAACAACTAATCTATCTAATGGGCAAAACCAGAGTCAACATTCCATTTTTTAAAATCACAAACACAAAATCTAGAAGTGATTTCCAAATTTTATTTATATACCTCTTTGAATAAAGCAATGAATTTAATCATTCCTGCTTTTTCTTCCTTGCTGTGGAAATAAGATATATTTCTATTTGCATTTCATATCACCATTTATATTAACAAAATTCACTGAATTCTTTGATTCTCTAATATTAAAAGGGAAAGAATACTTTCTCCCCATCTATTTTAAAACACTTTTTTTCTTTAAAAACATTTCTAAGATCAAAAAGTTATAATACATTTTTAAACTTCCTTTTAACATACATCCCTCCAAGTTATCCTCATATCAAATCACTCCTTCCAAGTTATCCTCATAAAATCATTTTTTCTTCTTGTATACATCATTTTTAAAACTCTAAACTTTTCTTTAAGCTAATATTTTTTTCTTTAACTTTCTCTTAACATATTTTCAAATACATTTTCAGTAATATTTTACAAGCTTTAAGAATTACTTAAGCATTATATATAATGGGGGGAAATGCATTTTCAGACCCACTTTACATTAAAACTTTATTTCAATTACAAATATCAGACTGATAAAAATCCACCCTAATGCCAATTGATTCATTAAGTTTAAGTCACTGCTTCCAACTTATCTTCATGAAATAAAATATTTTTCTTCTCTGGAATGTTTATCTAGTAGTTATAAACTTATTTTTTTTCTCAAGGATTTCTCAACCTTGTTAGTGTCCATGAAGAAAAAGTCCCATATTTGTCATTTTGAAAATTGCAGATTTTCTTGGAACTTTTCATTCAATTGTGTTGGGACTTTTATATTTAAACCATCATTACCTTCCCACCAAAGGTGGTCCCTATTGTTCTACTTGCATTTTTACATGCTTTCGAACTGCTAGTTTGGCAGAAGCTGGGACAAGTAACGGGAGCTCACTCACTCCATTATACGACGCTAGGGATTCAAACTACCGAACTGCTGACCTTTCTGATCGACAAGCTCAGCGTCTTATCCACTGAGCCACCGTGTCCCCTAGAGTTGGAAATGACTAGCATGTATATGAAAGGGAAACCTTTACCTTTAATAAAGATTGGTGTCAGGTTTATATTCCAAAATTGCAATTGACTCCTCTACATTGACAATGTAGAGGTGGTTTTGTAACTTTGTACACATATTTGCATTGCATTTCTGAAGTAGTTTTTTTAAAAATATCTTCTTAACTCCCACTTTAGTCAAAGAGTAGCTTTTTTGTAAGTTACTGAAGAATTGCTGGCCAATCAGGAATCATAAAAATCGGAAAGTTTTAGCCACCCATTGCAAAGCAGACCAAGCTACAATAACCAAAAATAATAAACTAGAACCACAAATTTCTACCCTTATATTTCTCCATAATTTTTTTAAAATATACTCCACACTTCCTTATTTTAGCTTGCCTTAACAGCCTTCTTGTTTAACAATGAAGAAATCCCCCAAATGGTGCAGATCTTCCAAAAGGAATAACAGGCTGTGACTAAATATAACTTCTCTTAGTTTGATAAAGATTAATAGTCCTTAAAATGATTAAGAAATGAAAGGCACAACTTATTGTCTGTTTGAAAAATAAATTCCAGAATGGCTGCTTCTTCAACAACGAACTGATTGCAGCCTTCGGCATGCAGTGTGCTTCAAAGCATAGCTCCTGAAACTACTTGCAGACCATTGCTGTATGGAAGATTTTGTGGGATGATTTTAGGACTCTCCCTAACCCAGGAGAGTCATATACCTTCTATTGGTAAGTTGAAAAAGTGACAACCAGGGGAAAACCCTTCTGGGATCTTTTCCTGGGCATGTTGTTTAGTTGGCCATCTTCACCAGAAATACGCTGGAGTCCATCTTCAGGAAACTTATCTCTAGCTCCAGATTGGATCCTGCTACATTATCCTGGGACACATATGTTCACCTTCATTTGTGAGTTTTATCTTAATTGAATTTTAAAGTTATGATCCTTATTTATTGTTTTAATGTTTCATAGTGAATTTCAGTGGATTATCTGTATGCTACCTAGAGTTGCCTCTGGCAAGATGAACAGCATACAAATTTCAATAAATAAATAAATAATATACAACTACTTCTATTATCCATAGAATTTTATCTGTACAATCAAACCACTGATCCATCTACTCCAACATTATCAGTACTAGAAGTGACTCTTCCCCAGTCTGCTCAAACTTTGGGAATTACAGACCCACCAATCCAGAAGGCATCATATTGGGTAAAATTCCTCGAGTACACTGATGTACCATTGTGTGATGACTCAGGACATGGCACAAAGGCAACACATTTAGTTAATCAATAAGAGTCCCTTCATTAGCTCCAACTTTGCCCCCAATGTCCTGGTTACCTTCTGGCTGGAGAAAAACGCTCCCATGAACAGCCTTTGACTACAGAGAATCAAGTCCAAAACGTGGTCAACAAAAACTGTAACTATAAGTCCAATCAAGGCAAAATGAGGTAATTAGTCTGGCAGGGCAGGAGCAAGAATTCCAGACATGAAGGCACGGCAAAACTCAACATGGTTGGAAAGACGCCAAGAACACAGATAAGCAAAGTCAACACAAGATAAAACTCATGTTTGCTCCCAGCAGCTGCTGCATGCAGCCTGTATTTCTTTTAAATTTTCTTCCCAGGTATGACTAATGAAGGGAATCAGGGCCCTTTCCTCCCCCATAAGCCAAGCAACCCACATTACTCTCTTCTCCGTTTCTCCCTGCATGCCCTAGGATGAAGAGGGGGTGGGCCTGGGTCTTCCTCTGAACTCCCTCCCCCTTGTTCTACCTCTCCCCTGCTCTGCCCAGCCAGACTTTGACCTTCCCCAGGTTCCTCCATAGCCAACGGTGCCACACTCCCACTCCCTGTCAGCTGTTTGTCTTCCTCCTTGGATTCAGACTTAGACGGGAGCATGATACATTGTTTGTATTAACATCACCTTCCTAATTTCCAGTAATATCCTATACATTTTTCACTTCAACTGTATTTCAGTGCAAAAACTGTGCATGTCTATGCATGTTTTTACATGGAATAAAGAAATTTACAGTATATTTACACGTACACAGACATTTGATGAAGAAATTATACCATACAGTGAGATCTACCTCTGACTAAAGAGGAAACACGTCAAGCATAATTGAAGAAGGGGACTTTAATACATGAAATCCTACCTCATACTGTGATTTGGTTGGCCTTCAAGGTGCAACAGGTCATATTTGGTTTTGTGGCAAATGGTTATTAGGACTCCCTCTATGAAAGCATGGGAAATAGTTACTGAAAAACTGGAAGAAAGGGAACATTCAGGTCAAGAAATGAAATATCAGATCTAATTTCAGGACCTCCTGGAACTCAGGCGCTATTTAAATGGGCTTGAAAAGCAAAAATGTACATAAAATGACTTGGCAGCCAAGTCCTTTTGCTTACACATGACTTCCCTTTCTTTCGAGGGAGAAGAAAATGAACCTGTTGCCCAGTGAATAGCCCTTCTATGCCAGCCTG
Source organism: Notechis scutatus (assembly GCF_049901735.1). Taxonomy (NCBI): domain Eukaryota; kingdom Metazoa; phylum Chordata; class Lepidosauria; order Squamata; family Elapidae; genus Notechis; species Notechis scutatus. The sequence goes on along the minus strand of NC_142009.1, from coordinate 150,440,557 downwards.
ACTGCATGAGTTGGCATGTGTCAAATCAGTGCCCGTTAACAAAAGAGCTTCTCAGAGGGAAAGAGGGGGCAATGCTCCCCAAGGAAATATCTTTAAAAGCACCTCATTTTCAAGAACTTCCTGGGAATTCGTTTACTTGAGTGCAGTGGTGCATTTGGCTGCTGATTTGGCAATCAAATTAAAAAAAGCAGCTGTAGCACAAAAGTAACAGCTGCTCGGGTTACCCTTTCAGATGATTCCGAGGAGCTGAATATTTTGTTACTGAAACAGATGCAGGCAAACAATCAGTAAACAGATAGGCACTGTGCTCATTTCCACAGGCAGTAGGTTAATGCAATCCTAGAAAATCTTTCTAAGCAGTGGATGATTGCTATTTTAAAGTGGAAATATTGAAGCTGCCCTTCCTCAGTATCCAGATGTATTTGGAGTGACAGCTTCCAGAATTCCCACCTGGAATTGCCAATGGGCAAGGCAGGCATAAATAAATACTCATTCACATTAAGCCTAAAATGTGTATAGAGAAGACAGAATAGGAAGAAATTGACTACTTTACATGTATCTACTTGAATACATGTTCTGGACCATCAAAGAGAAGATTGCACAGATATACAGTATTCAGTTCTATTCACAGGCAAACATTCTATTTTAGAACACTGGAAATATTCTAAGAGGTGATACCAGAAGAATTTGCTTGAGATCTAATGGGGACTCTAAATTTAAGATCCCTGATCTGGCTTACAAAAATTCAGATGACCATGAGACAGCAGCAAAGGATAAAGAAATCTCTTGTTTGTTGCTGCCAATTAATGGTTATCCTATTTTTTTTTTTAACCCAGTTATGATAAACTTGAATAAAGATACAAAGTTGGTTTCCAAAGTTGGTCTAAAAGATTCGTTCTGATTTAGTTGTGGTCCAAAATCCTCAGGAGAAGTCAGCCAATTTAAATTAAAATTGAAAGAAACTGTGCCTTTATCTGTATATATTTTACCATGAAAGATGCTGTGGTGAGACTCCGTTAGTGATAAAAAAAAAATCATTCAAGAGAAAGTCAATCAGTCCCACATTAATTTCCACTTTCCTTTTCTGCTGTTCACATTACAAGACAAGTTTGTATGTAGACTGTTTGATATTTACCAAGGCTAATAATGAGATTTCAAGTCAATTAATCAATCAACAAGGTGCATTATTTAATTCAATACTGATGTCAGCTATACCACAAACCAAAAATACAGGAATTTAACAAAACGTCTACCATTTTCATTTTTTTTCACATTGTACCCAAATATTTAATAGGATTTATGCAATATTATTTATTTCCTTTATAGTATGAAATGCCCAATTATTAACTTGCTTCCCCTCCCCCGCTTTGTTCCTGATATTTGAAAGTGTTTTTTTTAAAGGTACATGATCACTTTAAAATCAAATTCAAAGAATAAAACAGAAATCCTTTACCTGGATGTTAGGGTTTTGCCCATTGATATCCGCTTTTGAAAAGTCGGGAAAATTTGGAAGATCGAAAAGGAAAGATCTGGGTCCATCTCTTTGCAAGGATGTATGCCCATTCTGCTGCCTGAATCGCTGCTTGGCCAATGACCGGTGTGCTGCTTGGTGACCAGGATAATTCTGTCCATCTTCTGGATCTAATGTGAAGCTGCTTTCAAGAGATGAGAGGCTCTCTGTGCGGAGGATTTCCTAGGAGGACGAAGAAAAAAAGGAAATAAATTCAATTTTTGTAGACCCAAGAAAGATATTAGGCTGGATACAGCGAGGTTTAGCAGAAGTAATTCTGTTGTGGACAGAATTCTGTGGGTAGAGGAAGGCAAAGGGGAAAATGACAAATTGTGTGTGATAGTTTATAACACAAATGACACACTATGAAGGAGCCCTGCACCATTTGTATGACATCGTGACATCTAAGTCATTATCTGGAACTCATTGTAGCTTGCTATACACCCTACTGATTCTGGCCGTAGTGCTTTGTTTTGTACATTTCTGCAAAAAGTGGTGAGATGTTGTACAATGAAAGATCTCGTGCCTTATGGAATGCTTTGTGACCTTGAACAAGAGACTTCATAGGGGTTTCAGCAATATTAGGATACAAAATTCTGGCATTAAGTTGGAAAATATCTTTCTGAGTGCAACAGAATCCTTCAATCAAAGAAGAAGGGCACCAGTGGATCCATCTTTCAGAGTGGCTTGCATTAAAGCTATCAAAAGCTTTGTGCTGGTGAAAAGAAAAAGAACAAGCAGAAAAGAACCAAGCTCGTGGCCTTTGCAATGGCATTCCTACAATCAAGAAAACACGTCCATAACATTTACAGTATATATTCAAAGATACTACAAATTTTGGCACTGATGGAAAAATAAAGCTACAAACTACATGTCAAACAGTACAACAAAATTCCCTATCACATACATGGTCTAGAGAAGGCAAGAGAGGGGAAATAAAATGTGCATTGTGATGTTGATGATGGAACAACTTCCAATTATAGTTGATTTATTATGTTGCTCACAGATATGTAAGGTGTCAAGCTTGCTGTCTTATTGTGGCATCACAACACACATATTATTTTGATGAAATCTCTGCACACACTCATGTACCATACTCCACAGAGTGCACTGCTCCTCAGTATATCCCAATCCTATCCCTTCACTTGATGTTTAGCAATACGAGAAAGAAATTGGCAGTACATCTATATGACTTTTGCATTGGCAGGGCAAGGAATTAATAGAAAGTGGAAGTGGAAGTTTCACCCTTGCTAGTTCGCTGGTGTAAAACTTGGAATTTTTAACAGCTGGACCCAGATGTTTTCAGCTGCCATCTAATATGAGAGCTACATTCTTGAAAATATGAAGGTTAAATTGAGGCAGATGCAGAAAGGGGAACAGAGTGCCAGACATTATTAAGAAATCTTAGTGCTTGTATCAGAAGCTATGGGGTGCAGAAAAGGAAACGAGAAAATCCAAAGGTTCAAACTCTGTCAATATTCATTTTTGAAAATAGTGAAACTTACTTCATGGGCACAAACGTAACAATCAGAATGGGCAGTGTGCCATTATTTCTAATAAACATGTTGCACTGTTCCCCTTCTCCAATTTGGAGCTGAAAAGCAGGCACAACTTTGGGGACAATTGCCCTCTTCTAAATTCTGTGTTTGGGTGAAAGCTGGGACTTTAAACATACTCAGAAATCACAGGAGACTAATACAATTACAGAGATGGACCAAAACTAGAAAGGGGAAAGCTATATATAACAAATTTGTGCTATGTTTTAAAGATATTTCCAATGAACAACACATTTCTTTCTAAAGAGCAACACATGAACAAGAATGAACAAACATCCATAAACATCTGTTGCATGATAAGACATGGTCCTAATGATAAATTTTGGCTCACTATTGAAGTGTGTACTCATATGTTTACATTTTAGCTTGCTTCTAGAGGTCTCAGAATGGCAAAGTTTTTTCCTCTAGATACTCACAGACAAACATGATAAAATGAGTTGTCTAATGAATGGTGGCTCAAGATCTGTGAAGGTCTTTTTGATTGAATAGAGTTGAGCTTGGATCTCACATGTACTAGTATAATTTAATCTCAGCCATACAGTATCTCTAAATCTCATATATATTTTGGACTAGAGCTCCTGGCCATTGGCTATGGAAACTACAGGTCACAAAGCTTCCTGTCCTCACTTTGTGACCCACCAAGCATCCTTGTGCAGCCTACTAGTGTTTTTTTTTTTAAACTGAGACTAAATGTTGCTGCTGCCAGGAAGGATCTGCTGCTACTCCATTTTTCACTGCCACCTCCTCCCTGAAATACATGCTACTGAATGCTTGTCACATCTCCAGGCCTCATTGACACTGCCAGCCCTATTGCTGCCAGCATTGCTAGCTACCCGCCAGCTGATTGGCAGGCCAGCTATTCCTTTGTGTCTTGCAATGTAGCATGTAGCAATGTGGCACTTCGTTCTCTATGAGTTTTTGCTGCTCAAGTATACTGTCACTGTCTAGAACCGTGATGGCGAACTTATGACACGTATGCTGGAAGAGGCACGCAGAGCCATCTCTGCGGGCACATGAGCTGTCGCCCCAGTTCATTTCCATTGCACATGCGTGCACCTCCCGCTAGCCAGCTGCTTTTCTGGTATCTGTCGTGCATGCGTGGGGGGCGGGGCACATGCGGGAAGCACGGGGGGCAGGGGAGCATGGGGTCATGCATGCATGCGCAGGGGGTGTGGGGAGCATGGGGGGGAAATCCACAGGCATTGCATTATGGGTGCAGGCACGTGTGCATGCTCTCACGCGCACACATGCACACTTTCGGCACGCGACAACAAAAGATTAGCCATCACTGGTGTAGAACCATCTTTCCCAAGCCGGTGCTCTCCAGATATGTAGCATTATAATCCTTGTTGGCTACTCTGACTAGGGAAAATGAGAGTTATAGTTTAATTAATAAGGAAGGCAGTTTTTTGAAGATCTAGATGAAGATCTCATGTTGATTTCAGTTGATCTTTTAATGATGGCCATGAAAGTTAACAATTTGCTTTAAATCCATGTGGCCTATTTCTAAAATTTCACACAGCTGTTTCAGCTTTCTAGCAGACAGATGTTCTGTAATCATTTTTATTTTTCCTGCCTATCTCTTAAAATATTCAACATCTTGTTCCAAATTTATTTCTGGAATTATTATCTGCCAAATAATATTTTGTAAAAAAACCATTTTGTTTATATGGTTTACAAAAAACAAGAAGAGTTCACTATTCATTTAGAAGCTAAAAATAACATTAAGTATGCAGTAGGAAAAATGCTACATTTACAAAAAAGGAAAGAAAAGGAACAAGGGACAAGCAGCCTGTTTAAGCAAACGATACTTTGCCTGACAAGGAAGTCTCATAGGTGGTATTCTTCATTTAAAGTTTGACATAATTAAGCCTGGAAGCAAATTGAAGACAAATAAAATTTGTTTCCGAGGGCTCTAATTAAGATCTCAGCCAGGGGTGGGATTCAAATTTTTTAACAACCAGTTCTGTGGGCAAGTCTTAGGTGGTGGGCGTGGCTTGGTGGTCATGTGACTGGGTGGAAGTGGCTTGATGATCATGTTATTGGCTGGGTGTGGCCAACTCAATATCACTCACATCAAGGCACGGATCTCCTCGCCTGGCATCTCCTGAGTATGGGGATGCTGCAACAGTCATTAAGTGTGAAAAATGGTCATTAATCACTTTTTCAGTGCCATTGTAACTTTGAATGGTCACTCCACACAAGCAAAGTACCAGCAAAGGAAGGGGAAAAAAACTCCAGAGAAGTTCCTGAGATAGGAAGTCTAGTCCTGCCAAGAATGTAATAAGGGTTAACGGAGAGGCAGTTTCTGTAAGCAACACCAGAATGTTTCCTTCCTGCCTTCCTTACAGGATTAGGCCAGTAATTTCTTCTAACAACCGGTTCTCCGAACTGCTTAGAATGTTAACAACCAGTTCTAGCAAATAGGTGCAAACTGGTAGAATCCCACCCCTGTTCTAAGCCAGAGAAAATGTTCCATTTTTCATGGTTAGGCCCCAAATGCCACATTAAGAGAAAACAACAACCCATCACAGTGTTGGAGTGAAATGGTTATTTAGAATGGTAGAGGTAGAGGCAGAGATAGATAGATGGATGGATGGATGAATGGATGGATGGATGGATGGATACCAGTAGATAGATAGATAAACAGATGATAGATAGATAGATAGATAGATAGATAGATAGATAGATAGATAGATAGATAGATAGATAGAAGTAGAAATAGAGATAGAGCTAGTGATAGAGACCCTTCCCTTCCAAAGCCTCTATAAAAACACAATGAGGACAATTCTTTTTATTGATTTGCATAGGCATAACATAATTGGTTTGCAAAATTCCAGATGATACTAGAAGATAATTAGAGGGACAGAACTACCAGTAGTAGCCTTCTCCTGTTTAGATTATGCTTGTTATTGTACGATGTCATTCTGGTTTTATTTAAAATTAATTTTCTTTGTACTTTATTTATTTATTGGTTGGTTGGTTGTTTCGACTGCCATGTCTAGCACAAAAGTTGGATATAAATCTAATGAAAGAAACAAATAAAAATATTTCATATGGTTGCAGAGTTTTCATAAAGCGGTCTTTCCTTTTGCTGGTCAGAGCTTTTCAATTCTTTTTCATCTTAACTCTTTTAACCTCTTTTTCACTTTTTAGCCTTTTGCATCAAACTATATGCAAGAGTTCATGCTACAAATTCAAAATACATTAAGATAGGTAATTCTCTATATTCAATACATTTTGTAAGAGTAATTATCCTGCTTCCTGGAATATATAAAATATAAGAAACCATCCTTACGATCCCTTAGCATAATTTCTGAGGCTGAACCTATATTATCTTGAATAAGATATCAATTAATTTAAATTCCCAAAGTAGCTGGCTAGTGAAACAAATATATCTAGCTTTGAAATGTTGTTACAAGCGCACCTGGATTACTTACTCCTCTGCCACGTATAGCAGACTATTGGACCATTGAGAGGAGAAACTGTAGACTTGAAACCTTTTTGAAGCTGATAATGGACTCTAAGTGATAGTCCGGGTTTCCAGAACACCTGGTTTATAATTAAAAATATTTAACACAGAGGCTTCAGATGAAAGTCTGGAAGAACTGTAATACTCACAGCACACGTCTAATTCCTGCAAGCAACAAAGCATAGAAGCCTCTGGCATGAAAATTAATGAATGCAGCCTCGTTTCAACATTGTTCAAGCCCTCACCCTCCTCTCTGCCGATGTTCTATTGTTACAACTTCAAAGACCAACTGCTGGCTCAGATACAGTCAATATGAAAAGAGAAGAAGGCCCCCTAAATTTACTGCTTGACTGCATTCTCTTTAAATGGATAGCACCGTGGTCCTCTTTCAAAGGAGGTATCCCAGACATAGATCATCTTTATAGGACATCACATACAATAAAACAAAGCTGTAACTTTACAAAACCCAGAAAAACCAACAACCCAACCCAACAACAAACCACGTGAATCACCTTTAAAGATTCCCCATGAGGTGAACATTCCAATTTTTTTAAAAAATATCACTGTGGCTACCAGTTTGTAAAATCTTTGGTGTATTCCGACCATGGTTCAAAGCATATTAATGATGTTACAACCATTTTATCTGGAGTTTTTAAAAACAGATTTATAATTTAGCTGGGTTTGCATTTCCATGTTTGATATTCTGAAGTGTTTTTTTTTTTTAAAAAAAAAACACCAGATAGCCTTGGAGTATTTAAATCTTGGAATCATTTACGAAGGCATTTCTATAAATTTACTCACTGAAAAAAATCAAATTGTATTTTTAAAAAACCCTTCCCAACATTGTTTTATCTTCAAATAATTTTAATCATGGCATATATCTCTGACCTATAAAGTAGGAAGAGCTTTGCTGTGAAATAAAACTTACCCCCCCCATTAAACTGTTTTGTTTCCAACCTGAGCAATGCATGTTTTGTAAACTACTTGGTCCAAATAAAGCTTAAGATCAGTTACACATAATGCCTCCAAAGTCTACTTTTTCATTCACTACAAGAAATTTAATCCATCCTTGTTACTGAGCTATTTTAATGTTTGCAGATGCTACAGCTATGTTAAAAATGGGACTGTAGTAGCTCCAGATAGGAGGCACAATATAGATGGATGAAAACCACATCCCCAGAGTCAGAAAGGGCACAATAGTATTGATCTACTTGATCAAAAGTAGTCTTTTTTTAAAAAAAATCACAATAAAGCTTAAGCTTAATAAAGATTAAGTCCATGATCAACTAAAATCTCAATCAATAATGAAAACATCTTCATGTTTTCCAGAAAGTATTTATTCAGAATGTCAAGCAAAACATGGTGAACACTAGATGAATATGATGCAAGGGGGAAGACAAATATAATATTCTAAGAGTTAAAATATATATAAAATACATCCGAAATAGTTTGGATGTAGAGTGCTTGCTTTGGAAATAAACAGCTTTATTTTAATACAATAAATGATGCTGACATTTCTTTTATCATATGCAATAACTTCACTAACTTCCAACATGTTTTGAAATAAGATGGTCTCAAGTTAGCAACTTTCTGCAGGGAGAAAGTTGTCTCGCATAGCACTGGTATTCTGAGTATGTGAGGACTGCAGTAAGAGAAAAAGTGAAGAAAAGCTAAAAGATTTCCAATTATCTTTTTAGATTAACCGGAATTAAATCTTCCAGGAATAATATGGTACAACTTGAATCAACTTTGCAAAGAGCTGGCAAACATCTGGAATCTTTTCTACATGTGTTCCCATGTGTCCCCACTAATACTATGGCTCATCTAATACTTCAACCAAAACACCTGACTCAGTTTCTGCTCCCAAGAGAAAATGTATGATTTTTTCCCCTTGGATTTGTAAGCAGGCTTCCCATTGGCAGGAATTCCCAGCAATTTCTTCTTTTCTCTTGCAACCCAAAAGTTGTTACCACAATCATTATTTCTCAGAGGACAGCTTTGCCTCTCCCATCACAAAATGGGGAATGATTGTTATTTTATTCCCCTTAGGGAATAGGACAGAACAAATGTGGGAAAGGAAAAATGAAAGAGTTAACATTTTTGGTGCCCTCCCACTGCCCCGTTAAGAATGCTGGTAAATTCTATTGAAGAATGGATACAACAAAGAGAGATGTACATATGATGCAAAATGTTGAAGAGAGTTTCAGCAGCTGCTTGGATGTTTCCTTAGAACAGGCTTCCCCAACAAAGCATCCATCATATGTGCCAGCTTTCATGAGAGCTACTACTGCAACACGGGAGATTTTTGGGACAGCTGTTCCAAAATAATTAGCATTTCTAAGAACATGCTGAATAGAGATAATATCTCAGCGAGAGAGAGAAAAATCTATTTTTTAAAAAAAATCAGATGCTCCAATCTTAAGAAGTCCTGATAGGAACAAATCGTAGCATGTTACTTAAATTTTCTGACAAGAAGCCTTTTTACTCCCTATACCAGGATTCTTTATATGAACTTCCAGGTGGCTTAGCTCTATTGTCCCAAATACTCAGCTTCAAACATTTTCTGATCAATATACTTCTGTTCTTAAAGCACTTATCTCATAATGTTATATGTAGCACACAATTTTACTATCCTTTGTTTTTTTTCCCCAACATGACAGGCATATTCTGTTTATATTTTTCTAGCACAATATTATAATAAAATATATTGACTGTTTCCTAGTATGATTTGATTGCTTACTGTACCCTATGACTATTATTAAGTGTTGTACCTGATGATTCTTGACTCTTGATGAATGTATCTTTTCTTTTATGTATACTGAGAACATTTGTACCAAGACAAATTCCTTGTGTGTCCAACCACACTTGGCCAATAAAGAATTCTATTCTATTCTATTCTATTCTATTCTATTCTATTCTATTCTATTCTATTCTATTCTATTCTATTCTATTCTATTCTATATAGTAAGAGAGTTTAAGGGTAGAAGTTAAGAAGCCAAAAATGCTCAGCTGCCTTATATACCATTGGGCCTCAAGGTGGAAACTTCATGTGCATATACGCTTACAAGCATGCGAGTGGACATACACACACACAAACAAACACACACATATGCACACACACATACATACCATGCTGGATTTTATAATGAACAGTTTGCATTAGACCCAAAAACATTGGAAGCAGTGCAGTTGTTACACAAGTGAGTCACATAGTTTATAATTAGCAGCCCTGATAAATAGTCTGGCCATACCATTTTGAACTAATTGAAGATTCCAAACCAGAGGTGGTATTCAGCAGGTTCTGACCAGTTCTGGAGAACCGGTAGTGGAAATTTTGAGTAGTTCGGAGAACCGGCAAATCCCACTTCTGACTGGAGATTTTACAATATCCTTCCCCTGCCTCGCCCGCCGAACCGGTAGTAAAAAAAATGGGATATAGTTAAGGCAAAGGTTGCTGCAGAGATATTACTTGTTCCTAGCAATATATGGATTTGGCCATTATACTTCTCTGTGCAACTATTCTCAATTTCAGATTCAGGCTGATGTCGACACTGCAAACCTGCCTATTCCAAAGGAAGCATAAGTTCATTTCAACACAGGTAAGCGTTCCTATTATCTGATCTGCGGTTTCCAATAACACGAATTCAGTTTTCTGTTGTCTCTCTTGCATAAATTCAGTTTTCCATCTTTTCTCCGGGCCTTTACAAGACTCTGTTTATGGCTTGATTAGCTCCCATGGGACTGAGATGAAAGGAAGAGCTTTCATCTCAAAATATTGGTGCCACTGAACTCAACAGTGCCTGCAGCAGTTTCATAAGCATGATGAATACTATGAGATCTTTAAAATTCAAAAGGGTGCCATATTGCGCCAATAGTTATTGTGCCAGATCTCAAAAGCACCACCTTCTGAAATTATCTATCTATGACAAAATGGAATTAGATAATATATCTCCAGCCATGACTTCTTTTTCTTTTTTTTAATTCTTGCATAATACCTAGGTGCTTGAAATATCTCATACATATTTAATATTTAGACCCTAATGTTAGCCCCTCCTCTAAATACCTGAAAGAAAGTAGACCAGAGCACATATCATTTGGTCATTGTGTCATATCAATGTACTGTTTCTAAATGTGTGTCATCATTATTTTAAGGAAGTTCAATGCTATCATGAAAACTGACATGATTTCAATGTTTCAGCTTCAATTAAAGGTCAGTGCCTTTTGGTAAATTACAACCCACTGGGTTGGATCAGAAAAGAGCTGAGTTCTGTTTTTAAAAAAGGAACCGATAATTTTGATCCAATACGTCATTGCTAGAACAAGAAAAGAGAAGAGGCCAGAGGAGTAAGGGAACATTGCTTAGATAACTTAGATGTCTCAGATAGGGCTGTCAAACTTGCGGCCCACGGGCCAGATACATCACGAGCTGGTGACGCCCACACCTGGTTTAGTGAAGGGGGGGGAGTCGCAATACATCACATGATGCTGCTGTGATGACACGAGTTTGACAGCCCTGCTGTAGAGTCAGGCATAACAAAGGTAAGCAGTACTGGTCTGAAAACAAAATCCAAATTCATTGTTGGGAATTATCTTCACTTGAACCAACAAAAATGTTACCAAAAAGCGTGCACAGTTTCTGGTACTCTTTCTTAGGTTAGGTGATACAAGCAGCAGCTTTGGAAGAAAAAGCAACAAAATAGAATAGGAATAGGATAGGATAGGATAGGAATAGGAATAGAATAGAATAGAATAGAATAGAATAGAATAGAATAGAATAGGAATAGAATAGAATAGAATAGAATAGAATAGAATAGAATAGAATAGAATAACAGAGTTGGAAGGGACCTTGGAGGTCTTCTAGTCCAACCCCCTGCCTAGGCAGGAAACCCTACACTATTCCAGACAAATGGTTATCCAACATCTTTTTAAAAACCTCCATTGTTAGAGCATTTATAACTTCTGGAGGCAAGTTGTTCTACTGATTAATTGTTCTAACTGTCAGGAAAGTTCTCCTTAGTTCTGTGTTGCTTCTCTCCTTGATTAGTTTCCACCCATGGCTTCTTGTCCTGCCCTCAGGTGCTTTGGAGAATAGCTTGACTCCCTCTTCTTTCTGGCCACCCCTGAGGTATCAGAACACTGCTATCATGTCTCCCCTAGTCTTTCTTTTAGACTAGACATACCCAGTTCCTGCAACCGTTCTTCATATGTTTTAGCCTCCAGTCCCCTAATCATCTTTGTTATGTGAACATATCACAAAGCCATGTGCTACGATAATACCATATGAACATGTAACAAGCCAGGAGTCTCATTTATATAATTCATGTATAAATATGCTTAGTTTTTCAACATAATAGCAGCAAGCAAAAGAAGGAAAGGGAATTAGATATACTCAGATTCCATTTATAATCCAAAGGCAAAATTCCAAACTAAGGAGAGAGGACAACAACAGAATTGGGAATGTTCACTTATTTGGATCTGAGCTTCATAAGTTTAAAAAAAGTGAACAAGAAGTTACTTGTTGTAAAAACCTTCTCAGGCCTGGTATCCTTCAGGTGTGTTGGGATTACAATTTCAAGGATTCCCAACCGTCAGACAGAAGACTGCTTTATATGTACAAGGTCTGCTTCATTTTTAGCATCTTTATATATAAATCTCTGTAACTTTTTCTTCTTCTTCAATCTGTACTATCTTGTATAGATGGGTAGGTATTAAAGCTTGCTTTATTTCCACTTATTTTCTGGTTTAATGTTTCTATTGTGAGCTTGATTTTGGCTTTATAATTGTGACTGTTTTAAGACTACAAGGTGGTCTTCAAAGTACAATCATTCGTTTAGCAACTGTTCAATAACTTATGACTGGCCCCGGCACTTACAACCATTGCAACATCCTCATGGTTACATGATCAAAATCTTGGCGCTTTGCAAATCGGTGCACATATACAATGTTTGCAATATTCTGGGATCATGTGGTCATCATCTGTGACTTTCCTTGGGGGCTTCACACAAACCAAGTCAATGGGGGAAGCTGTACTCGCTTAATGACTGCACTATTCAATTAATGACTGTGGCATAAAATCAGGTGTGACTCATTTAACAATTGCATCAATTAACAGTGGATGTTCTGGTCCCAATTGTGTCTGTAGGCCAAGAACTACCTGCAGCACATTGTAAACTGCTGGGAATCACACTGTTTCAGTGATATATTAGTACAGTAAGAATGAATTTTTTCAGAATTCCAAAATAAGGGTACAGACAGCAACATAAACCATGATATCTGTTTTGGGAAAGTCTGAGGGAAATAATAGATGTTAACATAATTACTGTCTCCTGGATTAAATAAATGAGTGCTGATTTTTGAGCATTCTAGAACTCTGAATTTGAAACCTATTATTTATTATTTGAACACAATAATAAAACAATCAGATAGAATGAGAAGCATATAGTTGAAATTTATAGTCTCAACTGTAATTGACTAATTACTAATTGTACCACCAATTGTAACTGTATAACCTTTGAAGTTTGCTCATTCCTGCAGGAAGATATTAGAATTATGAAGTTATCACTGAAACTTCTCCTTTAATTAGACATACTAAAAATTAGACAATCTTTTAATTTTATTTTAAGGTTTCTTAAAACCCAAACTACTTCATTCAGATGCATCCACTCAAAAAAGGGAGAGAAAGGCCTGCCATTTTTCCAAACACTTGCTCCATGTCAGAGTAACCCCTTAAAAGGGCTGCAAGAGACATGCATTTCCCAATACTATGTAAATCAAATTGAGTACCATCTCAGGTGGAGAACATTTGCCAACCAGCTAAAACCATTACTCATTTGATTTACTGTCTGCAAGATCAAAAATGTTTCTTTCTACACATGTTTTTAAAGAAACATTCCAGATTAGCACAGTTGTGGCATGGAACAACAAGGTAAAAGGAAAGGTTTAAGAAAGTGTAAAATCCATTAGGGCAACATCTGAACAACTAAACTAACAAAAGTTTCCAAAAATCATTAATTTATTTTGTGTTGTAAAATATAGATCAAATATTTTACACTTCCACCTGTTTAACTGCTGTTTAACTGCTTATTGTGATATCCGGTCTATTTTTTGCCCTTAATGTTTTCAAGTTTCAGCTTTTCCAAAATTCAGAGCTGTAAAATCAATTAAGTTAGGAAGCCTGTAACTCTGAATTGCTACACATGGCAGAATATATGAATATATGAACATCTGGATCAGATGTTCAAAGCTGTTTAAGGGCAGGAGGTCAATTTAATAGAAACTGTTATGAGAAAGTGGAGGGATTTCATGAAGTCAGAAATCTCTGTATACATCCTTGCGTTAAACAGAACCTGCATTTAGAACTAGATAATCAGTTTTTCTAAGCTTCTCTTGTTGATACTTACAAGCAATTCTTTCAGGAAGTAACTTCATTTGGACTTTTCATTAGCTCAGCTGTTTCTCTCCATTAAGAAAGGTAAATACAGAAATATCCCAAATACCTTATTAAAACAATCCACACGATCATCTTTAGTTCACTCTTTTATAAATATTCATAAATATAATAAATAAATAAATGCTAAGCATCACAGGATAGAAAATTCTTAAATCAGGAATGACGTTACGGTCCTACCCAAGGGCAAGAAATCCTTTGAATGATTGCTGCTCAATATTCCTATCCCTGAAGTAAACAGATCTTAAAATTCAATCATGGGATAAAGGTAAATGGTCCAGGCTACTAAGAGGACAGAAAACTCTTATTTCTGAGTTAGAAGATCATGCATAATGGAGCAGCAAATTTTGTAAATCCGATAGAGTCATTCCAAATAAAGCAGGTGTTTGTCAAATTTTCTTCATAAATACTCTTTCTTTATATAATATATGAATCAGATGCCTGGTCTGTTAAAAATATGACGAACTTTGTTCAATAGCCTAGTCTCCATAAAGAAAATTGGACTAATTATATATATGTGTATTAAGAATTTCCCTTAAATCAATCAAAAATAAGAAATATTTTTTATTTTGTATGGGGTTTGTTTTGTATTCTATCTTCCAACATGAGTCACCGAGAGATGTTTTTGATTCGGGTGCATACAAATATATTTAATAATTAAAAGCTTTCTAGCTACTTTCTTCCATCTGCCTAAACAATTTGTTGGGAGTACATTTTTACAGGTTTCTTTACTTCCTATGGATGCACCTGATTGGTAGATTCCCTTTCCTCTGCTCATCATCTTCCATGCACAACAAAGGGTTTTGAAAAAGCGTTCTCCAATTCTGTTTCCCTTAGAATTTTGGGTTTACCAATTTCACACGCTCACCCATCATGGTCAGTGGTTTGAAATTATGGAAGTTTTCAACCAAGACCCCTGGAAAGTCACAGACTGAAAAACCCTGGTAGTAAAATATGGATCTTTTGCCTATGAACTCCCCCCCCCCCCCACTTCACACTCCTTTTTCTTTGTTTCTGTTATGGAAATAAGCTGTAAGATTATCTGGAACAAGCTAGGAAAAAAGTAACTCATTTTTATTCATATTAATTTGCAGCTCTAAATTTGTCTATGTGTTTCAATAGCCAAACCTCTGTCTTAAATGTGCGGGTAACACTTTCTGGCAACATACTTTACTCAGGAGGAAAGAAGTTCTGCTGTACTAATGCACAGAAAAGGCACCCATATATTCCTTTTACAATATAAAAATTAAAACTCCCATGGAGATCAGCAAGCTTGCTTTCGTGGCTTGAATTATGGCAGGCAATAGTAGCCTAGGGATTTGCTAAGTGTTGGCTGGGCTCCTGAAGCTCAGTTCCCCAATATTTCACTCTCATGGGCATCTCATACATTTCATCCACCAATAATACCAACTACCCAGAGAACCTGATGCAGAATGCTGGACTGGTATAAGAGTTCTTTGCATTTACGAAAGATGAATTATTCAGTACTTAATGAGAAAGTAATGCATGTCAACAGAAGAAGTGATTTGTTAACATTCAATGGGTGTTCTAATGAATGTAGGAAGGTTGAGGAGATGCCTGTTATCTCCATAAGTCAGTGGTGCTAATTCAATTTTTTTTACTACCTGTTCTATGGACATGGCTTGGTGGGCATGCCTTGGTGGGCGTGGCAGGGGAAGATACTGTAAAATCCCCATTCCCTCCCCACCCCACTACCCTGCTTTCCAGCTCCGTTCTCCTGTGCAGGGCAACAAAAGAAGACCCAGCCAATCAGCTGGGACTCAGGAGGCAGTCACGGGGCGGGGCCAGTCAGAGTTGGGATTTACCGGTTCTCTGAACTACTCAAAATTTCCGCTACAGGTTCTCCAGAACTTGTCAGAACTGACAGCCACTTCTGCCATAAGTGTTCAATGCCCTATGCATCCATTGGGAAACGGGTTTTAAAAAGTCAATTTAGTGGTCCCACCTATACGACCAAAGCCTCATCCATTCTGTATATGTATCATCATCATCACACACACATGGCTCGAGATCAACCATTTAAAGGTCGTAACTGTAGACTTTTTGACACCCTCGACCCTGGTCCACCCACAGATGCCACTGCTTGTTGCCCATCTATCATCCATGGATGTTCCAGCAATGCTGTGCTTTGCAGCCAGAGGCATAAAGATGTTCCAGAGTACCTGGCATTCTGACATATTTGCAACTCTTTCAAGAATTATGTCTTTTCCTTTGATTGTGTAGCTTCCCTCTGAACTCCTGCATGCTCTGAAGTAGTTATTGGACTTTAAATCCAAAGAACTGTACAGCTCTAAGAGATACTGAACAGCTAAGAAAGAACTCATGTCCACTGCACAACGGATAGTTTCTAACACTTTTCCTTTTCTTCATTTTAATATTTCAGCTGAACTTGGACACAGTCTCCTGGGTTCATTTCTTGGCCATAAGTCAAAAGCCTAGAACTGCTGCAGTCTGAAATCAGGAAAAGAACCTTCTCTCTTTCTCAAACATATTTATAATGTCACCAGATTAAATGTGTGATTTTTGAATGTGTTATAACTAGAAGAAAGACCGATACCAACTATCCACCTGCTCCGTGCTTAGCAGAGGGTAACAAGGGTAAAACTCTATGAAAGAATATAGAAAGCTATTTATCCAGAGATCGTATCTTTGAGAAGACGCGGTTCCTAACCCGGCACATTATCTGAAGTTAATTGTCTTTAGATTCTTAATCTGAAGTTCATTCCTTTCAGAAGAAATATTTTTGCAGCAAAAATGTATTCTTAGTTAACATTTCTCCAAATGCTTCTAAGTGCAGAAGAGAGCAGGGGATATTTGGGCTGGGGGATATAGGCATAGAATAATAAAAAAAAAACTTGGGTTCATTTTCTTTTTTAGCCTTGTGGATTTATTAAAATCAGTCACATATAATGACATGCCATGACTTCTCTGTTATTAATTCAAATTGCAAACCCACTTTTCCCCAGCCAGATGCCCCCAAGATTTTTTTTTTTTTTTTATGTATTCATTTATTTATGAAATGCATTGGCCACACATCTTACCTCAAGGTAATTCTGGGTGGCTTACACTCATTTTTTTTTTAAAAAAAGTAGACTGGAACTACAATTGCCAGAATTCCCAACCAGAAGGGGTCAAAACAGGTCTCCCTGGGAATTCTGTGACCTTTAACCCCAACAACCTGGAAGCTTTGAGAACACTAATGTAAACAATGAAGCTAGTAAACAGACAAGTATGACATGGCATGATAGGACATCTAAAGTTCTAGTTTTTTATGTGCCCAAACAGCCCCCAACCACAGCTTCAAACCAGGATATATTCTTGATACATTAATAGTAGCATTGCCAGCCATAATAAATCACAATCTCATGTTTGGGCATCATGCAAAGTTTTGTCTGCCTGGTTTCCTCATCTGATGGTACAAAGGATGAGTGGAAATAATCCCCATGCTCATACATGTTCTAATATAAATACTCTTTTTAGCTTATTGTTAAATGTGAATTTGGCCATTATTTCATTAAGACATTTGGTCTGTACTGGATGACTGATGCCATTTACTCATAAAGTATGTAATTTGTTTACCCTGCAATGAGTAAAAAGCATTAATCAAAAGGTGCTTTAAAAAAGTGTGTACTGGGTCCTTTTCATTCATTCAGTAACGGGTTATGGGGTAGCAGGACAGGGAAAAAACGTGCTTCAAGAAGACTAGGAAAGTTGTGAATCAATGGGTGAAAGAAACCTCAGGCTTCAAAATCAGGAAAATCTGAAGGAGGCAAGATCATACATGGCCTAAGCACGCAGTAATGAAATGATGGTTTTGTTACCAGACCAAAAGTCCCAGCATCTCTCTTTTGGCCACTCTATATGGGCCAACAGCATGTCAGAGGTGCCAATTCTCTACCCCAAGAAAGGTCCATAACCTGTCTTTGGAATGAGCATGTGGAGGTCAGATACAGGACCAAAAAACAATAAGCATTCAATGGAAGGGTGAGCCAATTGAAACATACCTGACCAACTAATGTAAGAAAAGAGAATTGTATAGGACTGAAAATTGGTAAGGTTTTGTGCACAGGACTGGTGTACAGTTCAGACCGTGGACCACACTATATGCTTTGCGCACACAAATAGTAAGGGACAATCCTGAAGGATTACACAAAAGGCACAAAAGAGGATGGGAAAAAGATTCTAGGGGAATCTTTTGCCAGTTTAGACTTCCACCTCAATTTGGTCTAACCTGCACAAAAATGTGTTGTGTATGGAGGGTGGGGGAACTTGCCTTCAATTCTTGGCAATCCCAATTCAACAGAGCCATAAGAGGGAAGGGGGAAAAAAAAAACCTCTTAGGAGAGAGTTGGGTTTACTCTTCCACATTTCCCAACCCACACGGCCCTTGATGGCTGGGAATTCTGGGGTGGCCAAGCAGGCAAAGGCTATCCCGAAGCTAGCCAGCCGCTCCGGGCGTGCTTGGCTGGAGGAACTGTTGAAGGCGGCTTCCCTCAGAAGGCGCGCTTTACGAATGTTTTTGGGACAGCTGGACGCCCGGAGGCGGGATGGCTCCAGGGGAAAAGAAGGACCGGGGAGATGTAAAAAGCCAAAAGATGGCTGTAGATGTAAAAAGCCAAAAGGCTCTTGAGTTGGGGGGGGCGGGCGGCCCTCAAAAGCCTTTTGGCTTTTTACATCTACAGCACAGCCTCGCTCCGCGCTCTCACCTGCTGACGCTGGCTGTGGTTGCCCGGCGGCGCTCCGGGATCGCTGCCTCGCAGCACCGTGATGTGCAAGGTAAGCAGGAGGAGCCCCAGCAGGAGCAGCAGCTCGGCCGCTAGACGCATCATCCTCCTGCAGAGGACGGCTTTAGGGCTCCGCGGCGGCGGCGGCGGCGGCGGCGGCGGCAACTGAGCAGCAGGAGGAGGAGAAGGAGAAGGAATAAGAGCCGCCGCCGCCGCCGCCGCCTGTCCGGCCGCTAAGGAGTCGAGAGCTGGAGTTCCCGCGCCAGCAGCGCCGCTCTCGGGGTCGTTCGGGCCAGCAGGAGAGGAAGCGTCGTCGCAGGCAGCGCCGCCGCCACCGCCGCGCCGCCGCCACCACCACGGCGGAGCCACTTCGGGATGGGAGGAGGTTTCCGAGGCGGCGGAGAAGGACGACTGAGGACGCTCGGGCGACGGCGACGGGGCGGGCTGCAGGGGTCGCTGCTGCTGCGCTCGCAGCCCTGCGCTCGCATGGGGTCTTTGCCTGCCTTGCCAAAAAAAAAAAAAAAAAGCGGCGCTGCCGGGGATTTCTCTCCCGCGCCTCCGAGCGCGCCCCGCGCGCCCCAAGAGACGTGGCCGGCCGGCCCTCGGGTTAGAAGCGGAGGGGAGGAGGGGGCGGGGGAGACGTGCTGGGCTGGCGGCTCGGGAGAAATCGGGGCGCTGGTGTTGTAGATGCCCGGCCTGTCTGCAAAGGCACCGTGAAAGGGGTCGGCCGCCGTCCGCCCCTGCTGGCGCCGAGCGGGAGAGCCCCGCTTGGAGGAGTCGGTCCCCCTCCTGCGAAGTCTGTCGCCTCTGGCTCTCGCTGTCCGCGCCAGGAGGGCTGTTTTCTGCTCTCCACCTCCGGGGTGAATTCGCCCCGACGTCTCTCAGGAGAACCAGACCCGCCACCCGGGTCCTTCAGAGAGTCAACCCCCACCCTGTCTCCCCTCCACAGCAGCCTTCGGGAGCCTTCGCGCTGCCCTTAACTCGGGTGCGCTTTCAACCGCGGGGCGCTTTTCTCCTCAGCCCATGAAGCCCTGACGAGCGGCTGGCTGTCAGTACGGGCTCGGCTCGTGTGTGTCAGTCGGGAGCCCCGCGCGAAGTTTTCCCGCCTTGCCTCGGCTCCGTTTGAGGGCGAGTCCCGAGCCTCTTTTTATTTTCTCCCGGACCAACTTTCACCCCCTCGGGTCTCCCCGGCCTTCCCTTTCCTGCTTCTTCTTACGGCCGCGGCCGGTCCGAGGCTAATTCCCAGGCAGAGAGGCTGCGGCTCCTCTCGGCTTCTTAGTCTCCCGCGGGTGTGTGATCCGCCGCCGAGAGGGAAATCCAGTCTGAAGGGACGGTCGAAGTCTTTGGCTGGGAGCCTGGCGGGGGGACACTCGAGCCCAGCCAGCCAGTTGGGATGGCGAAGAGAGGGAGCAGCGCTGGTGCCCGCGCTTAAAGGCGGGCTCCCCTTCTCCGTCCAGCCTGGCTTTCTCCTTGCGTGTGTCTCATGCTTTTATACGAGGCTCTTTTCCTTCTCTGCTGAGCTGTTGTCCCCCCTTCTCCCTCCCCCCCTTTTAAAGTTTTCTTTCTTCTGATCTCATCACAGCCGCTCTTTTCTCCCCTCCCCTCGCGTTTTATTCCCTGTGGCTAACTTCTTGTTTGCCCCTCGCTGCCCACCTGGAGAGTTACAAGCCAGGACATCAGCAGGAACCATGTTCCTAGTTCCCTTGCATTTTTAATATAGTCACTTGTGGCCCCTCTTGAATGGAACCAATGCTCCCCATTAGACACTCAACAGTTTTTTTCCTCCTTAAGGGAAGGAAATTATTCCCACTTCAAAAGAAAAGACAATTTCTTCCCCAGGTTCATTCTTTAGTTGACTTTTCCATCCACTTTGCTGTTGAAGACAGGCTCTTAATCCAATATTGTTTCCATCCAGTATATGGATGGTATTAATCAGTAGCAAGTCCATTACAGGTTTCTTTTCAAATATGAATCAGGAGGTACACAATGTATGTAGGTTCTGTGAAAGAACCAGAGGTCCGTAATTTGCCTATAGATTTCTTATTACCATCTGAATGGCTGCGGTGGAAACAGAAGGATTGAACTAAATAGGCCTTTCATCTGATTTAGCTCTTTATATTTTCTGTTCATTTCATAGTACAAGATTTTTGGGAATGGGCAGGTTACAAAGATGGTAACGTTACTTTACCAAATAAAACTGGTACTTGGATTGATTCTCCAGATCTTCTCCTACACCTTTAAGACCCTAGATCAGGGGTGGCCAACTATGGCCCCCTTTTTAACCTGTGGACTTCAACTCCCAGAATTCCCAAGCTCACCATGCTGACTCAAGAATTCTGGGAGTTGAAATCCACAGGTTGTAAACGGGCCATAGTTGCCCATTCCTACACTAGATACCAAACAGTATTTTGGGGGCCTGAATCTAGAGCCCTCCTAATATCCAACATTCAGCAATCTTAGGTGTAATAGGTAGGGTTGTGCTAATTGCCTGTCTGTTATTTTCATTTATGTAAAAATGAAGGAGTCCAATAATGTTTACAATATTGCCTAGCTTATCTTCCTGCAGAGTTCCTCATGCATTTTTCCCTGCTGGGAAATAGGGGCAGCCTACCTATCTGAAAACAAACACCATTTAAATCAGCAGACTTTAATTCCGAGAAATTATGAACAAGATTCCTAGCCCAGCAGTAAAATACAATGTGCCATGCTGTTTAAAATCTATTAACTATGTTGATCACAGCATATATGAATGCTTTTTAGAGCTTTGATACGGATAATTTTTTTTTAAATATATTTCATGGCTAATATGTAATGTAACACCACAGATGTATATTTGTGAACTAGCAGTAGTGAACCTTGTTGACAGTGAACTACAGTCAAGCAGAACTGGGTACATTTTATAACTGAATCAGATGAAATCTTTCCATGCTCCCTGGAATGTTACAAGATATTCCTTCTGTTTTTGTTTCTGGGAAATCAGTCAACCCTCAGTTTTTCCAAGAAATATTTGTGCAAAAAGTCAGGCTTATATTCTGAGTGCGTTTGTGAGCTATCCAGATTTATGGTTGTCAAACTTGGTACTTAATTTTTAACATAAACTATTTTAAAGCCACTTTTAAGGACAGCAAGCAATAGTTAAAATGTCAGGGACAACTGAAAAAAACAACGGCATTGCAATTAAAAGTCATATCCCATTAAAGGAACAATGATCCAGATTTAAGAGGTGAAATTCAATGTAGGCAAGTACTTATAGTTCACATACACTCCAGAGAATTCCCAATTTGTCAGCGACATTTCTTCTAGTAGAAGAAAGTAGAAGGTAGTAGAAAGATCCCTACTGGATATAAGTCTTAAGGAGAAGCAATCTACTCATTCCAGAAATGATGACAAGAATTTCAGTAATGGGCAATTCCTTAAAGAAAATCTGTTGGCAATTCTGGCTGAGGCTCATGGGGGTTGTAATCCAAAACATATGTAAGGTACTGGATGTTGTATGTGCCTTACAGATAAGAACAATTATGTAATAAATCGAGCTGTGATTATCCTTGTCATAAAGCACCAACCAATTTTGTGAAGGAGCACAATAACTAATGCAATCTCCTTTGAATCCAGCTGATCTCCTAGGGATGAAGTTTTCTTGGCTCAGGGTTTGGACTTGCCCTAGGAAGAGGGTTGAGACCTTCCTTACCCTCAAGAGTTTTTAGGATGACTTTGCACCAGTCACTCTCTCTCTCTCAGCCCAATATACCTTACAAGGTTGTTGACATGCATCTATCAAAACAACTAACAACAGCATAGAATATTTGGCATTGCCATTTTGCTTCGCTACCTAATCAAGATGGCCCTCATTATTTCCCACTCAAGTACTGATCAAACAGTATCCTTTATCCTTGAAATACTCATATCAACAAAGCATCCAGACATTTGATTTAAGATGCTTTCTTCCTCTCCATAAGGCCAGAAAAAAAATGTCACACCATCCCTTTCTCCATTGGCCTTCTGACTCCATTACCTACTCAATTGCCTTTTTCACTCTATTGCTTGCCTCATCTCTCCCAGGATCTCACCTCCTGCTCACCTGTCTCACACACTCCGTGGTCTTTCTGTCTTATTTTTCTTTTTCTCTTTTGCTGAACTGCATCCCTTTTTGATCTTTTGCTTTTTGTCAGGGATGCTGGGAGGCCCTGATGGGCAAATTCTCCTACTCTACTCTGCAAGTTGCTTGATCGGGCAGCTTCATCTACCTGGGTTAATAAGAAGCCCATGAAATATCATGCCAGCATTTTGTATCCAGTTTCTGGTGTTCCTGTTGCTAAGCTGAAATGGTCATGGAGGGAATTCACCAGGGACTGGAGAGGAAGGGGTGTGCTCTGAAGCTAAAAGGAGCTTGGTAGACCCCAATCCTGCCATCTCCATAACAAAACAGGACATATGTGTTTACAGCAAGACTTGTGCTGGGAAAAGAAACACCCTTTAAATCAGGTCTGTTACATATGCATAGGTGGCTCCAGCTATGATTTATGGATGAGACCAAAAATGTGCAATAGTGGTACATCTTTAAAACAAAGTAAGGCCCCACTGAAGACCACGTAGTTGATCCCCAAGAAGAAAATCTTGGTGAATCCCTTCTCTGGAACCTGCAGGTTTGATCTATGATATCTGGGTGGAAGTACATGTGAAATTTTGGAGAAATGTTGGGTATGTTATGATTTATTTAAAGGCTATAAATTGATGGCTAGGATGACGGAAATATCATAATATATACCAGATTAAGGGACAGTGTGGTGAAAAGAATTTCTTGTACATAAGATCTGCAGCTGGTTTCTGGGTAATGTAAATTCACTAGATCCTATTAATTAAAAAAAAACATATTTAATCCATCTAAGTCAAGCTTGTATTTGGCATGCGTTTCTGGATACACTTTTATGTGTCAAGATGTTGTGCAATGCTAGTAAAGGGCTGTAAAACACTAATATCGGCAGTCAGAGAGTACATTCTCTTATTATAGGAAGAATGTCTGAGCAGACATCGCTTTACAAAAAAGTTTGTCTTGTATAGATTCAGTGCCAGTGGCATTGCAAGGGTGATTGAGTAGAAATGAAAAAGGACAGGAAACTGTATAAACCGTACAGTCTTGCTCTGTTGTCTATGGGGAAGCCCACACAGGGTGACTTTTGACTTGGAATCAAAAGCAGCACGCAAGATGAGTTCATTGACACAAAGCAGTGGATCAGAGAGCATTGTTTCAAAGAGCTGTGCCCCTTTCTTTGCAAAAACAAACAGGCAAAGCAAAGAGAACTGGTTAAAGTCTCGGCTTCGATTTAGCTGATTCTTTGTGGCTGCAACCTGTCCGCACTCCCGTTTAAAATGGAGGAATAGATTAAAACAGATTTGTCGTGAATACCAACAAAGTTTAAGAGTGGGATGTGGAAAAGTGCCTTACTCCGAGTCCAATTTTCATTTCGCTAGATGTTCCCAACATGGCCACTCTGACAGAGGTTGGGTGATCTTTTCCCAGCCAACAGCCACTCCGCTAAATTTTTAAATCTCAGAGGTCTGCAAGTGGGTGCAGCATCATTAGAAAGGAGTGGCCATTATTTTAGTCTTCTAAGTAAACATGCCTCTGACTGAGTTGTACACGCAGGGAGCTTTCGTGGTAGAAAGTCCTAAATGGTATAGTTGTTTCATTCAGATTCTACTACTTTATGATGTGTGAATAGATACGTTTACATGGCGTCTTTTCCCCTCTGCCTGCTTGTTTACTATATACACGGAATTTCTTACATGGCAGCTTTGAAAGTTTGGCACCTTTCCTGTCTGCAGTCTGAAGTAGTACAGTCCAGAATTCTTTACTGTATGTAATGTGAATGTGGAAAATACCTGTAGGAGGATCTTTCCTCGTGTGATTAATATCCATGGGTAATAGATTCCGAAACGAACCCTGTTAGACTCAGGTTATATTTACTGCCTCTTCTTCATGAAAGAAGAGATAAAGAAAAAACAGACCAAGTCAGTGGACAACTGTCTGCGAGGCCTGTTTTGGGGAAGCAAAGCAGCTTTTCTTCATTAGGCCTTTTAAAGCTGTTGAGGCTGCAACACCCAGAGTTCCCACTTGGGTTGGAAAAGGGCTATATAGGGAAGAGAAAGGAGGTTCACTGTTGCCTAAGACAGACTGAGCCATGAGGTAACATTCATTCATTAGATTGGGGAGGGGGGCGGTTTGCTGCTACTTCCACACCATCAGTAGTGAAAGCTCTGAACAATTTTATCCCACGGAAGGATGAAAGATCACAGGCTCTCCATCTCTGGAAAACTGAAAAAAGAGGCTTGACAGCCACTTCTCAGGGAAGGTTGAAAATGGTTTTCTTATACGTTGCAGAAGGTTTGACTAGATTGTCATTGGGATTCCTTTCACCTCTGCAATTCTGTGGAGACTCACAATATTCCTCCTCCATTTTAGTGGGAGGGTGTTTAAGGACAGGAAATGGGTTACGGTCAGGGCACTTTTTTCACATTCACATTTCACTTTTTTTTTCTCTCATTCACGTTTCTCTTTCCACCTCTAGCTCCTCTTGCTTCTTTTGATGCCAGCTTATCCTGGGGTGTCTATAACACTGCTAAAACTCTTGCTCCTTTAACTGGGCAAAATAATGCATCGTAGGGCAACAGTTTTTTGAACCAAAGGTACCCCAGATGGGCTAAATTACAAAATGCATCCAAAATCTGGGACCCATGACCTTCTGATGGAATGAAAATTCTGAAAGTTGGGATGCTTCAGCTCTGCCGAGCCACTGCTATGGCCATGTAATGCTCATTGTGACTATTTTTGACACCTTCCCAGCCACTTGCAATCCTTTGTGTCTGCCCTACAGTTATCAGCAGCCACTTACCTGCCTGATGGAAAGGCAAAGTGAAAGGAAGGGAGGTGAAGTTGGAAGGAAGGAGCTTCCATGCATCCTTCCTTGCCCACACTACCATGTGTGTACCCTTGCAACCCTTACTGGCCTCTGTGTGCCTTCCCTGACCCACATGGTATCTCATATACACATCCACACACTCTCCCTAATCCCCCCATGCCTTCTGCAATCCACAGAACACCTCAGGGGCATTCACACTAGTGATGGGATTCAACAAAATTTATTACCGATTCTGTGGGCATGGCTTGGTGGGCATGGCAGGGGAAGGATACCGCAAAATCCCATTCCCTCTCTACCCCACTAACCTGCTTTCCAGTTCCGTTCTCCTGTGCAGGGCAACAAAAGAAGACCCAGCCGATCAGCTTTGGGGCCAGTCAGAGGTGGGATTTGTCGGTTCTCCAAACTACTCAAAATTTCTGCTACCGGTTCTCCAGAACTGGTCAGAACCTGCTGAATACCACCTCTGACTCACACACATGTTTTTCAACCCACATCATGCACCTAGACACCATCCCTGACCTGCACAGCACCTCTCGCACACTCTGAAGCAGCGCCAGGCCCGTGCCATCCTTCACTCCCCTCTCTGACCTGCACCTCATCTCTCCCACACAGCCCATGCACCCCTCCCATGCACCTGACCTGACCCTGTGGCACCCCCCACTACCTTCTGGATCTACACCGCCCACTCATGCCTCCAGACTTATGTGGCACCTCTCCCATGCTCCCATTCATTCTTCCTGAGCCATGGCCATCTATGTGCCTTCTCCGATCCATTTCTTGAGCACACCTGCACACCTTTCTTGAGGGAGGGAAGAAGGGAGAGGGACACTACTTTTTGCCACTTGTGGTAATCTAGTTTCTCTATTTACCTCTGAAATGATGACCAACGGGACACACGAAAGAAGCCTGGAGCAACAGCCTTTAGGCTGTTGAAGCTCTGTGAGGGAAAAGGGGATGTCCACACAAATGCTAGATGCTGCTGATGCTCCCTGCTTTTATGAGAAAAAGAGGTTGACCATGGAAATCACTGTGATGTAGGGCTACCATAGTGAAATGAAACAGAGCAAGGGATTGGTTGTTGTGATCCAGAGTTTATGTAGACCATCTGAGGGAAAGAGGCTAACTATGGTGATTGACTTTGTCTGCATAAAAAAGAGAGGCTAGCCATCAGAACTCACGCTGGCCTTGATTTGCTTTTAAGGATGGAGATGTCCTTAAATATAAATGAGACATGAACTCGCTTCTCCCTAGACCAGCTCAATGTTTCTCTCATTCTCTCAATTAAATTTTTATTTTCCTCCAGATCAAAAGGCGGGTCTCACTTTCCACAGGTAGTATGTGGGGTACACAGGATGGCTGCCATCCTGCCAATTGCCATAGAGAATGTCTCTTGTATTATGTGGCCTTTCTATTATTTGTCTAATAATCCACTTTTGTGAGAGAGAATCTAAAAGCCAACTTGACAATGACTAATTGCTATAGTTAACATTTAAATCTAAAATTAAATTAGAATAGAATGTAGTTTAAAAACAGTTAACCAAGAATTCATTCCTTTATTCATTGCATTTGTATCGCCATCCATCTTATGAATGTGACTCTGGGTGGTGTAAACTAAAAACAGACTATTAGCAAAACATTAAAACTCATTCCATAATAAAAATATTAAAATTATTTAGAAATAATTTTGTTTGTGCATTAAGTCTTCACTATTATCTTTAAAATTCAAAAGGAACTTTCCATCTTTCCCCCTCATAAAATAAACTCATCTGCAAAGTTGTCATAAATCAATTTTTAGGTTTGAAATTTGTAGCTTTAATACTGTCTGGAGCAACTGACTCTGATTTTCATGTCTCGGCTTCTTGGATTCTGGAACAGATACCCAAGCAAGATTTCTGGCTGCTTTGAGAAATAGGATATAACGGGAAGAAAAAGATGCAGGCAAAAAGTGTTGTTTTGCTGCTTATAATTTAAAATTAGCTCCGTGGCTGAGAAGCCATTTAGCTCAATGGTAAGTAGGAAGTAGGGGTATGCCTAGAAAATAATAGGTTTGGTGGCTACTTCCTCTGCCTAGCATTCTGCAGAATATTCCCACGATTAGACCAAATGAAGTTGGAGAAAGTAGGCAGTTAGCAGTGTAATCTCAGTTCCTGCCTCCCCCCTCATTAGTCTCACCATTGGAGAATAGTAACTATAGCTTGTCCAGCATCCACTAAACTAACTTGATCTACCTAGATGGAGTGAGGACTACATTCCTACATTTAGCAAGCAGTACAATTTATTTATTTATTTTTATTTTATTTATTTATTTATTTATTTCATTTGCCAATTGTTTACAAGATAATAAGTATAAATGTATACATAGTTGTGAATACATGAAATGGTTACATATAAGAAAAATAAAAGAATAAGAGAAACAATAGGACAGGGACGGTAGGCACGTTGGTGCGCTTATGCACGCCCCCTACAGACCTCTTAGGAAAGGGGTGAGGTCAATAGTAGACAGTCTAAGGTTAAAGTTTTTGGGGTTTGGGGAAGAAACTACAGAGTCGGGTAGAGTATTCCAGACATTGACCACTCTATTGCTGAAGTCGTATTTCCTGCAATCAAGTTTGGTGCGGTTTACTTTGAGTTTGTATCTATTGTGTGCTCTTGTGTTGTTATGGTTGAAGCTGAAGTATTCATTGACAGGTAGGACATTGCAATGTATGATTTTATATACCATGCTTAAGTCAGACCGAAGACGGCGTAATTCAAGGTTTTCTAGTTCTAGAATTTCAAGTCTGGTGGCATAAGGTATTCTACAGCGAGTAGAGGAGTGGAGAACTCTTCTTGTGAAATATTTCTGGACTTTCTCAATTGTGCTAATATCAGATACGTAGTGTGGGTTCCAGACTGATGAACTGTATTCGAGTATTGGTCTAGCAAATGTTTTGTATGCTCTGGTTAGTAGTGTGATATTACCAGAGAAAAAGCTACGTAGGATTAGGTTAACAACTCTTAATGCCTTTTTGGCTATGTAGTTGCAGTGTGCTCTAGCACTTAGATCATTAGAGGTGAGTATTCCAAGGTCCTTTACAGAGCTTGGGTCATCAACAAGATCTTGACTATTCAGCTTGTATTTTATTTTCTGATTTTTTTGCCAATATGTAAGACAGAGCATTTATTTGTTGAGATTTGAAGTTGCCATTTGTTTGACCATTCGGATACATAGTCAAGATCTTTTTGTAGGGTAGCAGTATTGTCTGTGGTATTGAACAGCTTTACATCATCAGCGAAGAGAACGCAATTGCTCTTAATATGATCACAGAGGTCGTTTATGTAGAGTATGAAGAGAGTTGGTCCTAGAACACTGCCTTGGGGAACACCACTATTGACAGGTACTGGATTTGATAGGACGCTCCTCGATTTTGACCATTTGTTGTCTGTTTGACAGGAATGCTTCTATCCAGTTATTCAGTTGTCCAGAGATACCATAGGATTTTATTTTTAGGAGTAGTTTGTCGTGTACCACTTAATCAAAGGCTTTACAGAAGTCTATGTAGATTGCGTCTATTGTTTTGCCCTGGTCGAGTTGTGTCGTCCATATGTTTTTGCAGTGTAAGAGTTGCAGATTACAGGATAGTTTTTCCTGAAACCAAATTGTTTATTGGAGAGTAGGTTATTTGTCTCTAAGTGAAGGATGATGGATTGGTTAATAATTGATTCCATGACTTTACAGGTGACGCAGCATAAGGAGATTGGCCTGTAGTTTTCAACTAGGCTTGGGTCTCCCTTTTTGAAGATGGGGATGACTGTGGCTTGTGACCATAGGTTAGGCAAGGAGCTGGTTCTGAAAGATTTTTCAAAGATTATGCTTAGAGATTTGGCTATGGCAGTGGATAGCTTTCTTAAGAAGTAGGCACATATTCCATCCGGTCCAATAGATAGAGATGGTTTTAGGTTGCGTATTGCTTTTTAACATTGTCTTCTGTGAAATCGATATGTATTAGATCATTGTTGTTATCTGTGGTACGGCTAGGAAATATTGGGCATGATCCATTGCTGTTTACAAATACTGAGCCGAAGAATGTGTTAAAGATGTTGGCTTTAATGGTGTCGTCGTTGCAGTCTTTACCATCAGGTCCTATCAAGGGAGGGATGGACCTTGAGTCTTTTAGTTTGTTGTTTACAAAATTGTAAAAAGCGCGGGTGGAATTGGTGCTTAGAAGGTTTTCCTCTTGTTTAATGTGATAATTGGTGCATTCGGTCTTTATCTGGTGGCATAGATTTTTGTATCGGTTTTTGAAATTGGCAACGTGACCAGATTTGTTTTTCCGCCAGAGTGATCTCTTTTTGGATTGAAGTTTCCTTATTGATATGGGTAATCTGCTTTTTGTTTTGTTTTGGGAGTTGTTGTTGGTACATATAGTTTGATGACTCTTTTGACTTCAAGTAAAAATATGTTATAATGGTCTTCAACGGTATTGCATCCAGTGAATAGAGATTGCCAATCAAGGGATGAGAGATCGTTGTCTATAAGATCATAGTTGCCTTTTTGAAGTTACAATAGGGGATTACATCATTGTGGTGATTTTTGTGTGGATGTATGTTGAGACAAAAGTCGATCATATTGTGGTCACTACTGGAAAAGGGTTCTTTAGATTGTATTCCGTAGATTAGGTTCAAACTGTTGCAGAAGATGAGATCGAGGCAGTTGTTTAGTCTAGTGTTGTTGGTTACTAGTTGTTCCAGTCCCAGATTTGTAATAGCATTGTAGAAGGTTGTGTGTATGATTTCAGTTGTACAATCATTTAGGGTCCAGTTAATATGAGGTAGATTGAAATCACCAAGAAGGATAAAAGGGTATGGGCAGGATGCAGCCCATGTTAGTAATGTATTTAGCTTGTTTACATGTTCGATGTCATAATCAGGTGCTCTGTAACATAGTAAGAATCGAATTGTGATATTTGAGGATAGTTCACAGATGATGGTTTCAGGAAGGGCAAACTCCTGGGTAACTTGGATATTTTTAGATGTAAGGATTTTTATAGAATATAGCAACTCCACCTCCTCGACGATTTTCACGATCTGATCTGTAAACATGATAGTCTCTTACTGTGGTAATGGAGTCGGGGAGAGATGCATTGAGCCATGTTTCACAGACAAATGTAATGTCGAAGTTAGCCATATTTAGGAGGAAGAGAAATTCAGGTATTTTATTCACGAGGCTTCTTGCATTGAGTAGTTTGCATTTAAGGCCGGCAGTAGTTGGAATTGAGGTAGTTGGGCGTGCGTGCCTAGTCTTGGGTGATGGTGGATGGGTTGAGGTAGGGTTGTGGTTGAGGGTAAAAGCTGAGTATTGGGTTGAGTGGTTTACTTTTGATACAGTCAGCATGGTAGTCAATGTACAGGTCCTTCTCTCCATTGTCTAGACGGTTTTTGAGTTCGATGCGGAGTGCACGGGAGCGGGCACGTTGCTGTATGGTTAGGTCAGGGCGGCAACGGAGGTTCTTATGGATGGTGTTGGTTTTGGCGAGTGAGTTTATAGTATAAATGAATTTACGTTTGCTTGATTCATTTTTGCAAATGACCCTGCACAAGCGTGGGGCCACAGAGCCATCTCTATTTTTGAGCTCTCGGTCAATGCGGGAAATGTCAAGTATTTCATCAGCGGAGATGGTTGATGCTTGATAATTTCTGATGATGTTTCGGACAGTTGTGATGTCATCATTGACATTGATGTCTTCTAGACCAAATAAGATGGCGTTTGGGCGTTTCCGTTCACGCTCAACGGCTTCTCTGATGAGAATTGGGATATCAATATTTGTCTGGGTTGTGTTTATTTGTGGATTGGGCTCCGATGTCCTATTAGAACAGCTTTACCTGTAACCTCTATGGGACACAAGAATTCCAAGAAAATCTTCATATTGTCAAGGGAAAAAAGCATTATAAGTGCTTTTAATACAGGTATGTTGTAACTTAGAGAGAGAATACCCAGAAATACAGTAAGGAATTTCTTCTCTTTGCTCTTCTCTGTTTCTTATAACAGAGTTCTGGATACTTTTCACAGCAAAATACTACTTGGTTGACTTACATATGTGAAATTTAATTCCTATCACTTGTCTCCTCCCTCCAAAAGGTAGGAAACAGACAGATTAACGCTAAGCCTCTTCAAGCTGTATAGCAGTTGACATACAAACATGTGTACACAAACATCACAAGCAGACACAGAGGCACTTGAACAGTAATCTGATCTTGGATGTAACAAAGCTTACTTATGCTGTCTGATTTCATTATTAGCAATCAGAGGTTTTCTTAACTTGTGTCTTTTTGGTACCATGGAAACCATCCATTATTAGAAAGAGGGATGTGACTAGTTCAAACAGATACTCCTGGGTCATTGTGGGAAATGGTATGAAGATATCAGGGACAAATGGGAGATGTGGTGCACCTACCGTGTTGAAGTAAGATATTGTTCGTCTCCCCGAGGTCACGTTTGAGATGGGCAACTATACAATTTGAATGAATGAGTGAATAAGTGAATAAATGAGAGAATGAATGAATGATTCACCTGGACTTTGTATAAGGAAACCAGTTTGAATCAGGAATAAATTATACAAGTTGATCAATGGCAATCACATTATATGTTTTAGATTTATTTAACTTTTTAAAAATTCTGTTTTTATAGAAAGCATTTGAAAAAAATGTAGGGACTGGAAAAGCAGGAAAGTACATGAATAAGAGACAGAAAGCATTTTTCCAAGTATCAGTTATAACCAGAAGTTCAGATTTTATAACATCCAAAATAAAATCATACTTACTACAGTATATGTAATTTGGCTGTGCATCAATCACAAGTTTTATCACGAAGATCCAGATTATCAGATTATATTTAACAGATTATCATTTCTTGAACTTTTGCTAATTAAGTTATAAGTCAAAGGCTTATCATCACAGTTGAATTAAATTAATATTTAAATTACATTAAATTACTATTGTCTCTCATGGAAGGGAATATCAACTCTACATTTTAAAGATACTCGTTTTTATTATTTTTATTCTTCAGAAAGTCAGCAAATTTAAAATACATACAATAATTGCTAAGTGGTAAATTTCTCAAACTGCAATGACTGGTATTTCTGAATTTTACAAAATTCAAATATAAACGTTTTTTGTTTAAACATCCTATATTTAAGCTCATCAGATAAACATCATTAAACATGCTATATTGGATTCCAAATGGCCCTATATAAGAGTAAGGATTGATAGATTTGTAACCTGTAGGATATACACATGTAATGAAAAAAAAAGTATTGTAATTGTATTGTGTATAATAACAGTATGCCTTTGTAACTTGGCTTTATTTGAAGAGCCAACAATTGTGCCTGACCGTAGAAGTTGACCATATCTGCTAATTGCTGACTTGTAGAATAATACATTTGGGAAAGCTTGTTTTAAGCTTCTGTCTCAGCACTAAATATCTGTTGTGATCTCTAGGAAGATCAGATTGAATATTTAATCCCACCAAAAATTTTTTTACTACCGATTCTGTGGGTGTGGCTTGGTGGGCGTGGCAGGGGAAGGATACTGTAAAATCTCCAGTCAGAGGTGGGATTTGCCGGTTCTCCGAACTACTCAAAATTTCAGCTACCGGTTCTCCAGAACTGGTCAGAACCTGCTGAATACCACCTCTGCATTATAGGCCTTTTGGTATCTAGTAAAAATGAAATTGGTCTGCTACGGTTTTGGTGACTAATGTTTTCTTTGGAAATTCTTCTTCTTTGTTTTATTATAACATATTATTTTCAGATGCCCTGATTCTGTTATGTAAATTTGTTTGTTCTTTTATAATTTAATAGTAAATTGCTTGAGGCATCATTAAGTGGAGATATGGTTTTAAAATGCATGAAATAAATGAAAAGAACCTGTGAGAAAGAGAGAGAAAACTATGCAGGGTCATTTTAGGTATTGCCTTCCTAAGAATGCTTTTAAGGCAATAGACTAGCATACAAAATAATTCACTATGAGTTGTTGTTGTTTTGTTAAATTCAGTATAAAAAAGAGAGTTTGCCATTCCTCCCATTTCCCTTCAGTTCATTTATACAAGATAATGTCTGAATTTAGATGACTCTATGACCAATATTAGTGCAATTTATTTTTCTTCAATATGGGGTTAGTTCTTAAAATAGGAAAATACAGAATGAGGAAAAATGCAGAAAAAGGCCGCCTATATTGAGGGCATCCTTGGTGCTCTCTAAGTTTTGTTGTTTTCCTGCAGATGTTTTGTTACCCAAATTGGGTTAACATTATCAGTGCACTTATGATGTCACCTAATTTGGTAGCAGGTAGCATCAATACTCTAATGAACTTACCTAGTTTGGGTAATGAAACTTCTATAAGAAAACAACCAAACTCAGAGAGCACTAAGGTTCCCTCTGTAGGAAGTTAGCACTCCTAGAAAATTGAAATATCCTAGGAAATATTAAAAAGGCAGAATATTTCCCCTAAAAAGAGTAGAAACTCAAGAGCAGAAACTCACCTCAGAAGCATAAGCTCACCCCCACCTTTGTTAATGGGTGGGCCATTAAGGCCTGGGCCAGAATACTTTACATAGCAAAGTTCTCCAGGTAAAGCTATAGCAATTGCTCAAAAGCCCTTTCAGTGCATCATCATCCAGCAAGGCTCAACCAAGCCTGGAACTCAGGACAACCTACAGAGTTGCCCCTGCATGGCCTCATGGGAGTCTGACAACCAATCAGAATACAAGCTCCAATTCAAATCCCAACAAAGGTTATAAAACCCAGGCACTCTCAGCACCTCAGCCTTTTCTTGATCTCTTCCTTCACCTTGAAGCATGTGATCATCCTTCCTTTTCACTCTGGAGCTCCAGGCCATGTGGTCCTCCTGTCCACCATTAAACCTTCCAAACAGCCTCCATGTTTCCAGTGTCTTTTTTCCCACTTGGAACTGAACCCAGAAGGCTATTTCTTCCAATATCTCAAAATAGGGGGCCTTTTCCTACATTCTTCTTCATTCTGTATTTTCCTATTTAAGAAATAATTAAATTGATTTTTAATACTGGTCATGGTGTCATCTAAATTCAGACATTACCTTGTATAAGGGGAAAAAAAAACCCCAACGAAGCTCAGAGGGCACCAAGGACCCCCTCATTGAAACTCTGAGCTATGAAGAATAAATATTCTATTACTGTGAAAGGGAAAATAGTTACAGTTTGGACCTGGATGAAAAGGAAATTATTTTCAAGCAATTGCAACAAAAATTAATTCAATCCCTAGGCATGACTGTGTTTGTTACAACAAAGAAACAATGAGAAGAACAGAAAAATAGAATAGTGCAAGAAAAGGAAAGTGAATTGGCTCTATTTAACTAATTTCTGTCTGAGAATGTGAAATGATTACAATGCTATTAGGCAAATTGAATGGTCTGTCTGTGTGTGTGTGTGTGTGATGGATGTGGGTGTGATTGGGATTATTTTTCTCTCTTAGCTGGAGAGGAGTTGGAGAGGATTTATTTTTCTTTTTCTTTTATTTTTCTACATTGCATTTTAACCCTTACACTACAATTTTTATCGATGTCTACTTTAAAATTGTGCTGTTTCAAGCAATAATAGCTAAATTTGGGATGGGTACAGAAAAGAGGTTCAAGGTTACAGGTACCTGATTTGTGCAAACCAGTTTAAAAAGAAATAGACATAAAAATGGAAATCAGCTTGTGGGACATGAAGTGAATTTAGCATTTGAACAGCAAATTAAGCCCACAGCATTTGGCTCGTATTTTGTGCTATATGGAGAAATACTGCATTTTATTTCAATTATTTTTTAAATGAAATATTTTCTAAACACATATCATGCCTGTGAATTTCATATACAAATTTTATTCCCTTCCATTTTGATTATGCATTTGATGCATAATCAAAATTATGCATTTTGATTATGCACGTCCAAGTATTCATCCCGAGATAAAAATTATAGTACCTTTCATGTTGATTCTTGAAACATCTGCCAGCTCCTACAGTACCCTGGGGGTGTAAACCATCAGCTCTAGGAGATCTGAACTTAATGTTTTCTAACCAATGCCTTACCTATTTTGACCTGAATTCCTTTTGTCTCCCACAGTGCTGTTTTTGACAAGCTGGACTGTTTTTTTTCCCTTTTGCATAAAGACAGATGCAAAAAAAAGAAAAGAAGAATTAACCAATTCCAACTTCTCCCTGCTCTCTGTCTTTCTTGCCATTATTGTGAACTAACCATTTCCTTGACTTTCCTCTTGTTCTTTACATATTGAAGTAAAGTTTTTGTGAGGTGTTTTTGTTTTTTGGTATTTGTTTTTTTTTGGTATTTGGTATTTGGAAGTTAAAGTCTTAGCAGATTCTGAGGTTAGCTTTTCTGATGCCATCCTTGCAGATTCAGGCTATTTGCTGGTATTCTGCTCTAGTTGGAGAATTCTGGGAGTTGAAGACCACAAGTCTTAAAGTTGGCAAGTTTGGAGATCTCTGCTCTAGTTTCTGCCTCTGTCTTTTGGATGCTGTGTATGTTGGGAACCTATATGATCTTCCACTTGTTGCAGAGCTTGTTTCCCAGTTGTTGTTTTAAAGTCCATCATTACCACAGTGTTATGTTTCCTGGAACCTCAATTAACTTTGAACGGTTGGGTAGCCTCTCTACATACCTATAAAAACATCATTTCTTTTTCACTTAATATTCATCCAAAATTCCAAATGTTTTCAAGGAGGCTTTCATCCTTGGTATCATGTATTTCTGTACAGGTGTTGTCATTATTTTTTTTTACATATGATGCAGTTCCTTCTCCTCTTTAGTTGGGTCAGTCTCTCTTGAACAAATTATATCCCTCTAGTATAGTTCAGTTTGGGGAAGAAGAGGTGATAATACCTGAACTTCTAGCCTGCCTGTTGTCCTCCTGATCCTTTCATGATGTCTTTTTAGTATAGCTGGCCTCTATTTAGTTTTGTTGTTGTTCATTAAATACATGGGATAGTGAGGCAAATCTAGCCACCTTCAACAATTAACTTAACTATGTTCATCCCTTTCTCAAATGCTACACATATGGCGCACACAATTTGCTGAAGACACATTGTGCCGTTGATGCTGTGCACGCCATTGGGTGGAATTTCATGTCCCTATGCATGCGTTAGTCTTTAGGATGTTTTGTTAGAAGCCCAAAGCCTCACCCTGTCTGTTTGCCACCCAGAATTACTGAAGGAAACAACAGAGCTGACTTCAAAGAGAGCAGGGTTTCTGTTCACCAGGGGTTCAAGACCAGTAGAGGGTCTACTGCTCTCCCAGTGGCTTTCATCTCTCTTTGCGTGGAGTCCTTAAGAAGGTCTGAGCGCAGCCATGGAGAATTCAGTGAGCTTCCCTGAAAGACTACTTAATCCCACCCCCAGACCTAGTGATTTACGGATAATTAAAAAAAAAAAAAAGCAGCAGCAAGATTATTTGCTCTCTTAATTGTTGCCCAAATTGTTGTAGCATTTTCTTCATACAAGCCCATCCATATTTCATGTTTAATGCAGCATTTGACAAAAGGAACAATGCCCAGTAAAGAACCTAAATATCCAGCTTGGAATTGTTTAAATGTGTTTGTGGGTTGCAAGGGCATTAGAGAAGGCTGCAGAGAACGTTTGGGAGAATATGAAGGGATTTTAATTCCTCTTTGAATTCCAGAGTTGGTTTCAGAGTGGGAGGATGAAAAACAGGGGAATGCTGAAAACGTCTTTATTTGGCATACTTGTTGGCTTAATTCTTAAAGTTTGATGCCATGTAATAGAAAAGAAAATTAAGGATCATTCAGAAATATTTTTAAGGTTTATTGGAAACAGAGCTGTTTGAACTGCTTGACCAAGCTTGATTTTTTAAAAAAATCAAAAGAGCAATATGAATAGGTGGCACTACAAAGGTTTGTGATTCCATTGCTTTTATCCAGATTTTTAAAGAAATAATTGGGGCCAGTTCACCAACCTTGGAAGTTAAGCAGAGCAGTGCCTGATTAATATTTGGATAGGGGGCTTTTAGGGGACACCATGGCTATGCATGAGACCACAAAGTTAAAAAAAAGAATGCCTCAAAGCAGTGCCAAACCACTTGTGCATTGCTGCCAAGAAAAATGAATTTATTTATTATACAATAAATTATAGTCAGTCTCCTTCAGCAGGGGACTCAGGAGAGTTTATAACTGAAACAAAAAATGAAGATACTAGTCAGACCTAACTTCTTATTATTCCAGCAACCCTTACAGTATTTGCAACTTTGTGCACCATGGAACAATAGTGTTTAAATAGCAATAGCACTTAAATTTATATACTGTTTCACAGTACTTTACAGCCCTCTCTAAGCGGTTTACAGAGTCAGCCTATTGCCCCCAACAATCTGGGTCCTCATTTTACCCACCTCGGAAGGATGGAAGGCTGAGTCAACCTTGACCCCTGTCAGGATCGAACTTCTGGCAGTGACAAATCTTGGTGTCCCCCTTCCTTTGTACATACTGTACAAACGAAGCCAAGCTTAAGGCTACATAAAAGTTTTTGTGGGGCCCCTTTGGGCCTGGTGCCCTAACATACACCACTGCTTGGGGGGGGGTCATTCTTTTTCACAGGTGGCATGATGGTTTCATTTATTTACAGGGCTTACAGGCCACTCACATCCTAACCAACTACTTGAAAAGACGAGAAAGTACATTTTCACACACACCCTTCTCTAGGTAATTTCGTTGGCTGGGCTAAATCTGGGTGGGAAAGATTGTCACATCCTGAAACACAGCAATGCAGGGCTTTAAAGGGGAACAGCCAGCACTTTGAATTGATCCTGAAAGCACTGGTGATGTTATTTAGTTAGGGTAATGAAACATCTTCAAGAAAACAAACAAGCTCAGAGAGCACCATGGGCCCCTCCTGAAAGCAAGACCATAGTCAACAGTGTGTTCACGAAGAGCCCAACTTACTTTGAGGAAGATTTTATCAGGAGATGCAATACGACACAGTATGTGGATTATATGCAAGGTACTGTGTTATCCAAATAAGTATTTCCCAGTATTATAGCTCCCTGATAAATGCATTGATTACGACTAAAATCATTGGCCCACACTTTCAGGCACAGGTGAACCCAGGAAATCTGTTGCATTTTTTAGCCAGTTAAATCCAGGGGAAGGATGGTTGTAAGATCTATAGCAGGGGGTTTCAAATCTTCTCAGGCTTTGGAAGCTTAGTTGAAAAAAAAATTTTTTTTTATAATACATTTTTTACTTTTATACAATCATTCCATCTTCAGTTGAACAGTGTGTTGTCTGGGTTACAAGCATCTTTGTTAAAAAAATAATCAAAGTTATAACATCCTTCATGACATATTCTGCATATTTAACACAGTAATATCCACCTATTAATTATACTAATTAATTATACAATATTAACATGGTAATATTCAACATGTTAGCGATCATATTAGCTTTCCACTTTTAACACATCATCTTTATTTTGTTTCCCTGTTACTAACTTCCATTTCTATTATTTAACCATTGATAGAATAAATCCCATGCCATATAATATTCAGTTTGCTCTTTCTCTTTAAATGCCAACGTTAATCTATTCATTTCTGCACATTGTAGTATTTTCCTAATCACATTCTCACCTGTGGGTATCTCTTCACTCTTCCAATTAATTCCAGTTAAATTCAGGGGATGGATCAGAGGTGGTATTCAGCAGGTTCTGACCAGTTCTGGAGAATCGGTAGTGGAAATTTTGAGTAGTTCGGAGAACCGGCAAATCCCACCTCTGACTGGAGATTTTACAGTATCCTTCCCCTGCCACGCCCACCAAGCCACGCCCACAGAACCGGTAGTAAAAAAAATTTGAATCCCACCACTGGGATGGATGGTTGTAAGATCTATAGCAGGGTGTTTCAAATCTTCTCAGGCGTTGGAAGCTTAGTTTTTTTTAAAAAAATCTTAGAACCTCCAATTAGCTGTAATGTTAGAAAAATTGCTTTAATCAAGTGATTTCCCCACCTCCCCCTTCGAGGTCCCCTCATAAAACATTCACAAAATTCTAGGTTTTCACAGAAAAAAAAAGATTGAAAGTCCCTGGCCTGTTGCACAATTCATGGCCCAAAATGTTTTACTCCCCCCGCCACCCCTTAGCTGTTTATATGAAGGCAGATAATTTTGAAACTTTTTTTAAAATAACATATTTTTCCCCCTCTCAGCCTTGCTCAATTTGCTATTGAAGTCAGTTTTTAAAATACAGCCCTCTCCATGTGTCAGCCAGAAGCCTTTGACATAAAAAGGCTTTCTTTTTCCTCTTCCTTAGACATATACATTTCTGGAGGGAAGGCAGAGGTGGTATTCAGCAGGTTCTGACCAGTCCTGGAGAACCGGTAGCGAAAATTTTGAGTAGTTCAGAGACCTGGCAAATCCCACCTCTGACTGGAGATTTTACAGTATCCTTCCCTTGCCACGCCCGCAGAAACGGTAGTTAAAAAAAAATGAATCCCACCACTGAGCGAAGGGATCATAAGACAAATCCTGGAGGATGCGGGTTGGTTGCCTTCAGAAAGAGATGGTTACAGAAGACTAGAAGGACCCAAAACACTGCCTTACAGAGCAGTTCAGCAATGGAACAGACTACCTTGGACTTACCTTCACTGGAAGCATTCATTCAGAGGCTGGTTGCCATCTGTCAGGAAAGCTATAGTAGTGGATTCTTGCACTGAGTTAGAGGGGTTGGGCTACAATGACCTTCAAGATATCTTCCAATGCTTACATTTTATGATTCTATGATTTCAGGGAGAAGCAACCACGTAAGTAGGGACATGTGAAAAATGTTCTTCATTTCATGTTTCATGCAAACATGCTGAGCTAGTGGATGGATCATGATACTGCATGTACCCAGCTGCCGTGAAATTCATCTCAGTGTTCAGGGTCTTGGTTATTGGGTGACAATTCTCTCTAATCATAGTAACTCTACAGATCTGTTAAAATGAAAATTATTTCTGAATGTTCATGTGAGTTTAATATTGTATATTTCATGAACATCATTTCATTTTTTTATTGAAATGTTTTGTATTTTCTATTGGTAAAGTAGCAGGGATACTATAATAAGGAGATCATGAGGAACAGCATATTTATCTGCATTGAATTCTGAATAAATGGATGCTAAATAGTTGCTTGCTCCCTTCCCTGGTCATTATGTTGGCCCTCTTCCCTTCCAAAACAATTTTAATTGACAAAAGGGGAAACATTGGTCATAAGTTGAATGAAATAAATTATATGCATGAAACTGCATGAATCTACATTGCATGAGAACCCATTTGACATAGTGGTAAGGTGCTGGATTAGGAATGGTGACGCCATAAGTTCTAGATCTCCCTTAAGCTGGCTATGTGATTTTGGAATAGTCTCACGCTCTCAGTCCAACCTAGTTTGCAGGATGTTTGTAGAAGGAGGGAGGATTAGATACCACCCTGAGTTCTATGAAGACAGGATATCAATCTAATAACATTTTTAAAATTGCTATTTTAAAAAAGGAAAAAGTGAAAAGCTGAACGAATCATTGACCTAGTTTTCAGTGGATTTGATATGAAATTGCTGGAATTTTTTTTCCAGTAGGCAGTGGTGAATCCTATAAAACAAGTAAAAAGAACATGAGATATAACTCTTGTGTTAGCACTGAAATTCCTTGGGTTTGGGTACTTTTTTTTGAAAACCACCTTTTGGTTAGGGAACAGACAATTAAACTGCAAAAGATTAAAATCTAACTTTTCAAGCATCCAATTGCAGCCTCCCTAATCAAATTCCAGGGAGAGGAGACAGCCAAAGCAGAAAAGGTAGAATTTTAAAAAACTTTGAATGAATTCTGTGCCTTACTATTTGGGGATTTTAGCTGATTGCAGACAATTACAAATTGCCTTTATTGCACATTTATCAGACATGATGGGAATGTCACCTACCTTGGCAGGCATTCTCCAAGCCCATTTTTGACAGTTTTTTATCTTTCTCCTGGAGGAAGCACCATGTGACCCCTGCAGAAGGTCAACAACTTAATTATCCTACTCAAGACAAAGCCACTCTGTGCACAGGAAATGAAAGAGGTACTTTGAAAAGAAAGACATTTCCCTCTCTTGAAAGAAATGAAACTTACACAATCCCATATTCTTTTCATCCTGAACAGACCTCCTGACTGGATGCTAACTGATGTGGATCATGGAAAGAAAGGAAATCCAGGGTCCCTTCCTGTCTTTTAGAATACAAGGACTGCAGCCTGGTGAATCTGTTTGGAAAAACAGTCCTATAAAAGGGCTTCATAGAAGGGCAAACTCAGCCATCAGAGGAGCCACCACACAAACAAAAGTAATCAAGAAGCCAAACTAATATTACTGCGGGCACCTGTCTGGCATGAGTTGAGGCACAT
Source organism: Notechis scutatus (assembly GCF_049901735.1). Taxonomy (NCBI): domain Eukaryota; kingdom Metazoa; phylum Chordata; class Lepidosauria; order Squamata; family Elapidae; genus Notechis; species Notechis scutatus. The sequence goes on along the minus strand of NC_142009.1, from coordinate 150,398,493 downwards.
AAACAGTTGTAGGAAAGAAGCAATTTTTTAATCTCTTCCCTTGTCACTAACAATAGAGAAATGCACAAGAAATGATGAAAACAGCACTGGCTTATATTAATGGGCCATAGGAAAGAAACCACATGTTACAAAGAAGCGCATTAGGTGACACCAAGAAAATTAAAAGTAACTTGGTTGATGGACTTTCTTTGGCACATTTTAGAAATACTGACTTTGTACAGTAGCTTTTACTTGCCATTATTTCTTGCAAAGCCAAGATTGAGTCCAAATCCAGTTATAGACAATGAAGGCAAAGGGTGAGCTTGTTTGCCTGCTTATTACTTACTTACTTACTTACTTACTTACTTACTTACTTACTTATGTGGCAATAAACCCATGGCTCCAATACCTTTATACCTAGCATCCCAACTATATACAAGGAAAAGTTGGCTTATAGTCAAGGCCATATACAGGGGAGATGAGAGGGCGATATAGCAGATATGAAAAAAGATGGAGCTTTATTGCCATCACCTTTTTGAGCTTTTACTACCCTTGAAGATGTCCCTGCCTATAAGCCATCTGTCACAAAGATCTTGAGTGCTCCTTCTGGTGGGATGTAAGCTCCTGTGAAAAGCAAGAAATGGAGGAGTCTGAACAAGCTTTTTTTCACGCCAATACTCTAGTTCTCGAGATTCCTGAGACGAGTTGTGAAATTTGCAATAGAGAGATACAATCAAAATTGGAGGGAGAATTGCTGTTTAACAGGCTAATTCTTTCTATGGTTATTGGCCAGGTTTGCTGACATCCTCAGAGATAAGATCAAGACAGTTTACAAACACGGGGGGACGGACCAGATTATTTCAACTGCAATGTGTCCAGTTAAACTTCATCTTTTCTTCAAAGCCTGTAGCAGAGGAAGAACAAATTGTTCTGATGGTTTCAATAGTTTATAGTTGTTATTCAGGCTCTCATGTTTCTAAAATATACAATCAAAACCAGACTTCCTCATCTTGGCACCCTTTGAACATATTGAGACCACTCTCAGATTCTTACCCCATATGGTCCAGCAGGCAGAGCATTCTGGTGCTTGTAACTCTAATCCCAGTCCTAAGAAGGGATTGCTCTAAACCAGGAGCAGCCCACCGTTTGGTATCCAGCAATACACCTTTTTTTGTGAGCTACAGGTTGAAGGCAAGGAAACCCTTGTTTGTTCACTTATTTATGAAGAGTGCTCTCTTGTGCATCATGGCAGAATTAGAGTGTCTTCCCATCTCTTGTTTTGGATGAGGAGTTGAGATTTTTCTTTTTTCTTTTAAGAAGTCAAATTAGGATTTAATTTCACTTTGAGCTTTTCTTCCTCAAAAATAGGGGGAATTGGTGAGCTTCTGGAGAAGGCATGGCAAACTGAAGATGACTGCAAAAACTGATGACCACAGCAAAGACCAAAGAACCAGTGAGTAGATTGGTTTCTTGGAATGAAATAAGGAGAAGACAGGGGATCACTCTCATGTGCTCCAGATGGCTGTTTCTCATGAGGAGACCACAGGACAATAGTTTTCTGTGGGTTGGAGTGCCATGAGACAATGGGAATAATCATCTTGCCAGCAGCTGCAGCATAGACTTTTAAAGGATGCTAGATTCACAAACTACACTTTCCACTCACTTTCAGAAATGGCTAATTAACTACTTTTAAACTATTAGAGATCTTCAGAATGACAAGTTTGAAAATGCTGGAGGAGACTGCCTTTGATCATGAACAAAAGAAAATTTTAATTATAAGGATAAGAATGTAAGAAGACTGAAATAAACAGCAAAAAGCTAATTCTGATCTTAGAAAGTTATAAACCAAGGGTGTCAAACTCAAGACCCGTTGGCCAGATGCGGCCTGCAATGTGGTTGGATCTGGCCCATGGGGCCGTCCTGGTCTACTGAATGTGAAGAGGAAAGCTCAGGCCAGTATAGCTTCAGCCCGGTCTACCTGATGTGAAGAGGAAACATGCCAGTAGTTTGGGGAGTGGTGTCATGCTAATCACGCCCACCCAATTTGCCATGCCCCCCACAGCTCTGATGCGGTCCTCAATGAAATTGAGTTTGACACCCTGTTATAAATGGATTAAGGGTCTAAATAAAATTGGAACACTGAAACTTTTGCAATAAGATTTTGGAATTATAAAAAAATAAACAGCATCTCTTGGGAAATAATTTTTGTTTTAGTTTTTTGGGATATACAAAAATAGCAATTTTATGATTTCAAAACTGGACACTAGAGTGGACTAATGCAGCGGTCGCCAACTGGTGGGCCGCGAAAATTTTGGTGGGCCGCAGAGAAATCTCATCCCCAGAGCACCCCACCAAAGCAATTAATCCAGGCTGCTCAGCCCACATGGCCCGCGGGAACCCTCCCCGCCCACTCACTCCTTCCCCGGCAAACTTGTCTGCTAAGTTGCTATTTTTCCTTTTTCCAACCATCACCTGTTCTGCTGTGCCGGGAGATTTTAGATTAACTAGGAAGCAGGAAATGGTTGAATTTCTTGCTTTCTAGCTAAGCAAGAACCTCCCTTAGGACTGAAGGTTTGCTTGCAAGCAAATTCAGTGCAGACTCACGGCAAGCAAATTTGAGAGACTGAGCTAGCCGATGGCAGATAGATAGATCACTGAATGATTCTATGAGCAACTCAATCTGCCTGCTTTGCCTGATTTTGAATGAAAGTTGCTTTTTTATATAAAAAATTCAATATTTACATACATGGTGTGTTGTGAGTTAATTTTGTGAGTTTGCTTGCAAGCAAATTTTATGTGACAGACTGAGCTAGCCAATGGCAGATAGATAGATTTCTGAATGAATCTGTGATTCTGTGAGCAACTCAATCTGCCTGCCTGCTTTGCCTGATTTTGGGTAAAAGTTGCTCTTTTTTTTATAAAAAAAACTATTTATATATTTATAATATTTACATTCAAGCCACGCCCAGCCAGTCACATGACCACCAAACCACACTCACAAATTAGGCCACACCCACAGAACCAGTTAGTGGTCCCTGGGATCTAAAATTATGAGTTTGGTGGTCTCTGAGGTCCAAAAGGTTGGTGACCTCTGGACTAATGTTTTTATGTAGAGGAAAGATTTACAAATCTGTTGCAAAACATTTTAACAATGAAAATATTGAAGGAGTCTTTTGAATAATGGAATCAGATAATAGCATATCCAAAATATCAATAATTATGTCTGCTTCTATGCATAGTACAGTTATGTCTAAAAGAAATGATTGAAAAATGACAGGTGTAGAACATATTTTGTCTGACAAGGTAGAGCTGGTTTTGAGAGATTTACAACTGAAAGGCCAAGAGAATGATTTTAAAAAAGGATGTTTCACTGGATCCGGTTTGCAGATAATACAGCAAGCCCTTCCTTAAAAAACAAATTTCTTCCTTTGTGCAAGGTAAGTGAACGGCATTCCTAAGTACAATTTATTTTCTGTAATTTTTTTTAAAAAAAGTTTGACCCAACAGCAGTTGCACCATTTTAATCCATGCTATGCCTTTCAGGTATGTAAGTGTTCCTTTCAATTCCTTTGCCACTCTCTGTCCAGGTTGCTCATGTTAGATACATGAATGGCAATTAATTTATTCTCAAACAACTGTTGCCTGAACAACTGGGATAAAACACTACTCTAATGACATGCTTTGTAAAAGAAGACCATTCCTGCTCAGTTCTCTTGAACCAAGAGCTCTGTTCCAGATAATGGTGAAAGAGGAAAATTGGACAAGGTAATGCACTCTACTGAGATACTAGACAGAGAGAAGGGCTATATTGAGATTCATTTAAAGAGAAATTCAAGGTGCTTTTATTAAGTTTTATTGAAGAATTTTATATAATAATAAAAATGGTTCAAATGTAAGAAAAAAAAAGTACAAACAGTGAACAGGTAAAGAAAAACTATATAATGAAGCGGATTTCACCTAATAACTTTTGTTATACAAAAAGTAAAGCGAAATGGATCTCACCAGGGGAGAAATAAATTTGTCCTCTTTCAGATTCCATCATAATACCCTTTTTAATCATCCAACCCATAAACCACCAATTTGAGGAGGAGCCAAGATGGTAACAAACTAGCAGCTCCTGAAATAAGCTCCCACCCTGTCACTTCTCTGATTCAGTCCTATGGCCTAAAAATGTAACCCAGAGCCCAGTAAAGAAACTAGGCCAGCGCCAGTAATGATACTGGCGGTCCATAAACCCAATACAGCAGAGAAACAGATGAGGATTGACTCCTCTTTCCCCGCCACTAAAAATGAGAGCAACAGAACTATAGCTTCAGGAACTCCTTTGCCCGCAAAGATTACGACAATACAGAAGCCAGTAATAAGACAAGTCCCCTGCCTGATCATCCAAAACTTCAGCCCAAGTTACTTATTGGAGCAGGATGGTAATGGAGGTAACTTTCTGGAACAAGTCTCCTGCATTTATTCATTCTATAAGGTCTGCCTTTTGTCTGCAGAAAACTTGCTCTTCGTTCTTCGTTGGCTAAGTGACATTTCAGTCAAGGTGGACTGAAGCTGGACAAGCCCTCCATCTGCAAAATCTCTAATCAGGGGAGTGGGTGGGTTTAAAATGGCAACAGAAGCAGCCTTTCCCACATCAATAGTGTACCCAGAAGCTGCCAATCACCACCGTGTACTCCAAAAGAAGCAGTTCCTGCTAGAAATCCATCAGAACGCTCATCGATGAAACAGGTGAGACTATTGTGACCTTCCTATCTCAGCTCTGAAACTGTCAAAATAGAACGATTGATTTAAAAGATTTTCACTACTTACCCAATTCAAGAAATTTTAAGCGCATATTCCTGGATTTAAAACAATCGTCTCTGCCCACCAGACTCACACAAATGAGTGAGTTCTTGTGGCAGACTCAGCACATCCAAACTGTTAAAACCCCTAAGGATGAGTTAGTTCGTGACCTCATCACTAGGAAAGGGACAAATGATTGTGACTCTGCAGATAATAACCATAAAAATATACAGCTAAAAGGTAGTAAATCTGCCACACTTGCCAAAACTAAGGAGGCTAAGCAAACTCCAAGGAGGAAGGAAACTAAATCTATAAACTCAGAACTCATTAATGGGAGGAAGCTAGCAGACATCAAAACAATTCTGACATACCCTCCCAGTGTTGGTAAGTGATATGGAAATCCAGCAATGATAATAATACATCTGCCCCGTTGAGGTGCTCATCTTCAAAATCGTCTCATACCGCAGCCTCTGCTTTGCCTTGGACACCAAAAGCTGTTAGCACACTATTCTGACTTCTTCTTCACCAGTAACTATGTTAGTGATATTGACAATGATTTCCCTGAGATTAATACTCCAGAATATCCAGGGATATCCCAAGGAAATTGTCTCCTCAGCTAAGCATTGCAGAAACTGTCGGGCTACAAAAACCAAGAAAGGCACATGGTGATTCTTCCAAATAGATTTATTGCTCCACACCTATAGACAGAATCTTGCTGAACAGAAACACCCAGAAATCTATAGGAAGCATATACTATGAAAACAATTAGGAAGGAGCTGACGTCACCCATTTTCTTTCACACAAATGATCTGAACTGAGCTACCTCTTATCTACCGCTCCCTATACATTTTTGGGGGGCTCTTGTTTTTATATATCCTTTTAATATTTTTAGCTCTTCAAAATTTACTTGTTTGTATCCTACCTTCTGTTTGATTTGAATCGCCACTTCCGTTTCCCCCCCATTTTCAGCAAAAATAAAAAAGGATTTCCAGGCACAAACAAAAATACTTGTTGCTTCTTCCCTAATCAAACAAGTCAGTTTTTCCATTTTTGAAAATGTTGACATTTCCCCCAGAACTCCTCTGTAATGTATATTTCTGAGCTATCAGATTTTTAAGCAGTTTCGTTGGGTTTTTCTTTGCTTGAGTTTTAATATATTTATTTTAAAATATTCCCCTCTTTGAAGTTCTTTGGAGTGTGCGTAATCCTTATGAAAATCTGACAAGTTTTAGGGTCCAAGTATATTAAAACAGAGATCTTCGTTTCCAGCTTTGAAAACTGTTAGCTGAGGACAGACTCTTGGACAGACAAAGGACAGACAAAGCTGAGGACAGACTCTTGGCCTTAATAGTTTTCTCCTTCTGAAACTGCTTTGGTTTAACAATTATGATCCTCTGTTATCTTAAGTGAGATGAGTGTGCACTAAAGAAAAGAAACTACTTAGCTTTGGCCAATCATTAATTTTTCCCCAATAGGTTTTCTGGCCAATTTTCTTCTGTTGCACCAAATAACGCTCTTTTGATCTGATTTTATAATTGCTGTATTTTGACATTTTAAATAATATTTCCCGCTTCCAAAACATTGGAGGCAAGGGGCAAAGTAAAATATTTTAGGAAGATTGGCCAAAACCCTCAGTGCATTTCAGATGGCCTTGATACATTTCTTTATCCTAGATCTTTTTTTTAGATAGTACTTCATATAATTTGATGTTGGAATAATACAAACTAATCTGTCCATCCATTTCTGCATTAGTACCAACTTACATGTCCCCCTGTGATTAAGATGGGAACCCATCTATAATTCTCTGCACTCTTACTTGTGGCTCTGTAGTCCTCTTGAGACCATGGTACTGTTGAACATCAGGCTAAAGAGGCATTTTTTTTTCAGTTGACTTCCCTCTCACCTGTTTTTGGTGGTCTTATCAGGCAAAATACATTGATTTTGAATATGTTAACTCAAGCAAATAAAAAAATGATGTCACTGCATTTGTAGAACCTTTTTAGTGCTTTCAGTAGCTCAGAAAGCTAGATTATAGTTACAACCCAGAAGAAGCTGCCTCAGGGGTGGGATTCAAAATTTTTAACAACCAGTTATGTGGGCATGGCTTAGGTGGTGGGCGTGGCTTGGTGGTCATGTGACTGGGTGGACATGGCTTGGTGGTCATGTTATTGGTTGGGTGTGGCCAACTCAATATCACTCACATCGAGGCACGCATCTCCTCGCCTGGCCTCTCATGACTGTGGGGATGCTGCAAAAGTCATAAGTGTGAAAAATGGTCATAAGTCACTATTTTTAGTGCCATTGTGATTTTAAATGGTCACACCACACAAGCAAAGTACCAGCAAAGGAGGGGGGGAAAAACCTCCAGAGATGTTCCTGAGAGAGAAATTCTAGTCCTGCCAAGAATGTAATAAGGGTTAACGGAGAGGCAGTTTCTGTAAGCAACACCAGCATGTTTCCTTCCTGCCTTCCTTACAGGATTAGGCCAGTAATTTCTTCTAACAACCGGTTCTCCGAACTGCTTAGAATGTTAACAACCGGTTCTAGCGAATAGGTGCGAACTGGTAGAATCCCACCCCTGAGCTGCCTTATGTGCTAATTTCCAAATGGAAGTGAGAAGCATTTGATTCTGCTATTAAATTACAGATGTGAAAATTAGCGCAAGTCAGAAAAAATTAAGGTGAAAACAGCAAAACCAGATAAGACAACTGTTTTTAAGTTCACCATTACGACTATCATGTGAATGGCCATACTGCACATGGGAACAACAAAATCAGATGGCTCTACCAACAAACTTCAGAACGCATTCAACACACATTTCTTCTGCTTCAGGCAGCATAACTATGTACAGCACTAAACCAGAGTCCTGCTTTCTTTGATCATGATCAGAGAAGCTTGCTCTTTCCAGCATCTGCTCTTAGTAGGCTGTTCCAAGTATAGAAATACAGTGAAACAGGCAAAAGCAAATTGCTAGCGGCTGAAGAGAATTGTGGAGGAAAAGACACCGAGAACAGGGTCTTCGGGAAATTTTTATAACACTTTGTAGAACATAGTTTCTTTGTTAACATATGGTCATTCATCAGGGGCAGATTGGTCCTGAGTCATTGTGCCAATTTTTTTTTTTTAATGACCAAGAAATGAACCAACTTCAAGTATTTTAAAAAACACACAAAAACATCCTTTATTTTTATACAGCAGTTTTAGTATAATGCACAAACATGGGCCTGTTTAGTGTTTCTCAAGTTCATTTGCCAATGTGAACAATCATACAACACTGTACAATTCGCTCCCCTTACCCTCCTATACTTGTGAAGCAGAGATCTGCTATTCTGGAATGCACCGTGCTCCATTTTTAACACTGTAGCCCCACTGAACTTTATTAACTTGAATAACAAGAAGGGACCTCAAAACTAATCAGCCTTGCTTTATCCTCAAAGCTGCTTTACCAAGCAAGGGAATCCCATACTGTAATTGGTATTCCACAATTTAATTGTTCAGTTCTTAAATCTAATGTTGCAGCTGTGTTAAATGGATACCACAGCTTTTTAAGAACATGAAAGTAAAATACATCTGTGAAACAGAAAGCCGAGCCATCTCTTGATCAGACATGTTTACAGTATCATGAGACTTTCGAATGGTTTGTATCTCTCTCAAAAGTGATAGAAATGCCTTTCAACCAGTTATCTTAGAGTATGTGTGTATGTGTGTATAGCTATCTGAGGCCTTAATTGTTGAGACTGGACAACAGTGGTATATTCACATTAGTCCTGGCTCCTTCATCATTTGGTGAAACAGAAATGGAATCCTATCCACTTGTTCCTTTAATCTCCAAATGCTGTTTTCAAATCAACTGGTCATATTTTAAAACAGTTAATAATTTTAGCCTCATGAAAAAGATGGGTGCAGTATATCAACCTTCCAGAAAAGAACATTCAGTGTGGTCTCCTATAAGTAATAAGGTAAAACGGATAGTTCTTTCAACTTGAAGGCAGCAGTCACAAATGCTAAGGTCTTTTAGAATTATATTCTGTAATAGCCTGAGTGTTTCAAATCAGCAGCCTGCTTACTGAGCAAACAAATATTCATGGAGAAAGAAGTGTCTTACAAATGACATCTGCTTTTTTTTTCATACTGAAAAGCTTAACACATTGCAAATGGGAAAGCGAAATGGTTATTAAAACTGTGTGTGACAACTCTAAAAACCTATCTGAAAATTAAATAAGTAATCCTCCTTTATGAAATAATTCAAATAATTCAACAATGTTGAATCTGAATTGACACTGTTTTGGCTTAACTTTATCAATTGAAATATAAAACAATTTTTTTAAAAAATACCAAGCAGCAAAGATGAATTGGTTTTTTTTTCCCCCTTTACTCAAAACTTTCTAACAATAATACTTAAAGTTACACAAAACCATGAAAGACCACTGATTTACCCCTGAATCAAGCTCCGGTTTACTCAGTATGTTGAAGAATTTCTACTTGATGGGGATTTTTTGCCTAAATCCTGTTGAGCTGCATTAGAGATACACCTCTTCTATAAATAAGGGCCAATTTAACAAGATAACTTTGTTTTCAGCTATTGTATTACATTCCAATTCATTTTTAAAAAGTGTTCTCATAATTAATTTTTTTTCTAACTCTGCTCTTAAAACAGCAACAAGAGCTGCATAATAGCAACTGATCTAGCAGTTAAAGTCTTTGGGGTCTAATAATAATAATAACAATAACAATAATACTTGTGTTTCCTTGTGAGAGAACCGCAACAATATTCTAGTCCTTTGCAGACAGAATTCAATCTGGTTAAAAACAGACATAAAATGCTTCTCTTGGATTAGGTAACGGTGAAGCAAAACCTGTTCTTAGAAAAAGAGAAATGCATTCCTATTGTTGAGATCCCCATCTCCTCCTTGTAACATCATTACGGTTTCTCCATGGGAGGGAAACTTAATCTTCAAGTTCAAAGCTCGTTTCATCATACAATTCAGGACGAGATGACTTAGCGTGCCGGGAATATTTCAGACACAAAAAATCACCCAGTTCATCTAGAGCGTTCAGGACCTGAAATGCAATGTCAGTGTATTAGAAAGGGCATACTTAGCGTTTTTAAAAAGACACACACACAAAAAAAAGACACATACTATTTTAGTATGGCATTTAATGTTGAACTATTATGAAGAACTCATTTTTTTCAGAGGTTCTACATAAACCATGCATTTACAAGTTTCTTGTGGTTTCTGAGAGCTGCTTCTATCATCTTGATGAAGTCCAACAACCTCCCCTGGATTAGAAGAATTTTGCATGGTTCTGGTCTTGATGCAAAGGCATAGTTTTGAAAAGGGTGATAAGGTCTCTGCATAAGCACAACACATATCCAGAATATTCTTTGTGTGGGTGTACTAGAATAGAATAGAGCTGGAAGGGACCTTGGAGGTCTTCTAGTCCAACCCCCTACTCAAGCAGGAGAACCTATACAATCTCAGACAAGTGGTAGTCTAATCTCTTCTTAAAAACCTCCCATGATTTCTGAAGGCAAACTGTTCCACTGGTTAATTGTCTTCGGTGTTAGGATTCCAGGTTGCTTCTCTCTTTGATTAGTTTCCATAACTTTTCTACATACTATTTCCATGACTTTATTTTCCTTTATCTGCCTTTTAAGCAGCATTAACATGTTTGGGAGGAAGAAACATTATATGAGTATGTGTTTAATCTTGGCATTAAACTAAATTAAATACATCTGAAAAAGGATTAGCGTACTGCACCATTATAAATCAAAGTACACACCTATCTTACTGAGCACTTACTGAGTTATTGAGGATTTTTCCTGACAGAGAACATTCTGCCATATTGCTAGGCTGTGGCTGAGGTAGGCTGAATCTGGATCAAGATAATCTAATAGGGAGGTGGCGTTTTCCATAGAGAAACTTTTTATGCAGGCATTCTAGATGGTAAGGAGGAGGAATACTGGAGGGTCAGCACCCTTGCTTGGCTCTACCTGGCTTCCTACAGGATCGGTGCCTTCCCTCCAGGAGGCATGATTCTGTTCCCTCTAATCATTTTTTTGCTCTGGCCACCATAGCAGACAGAAGCTTTAGAATAGAATAGAATAGAATAGAATAGAATAGAATAGAATAGAATAGAATAGAATATTGGCCAAGTGTGATTGGACGCACAAGGAATTTGTCTTTGGTGTATATGCTCTCAGTGTACATAGCAGAGCGGGGTTTCCCCCCCCCTTTTTGTTCTTTTGGTTGAATGAGGACATTGGTCTTAAGAAAGTGCAACCATGTGTCTCCCATAAGGTCAAATAGTTTCTGTAACACACATGAGGAAGTAAGTATAGAGACAAAGGAAAGAAAGATGGACAGGAAGGGAAGTCTGGCCTAGTTGGTTGAGTAATTTTACCTGCCATCCTGTAAAAGGACTACTGTGGGAATAGTAATTTGAAAAGTGACCTTTATTGTGGTGCTGTAATCCTAAAGGAATACAAACTTCCGTTTTTCTTTAAAACATTATATGTCTATAGAATTAATTTTTAAAAATTACAAATACATTTCTGGTGACCCTTTTTTTTGAAAAATGTTGGTTCATGGATACTTTATTCTTGCTTAAAAGACAGAAGGAGAACATAACCAGGAGGTCTATGCAGATAAATTTGAGAAAACTCTTCTTATATCTTTCCATTTTAGGAAGGGAATAATGATGACTGAGATATTTTAAATTAAGTTCATGTCATAGCTCAACAGTGTTTTTATAAAAAATGGTTTAGTTAGGTTTAAATACAGAGAAAGTATGAAAAAGCAAAGGAAAAAAAATAGCCATACTGTGTCCAAACACTCTGGAAAAATTATATGGTTATAGTAACATTTTTTAAAAAGTTACAAATCCTTTTTTGTGGCCAAAATATGTGCTTGTCTTCCACACAAAAATAATAGCCCAGTTAGGTCATTCCTATTGATTCATATTCAGGGTTCTTTTATTTTCCAATTACTGCAGAGAACAGGTCCTGCCTGTCTCTAGCAAACATAAAATTCTTTAATAGGCCTTATAATACATTACAGCTCTTTAATGCGTGGTCTTTTCCAATTTTATTAAACATATTGGGCTTAAAATCATTAGGTGTCTTTCAAGAACAAGCAGAAGAATAGCAAAACCAGAATATCCAAATATTTGGATAATAAATTATTATAAATTTTATTTAAGGTTCTGAGTTCATCAGGACAATATAGTCAAACAGAACATTTATAGACGATTAGATAGTGGCCCTTTTCTTAGAAATGCGATAGAATTATTATTTAATCACATTTTGACAAGGTTTTCCGCAAACCTTATTTTCTGCTAACTCTAATCTCTCTTTAATTATTCTTTGGAAACCTCAGGAAACTGAGGACACAACACTGCTTCTCAAATCTTCTCCAAATACCATAAAAATTGATACCACTGTGATACCATTGTAAGGGAGGTGACCTATAAGAACTAGAATTAACAAAAAATGACTTAAATTGCTATCAGAGATCAATAATTTTTTTAGAGAATAAGTGTGGACAGGCTGTTGGAGCCATGCGGGCATAGGCATTATTCATTGAACACTATAGTAACTTTCAATAATTGCTGTACGAATGGCCATAACTATTCTGTTCTTGAAATTCTGGCCTTCACAAAATCCCACTGTCACACAAACACAATTTGCAACCTTCCCTGCCAGCTTCGCGGAAACAAAGTCAATTAAAAAAGCAAGAGAAGTTAGAAATTTGGTCATGTTAGTTCTTGATTAATAACTGATAGTGTTAAGTCATAAATTCCACTATTGATGAGAACAAAAATATATAATGTATTTTTTATCCATTGTCTATAATGGTGTGAATATTTATTTTAATAGGATTTCAGGATTTTTAAAGGGTATTACTCCCATAATTCATAAAATAATATATAATTTTTTAAATTTTGTAATTCTGCTCCCTTTCCACTTTGACAATTTAAGAATTCTACAAAAACTCGAAGCCTAATGCAAGTGCATTCAATAAAATACACTGTTTAATCTATACTTCCTATCTTTCTAGCAGCAGTGTGTTCTGATGTTTCTAATTATCTAACTTAAAAGCTCCAAAGCCTCTCTGATCAAATGAAGCTTAAATAAGGAAGGCAAAATTACAAGAGACAACAAAGAAGAGAAATTTAGTGAGGCTTCTCCCAAGGCCCTCCAGGAAGTGAGGTTCGTAAGTCTATCTCTGTGCTTACCGTGTCTAGCATCTCTCGTGTATGAGCAGTGGACACACAAAACCGAGCCCTGGATTCTGTGATTGGAGTAGCTGGGAAGCCAACTACAACCACACCAATGTTTTTGGATAACATGAGTCTTGCAAAAGCCCTGAGGAATAAGGAAACAAAATGAAAGACAGCTTATTTTCTTAAAATGCCATTATATTTAAAAGAACAAGGAATAAGAATTGCAAAAATAATACCAAAACATATACATATTCTGATGATATAAGAATCAATGTTAATTAAAAAAAAACACCTTCCAATAGGATTACAGCTACGATTAGTTCTTTTTTGTATTACTGTGCATGTATATGATATGGACATTCAAAAACATTTATTTGGTAGGTTTTAACAATACAATGGCATATGAATAAACAACAAGGGGCTCCTAGTCTCACTTTCCTTCCCCAGGGTTGCTTTTAGTAAACTACACTTGATAGGTTGTAATTAAATTGTCTAATTGTGGCTTCCACATGCAGTTCACTATTTATTTCTGATTCCTCTCCAAAGGATCATTTAATAAATGCACTGAATTGAAAGCTAGATTACTCTATTATCTGTCTGTCTGTCTGTTCCAGTTCATCTCTCTCCCATCCATCCATCTTCTATCCATCCATCATTGTTCTTCTCCCTGCATCTCCCACTACCCTGGGTGTAGTCTTATTGATGTGCCATATTCCTGAGCATACATAGTGTAAATCTTTAAAAGGCTATTGATAAGCTTAGTTTAAAAAAAAAAGGCTTGTCCTGTTTTGGTAATTCATTCCCATTAGGATGAGAGACTCTCATTCTGGCTGAATTCATTATTTTTAATCATATAACCAGTGAGAGTTTACCCATTGCTGAAATAATATAATAAAGAGAACTTGCAGCCTGCTTCCTCCCCACAAGATTGCATTGAGGGAGGGTAGGAGAAAGCCCCAGTTTGCTACAGGTGACTACTACCTATGTTCCTCTTACAGCTTTTAAACATAATTACAAATGAACTGAGTTTAAAAATTATATTCTGAAAATTTTGCACAGTTTTTTTGTGTAGCAGGAATTAACTTACCCAACTTTACCAGGTAAATAAAGAAGTAAAGGCACAACTGGAGAATCTTCATTGCCATAAATAATGAAGCCTAATTCACGCAATCTTCTTCTGAAGTACCTTGTGTTTTCTGCTAGTTGATTGATTCGTTGACGTCCTGAAAGAATGAATGAATTACAGAATTCAGAAAAATCATGTCTTATACTTGCTACCTAAAGACAAAAACAGAAGTATAGGCATTTACATTACAAAACACTTATTTATTTAAAATAAATTAGGAGCTCATCAGTTCTGAAACGTATGGTGCAAACTGTAAAATGGATTCATGAAATTATTTCCAACAAATACATTTGCTTAAATTATCAGGCATAAACAGCAGTAATGATGAGACCAAGTGAGATGGACATTCAACCTTTCGATTTTTTAAAAGAGGTTTCAGCATAAGCACGTAGAAGAACAACACATTTTTCTCCTCGGAACGAATTTACCATTTGTCCAATCATTTTTCTGCATGTTTATTTTAGAAATGAAAGAATTTCTAGACAACATGTGCTTAAACCATTTTAGGGAAGAAAAGGAGTGGTACTAATGGAGAGGTTCCATGCTCTGTTTAACAGACTTCTTTTAATAGAACAATTCTCTTTGTTGCTTTATATTTGAAAAGGGGAGGAGGTGTGAAATGATTGCCTCATTTCAAAGCATACTCTCTTTTTCTTTTCAAGAAAATAGAGAATGCTTCTCAACTCTACTGAAAAACACATTAGAAATAATTAGATGTTCAGAAAAAATATTGAACTCCCACGACAATTACCACCTACCTCTATCCTGCTTGAATACAATCAACTTGGATATGTCAGGATATGCAAATCTATCTAAATCTGATCTCAGAACCATTGCCAAGACCACTGACACCCTTAAATTCCTGTTCCACTTCCCTGAACTTGTGCTAGCCTAGGAGTCATTTATCCTTTCGGGATATGAACAAGAATATGAAGGAGCAAGGCAACAAGGTATCATCTTATTCAATATAACTTTTAATGTTGTACAGTTGAAACTGGCTAGCTGAACATGTTTCCAGAACCACACTGCATCTTACAAATGAAAATACTGATCTGATGGAATTGTTATTCAGCCACTTTCAACTATTTGTGAGCCAGTCAGTGAACATCATCTCACCAGAACAGTCTGTCAGTAGCTGCTTCTCTAAGTTATTGTACACTCTTGGCATATTTCATCACTGATAGTATCTAGCCACCTGTCTTTCTGTCAGCCTCTTTCTGATTGCCTTCAATTTTTTCAAGCAACAGACTCTTCCAATGACTTTGCGTTTTATGTGTTCAGAATATTTGAGTTTCACCTTACTATTGTTCACTAACTGCTTTCACTGAGTAGTTGGAGGGGGCAGTTTTATTTTGTGGACCCTTACAGGTTTCCACAAGTTTTGGACAATTACTATCCAATCTTCAATCTTCTCTTAGCTGTGTAAAGGTAAAGGCTGTGGGGACAGTGATTCAAGATGACCTATGATATGGGGCACTCTAGAAGAAATGAATTATCTAGACCAGGGGTGTCCAACCTTGGCAACTTTAAGACTTGTGGACTTCAACTCCCAGAATTCCTCAGCCAGCAAAGCTGGCTGAGGAATTCTGGGAGTTGAAGTCCACAAGTCTTAAAGTTGCCAAGGTTGGACACCCCTGATCTAGACCTTATCGGACAGAGTTCAGACCTGGGTAAAGGACGTAGATAGCATTTGTAACTTTGGCCGATGCCTATGCCCATGCCTGATTAGGGATCACATGACTTTCTAGTACTGCTTCTTAATCAACAAATGCCTTTCAGAGCCTAGGTTTATCTATTTTGTTAGTTTTATGTTATAAAACCATCATTGTTATTGTTTTGTGCTGCTGGGAATCGATGTACAATTGTAATAAGATATAAATATGATAAATAAATAAACACATTAATTAATGTTGACACCCTCCTTTACCAATTTTGAACCATTTTGGTGGCTCTGTATTTCAAGCTGTAATATTTTAGTTGTAACTGTTGTTCCTGGTCATCAAATAAATTCAACAGGCAGATGAGGCGGCCTGATACATGTTTTAGGGTTAACTATAGGTAGCGGCGAACACAGTAGAAAGGATTGGAATAACCAATACATTGAAAATAGCCATTTCTAAAATACTTGCTTGCGTTTTCCATTATTCCTGAGAGGTGTACAGGTTGTCCTTGAGTTATGGGGGTGATTGGGATTGCCATCGCCAAGTTTTGTGGTCATAAAGCTTGATGTCATTGGAATGCATTGCTTAGTGAGGGCAATTCAGGCAGTCCCAATTGGTGTGGTAACTCAAGATATGTGGGTTATTAAGTGGAAAGCAAAGAGAGTTCTGGGTAAGGAGATTGGAGGGAAGTGGAGGAAGCCTGTGCAAGCCACACATGAATTAGGAGGGGTGATGGTGCTACAGTGTGGCGTATGGTCAGGGAGGCAGAGGAGTGGGTGCAGGATGAGTTCATGCATGTATATGAGTGCAGGGAGGTCAGGGAAAGAGGGTGCAGGATATGTATGTGTAAGAGCACAAGGAGGCAGAGGAAAAGGGGTATAGGGCGCATGTCAGAAGTGGTATTCAGCAGGTTCTGACCAGTTCTGGAGAACTGCTAGCGAAAATTTTGAGTAGTTCGGAGAACCGGTAATGGAAATTTTGAGTAGTTTGGAGAACCAGTGGTAACCTTCCCCCAGGAATGGGGTGGGAATGGAGATTTTACAATATCCTTCCCATGCCATGCCTACCAAGCCACATCCACAGAACTGGTAATAAAAATCTTTGAATTCCACCACTGGCACATGTGTGTGTGTGAGAGCAGAAGGAGACCAGGGAGGTAGGGTGTGGAGGGTGTTCAGTGTGCGAGCATAGGGAGGCCCAGGGAAAAAGGGTACTGATGAATGCATGCATGTGGTCCAGCAGGTAGGCCGAGAAAGGAGGCTACAGGTGCGTGCAAGCGAAGAAAGGTCAGGAGAGGGAAGGTTTATTCAAGTGACTTGTGTGATCTTACCACCAGCTTTCCGCATTGACTTTGTCTTTGGGAAACTGGCAGGAAGGCCCAAGATTATGTGACCACGGGATGCTGCAACTAGTCATTAGTGCAAACAGGTTGCTAAGCATCTAAATTTTGTTTACATGACTGCGGGGCTGCTGCAATGGCTGGAACTTTGAGAACTGGGCACAATTTCCTTCACCGCCATCATAATGCCGAACAGTCAAATAAATGATCCTAACTTGAAGGTTACTTGTAAGTATTAGGGTTGAACAAAGCATTTCTTCTGTGACATGGCTGTGTGTGCACATGTATGTCGGGAAGCAGTCATCAGGAAGCAGAATTCAAAGTAGCTGCATGAGCTTTACAAAAGATAAGGCTGATTGAAAGATTTAACGAGAGGAGCTCTATTTGCACTCTGGCTGTGGAGTACCTTTTTCTAGTGTTTTTCATAGTCATTATAGCGATACCTGGCTCAGCATATGTCTACCTTATGCTGATACGTGCAGCTAACCTGCTGAACACGATTCCTGAGTAGGATCAAGGATTGTAATTACTTTCCACGATTAAGGAATGTTGATTTAGTTAAGTGATTATCAGCCAGAAATTAAGACTCTGGCTTTTGTACTGCATATGGTGTTGCACATGTGCTACACTGACAGTAACTATATAACAAAATCAGCATAGAGAAATGATTTGTGGAACTAAGGTTGTGAATACTATGTCTTGGTTCATGCACTGGGATTTATAAGATACCATCAGGGCAACATTTAGAGCCGCGGTGATCTTCTAAGGTTATAGGTACTCCTCGACTTACGACTACAATTGAGCCCAAAATTTCTATTGTTAAGCGAGACATTTGTTAAGTGAGTTTTGCCCCATTTTATGACCTTTCTTGCCACAGTTGTTAAGAGAATCGCTGCCGTTGATAAGTTAATAACCTGGTTGTTAAGTGAATCTGTCTTCCCCATTGACTTTCAAAATGTGATCACAAGACCTTGGGACATAGCAACAGTCATAAGTATGAACCAGTTGGAAAGCACCTGAATTTTGATTACATGATCATGGGTCATAACTGTGAAAAACGATCATAAGTCACTCTTTTCAGTGTCGACGTAAATTTGAAGAGTCCCTAAATGAACTGTTGTAAGTTGAGGACTACCTGTATTTGTTACAGGTATTGTGAAAGTAAAGCACAACTAACCCATGTAAGTTGTCTTGAGCATCTCAGAATGTGCAGGATAAAATGTGATAGATGTGGGTAGATATGCCTTATATATGATTAGTGGCATATGTGTCTCACCCAGTAGACCAAAGCACTCTTGAATCTTTCTGTAAAGCAGTCTAAACAAGAGTAAGATGAGAACAAGAAATACACAAGAACTATTCTAATTGGTTCTGAGTTTTTCCATTCTTTAACCTTGAAGTTAAGTTCTCCCATGTCATATGACACCTATCAGATTTTACTAAATCTGATAATGGTGATGCCACCAGAAGATACATATTCTAGAATCAAGGAACATCACTAAGGAACAAAGTAAGTTTTGGAATACATTTTTTTTAAAAAAAACAACTGTATTCTTAATTGGACATAAAATGTATTTCATCTTTACTTGATAATGTGCTATTCTTGCTAGCATTTTCATTCTCTAGGAGACAAGAATACTTTTGCTGGATTACTTTTAGTGCTAGCTACTAAACTGATAGACCTAAGCACGTTTGCAAGAGCTTACAGGCAGCCTTTGCACATCACACAACAGTTCCCGTGGCATCCCTGATTTTTAAAAGACAGCCTTGACTGAATATTTCTCTTTAAGGATGTCACTTTGACAGTTGCCATTATAGCAATTCATTCTTTCTAGAGAAGCAATCCACAAGCACTTCCTGCTCTACCCTGGCAAGTATTATTATTATTTTACAATGTCTCTACTGCTCTTTGTAATTAGAACTTCTCTTAGGCACAATGTCAAGCCAGACTATTTGGCATTTCTTTATATCTCATTTTTGATGTTGTTATTTGAAAATCAGTAATTACTGCAATCTTGGTCAAATTTCCTTTCATCTAATTGGATTGAGAAACAAGGTACTTAACATCCTCTGATTTTCAAAGCACTTATATGCCACTAAGACACATATGCCACTAATCATATAAATCAGGGGTCGCCAACCTTTTGGACCTCAGGGACCACCAAACTCATAATTTTAGTTCCCGGGGACCACTAACTGGTTCTGTGGGTGTGGCCTAATTTGTGGGTGTGGCTTGGTGGTCATGTGACTGGCTGGGCATGGCTTGTATGTAAATATTATAAATATTTATATAAATATTATAAATATTTGTATAAATATTGAATTTTTTTATTAAAAAAAGCAACTTTTACACAAAATCAGGCAAAGCAGGCAGGCAGATTGAGTTGCTCACAGAATCACAGATTCATTCAGAAATCTATCTATCTGCCATTGGCTAGCTCAGTCTGTCACATAAAATTTGCTTGCAAGCAAACTCACAAAATTAACTCACAACACACCATGTATGTAAATATTGAATTTTTTATAAAAAAAGAGCAACTTTTACCCAAAATCAGGCAAAGCAGGCAGATTGAGTTGCTCATAGAATCATTCAGTGATCTATCTGCCATCGGCTTGCTCAGTCTCTCAAATTCGCTTGCCGTGAGTCTGCACTGAATTTGTTTGCAAGCAAACTTTCAGTCCTAAGGGAGGTTCGGCTATACTTAAAAGCAGAGCCGAAGATCTAAAGACTAGCTAGAAAGCAAGAAATCCAACCATTTCCTGCTTCCTAGTTAATCTAAAATCTCCCGGCACAGCAGAACAGATGATGGTTGGAAAAAGGAAAAATAGCAATTTAGTAGGCAAGTTTACCGGGTAAGGAGTGAGTGGGCGGGGAGGGTTCCTGCAGGCCATGTAGGCGGCACAGCCTTGTGTTTCTGCCAGCCTGGATTAATTGCTTTGGGGGGGTGTTCTGGGGGTGAGACTTCTCTGCAGCCCACCAAAATTTTCTCATGGTCCACCAGTGGGCCACGGCCCACTGGTTGGCGACCACTGATATAAATCATATAAATATTAGTTAAGAGACAACTGTTAACTGGGGCAGTTATGAAACAAAAATCTTCGTACTTTTTTCTATCCTTTATGTTTGTATTACTTTGGTCAGTGCATATAGCTGTTGCACATTAATATTATCAAGGATTCCTCATTTCAACCCCTGAGCTACAAAATATTCTCCTTTATCAGAAATATGATCATATGAATTGGGAGGAATGTTTAAAACGCCATCTCCCCAAGATACATCAATAAACAGAACCTTTTTAGATATTGCTGAAATCTAATTCCAAGTTCCTTTTACCACAGACTTTATTAGCTAGAGGAGGCTTCTGGTGCCATAATTCAACAACACCTAGAACAATGTTTTCCATATCTGGCAACTTTAAGATGCATCACTTCAACTCTAGAGTCTACAGATCTTAAAGCTGCTGCGTTTGAAAAAACATCACTCTAGAGGATTGCATATTATGTTCCTTCCGCTACTGAGCTACTCCTTGTAAAAATCTTACTCATAGAGAATTGGCATGTTATAGATAAAGTTAAGCTGGAGCCTGCATTTCGAACATGGAAATCCTTATGCTGGGTTGCATTCTGTGATATCATATTGGTTGGGGTGGGTTGAAAGTATAGTTTAGAAACATCTTGATAACAACTGATAAGACTGAGATAAGAATAGTTTAAAGTCAGAAAAATCTATCCTTAAGCAGTAACTACTGTCACATAGAAATTATACTGAATAGTTCAGAAGGTTATTTTCCATGCAGACAATGATATTCCTAAACTGAAAGAAGGAAGGTGAAAAAAAACTAAAAGATAACCCATATAGCTGTTGCACATGGATATTATCAAGGATTCCTCATTTCAACCCCTGAGCTACCCTAAATTACCAGAAATTAAAAAAAAAATCTTACCAGTTGAAGTGACATGATACTGATATCTAACTGGTATATAGTATCTAACAACATAACCCCAAATATACCTGTCAGGGGTAAGTCCTGTTGAACTTAAAAAACTTTCTTTTAAGTAAAAGGCTACAGAAATGCAGACTCAATTCTTGCAAATGTATCACGCAAGTGGGATATATCTATTGACCATCTCTGATAGGAGATTTTACAGTATCCTTTCCCTGCCACGCTCACCAAGCCACGCCCACAGAACCGGTTGTTAAAAAATTTGAATCCCACCCATTCCCACCTCACTCCAGTGGAAGATACTGTAAAATCTCAATTCCCTCCCCACCCCACGAACCTGCTTTCCAGCCAATCAGCTGGGACTCGGGAGGTAGAGAATAGATGGGGCAGGGCTAGTCAGGGTGGTATTTGCCGGTTATCCAAACTACTCAGAACCTGCTGAATACCACCTCTGGTTTAACCAAGAACTAACACAAGTCTAGGGTTTTTTCTCTTTTCTTATAAAAGTAATGGTGGACATGTATTCTTTTTTAGCTAGGAAGTTTTTTTTTATGAGAATACTTTGAAATTATTTATGTCTTAGCTGAATTAAAATAAAGAGAACAACAATAAAAGACTATAAGGAACATATGGAATAAAGGAGCAAGACAGCTGCCATGATGTTACAATGTTTGACCCTAGTCGTTAGCATGTGCAAGGATGTGGTCAAAAATAACTCTTCTGAAGTATAAATCTAGGGCAACCACAAAGGAATCAAGGAGCCCAAATGTCACATATAGTGCCATAAGGGGCTTCTTAACCAAAAGTTTCCCTCTTCCAGGAAGAGATCTTAATCTTAGAAACCCACTGGTTTTACCAACATGAAAGCTGTAGACACTTGGAAATTTCCAGTTACCTATTGAATGCTGTCACAGCAAAGTTCACTTTGCCACATCTTTATGGAGCTGGATTACTTCCTGGCTACATGCTGTGTTTGTGGGATGATGATGTTTGCAACATTGCCACTAATTATTCAATTCTTATATCTTTTTTTTTGGCCTCCAGACCTACCACCTACATCCCTCATAAGCATAAACAGGTACAGTAGCTCATGATAGAATCGACTATTGGAAGCCTGTGTTTGAGACAGATGAGTAGCCGGAGCAGAATGGCCTTCCAGCCTTTCATAGGCTGTGCTAGCTTAAAAAAAAAAAAACCTGCCAAAAAAAGATACTGATCTTCACTCTATGTGAATGACATCTAAATGAAACGATCTACTGAATGCTCCATTCATTTATCAAAGGGGGGAGGTTGTGGATGAAATTAAGGAACGTAGAGATTAATAGCAGTTTTTAGCATAGAGTTTCTGAATATTGCAACAGTCATGATTTAGCAAGAGAGTAAACAGATAGAATAACTTCAACTCTGCACAGGTAGTCCTCAACTTATGACCACAATCGAGCCCCAAATTTATGTTGTTAAGTGAGATGTTTGTTAAGTGAGTTTTGCACCCATTTTACAACCTTTCTTGCCCCAGTTGTTAAGTGAATCACTCCAGTCAATAAGTTAGTAACTCGGTCGTTAAGTGAATCTGTCTTCCCCATTGACTTTGCTTGTCAAAAGCTTGGAAAAGATGAGGTTTCCCAAAAACATGACTTTGGGACACAGTAATGGCCATAAGTATGAACTAGTTGCCAAGCATCTGAATTTTGATCACAAGGTTATGAGGATGCTACAAAGTTGGTAATTGTGAAAAATGGTCATAAGTCACTTTTTTCCAGCACCGTTGTAATTTTGAATGGTCACTAAATGAACTGTTGTAAGTCAAGGACTACCTGTATTACAGATTAAGTTCAAGAGGAAGACAACTAGAGTTAGCTGAAGGCTATGGTTTTGCAGTTAACAGGTTCAACATAATGTGTCTATTTTTTTCTTTGGCCTTCTTTATAACCAACATTTTTACACTTCTAGAGTTCTTTGGTGCTTGATAATAAATGCCTCCTGTTTTCTCTGTTTTGGGGTCTTTGACATGGAATTTTACTAACGTGGCTCTGTATGCTTGACCTGGCTTTGCAAATTCATAATTCTGGAGACTCAAGAACTTTGCGTTGACCAGATTCAATAGACAAAATGGTGATAGAGGGAGAAGAAAGGGGAATTGGGGTATAGTAAATTCTGAAAGTTCCCGTTTACAGATTTTACTTCAACAAGTTATAGAGTTAAAGCATACTTAACACTTGCTGCCATATAACAAAATGGGCAGAACTATACTCCAATATGCAATTTTTGCTTAGATCAACAACTACCCACTATTATTCTATTAGCATTTGTACATCTACTTTCATGACCATTTCCCCCAAAATCCACTCCTGAAACTATCAAAAAGATCTGTCCCATTTTCAGAACCTCTAATCACATTTGCATCCCTTACTAATTTTCTCAGTCTTTTACTAGGAATTGCACTGTCTGATCCATTATTTTGCCATGTGTATGTATAGACCAATGTTTAAATCATATATTCAAAACTAAAAAAAAACCCTTTTTTTCTAGGCAGGCATTTCTGAGATCACCATATTAATTGATGTTTATTCTCCAAATGGCTTGATCACTTTTTCATCTTATTCCCATATCATCAATGGAATTACCATCAACCTATTTCCATACATCTAGAACAGATGCCACCAATTAATATTTTCTGGAATATAATTTAGTTCTTTCTTTCACTCACACCATCTCTCCCCATATATATTTGTCGATTCCACAAGATCTGATGCTAACAGATCTTCTATGAAAGCTAAGTCCCTTCTTCCTTTTCGTAGTTTCTCAAACACTGCACATATCTATTTTGTTTCAGTGAAGTAATTATTAATTAATACTTTTTGCCTAATTCTTTCATGTTGCAATCTCCACATGCCAGGTGGGCCTCTAAACCTTTATCTTTGCTGCCCATCATGGCTTTAATGTTTTGAGGCTTTCACATAATGTTTTCCACCAATCTAAAGGCAATGTAGACTGGGACTGGGTTATATTTGTGCCATATCTACATTCTCTGCTAACAGTAAAAGCAATACTAGTCAGTTTTCACAAATTCTGGCCAGCATACCGCAAGCACAAGGAAGCATGCTCACTTTTGATGCAATCTAGGATTTCTAATGGAGAGACTATACTTCAAGCCAACTTAATGTTGCGTGTGTCCCTCTAACTAGGAGGTAGATTCCCTGTATGTGTACGTACACACACACACAAAGATACAATATCATAAAAGCAGGGTATTATTTTTTAGAGTTGCTATTCAGCATCACTGTGACAAATTCTGCAATGGGTCCAAAACAACAGCAACTGTGTCAGAGTAACCTTACTCAAGCGCCTCCCCCCTCCTCTAATTTTCCTGCTACTAATGCAAACAACAGCCTGGGGTTATTCCCCTCAAAATCATCTGCTATAACGTGTACTTAACATGTTTAAGGACGATGATGTTCTTAAAATTTCAAAGAATTTTTTTTTTAATGTTGCTTTAAAAGTTGAAAATACTAGCAAAACTAAATACTTAAAACTGCATATTCTCTTAAGAGATCTTCAGAGGAAATAGAGAATAATGGCAAAACTTGGAAATACATACATATACATAAGAGACCCATGTTCCTGCTGGCTACACAAATTGCCCAAGTTGATCTGCATTTACAAAGAGGCAAGTGTCCAACATTATTTCCTTTAAGTTGTTTTCCTTGCAAATACAGTATGTCAAAGCCTTATTTTCTGTTGTGAGCTTGGCTAAAAGTTGCCTTTGACTGTTTGGACGGAGGAATGTTTCAAGATTTGTTAATGAATCAATGTGTTTGGAGCTATGGAGGTACAGTACCAAACTGCGGTGTGTATGTATGTACATGTGTGTTTATGTGGATGAGTATATATTTATTTATTCATTTCAATCTCTGGAAACAGATGGCTTGCAAATCCTTAGCCATTCTGGGATTGCATCTAAGCCCGTTTTTCCCCATCCAGAGCTGAACAGCCTCCAGGCACAAGGCCAGATCCTCCATTTCATCTCCTGCCTGAATTATGCTAGCTGTACTCCCACGACTATTTTCTGGTTTGTTCTGTTAATTAGTTATGAAGGGCACAGAGTCCATGTGTCCCTCCACTGTCAACATTTTTTTTAAGCCAATAAAAATCCTGTCATCATGTGTCCCTGATTTAAATCAACATGAACAGAATGGCCTATGGCAAAAGTTGTTTTAACAGAAAAAAATGGTAGGTGGGGCAATGGAAAATAGCTCAGATAGGAAAAATTTGTTTTCATTGCAAGATCAAAGATGTAACTTTTCACCCAAGTTTCACAGGGTCTTAACTTTAGGGCTGTTGGCTGTACCTGCCCCTTCAGGTCATGTTGTGCAATGCTGTCCCTGTCACAGCTAGTTCAGGGCCTGCTTGTACCATTCCCACTGTAGCTCCTCCTTTCTATAGTTTAGGATGAGAAGTAGGGCTCCATATGGCTCCAGTGTTAGTCCCTTCCTAAAGTACTACTGCAGTTAGGACTGGGGCTTCTTACCTTGCTTGTTCTTAAGTAGCTTCATTTTTTACTTTTGTACTGATGTATGAAAAGACTACAGTATTGTGGCCCTCAAGCTAATGGCTTAAATCTCATGTGGCCCTTGGGTCAAAGTCCACTGCACTAGAAATAAATTGCATATAAATATAACCCTTTCATAGGAGAGAAAAATTATCTTAGATACTAACTACAGGGTTGACATTTAATGAAGCCCAATTTTTTCAGATTATATATTTTTACTTCTTAGATGTATGTATTTAGAAACTTGGATATTAGCCTTTTGAGGAAACAAATGAAAAATTGTAGCATAAACTCTGCAATATATTTACCCAATTTTTAAGTGATCAAAGGAAAATCCCCAAATTCACTCTAACACAGGAGAAAATTAAAAGCTCTCGTTCCATGGTTTTGCGTGATGTCACCTCATTTATTCTGCAACATTGTTCCACGTACCGTGGTCAATTCAACAATAAGGTGAATTCATTTGTGTTACATATTCCCAATTGGTGAGAAAGTACCATTGGCACTTCTCAAGAGAGAAGAGTGAAAATGTAAAGGGTTGGGAAAAGATGTCATCGTAGTTGGAGAAGATCTAATCAAAGAAGTGAGATTTAATATAATTAAGCTTAACATTTTTATTTGATTAATTCTATGTGGCCTTTCAGGGAGGAGTATTTTTTGAAGTAACTCACCTAAGCATTAAAAACCACTATATCAAAGAATCTTGCAATGTGTCTACCACAAGTTTAGCAATGCCTTATTCATATTCCATGGCTTTGATATTTGCTTTAATAGTAATGACATAAGTAGAGAGCAATATGAAATCAAATGTAGGTGTGTGCAGCTACCCAGTGTGAAATGCCTGTATGCTTTCAACCAAATATACTTCAACCTTCCATCTTATTGCCTTATCCCTTCCCTCCATCTTCAAATTCAAAACTCAGGCTCTTCCCTTAATCATTTAAGAGACATCTATGACCAAGAGAAAACATCAGGAAGCTGCATACAAATCCATATTTTCAGCAATACTCTTCTCTCCAGCTAAACCATACAATTCCATAAGATGTCTGTTTGTTATCCACCTTAATATAATTTTTGGTACAAGAATAAAACTTTTCTATTCTTGTGGGATTTGAAAAACTATATATCTGTGTTATCATAACACAGTTGTTTCGATGTGAGATAGGGCAGCAAATAAATCTAATAAACAAACAAATAAATACATTTAAATTTTTTTTACAGGTAGTCCTCAACTTATGACCACAATTGGAACTGGAACACTGATTACCAAATGATATGATTGTAAAGCAAGATATTACATGACCGCAACACTTTAGCAACCACAATTCCAGCACTCCTTAGTCTTCTTAACCGAGAATCATGAGTCATTTAATTATTGTAATTCTGAACAGTCACTGAAGAAATAGTTGTAAGGCAAAACTATCTGTAATTCTTTGAGGTTTATTTCAAAGTATAGAAAATAATTGTTCCATTATATTATGCATTAACATATGAGTTATCAATGGTCCTCAGTACTTTAAGAAGGATTCAGACAGTGACAAACAGTGCAAAGAAAGAACAATGAAAAAGATCAGGAGCCTGGACACTAAACCTTGTGAAGAGAATTTGAAGGAACTTAGCATGGTTTGATTTAACAAAAGATATCAGAGACAAATATGAACAAATTCTTCAAGCAACTGAAGGATATCAACAGTCCTGTATTGACCCAGAGCATAATATATGGAATATTAGTTTTAAGTGTAACTTAAGGCAGTCTTCAATTAGGAAGTTTTCTAATAGTAAGAGCAGTTTGACAGTAGAGCCAAATAATCTGGGAAATGGATATATTCCAATTTGCTAGATAGATTCAAGCAGAGGCTGGATTTCTTGGAGAAAATTTAACTTGGATTCCTGCACTGAAGAAAAGGTCAAACCTGATTGCATGAATTGCCCCTTCCAACTGGTTCCATATTACTGGTTGTTATAAGATTATGCTTCATTTAAAATTAATTAGGTTATTGTCATGGTCTTGACTGAATTGATGCATAAGAGTGTATTTGGATTTTCCTTGGGCCATTCTTTGTATATATGCCAAAAAAGCATAGCAAAGTACAGAAATCTGAAATGACATTCCTGAAAAATGTTACATTTTTATGGAAAAACATTCAAGCAAGTGTTGTTTCTATTTGAGACATAAACAAAACACGCTCTATCCTTTCTTACACTAATACTATTGTGAACAGACACGAAGGAATTACGAAGGGATAATATGTGGTGTGTTTGAAAGGCAAGCGGAGAAGGAAAGAGGAACTTCTGCACCAGATGATAAAAAGGATGTAAGTTGCTCCTTCCTCAGCCTTGCCACTTTCATCTCATTTTTGTTTGTGTGTTTTTGCGGTCAGAGACCACACACACTTCACTGAAAGCCTCCCCCACTCCGCCATAGACATGTTTGGCTGAGCTATTTTAACACACAAGAACCAATATTATAGTGATAGATACTTTGGAAAAACCTCAGGGCTTGAACACAATTACAGACTCGCAACCAGATGCAGCTCAACATTAAATCAAGGTAACTTAGCAAGGGCATGACATGGAGCTGAAGTGGTGAGTGTGTTTTGCCTAAAGCAGGTTTCAATGTGTCACTTTTACAAGTTCAAGCTGCAGCTGGAATACTTAGGTTTTAATTTCTTAGTGCTGCTCTGAAGACTGAAGACAGCACATCTGGTTTGAAGTCAAAGGAAGGGCTTAGTTATCTCCTCCACACCTCCTCCTTTCCCACGTATATTTTTGGAACGAGTTATCTGAAGATTTTTCTGAGAACATGGCAATAGAGATCTAAGAATTTCTGCCTATATTCCTTTGGGAGATGGGAGGGGACTTAAATCCTTTAAATTCAGGACTGTATTCCTTCCAAACAAACCATGTACTATCTTTAATGGGTGATGATGAAACACAAAGGATGTGCAAACAAAAACCACTAAGGATGAACCGCATGTCTGTGAGAGCCTGTGCTGATGTAAGAAGGACAGGCTTTACCCATGACCTAAAGATGGCACTATATTCTTATATTTCAAATATGCTTTCTACTGATACAGGTATGACAGTAAATTGTTAAGACAGGTATGTGTGGGGGTAACACACAAAACATTCAGAACCCATAATAATATATATTCTGGATTGATAAACTCAAGAAATATTTGTATGCGTGTAGTATATACATAATTACTATAAATACAGCTATTTAAAAAGTTAAGAGTAAGCTTTGCCTATCGATGGGCACTAGTTCTGAATTATATATAGGGCAGCGGCATAGAGAAAGCATCTTACAAAACTATAATTCTTGTTAAAGTGCAATTCCTATTACATTATGCCATTTAAATGGGAAGGAAAGAGTTTAAATAAAAGCTCTATCTTTTCTTCTGGTTGGTTTCAGATAAACTGTTCTGACCTAAAACATTCCCCCCCCCCCCAATGTGGCTGAATGGAATGGCTAAAAAGAGGGAGTACCATCACCCTCCCACAATAATATGAATTTAACCCCGGTTGCAAAATGAAAACTCATATTTTCTTTAGTCCTCTTCTAAGAATTTAATCCAACTTATTATTTTTATTCTTTATGTGCCACCTTCAGGCGATCTTGCCAGTTTCTCAGCTGAGATGAGACCGCCTGATTCTTACTTGGTATCTATAAACATGTGGCTTACGCAGCTTCATCCAGTCACTACAAGAAATAAATGTCTCTCAATATTTACCTAATAGTATCTGTCTAAAAAGCCTGTTCTAATAGAGGAAGGAAGATAAATTTTGCTGTGATTCTGACACATTAAATTTCTGACACATTATATTAAACTTCTCATGGATTTTTGAGTGGTCTCTGTTAGGAAACCTTCCTCTATGAAAACACTTTGGTGAGCAAGAAAATGAAGGCTCCTTCAGCTGCAGGTGTAGCAATTCTAGGCAGAGGCTAATTTCATGCTCCCTGGAAGAGAAGTGGCTTCTTCTTGTCCCTTCTGGCCTTTAATAAATTTGCTACTAAATTCTATATGGCTTAATTGTAATCAATTAGGTGATGTTAATATGGGGCCTCCCAGATTTCTAAGTGATGCCTCATCTATTCTTGGAAATATTGCAGAAGTCTCACAAGATTGTGACAATCTTGCATAACGTTTCAGAAATATTTACTTCAGATAGTTAGAGCAGGAAAAGCTTGTCGATCTACCTGAAATCATTATATGGGTTAATGTAGTGATATGCAATTACGTGTCATCAGAATGTGGACAAATGCTCACTCCTCCTTTTCATCTAGTCCAGATCTATCTATCCTGAATTGGCACTAGGAACCAATGAAGGTTGGGTTAAAAAAAAAATCTCAGCAACCCGATGAAGACAAACTGGTATGATTCAATAACAAATGGTATTTCCCCTCCAACAGAGGGACATGCCTTATACTTTTGTTTCTTGGCTTGATTTTAGAATTCCAAATGAATTATAAATGTGATGTTCATATGATGTTTATAATGTTTGGTATTATTAACCAATTATAGATAAAGCTGAATAAAGTGTTTAATTAAATAATAGGAAATATTTAATAAGGATAAGTGAAGATCATAGTGAATAGATTTTGAGAATAATAGTTGTAGTTATCGTATGTATTATTACTTGCATTTAAAAGAGATTGTACCCAGACAGTACACTGCTATTGTAGATATGGAAATTTTATATATGACATAAGTCCTTGAAGACATGTTCATCTTCTCACTATTATCTGTATACTTTGTCAATGTCCAGATTGGAAATAAGACACACATTTTCTATGGGGATTACTTGGAAGGCAGTCTGGAGGCTTTCTTGATTCACCTGCAGTGGCCAGATTACATACTGAGGCAATAGAGGAATGCCCTTGGTCGCTATTTGATGATATTGTATACACTGGATATCTAAAATACACCTTCTTTCACATCATTCATTTTTGAAATTGAGTTGAATTGAAAGCCTTTTTCTGGGAACCTTGCTTCAGGGAAGAAGGTGAAATTGAATGGGATGGGGATTTCTTTGTAAGAGGTTTCTTAGTGATCGCTTCTCTGATTTTACAATGTCATCTGTATATAAACATTTTGAGGGATATTTGGCACAATATCAGACATTTGGGGGGTTGTTTTTCTATTGGAACAAAAATACATTCTAATAATTATGCAAGGATGATTAGAGGGGAGGAGGAA
Organism: Notechis scutatus; assembly: GCF_049901735.1. Lineage (NCBI taxonomy): Eukaryota > Metazoa > Chordata > Lepidosauria > Squamata > Elapidae > Notechis > Notechis scutatus. The sequence goes on along the minus strand of NC_142009.1, from coordinate 150,367,683 downwards.
GATACTGTATGAACCATACACATGAAGTTATTTGAGGAAAAACCTGGAAACCTGAATTTGGGGAATCATGATCCTTCTTAGTATAAAGGGGTTAAACTGATTAGATGAGAAGTTATAATTCTCAATCCAGACAGAATAATTATGTTACAGATATTCTCAATGGTCAAAATAAAAAATCTATTGCCGTGAGTGTACAGGAGAAAATTGTCTAGGATTGAAATTTCTGGGGGAAATGTTTGTTGTTTGTGTGTGTTTGTGAGAGAGACAGGGGGGAGGTATGTGTATCTTGGTCACCTCCCATTTGAACGACCACATAGACCTCTACGTGGGGTTGTTCTTGAAGACTAACTGAAACATCAACTGGTCCAGAATACAGCAGCATGCACAGTTACGCCCCACCCCTTGGCTTGTCCATGCACTGGCTTCCAGTTTCTTTCTGAGTATAATTCAAAGTTCTGCTCATCACCGTTAAAACCTTATCTAGCACAAGATAACCACCTTCTCTAAGAACATCTACCCATCCGATCAGATCAAATGGGGTGTCCATGCTCCTAGTCTTTTCCCCTAAATATTGCCAATGTAAGGGAATTAGGAAATGTGTTGTTTCTGCAGCAGGCCCTGCCATATGGAACACTCATCCTCCCTAGCCTTCCAAAAAGGTCTGAAGACCTGGCTTTTACTCCCAGGCACTGGGATAAAATGAAGTGACTGTGCACCAGAAGTTTAACTTTGATGCCAGGTTTTTGTTTTTAATGTGTTGGATTTCTATAGCTTTAATATGGCTTTTATGCTGTTCTAACTTTTGATCGAGAGCTGCCTAGAGTTGGTTATGTGTGTGTAGATGTATGTAAGTATGTATGTATATGTGTACGTGTATGTGTGTGTGTGTGTGTACACTTACATGTATACTTACATACATACAGTACGTACACACGTCTTATAACCACTTTATACTTGGTACTTTGATTCTTATGCTCTGAAAGAGGCAGATATTTTGAATAAATATGACTTGCCTGCAATAAAACCAATTTTCTAATCTTACTGATTCTATGAACTAGCTGTTAACTGGATGCAAACTTAAAATTCCAGATAGACATATTTTTGCCATATCTGGATAAAGCCTGGCACTTGATGTGGGATGCAGTGAGGAGAACCAGGGAACGCAGCTCTTCCAAACCCGAGACGGATACAGAAGGAGACAATCCCATAGCAACCTTACAGTCTGTCAAGTAAAAGTCTAAGAAGCAAATAACTTGCTCTCAAGATGATACCATATTGCATTTGGTAGCTGGGTATTTATTGGTTCTGAGACTATTTCATGAACATCATGAAAACATGTAATAGGCCAAAACAAGAACTTTTTCTCCATCTTAGTTACCCATGACAAAGATCCTTAGTTTTAAAGAAATCTAAAGTGAGCCAAATAAAATCTGAAAAGTATTAAGTTTTGCCTAAATGCGTTAAGAAATCTACTGAGAACATGTGCTCTGCCTTGATAACACACAGATTATATTTACAACAGAAAGCTTTTTTTTTTTTTAAAATAAAAACTGGTTTGGCAGAACTCAAGCCTCCACTGTGACAGAGATTAAATAAACTTCTGGTGTCACCATTAAACCAAAGATAGATTACCACCCCATCAAATATTGTTAATAACAAATGAGAGCAAGACCAATTCAAAAGTTTCTGAAAAAGACATCTAATAACCCTTTTCTTCATTATAAGGCAGATGGTGAGTTCTAGTCCTGCCTTAGGCACAAAGCCAGTTGGGTGGCTCTGAGACAGTCACTCTTTCTCAGCCCTAGGGAGAAAGCAATGGCCAATCATTTCCAAGACTGTTGTCCAGAAAGCAACAAGCAAAATACTTATCAGCAAGATCTGCTCTGATCGGGGCTCCGCCCATATGCAAAACTTGAACACAGGGGCTGTGCTCATCTCTCTGCACAGTACTATAAAGTTTGCAGAACTCTTCATAAACTGAGCTGAGCTGAAGTGATTAACTTTGAGAAGAAGCCCCAAGAAACACTGTAAATATGCCCTTGTATCATTTCCTTTGGGTTTGTGGCACAGGTGTTTTTCATTTGGCTCCCAGATCCTCAATACCCCCCTCCAGTTGAGCCAATGTGGTTGTATCTCCCCATCACAACCAAATAATCTGAAGGATGATGAACATGTAGGAAAAGATACTTGAAACGTTGATATTTTGATTTTCCAATGGCCAGTTGGACGGTGATCAGATATGCTTTTGGGTCAGGGCAAATGCAATTATAAGAACTTGTAAGAAAAAGGTGATCTACAGCCTCACCCCATCATACTAGCTTTTTACATTCAGGAGTCTTATCACCGCATGCCTGCAATGCTAAGTAAGGCACTGCCTGCAATGCTAAGTAAGGCACTTTTTAGTAACACAGCCACACCTTATTCAAACAACAAAAAAGAACAGGTACATTCTACACATTTCAAACATTCTTAGCATTTAAGCAAATAAAGATGTTTCTGTGCGCATGCGCACGCACGCACACACACACGCACACACACACACAAAGTTATCCTACAAATTACCATTTGGTGTTGTAATGTGAATTAGAGCCGCTGCATGGTTCCAATGAGTATACAGTAACAGCACAGATATTATAGGAGAACATTTTTGACAAGAATAGTACTGAAATGAAGCCCTGTAATTACTTCTCAATCTTGGGGAGAATCCTTTGATATTGGAAAAAAATCAGGGCAATATTGCCCTCCATTGGCAAGAAAGTTTATATGCAAAAACACTAAAAGCAGTCTATTTTTATGATATCAATTGCAAACTCTTCCTATAAATTAAGTTTCTCCGGTTTGGTGCCACTTTAGAAACGGTACAATAATTCTGTTCACGGCAGAAGTAATATGTTACTTCCGTAACTGTTCTATGCTGGCATCTCATACAACGAGCATATAAATGTTATAATGGTTTCATGCAGATGTGGGAAATAAAGCCTTGAGAGGAGCTGAACCTGGAGAAAGAAAGCACTACTGTAATATTATGTGTTCCCACCTCTAATTCCTAGAGTCAGTCCAGAAGAATACCATGGATTGATACCATTGAAAAGTCAAAGAGATCTAGGATGAATGCTTGCCCCGTTCCCATGTAGGTCATTGTCAAAGCTCTCCCAGTACTATGTCCTTGTCTGAACCCAGATTAAAAGGAGTCCAGGGATCTCTAGAGCTCTAAGGTGGTGACCTCCCCTCAAACATCCTTCCCTAAAATGAGGAATCTGAAATCAAGCACACAAAAAATCAGGTTGAGGAGGGTGCGTGAGAATCAACAGGAATGAATGGCTGTTGTAGTGTGAGCGCGGAGGGGATAGGGGAAGAGCCCAGCCATCGATGACCTTCTCTGCTGGCTTCCCCATTAATTCTCTTGGGATCCTAGCAGGAAAGAGTGCAAATGAGGATCACATGATCATGGGGTGCTGCAATCAGTCATAAGCACAAACAAGTTGCCAAGCATCCAGATCACAATCATGTGACTGTGGGGGGCACTGGAATGCTTGGAGCTCTAAAGACCAGTTGTAATCACCATTTGTTTAGTGCCATTATCACTTCAAATGGTCATTCAATGACTAGGTGCAGATCAAGGACTAGCTGTATATTTTAATGTAAATTAGATAATTAAAAAAATGGAATGAGCAGGGGACAAGGTAAAACATGAAACATCCTTCAAGGCAGAGCATGCACCATCTTCCAAGGAGAATTATGCGAGTCAGATATCTTGGTCTGAAAATGAACATCTTGTTCATACTTGGGAGTACTTGGGAGTATAAAAAATACATTCATTCATTCATGATACCAAATATGTCTACAGTATATGCTATTATGGTGAAAATTCATTCTCTTTTCAATACAAACAAGACCACGTTAGTGAAATATCTTACCTTGTGTGGTCCCATCTAGTCCCATGACGCATTTCATTGCTCTTATAATTTGTTCGGCTATAGGAGGAGCCATAGATGTGGCGTAAGTTGCACTATGTGAATGAATTCGTAGGTAGTCCACTAATTCCTTAAATAAAAAAAAGGAACTGTATTTCAATGTGATCATCAAAAACCCTCTTCTGCTAGAATAAAAATTGGAAAATGAGAGAAATAGCCTTTTTCCTGCACATAAAATTGTACACACGGCATGTTTGAATTTATCACTAAATGACTATTAAATTCTTGTCCCCTTATCATTGAATTTTTCTTCAAACATGTTTCTGGATATTTCCTCAATCAGTCTTAAAGCAAAACAGTCAAAACAAATAAAGAAAATGAGTACATGGCAAGAAAAATGTAATTCCAAATTATCTTGAAAAAACATAAAATGCTTTATCTTGATTTTATTACATCAAGAATACAAGTATCACATACCCAGAAGAATGAAATAGTGATGCTTTGCCAAAGCAACAATTTTCATGTTGCTTCTGATTCTAATATGAACATCATTATCTTTATCGTCTTTTTTAACTGCCTGACTTTCTATTGTGTACTTCATTGTGAACCATGTCAAGGGATTTGGGCTTCCCTCTTAAGAAATATTATTCACTCTGGCCTCCTTGGGATTTATCTGATATAAATTTAAATTCATAAAATTAGTACATACATTAAATATACTGCATAAAGTTTAATGTTTAAACTTTAAACATAGTATGCTATCCCTATCCGGCTCTCATATTCGCTTCAAAACAATATAGGAATTGAAAGTTCAGAATGCTAACCTTACTATTTATGTAAAATAAAATTTTCATTTATGTTTAGCTGTACGTACTAGTTTGGCAAGTTCAGCAGGTAAACTAAAAGAGGCAGTTGGTATGACTAATTAAACAGAGCCATTTTCCCAGTAAGTTTTTAGGGCATTGTATATGCTTGCATTTTCATGATTAAATCAATCAAAGCATTTTGAAAGTGCTCAAGAACAATATGCAAATAATTGGTGTATTTTCAACTTACAACAGTATCTGACAACTTTAAACTGTGAGCAATCTGCAGGTAGACCAGTGGAATGAAATACTGACATAGCTAACTACATACGGTGTTTCTCCAACAATACGACCTCCCCCAATAGGAAGACCCAGCATGTTTTCTAGGCATAAAAAGAAATTAAGCCCCTCCCCCCAAATTTAGGCCTATTTTAAAACATGCAAAATGGGGGGAAGGACTTGCCGTTAGGAGCGCCCCGCGGGCAGCAATTCCTCACCACCAGCTGCTCCTAATGGGCGATCATGGCATAGTGCGGAGAGCTCCCTACTCCTGCCAAGCACCTTTGCGGCAGACCCAAGACCTTCAGCGCCCGCCACTGTTAATTTCCCTTCTGCCCATGCCACCGCCGCATTTGGAGCTGCCACTTCCACGTTTGAAGCACCACTGCTGTTTGGAGCACCGCTGCCGTTTGGAGCTGCCGCTTCTGCATTTGGAGCTGCCGCTGCGTTTGGAGCTGCCGCTTCCACGTTTGGAGCGCTGCCGCTGTTTGGAGCACTGCTGCTGTTTGGAGCTGCTGCTTCCGCATTTGGAGATGCCGCTTCCGCGTTTGGAACCCCAACGCTGTTTGGAGCACTGCCGCTGTTTGGAGTTGCCATGTCCGCATTTGGAGCTGCCGCCGCATTTGGAGCTGCCGCTTCCGCGTTTCGAGCACTGCTGCTGTTTGGAGCACCGCCGCCATTTGGAGCGCCGCCGCCACTCCAAACACGGCGGCAGCTCCAAATGTGGAAGTGGCAGTTCTAAACATGACAGCGGTGCTCCAAATGGCGGCGGCACTCCAAATGGCAGCAGCACTTCAAACACGGAAGCGGCAGCTCCAAACGTGGCGGCAGAATGGGCAGAAGGGAAAGCAACAGCGGCAGGTGCCAAAGGTCTTGGGTCTGCAGCAAAGGTGTTCAGTGGGAGTAGGGAGCTCTCTGTGCTTCGCCATGATCACCTGTTAGGAGCAGCTGGTGGCGAGGCTGCCCGCGGGGTGCTCTAGATGAGGATGCAAGGGGAAATTAAGTCACCCCGAAAGACGGCCTAGCCGTTTTTGGGCTCAGCTAAAATATAAGACCCGGCCTTATTTTATGAGAAACACGGTAGAAGAAAAGTTTATTCTTACTAACCTTAGGAATTACTAACAATCTTTACATTCTATGCCATTTGAGCACTCCTGAACTATTTGTCAGCCTTCGGAGGTGGTTGAACTCTTAGCAGGTGTAATCAAATGGTGTCACAAATGGTGAGAAAATTTTAGTTGAGTAGTATGTGGAGAGACAGAGATCCCCATTCCCAACATAGGGAAAGAAGGCATTCCGAAATTGGAGTACTGATCATGCTCCACAACATATCATTTGGGATAGTATCTATGCATGTTGGCCCAAATAAAGATCTTTAGAGACAGAGCAATAAGATATTAAAGACTACAAATCAGCATTTTTTTTGCTTTAGACTATCCTCCATAGTCCATACCTACCCCCAATATCTTGAGAACTGTATAAGAATATCTTGACGAGAATGGCAAGATCATTTCAGACAATTATCTAGAGGAAAATGACTATTTTTCTCATTTAAAGATGATAATGGATCCCCCCCCCCCCCCCCCCCCCCCCCCCCCCCCCCCCCCCCCCCCCCCCCCCCCCCCCCCCCCCCCCCCCCCCCCCCCCCCCCCCCCCCCCCCCCCCCCCCCCCCCCCCCCCCCCCCCCCCCCCCCCCCCCCCCCCCCCCCCCCCCCCCCCCCCCCCCCCCCCCCCCCCCCCCCCCCCCCCCCGCACTCAAGGGCAAGCTTCACAGAGAATTACATTTGCTTTGATTTTTACTGATAGTGCTTGCTTAATAACCACTCCTTCAGTGACCTTCAGTGACTGCTGAACTAGTATTTATGACCCAGTCCTCAGACTTATGTTGGTTGCCCCCACTGTCATAACATCATGATTAGAGTGGTTGGAACCCATCTTGCAATTGCGTTGCAGCATGTCATAATCATGTGGTTGAATTTGCGACCTTTGCCAGTTTCCTACAAATAAAATCAATGGCGAAGATGGCAGGAGGTTGCAAGTGGTGACCACGTGATTTCCTCACTTAACAACTCTTGATGATTTGCTTAACAACAACAACAACCGGAAGTGCCAGAATTTCTGTCCCTGAGTGATGTAGTCATGTGACATCTTACATTTCTGGCAATGTTAGAAATTCCAGTCCCAACTCATGCAGTTAAATGAAAATTACCTGCAATTTGCTTAAATTGGCAAAACTCAGCTACTCAAAACTAGCCATTTTGCTGTCAGTTTTTGGCACTGCAATCTCAAGATGCTCAGAGAGTTTCAAAATGAAGCTGAGAGCTGTAAACCCATCCCAGCTGAGAGGGAGAACTTCTTGCAAAGTTTGAAAATCACTAGGATTTAGAAATGTTTAGATTATCTTCTTTCCTGTCTCAACCCACAATTTGTGATACTAGTTTTTTTAGGAGACACTTATCGTTACATCCATAATAGTTTGGATATTATTGAATGCCAATGCTTGCTGCTGTTACCTTTTTGCCAGCTATATACCCTCCAGCTGCTCCAAAACTTTTTGTGAATGTTCCCATCAATACATCAACATCATTAGGATCCATTCCAAAATATTCCACAACTCCTCTTCCTGTAGGGCCAACAGCACCTATGCTGTGGGCTTCGTCCAAGTAGACATAGGCTTTGTATTTTCTCTTTAAGGAAACAACTTCTGGCAAGCGTACAATAGAACCTTCCATGCTAGAAGAACAAGAAAGTTAATGAGAACTGAATACATCTAATGCATGAAACTGTATGAACTGATCCATTATCATGCCAGTATCCCCGAAGCAAATAAAAAATTCTAAAATGGAATCATACAAGCAGTAAAAGAAATAACAAGTAAAATCCAGTTTGTAGGGCATAATTTATGGCTTTTTGGTTACTGTGCTTAACATATTCAAAATGTTGGAGTATTTTCTATGGATTTTCTAGAATTTGCATACTCAGTCGAAATTATATATTTTATTTTACATACCTATAAATGCCCTCTACTAGGATAAGAATTTTTTTCCATGCTCTTCGGCTTCGAGGCTGTCCCTGTATTACTGCATCCTTCAAAAGCTTTTCTAAGCTCTGCATATCTAATTTTAAAAATACAGATAATGTGAAATATTGTATCAAATATATATACATATCTATATTACATTTCTACAAACCGCAAATCTATTTTATAACAAATTTAAACCAAGTGTGAGATGCTTAGAAAAACAAACCAAGCTTCTGCATAAAATATTACTATTGTAACTTTTACTATATGGACTGAATCTATTGGTAGTGAAAAAGAAATGTTTTTTCACACTCTTTTAGGAAAAAACAGTTTATTAAATTTGACAGAAATATGAATTTGATATGCTTTAGAGTTATTTGTATCTTGACCCTGCACAGTCACATAAGTTTTCTGATATAAGATCCTTCTAATTAGTGTATAATATCAAGTTACTGATTACAAATTGAAGTATTTCAAAATATCACGCTGTTGCAGCGTGGAGGGACAAAGAAACCAAATAATGCAATAACAAATTTTAATTTCCATTCCATTTGCTTTTAAAAATTAGCATAGTTCCATTCACTGAATCCACACACCATTATTCTGATACAGGAAAAGGTCAAAAGCATCTCAGAATCTATGTCATCAATATAATTTTGATGTTTGATGACATCAAAAGTATCATTCCTATCTTATACATTCATCATCTCCACCAGCAGAAAAATGCTGCTTGATACTAAGGCCACGAACAGTCTTTGAAAGTCTTTTTGCAATGTGTAGGAGCATGTGCAAACTTAAAAAAAAGAAACCTGCTTTGAAAGCTGCAAAGCTAGAGCCCTAAGAGCAGTGGTGGGATTCATATTTTTTTTACTAACGGTTCTGTGGGCGTGGCTTGGTGGGTGTGGCCATGTGACTGGGTGGGCGTGGCTTTTCTTTTCTTTCTTTCTTTTTTGCAGCCACCCCCCAACTATTTTTTGGGCTTTCTGGTCCTCAGAGGAGTCTCTGGGGAGGGGCATTTTTGCTCCCAGAAGGCTCCCCTGGGGCTCAGGAAGAAAAAAAATGGAGTCTGGAGGGGGCACATAACACCCCCCCTAGCTCCGTTTTGGGACCTACCTGGCCTCAGAGGAGCATCTGGGGGGCGTTTTTGCTTCCCTAAGTCTCCTTTGGAGCTCAGGAAGGCAAAAAATGGAGGGGGGGGGGCTGAGCCATTTTTTGCCTTCTTGGGTCTCAGCAAGAGGGATCCCGGCACAGCTGATTGTTGGGAGAAAAAAGAAATACCTCAGGCAAATGTCAGGTGGGCGGGGTGAGTGAGTATCGGGTGGGCGGGGCAAGCAAGCCAGTGGTGACCGGGTGACTAGGTCGTGGGTGTGGCGAGCCAGAACTTACTACCGGTTTGGCGACCCATGCCAAATCCTTGCTACTGGTTCGCCCGATCTGGTGCGAACTGGCTGAATACCACCACTGCCTAAGAGACCATGTACCAGCCTGTTCTCTCCTATTTGTATGCAAAGATCAATTCCTATCAGACTAAACTCCCAGCTGTCCTTCTGACCCTAACTGGACAAGTAGGCTGTCACCTCATCCCAGCAGTATAGGACAAATGTGAGCTTTTGGTTCAGTTTGTACTGAAAACACTGGGATTTAAAATATTTGGGCACTTAACTTCCACCTATTCCTTTTTAACAGAACCTGATGGGCATAGTTGTGGTTTATGCATAAAAATATATATATCTACATAGTTGTCTATGTACATACTTCAGTTGGATTGTGGTTACAAAATTGTTTTCCATCAACACAGTTGTAAGAAATGAGAACTTTATACTTTTACTTGTTAAAACCTGTTTTAATTATCTGATGGTGTACCAGGAAATAAATTTAAATAGGTTGGGAAGAAGTTAAATCAGCTGAAAAATTTTATTTAAGCACTCTTATTTTCATTTTCCACACTCAAGAGATGTCAAGCTATTTCTCTTCATGTCAGGGCAAAGCACCCAAGATCAAATTTTCAGGGCGAAGCAACCAAGACCAAATTTTCAAAATTTCTATTATCAATAATTACCATTCTGCTTAAAGGGAATTCTCTATGTGGAAGAGTTTTCTTGTCATCCTTAACACTGCAAAACCATTGAGTTCCTCTCTTTTTTAAAAAATAAAGTGTATTAGATTTTTAAAAAAACTGACAAGAACTAATACCTAGGATGAATAAGGAGGAAAAAAGAAAGAAGGAAAGACCAAAGCCAAAACTATCGGAAATCAAAATAATAAAAAAAAGATTGCAGAAGGCGGAGCCTCCTCGCTGATGGACCGTAGATCGTGACTCTCTGTGGCTATGGTCCGTGCTTTTTCGTTGGAGAGCCCCGATTATTACAATTAGGGGCTGAAGCTGCCTTGGAGGGGCGGCAGAGTAAGGGGAAGCCGCAAGCCAGGTTGAGGGGAGCTGCATCTCCCCCCCCGGTCTTGGTCTTTTCCCCCCTGAAGACGACTGCAGCGATGGTTTAAAATGGCCACCCTGAAGAGGAGGACTCAGCTGGATTAATATTTGTGCAGGAGGGAAGAAAGAGGTGGATAACATCTGAACCGGGACAACTGGGCAATACAACTAAACAAAAGTACCCCGGGCTTAAGGTAACATGGAATTTTTAAGAAAAGAAAAGTGAGCGGCGAAATTAAAAAGGGACAGGAAAAAAAAAAAAGAAAACATTTTTGACAGCTAAGTGGGCCTTCGAACCGGGAAAGGAAAAAGCCGGAACTAAAGATTTAACTAAATTGGACAAAAATATTTTGGCAATAAACAGGCATAAAATAAAGCTGGACTTAAGATTGTCAAAAAATAATAATAATAAAGTTTACAAATTGGAGACTGGACTGTGCTGGAATATTGAGGTTCGAAAAACCCTAAATGAAAAATAGGGGGAAAAGGTGAAGACTTTGTATAATGGAGAGTGCCACCTTTTGACAAAAACTTGAGCTCAAACAAAAAGGAAAACATCTTGTTTCTGAATGAACTTGTGTGGATATAACATTAAAGAAATATTGAAACAAAGTAAGAATCTTAGAAAGTGAAAGCAGAACCAGAATAAAGAAAAAAAGCAAGGAAAGACTGTGGGATTGATTGATGTTTTTAGCATAGACCCTGGGCTGGAATAATTGAGAACTTTAGAAAATTGAAAGAAGAAAGAAGGAAAGTAAAAGTGGTTGTTTTTTTTTTTGTGGACTTTAAAGATCATAAAATATAAGAGTGTGTAATGATGATATCTCTTCGGGAATTAAAAATGGAACTTAAAAATATGAGAGAATTACTACAGGAAAGAGGCGAATCACTTTGCTCTGTGTTAGAAAAAATGGAAATGGCGATTGAAGAAGAAGAAGAAAGAGCTTCAGAGGAGGAGTCGATTCAAGGAGAAGACATTTTAAATAGACAATTAACACAAAGAACACTACAAAGAAGTGGGGAAAGAAGGAAGGTTAAAAAGTTGAGATTTAAGAAGGCCAATCAAAAGGGGGGAATACCTGTGAAGTCGGGAAAGGCAGAAAGACCCAGCAGAAAAGGGGAAAGGAAGATATTAAGAAAGAGATGGATATAAACTGGAATGAGAAAAGATATGGGGAAAAGAGGGGGAGGAGAAGCAGTAAGAAACAGGTGCATGAAATAAAGAAATACGGAAAGAGTAAAATGTTGAAAAGAAATTGGTTTTTCAGAGATAATGGTTGATGAATTAAAAAGAGGATTCTGCAGGGTGACAAGGGGTAATAAGAATATTTCTGCAAATAAAAATATTTAGAAAATAGGGTAATATAGATACTGATAACTCTTATTAAAAATTAAGGGGGGAAAATATGCTGCGGAATCCAAATGAAAAGATGTAATGATTATTATTGTAACTTCTTAAAAATAATGGTTTATTGGGAATCAAGATGAGGGAATAAAGGTATATTTTAATCATTGAGGTGTCACACTCAAAACAGTAAAAGGGGAGAAACCTATACTTGTTTTTTTTTCTTTAGTGTTAAATTTTGTATTAATCTAGAATTTATAAAAAGAATGTGTAATGGAAAGGGAATATGACAGACTAAAGAACCAACTAAATTAATAAGTTAATATAGACTATTAAAAGCAAGGAGAGACATTGGTAACCTTTTTTATTATCATTATTATTATTATTAGGCAAACACATATTGTTTATCTTTATTTTTAAAATAAATATTAAAGGATTATATTTGAAATCATTGAAATGAAACAAAAAGATGTTTTGTTTGAGATTAATGAAAGAGGCTAGAATTAATGTGTTTGGTTCTCTCCTTACTGAAAATTTGGAATGGAAAAGGTAATAATAGAATTAAGTATGCATATATGAATGTATAATTGCTGTCATATTTGTATGTAAAGGTGATGACCCGGAAATATGTTGTCCACTAAAAAGAGATTTTTGTTTTTAATGCGAAAAACTGAATAAAATTTGTTTATTTTTTTTTAAAAAAAAAGATTATAAATAAGTGACTTCCAGATTTCTTTTATAGTTGCTAAAAGTATAGATATATTTATTTATTTATTTGTTTGTTTGTTTGTATCATGCCTTACTTGTAAAAATAATAAAGGCAGGATATAGATAAATAAAATAAAATAAGCAATTAAATTACATCTATATTTATAACAAGTGTAAAAGGCAATTGGAAGTCACTTCTTCAATAACTGAAGTTGGCTAACATAGCTACTACTCCTTCCTTCTCCTATTTTCCCCACAACAACAACCCTGTGAGGTGAGTTGGGCTGAGAGAAAGTGACTGGCCCAATGTCACCCAGCCGGCTTTCATGATTAAAGTAGGACTTGAATTCCTGGACTCTTGCTTTCTAGCCTGTGACTTAACCACTAGACCAAACTGGCTATTTTATGGTTACAGCATTGTTTATATTTTCCTGTAATTATAATTTTTATTCTAATTATCAAATCCATATATTATGTTTTCATTTTCCCCACACCAAAAGTCAATAATGGGTTTCCAATCATCATCCTCAATGGTGAAATCAAGGCAAAGAGGAAGATTAATTCTATTTTAAATAGTCATAAGACTACAACATGTGTGTCAAACTTGCCATATCACATTGCCGTCACGTTACGTGGCGTGTTGCTTTTTCCTTTCATGGAGCTGGGGTGGGCATGGCCTGTGCATGATGCATATGGCCCACGGGCCACCAGTTTCACACCCTTGGACTACAACATTTGAATACTCATGTAAGATTGGTTTTGCTGTGACTTGTGTTGCTTTTGGTTGAAACGAACAGCTTAGAAAAGTATCCTGTCTATTGCTTCAATATTTCTCATTCTGAGGGTTAAGATGAATTATCTTCAGAACTATTCATTGCTTAATTTAAATAGTATCCCTAGATCAGTTTATTGCAGTTCAGTAATACAATACTGCTGTCATAGAAGTCACAGAAATAATATTGCAGAATAATAAAAATATGTTTTCCACATCCAGTATATATTGGTGAAAACACTGCTCAATTGAATCTTCAGATTTACAATAGTTCTAATTATGATAAATGCCAACATGTTTAAGCATTTAAATGAAAAGGGATTGTGATATAAACTTTTTTTGACTAGAAACTAACCAAGCATCTTAAGGTTGAAAATACACAAAAACTGCACTAAGATTTTACAAAGGTAATAGTTTAATCAATTTTCCATCCAGTGAAGTGGTTTCTGTTGAATTAGGAAGGAGTTTTTGGTTTTAGTTCAACATTTACCAAATGTATAGTTAGGCTTAGCAGACACTGTGCAGACTTCTGATTAGATAACAGCCGCGTGGGGAAAATGGTTAAAAGTAACAGCAGTATCGGTATCTGAATCATATCTCTAGCATTTGCTCAGATCTTGAACATAGTGGCCTGATTTGATTCCAAAGTTAAATCATAACCTAATGCTACAAAAAGTTGGTTTAGCCTCAGATAGACTTTTTCTATATTAACTTTATCCTTCTTAACTGTTGGTGGTGTTTTAATTTTTTTCAAAGAGGAAGAAAAACTAAGCAATAAACATGAAATGAATTCGCATTTGGAGGCTCCCATGAAAACATGACAGAAAAGGATCCTTGTGTCAAATTTTAGAGACATCTTTAAGGTTACTCTTTTGTACCTTTTTCTATCAACACGAGAGTTAAAAGAAACTGTAATACAGACAAGATTAGTTAGTCTTATACAAATGTAAAACCAGAATCTTACAAACCAGAATCAAATTTCACAGTGGTAACTTGAGGCCTCTTTCCATGAAAATCAAAAAGGGGTTTCTTTCATATTAAAAGTATGAACACATTATTTCCAAAAAGAGACAGTTACACACATGAATTTCACTTTTTTCATCAGTTAGCTAAAGCTGCCACATTAATACTCACTGTTGTGCTTAAAGACTCTAATAGTAGCACCTGACAGCCTTGCACCAAGAACAAGTGAAGTATGGTTCAACTCATCACTTAAAATTAGACAACCCTGTGGAAATACATAAGCAAAGAATTACAATAAACATCCAACTAATATATTACAATAAATTAAGCAAGCAAACAAACAAGAATAGTTTGCCTTATTTAACCTCATTGTAAACATCACCAGCTATTAAAAATAGTAAATAAAAACCCAAGGAACCTAAGGAAAATACACTACAGATTCTTCTTTCCCTCTCTCCCTCTCAAAAATGAATTAAAAGAAATCATGCCTTAAAACATTATAATAAAATCAGAAGAATAAAATCAACACAAATTAATATTTGTAACTAACACACACACACACACACGTGTATAATTTTATTTAAAATTTTGATTATGAATAAAATAGAATGCAAAGTGAACTTAAAAAGAATAGAAGGAATAAGATATACAAAGACAAAGGGGATAAAAAGAAAAAAAAGGATAAAGAAAGAAAAGAAATATATATTAAAAAAATTTCCAACTTTCATCATAGGTATGCAAAAATTTAGTAACTCTTCACCCCTTCTAACATTGCAAACTATTGTTTCTTCACCCCATCCGTTGTTTATAGACAAATACATAAGACATCTTTTCAGTCCTAATGTATGTCAGTAAAAAATCCCCAAGGATTGCCAGAAGCAATCTCTTGTTTCAACCCTGATTAAAATAATGAAATATTCCTTCCTTTTACTGATAACAATCTGTAGTTGATTCAGATATTGTCCTAGGGTTTGACTTCTTTTAATTTCTTATTTGTCTCATCACACAGTGCTCTTCAAGGCTTTGACACATCTCCTTTGAAAGTCCAATAGGAAAAAATGGTCTAGGTCAGTCTCTAGGTTTATCATTTGTGTTTCCCTTTTAAATGTTAAAACATTAGCCAAATTCTTTGCAGATCCAGTGAAACATCCTTCTGCAAGATATTCACTGTCATTTATAAATCCAGTTTTTGTCTTGTCAGATCAAATTTGTTCTAGATCTGGCATTTCTTCAATAACATATTTGGGATGTATTCTATGCATAGAAGCAGACATTATTATTGACATTGTTCATATTGTGGTTCTAATTTTTAATTTCATTCTTCAAAATACTCATTCAGCATTTTATAGGCTTGTATTTTTACGGTTCCAAAAATCTTTAGTCCCCTCTAGTGTCCAGTTTTTAAATCATGAAATTATTTATCTCTATTGTGTCTTCCAAAAACCAAAACAGATCTATTTCTCATGAGAAGCTGTTAGTTCTTCATAATTAATTCCAAAATCCTATTCTAAAAGTTTAAATATTCCAAATTTATCAGGATCCTTAGTCCATTTATAACTTGTTAAGATCAAAATCTTCTTTACCTTTTACCTACTTATTTCAGATTCTTTAAACTCTTATAATTAAAATTGTCTTTTGTTCAGGATAGAAGGCAAACTCATTCCATGTTTTCAAATTTGTCAGTCTGAAAGTCTCCAAAAACATAGAAGCAGTTAATGAGCAATTTCAAAAAAAAAAAAAAAAAAAAGATTATTAGCAAGTGAGATTAGTGAATGTAGGCACAGGTTGCGGGGTTGCAAACAAGATGGCTATAGATGTCACCTCCCAGCATTCAAACCAGTAAGATATAGCTCTCTTATAGTCTTGTTCTAAGAGTGGCTGTCTGAGACACAGGTGGGTTATCTCCCAACCTCTCTTTCTCCAGAGAGATTTTGAAGAACTTGTCTACTCGTCAGCTCTACATTCTTCATGGCAGTCTTCGTTTTCATGGAGACATCTTCAATTCCCCCATTCTTCCCCTGGAAGCCAAGGTTATTCAGCTGGCATATAGCTTAACTAATGATAGATGTTGACATAATACTGTAATATTTACTATTTTAGAGATTCTTTTGGTAAAACTGGTAAATATGAAGGAGTGATTTAATTTGGTACCTGAAAAGGAGTTAATAGTAGAGAAGCCAGATCCCTCCCCCAATTAAATTAAAGTTGCTATCCAACCATGTCAATCATAAGATTTTTTTTTAATCCATCTGTATTTTGATCACATGACCATGAGGATGCTGCAACAGTTATAAGTGTGAAAACTATCATAAGTCATTTTTTTTCAGTGCCCCTGCAACTTTGAACAGTCATTAAATGAATTGTTGTAAGTCGAGGACTATCTGTATTTGTTACAGATCTGAGAAGAATTAACTGAAGCTTAAAAATCAAAATCCTATGCTCATAAAAAAATTTGAAGAAAATGGATGAAATCTGTATTAATTAGTAATAATTTAGGAATTAGAACATTCATTAATATTTCAGATTTCTTCTACTACTGTATAGCCGTATTTTTGTCTGAAATGTATCAAATAACTTTAGCATGATCCTTATTAAAACTCATATTTCCTTTTTTGGCTATATCCCTACATTTGGAATTTATCAAGGCATTAAGAATGATGGGTTGTTCTTGCAGAGGAGTAGTAAAACAGCAACAGCATAACACTAAAAGAACCTCCTGATTTGCCACCATGGAGTACTGAGAATGGGCGTTGGTAAATTTACCTGAGAACGCCCTTTCTATCTATGCTGCTAGAGAGCCCAGGATGGGTATGACTCCTCTTGATGACATCATCAAGCTGGGTCTGTCTAGTATAAAAGTAGCAGCCTGTGGGAGAAACCCCCCAGCTTTGGCGAAGATACTTGACAGACTTTAGTGAGTGTCTCTGAAAGCCAAAACAGAATCGTGAACCAAAACATACCTCCCCACAATCCGGACGCAACAAGGGAGGGGCTGGGCTCTCTAGCAGCATAGATAGAAAGGGCGTTCTCAGGTAAATTTACCAACGCCCATTCTCCTCCATGCTGCTGCAAGAGCCCAGGATGGGACATACCAAAGCCTTCATATCCTCAGGAGGGTCCTCGTCTAGTCTCTCACTCCGAAGTAGGCACCACTCACTGAAGAACCCGTCTGCCAAAAGCCACGCTTGTGAAGGCGTAGGAATCCAGGGTAGCGTCTGATGAACAGAGACGGGAATGTCCATGTAGCCGCTCTGCAAATTTCCTCTAGGGGTGCCTGGGTGGCCCAGGCAGCCGAAGTTGCAGCACTTCTAGTGGAGTGTGCTGTCAAGCCGTGTGGTACTGGCAGAGCTTTGGCTTTGTAGGCTTGTGCAATGCAAGCCCTGATCCACCTACTTAAGGTGGCAGGAGAGGCCTTGTTCCCCCAGTGGGAAGGGGAAAAGGATACAAACATAGTCTCTGTCTTCCTAAACATTGAAGTACGTTTGATATAAATTCTAAGAGCCCTTCTAACATCTAAGGTGTGTCACTTGCGCTCTAAGGCGTGGTGTGGACGGGAACAAAAATCAGGAACCACTATGTCTTGGGATCTGTGGAATACAGAATTTATTTTGGGTACAAAGGTAGGGTCTAAACGAAGAACAACTCTATTGTCATGAAAAGTGCAGAGGTCCTGCCATATAGATAGAGCAGCCAACTCTGACACCCTTCTAACTGAAGTGATGGCTGTTAAGAAAACTACCTTGAAGGTCAAGAATTGAAGGGACACCTTTCTGAGGGGTTCGAAGGGAGGTTCTGTTAGCGCCTGGAGGATCTTGTGAAGGTCCCAGGATGGGAAACTGTGAACCACAGGAGGGCAGAGATTGGAAGCCCCTTTTAAGAATCTCTGAACTGAAGGATGATGGGACAAGGAAGAAAAGGAATCCCAGGAGATGACTGAAGCAAGAGCCGCTACTTGACGGCATAAAGTGTTAGGAGCCAGACCTTTGTCAAGGCCATCCTGTAGGAAACAGAGGACTTGTGGGACCCACACGACTGTAGGAGAGAGACCTTCCCTGTGACACCAATGACAAAAAACGCTCCAGCTGGCATTGTACGTACGCGTTGTAGAAGATTTTTGAGACGCCTGGATAGTAAGGATGACCTGGTCTGGGAGATTGGCTTCTCGTAACAGTTGCTGCTCAAACGCCACATGGTCAATTTGAACCACTGGAGATCCAGGTGGAGCAGTGCCCCCTAATGTAGTGAGATCATGTCGTCTGGAATCCTCCAGGGAGTGGCTACAGACAGGTTCACCAGATCTGCAAACCAGGGTCTCCTGGACCAATGGGGGGCTAGGAGAATCAGCTCTGCCCGTTCCTCCAACATCTTCTGAATGACCGGCGGAATGATGGGAAGAGGGGGAAAGGCGTAGAGGAGACCAGTGGGCCATCTGCTCCGAAGTGCATTGGTCCCCTCCGCTCCCTGAGAAGGAAACCTGGTGAAAAATCTGTTTTCTTGAGCGTTTTGGGGAGAGGCGAAGAGGTCTACCTCCGGGGTCCCGAACCTGAGGGAGAGATCCCTGAAAATGGACTGGGGAAGGGACTATTCTGCGTAGTCAACTGTGCTCCTGCTTAGCCAATTGGCCTGGGAGTTGTCAACTTCCGAAATGTGGTCTGCTGTGATAGACAGCGGATGTCTCTCTGCCCACCTCCCCAACCTTTCAGCTTCCCTCATGAGGGTCCTGGACCTTGTGCCCCCCTGCCGGTTGACGTGCGCCTTTGCAGCCATGTTGTCTGTCAACTATAGTACATGGGACCCCACTATCCTGTCCCTGAAATGTTTCAAGGCCAGATAAATGGCTCTGAGTTCTAGCCAGTTTATGGGCCCAGTCCTGTCTAATCAGGACCAAGATCCCTTGAACCATGAGACCCTCCATGTGGGCTCCCCAACCCAGGAGACTTGCATCGGTGGTGATGATCAGTCTGTCCGGTTCCTTGAACGGGAGACCTTCGAAAGGGCTGAGGAAAGCCACCACTTGAAGGAACGGCAGACCTCTGGAGAGAGCAGGACCTTGGCAGATGTGTGGCTGGTTCCTGCTCATTGAAAGGGGAGCAGGAACCATTGTAGAGCCCATGACTGTAGCCGTGCCCATGGAACGATGCCTATGCATGAGCCTCGGCGAGGCTCCACTTGCCAATTTCATAGCCATAGCAGCCATGGCCCTGGAAGAGAACTTGGCGGCATTGAGGGTGGTGTCCGCCAAGAATTCTGCTGCTGCTATGATCTTATTGAGGTCTTGATGCAACCTACAGTCTGATGGAGGTATGCGGCCTTGAAGTTGGCATAGCCAGTGGATGGAAGACCTTGTAAAAAATGATGCAGCAGTCGAGGCCAGGATGGCCCAAGCCGAGGCTTGATGGTTATGCTTCAGTGTTTGTTCGGAATGTTTGTCCTCTGCCTTTAGTACGTCCTCAGGCTCAGTTGGAGTGCTTGAGGAGAAGGAGGCCACAACTGGGGCGTCTACTGGGGGAACTGCCAGAGCTGTAGCTAAGGAAGGAACCACATTGTAGAACTGCCTATCTTGGGATGATGGACGGGGTCCTGCAGTGGGGAAGGCAAATTGTTCATTGATTAAGTCAAGAAAGATGATGTGGGAAGGAAGGACCTCCGAATGAACAATGGGCTTGGAGAAGAGGGAATCCCCATGCCCCAATTGTACCACTTGAGGCTTGGGGGCAATTTCCTCCGCTGACAACTGGGCTGTTACCAGTGCCTTGTGTAGGAGAGGCTTGAATAAAGCAGATTTGAATACAGAAGCCGAAGGAGGCTGATCAGGCCTCAGATCTTCCTCTTTCCCCTGAGGTTGGGGTCCCAGATTTCTCCCTCTTCCAGATCAGAATCAGGGGAGGGGCTGCGCTCTGATGATTCCTCATACTCTCCCTGAGTGAGGTCCACTCCTTCCGCATAGGAAAGATGGGCCCTTTGTACTACATGGTGAGGTAGTCCCCTTTGGGGAATCTGCACTAGAGGAAAAGCTGGGAAGGAAGGCTGAGGTCTGTCTGAAGGCCTGAAGATGTGTTGAAGCCCTTCTGCAAGACCCTGTCTGATGGCTAAGGAGACGACTTCATTGATGTCAGAAGATCTGCCACTTGATGGAGGATCTGGGGGCCGAAGACCTGCTGCTGTTGGAGTAAAAGTGGCCTCGGGTCTTGATCAAGAGCTGCTTTGGGCCATGGATGGGATAGATGAAGAAGAAAGATCCCAAGGAGTCTGGGCGAAGTTGGGACCTGACATTCTCAAGTCATGAGGTCCTGGTTGGATTTCAGGTCATTCTGGGGACCAGGATTGGAGGTGGCTAAGAGGAGCTGAGGTATCTTCCCTCTCCCTAGAAGTAGCTGGCTGAACAACTAGAGGATTGGCTGGTTGGGAAGCCTGTTGTAGCTGACCCCTCATTTGCTCAAGTTTTGTTGAACTGCCTTTCTAAGGCTGCATGCCTTCGTTTCTCTGCCTTTAATTCGGCCTGGGATGTTTTCTTAGGGCCCAAAGCTCTGCCCCTAATCTTGGCCACCATCTCCCTTTGAACAGACTGGGAGCGTTGTCTCCTTCTCTTTCTTTTGCCAGCTTGGAGGCCTTGAGAGATCAGGCCTGAAGGCTCTGTGTGGGCCTCGTCTTGATCCATAGTATGCATAAACTGACGCAAAGGTGCTTGAAACGATCCTCACTATGTGTTGTCGATGCAGTAGCCTGAATAGGAGCTTATGAATAGTAGAAGCTGGCCTTTGGGGGATGATGCCACCTAAAATGGCCGCTTGCTACTTTCTTTAGAAGAAGAAGCTTTCAAAATGGCCACTCACCATGTGCGGTTGAAGAAGAAGCCTCCAAATTGGCCGCTCGCAAGAGCTACACGCTACGCAGGGGTTAAATTGCTCCTTAGGCTGTAAACAGCCCCGAATGGCGAAATCGGCAATAAAGTGAAAATTTATGATCCGCTGAGAGGCGCTGTTATCGCAGATGCGATCTTTACAATCGTGGAGGCCGAAATCGCTGAGGGAAGACTGTGGGGGAGGATCAAGGGTTAATCCCTATTTACAGTCTCCCTCTGTTGAAGAAAACGTTGAATCCTCGGCGTTGCAGAAGAGTGGATGCCAATGATGAAGATAGCTTTTGCTTTTGATAACCAAACTGCTTTCAGAGACACCAGTTTATGGTCATCGAAAGAAGCTGAGTCAAAGCTGGGGGGTTTCTCCCACAGGCTGCTACTTTTATACTAGACGGACCCAGCTTGGTGATGTCATCAGGAGGAGACATACCCATCCTGGGCTCTCGCAGCAGCATGGAGGAGAATGTACTATTTATCAACTTAAATTAGTCTTTTTTGTTTTGGACAGAGATAAGAAAGAAGACTCAGAAAATGCATCTCTTGTTTTTCTGGACTTAAGACAAAACAAAGGCATCAAGAGGTGGGGAATGAATGACAATACGAATATTTCACTGTTATAATCCCTGCTTAGCCATTTTGATGAACTCATGATTGTGTGAATGCTTCTGAATTAATGCCAATTCAAGTAGTAGTTTGACATTTTCCTAATTATATAATCCTAAACAGACTTACAAAAATAAGTTCAGCAACCATATTCAAGAAACACATATATTTTGTTTTTTAAAAATGAAGCCTTTAGTACAGTCCCTTGATGGAATTATAGGCACTATGATTTTTTTAAACAACTATATTTATCATCAACATTATAAGTTAATACTTATTGACTGCAGTATTAACTCATTAATAACAAATTTAAGAAAGGATCAGGTCTATTTTCTAATAGTCTGATTCTTTTTTTTTTTTTAAATATAGTTTATTAATTTTTACAATTAAAACCAGTCACAATACATACACAAATAAGCAAAAGAAAGAAAGAAAAAAAAGAAAGAAGAAACAAAATCCCCCCCCCCCCCACCCCCCCCCCCCCCCCCCCCCCCCCCCCCCCCCCCCAACCCCCCCCCCCCACCCCCCCCCCCCCCCCCCCCCCCCTCAATCCATGTCATACAGATTCCCTCATAAAAGCAAATGAACAGTTTGACAACACTATTCTACTATGTGTATAATTAAAATTATTATAACACACCAATGGTTTCATTTATGTTAAATACCAGAAACCTATCTTAAACACTGGCCAAATGAAATTAGTCCACTGTTGTATAATTGTATTTAGTTCAGCAGTATTTAAGTAGGAGAAAAAGTTCCTAGTGGTTATCCTAATATGTGCTCCTTCAACCAACAGTTTCAGAAGCAAAAGTTAATTATTAAATCAACTATGTTTAATGCAAAATATGTGGAGAAGTAAAATAAATAGGAAATATATAGGAAATATAGTTTATGAACATTAAGGAAAACATGGCTTCCAAAGAGCTGATTGCAATTTATGATGCTTTTGCTAAAGAAAACAACAGCTTGCCTTGAGACAGCTTTCCAATGATCTTAAATTTCATGCGCAATGATCACAACAAACTTATTTGGAAGGATGTTCACTTACCTTCCCTACTAATGCTGGAATATTCATAGAATTTGTAGCAAATCCCATACCAAACGTCAGAGCTGATTCAACACCAAGGAATTGTGCTAGCGTATTTTCTAACTCCACATGTTTATCTAAGTTTCCTGTTATAAACAGCAAAAAATATTTTAAAGGATCTCATTCATATCATTCATGAACATTTACTAAACTGTAATGAACATTTATTTACTTTCACATATTAACACTGACAATTTTAAAAATTCTTCATTCTAAAATTTATAATTAAAAGTGCTATGTTTCTTATAGGGAAAATATGAATCATATTACAATTAAAGCACCTGTATTCTAATCTCTACTTTAAGATAAATAGCAAAGTGATAAAAAGAAGTGCAACTGAAAATGTTTGAAGACTGAAAAGAAAGAAACAAACAAACATCCTCTACAAAAAGGAGAAGAGTGCAACAAAATGAACATTCCACAGAAACAATACCGCCAATAATTTCATTGGATAATCTCAGCTATAATGCAGGCTTAAAATAATTTTTGGAGTATAAGGCACTTTTCCCACCCCTAAAAGTGGGTGGGAATGTCTGTCTTATACAGCAAATGTTGCCACCAACCCTTCGGCCCCCACCCTTTAGCCTGTGTCTCCCAGCAATTTGCCTCCTTGCAGCAAACAGCCTGGTCAGCTTCAGCACAGCCTGATTAGCACAAACAGCTGATTGTCGGCTGGATCGACCACCAACCTATTTCAGGCTGCAGGGATGCCATCGCTTATTGCCACATCTGTGAGCCCCCTTTTTGGCCTCCATGCACCCCATTTTCCATTTGTTTCTATCCCTGCCACCCAGAACGGGCCAAAAATGGGGTGCACAGAGGCTGAAGGGGCGTGTGGAGGCTGAAAACGGGATGCAGAGGCTGAAAATGGGGCTCACAGAGATGGCAATATGAGATGGCAATCCCTGCAGCCTGAAACAGGTTGGTGGCTGATCTAATTGACAATCAGCTGTTTGTGCTAAATCAGGCTATGCTGAAGCTGACCAGGCAGTTTGCTGTTTGCTGCAAGGAGGCAAATTGCTGGGAGGCAGAGGCAGATTTTTGACCCTTGTTTTCCTCCCTAAAAGCTAGGCGCGCCTTATACTTCGGAGCATCTTATATTCCAAAAAATACGGCACTAGATTAGCACTTAGACTACTAAAACTACTTGGTGTTGTTCTCCAGATGTTTGAGATTACAACTCCCACATTCTCTTGCTACTGGCTATGTTGAAACCAAAACATCTGGAGGACAACAGCTTGCCTATCATTACCCTGAGTGCCTAGCATATCATGTAACTTGGGAACATTAAAGCCAAATAACAATTGCTACAATTCAACATATGGAGGGACATTACATTAATTATGTAGCCTTTGCATAGATTAATAGGCATGCCAGTTGCTTTGATTATACTACTAATTATAGGCATTTTATCTATGTGGTTATTTTAATATACATTTGTATCCACTCATAAACTATGTTAATCTGTAAATCACTCATTAACTGTGTTAATCATTCAAATTATATATATTAGTGAGTATGTATGCATGTGTGTTGAAGGATGAAAAACCTACTCTGATAACAACAGCTGTTCAGAATTCTTTGATGACAAAGAGGCTATCCTTTCAATCATGAGTGTAACACATTATTGGATCTCTACATACAACAATGCTTCTGCCTAAAAAATTGCTGCTACCTTCATAAATATAGCTATGAACTACAACTGAGCACAACTTGAGATAGAATTAGAATCCTCCATTCGATTGTGTGCATGTTAATAGATGAGGGACTTCCAGGCTGATGAAAAATATCCTTGAACAAGGGCCAGATCACGAAATAAATGAATAGGTACATAAGGGTTCAACTCAACTATTCTTTCACCTTCTCTGTTTTAGCCATTATAATAATCTGTTTTGGGAAAAATGTGTGACTGCATTACACGAAAGAATCACTATGTTGCATTATGCTATAATATGTCAGATTTAAGGGAGTACAGGGAAAACAGCCAAGTAGAGTTTTACTTCTTTTGAATAAAAATGAAATTAACTTCCGGTATTAACAGCTCTTCACACCAATCTTGCTTTTAAATGAAGTTTAATTGAAATACAATTTTAAAGCTGAACAAGCAAAACCACTCTCCTATTCTTGAAAGCTTTAAAGTGAATTCAAAGATTATAATCCAGGCAATCCTATACATGAGCTATTTTAGCTGAGCAATAATTACTCATACTTTAACAGTTTCTGGTTAGGCAACAGGTAGTTGTTTATGGGGGTGGTTGGGTATCTAGGTAAATAAGCATAAGAGCAGCCACCCAAATGAATTTCTATAGGATTATGTGTTAATGAATAAAATTCATTAAGAAGTCAAATCTACAGTATATTTCTAAATTAGATTTCTAGACTCAGATTTTAATAATAATAATTTTAACTTACCCATTTCCTGTCTGGTGCTACAAATTCCTGTGCCATATTTATTTAACACTGAACTCACTGTTTTCAAAGCATTGTGGTCAGTTTCTGCAAAGCCAAGGTAATTATATGAACCCATATTGATTACATTCTTGATTATCCTTCCAGTAAACCTATAATGGTCAAAGAAAGTATAACAACATAAAGTCTAATTATTAATAAAAGACTTTTTAATTAATTAAATCTTTTTTAAAATTCAGTTAATACCAGGAGACTGGAATCCTCCTTCCTTCCTAAATCTATTCAGATAATCTTTTCTTCAGCCAAGGCTGAAGGAGGTTTTTCATTTTAGGAAAGTATGAAGCAGCAAATATTATCCAATAAAACTGCTTTCTTTCATATCTCTAAATTTTCCTCTCCCCTCCCTCCCCCCAACTTCTTTTAATTGCCATCTTAAAATTAATTCATTTTATGGATCTATTGTATGTACACACACATGCAAACACAAACATGTTAATCAAAGACCACAATAAAGACTTATCTCACCTCATATATCAGGAAAAGAGCAGTATAAGACAATCACAACTTTCTATATAGACCCAGACTGTGCTCAAATATGCCTTTATTGGTGTCAGCACAAGTAGTATTTTATAAGATGCTTAAAGTGCTTTTGTAATAAAATATTTACAGCAACCTGAATTAACTTTAAGTGGCAACAATGAGATAAATCAGACAAGAAACAGTGCCCCAAATGGTGGTATCCTTTCACCTACTGCTATTGGAAAACTCCTTGAACTATCCTTCCTTCTCTGCTTGAACATGTCCCTTTTTGTGAGTATAGAGGTTATACAATATTCAACAATCCTTCAGATCATCATTTCTGACTTTAAATTACTATTAGATAATCCAGGTCCTGTGGGGTCATCTTACCAGATTCCTCAATGCCTCCAACAATGACAGAGTTTCTAATGTGCTGCCTTCACTGGAAAAGTTGGGATATGTTCAGAGATGCGGGTCTTGTCGTGTTCAGGTCTTTTCCCATGTAAGATTGAGAGTATCTTGGTGACGTTTCGACGAGGTCCCACTCGCCATCTTCAGGCTGGTACTTTCGGCTTCGTGCTTGTGCGAGCAAATTGTTTGCACGAGCATGAAGCCGAAAGCACCAGCCTGAAGATGGCGAGTGGGACCTCATCGAAATGTCGTCAAGATACTCTCAATCTTACACAGGAAAAGACCCGAACACGCCAAGACCTGCATACCTTTACCTGTGAAAATCTACAAAAACAAATATTCAGAGATGTTTCAACAATAGCTTACCTTGAATATATAGGACAGTCAAATATCACAACAGGAAATGTTTTCTGACGTTCTGTATTATGTCATAAACCACTTTATGATAAAGTTTATGTCATGAAATGTTTTATAAAATTTGCCAAATTTCAATTCCACAGGAGTCATGGGTCCCAGATTTTGAATACATTCTATAAGTTAGCCTATTTGAAGTTCAAAACATTTTACTCTATGGTGCATTGTTTCAATCCAGTTGAAGGTTTCAGGAATTAGAGTTCTGGTGATGTATAGATTCACATTTCCATACATATCCTCTTCTTTTTGTATGTGCACTCACTCCTTGTTTAGTGACTATCATGTTTGGCAATCATTTGCAAATATAATAAATAAAATTCATTTTCCAATGCACCCATTTACAAGCAGTTTTCGAATACCTGATATGAAAGCAATGCGGGCACAGTTGTCTGAGAAACTTTATGACTGAATGAGATGGTAGCAACCAGGGATCTTTGTGGCAGCTCTCTCTCTCTTTCAGTCATGTCTTCACTTAGTGACAATTTTGCTTAACAACCAGGTCATTGGAATGAAACTCGGTCACAAAACAAGGAGGGGGTGTATTGTACTCCCCATTAGAAAAAAAAGAGCACATGGTTTTTCATAGTAGTCAATATGGGATAGCTCAGGTTTCAAACCTGTGTAGCACTTTGACAACTTCAATATATAGACATTCCTCCATTCCTCTTTTGCCTTTTCTCTCTGCCTGCTGTCTTCCTTGGAAAAATAATGGACTACAAATGCCACAGACTGGAGAAGAGGAAAGGGATAATAAAAGTTCCTATCTTTCCTAAGAACTTTTAAAAATAAAATGAATGGTAAGCCACCTTTTGTTAAGTTTGGAGAAAAAGATCAAAATGAAAGTCAAATGTCAATTTCACCAAGTAAATGGAAAATCACTCATCAGGAAGAAGGCAACACCACCACTAATTTTTGGCCAAGAGTATAAAAGGAGTAGGTTCTAACTTTGAAACTGATACAAAATCAGGCCTATAAATATAATGCTTTGATGTTAAAGAATAAACACAGTTTTATTTATATTAATTAAAAACGCTTTGTAGACTGACCCACCTAAATGTCCAGTTGCTGTCATCTGAAACACGTTCCAACAGGTCAAATTTTGGTCCTGGAGCACTGCAGATGGGGCGGTTCCAATTATCTCTTATTCTCATATAGAAGTTTCTTGTAAAAAAGTGTTCAAAATCTTGATAAAGTGGGACAAAATCCTAAATGTTTTTTTTAAAGAAAAAAAAAACCCTGTCATGTTACATTTTACTATTTGCTTACTTTTTATTAAAATTAAGTAACTATTAAAATTAGATAACTGTTATGTGTTACAGATCTCTTATAGCCAATCTTAGTTCAATTCTTACATTTTCATCTTTTTGGGAAAACTAATACAAGGCGACATAAACACATAGGGCATGATATGGTTATATGTCTTTCAATCCCTACACTGTCATAATTAGATCTGAAAATCCTGAGTTCAAACTCCCATTTAGCAATCTCAGGCTCTGTTTAACTTAATTAATTTAACTTCCTGTCATTCTGCATAATGCCTAGTTATTATATACAATGCCTAGAGAAAGTGTGCAGCACATTAAAATAAGACAGATATTTCATTCTTTGCCTAAAAACATCATATATTCTATACATTTTCCTAAGCATTCTGCATCCAACATCACATATTCTATATATTTCCTAGGCAAAGCTGCCCAGCTTTCGCACATTGCTGGTAACATATATATGTATATATCCAGCAAATGAGGAAAGACTAAAAAGCACTTTACAAAATTAAAAAGTTCACCTCTATCAAACTTCTGCCCCGTTTGTTAAGAAATAGTGAAAGAAGAAACCCACTAGATCAATGGAATAACTTTTTTTTTCACAGAAAGGAGATTTAAAAACCAGGAACCTAATTAATATATGTGCATTTCCGACTGCACATAAGATACTCTTATTTTGCTGCAGCTATCATGTAGAAGTATAATATCCATCCCTGAACTCTGAATGCCAGATTGAATGTTTCTTTATTACTGTACTTCTCCTCCTGTCTGTTAATGGTGCCAGAAAAGCAAATCATATTTAGAGAAGGTGCATTTCCTATAAGAAAAAAAAACACCCACATAACTATATACTATGTATTTGTGGTGCTCATTGTTAAGGAGATCTGGGACTGGAAGGAATAGACTGAGACTCAATCTCAGCAAAATAGAGTGGCTTTGGTTTCAAAAATCTGACAATTTTAGCAAGAGTCAATTGTAAACTTTGACTGTAGTTGCTGATTCACAATTTAAGAATTGTCTTGGATCTATAGCTCCTATTTCAGGAATAAGGGACATTGCACATCATCAATTTGTACTCCAATTGCAACCTTTCCTGAAATAGCATTACTCATCACTGCTCATGCCTCAGTTAACTGGATTGCTGCAAGGAGTTTTACATGTTGCTGCCTGAAGAGCATTCAGAAGCCACAGAGGGACTAGAACAGGGGTGGGCAAACTACGGCCCGCGGGCCACATCCGGCCCGTTGGTCTTTTTAATCCGGCCCACCGAAGATTGGTACAGAATTAAGGTTTGATGTGAATGATTGAATGATTGCATTCATTTGATTTTGACTTGTAATGACAGGCATTTTGACACCAGGTGGCACATTAGGCGCAGTGACTTGATTTTGCGGAGATTTTGCAGTTTTTTATATGTATCATATCTTGTGCTTACCCGGCCCGTCTGTCAAATTTTAAAAGTCAATGAGGCCCCCGAGCCAAAAAGTTTGCCCACCCCTGGACTAGAATGTAGTGGCTTAGGTAAAGACAGGTACATCTTGAGGCATCGGGGATCTATAACAATTCATCACGGCCAATTTGCCACGGCCAACTTGCCCTTGCCAACTCACTGCAGGACAACTCGCTACAGGACAAGAGTTACACTAATATCAAATAAATGGTGGGAAAGAATCTTTAAAGAAAGGATGCAAAAGGAGGGACAGAATGAAATGTGTATGGCAAAAATTAATTTTTTTAAAATTTATTTTAAATAATTAAACAGAATTGTTATTTTTTTTTTCGCAGTAAGTTGTATCGCATTGAGTTGGCCATGGTGAGTTGGCTGCAGTGAGTTGTCCCATTCCCTAATCTCTGTATTGTTGGTTGCAGTTGGCTTCTGAATGCGATTCAAGGTGTGAGTTGTCTTGCTACGCATTCTCACAAGTAGCAAATGTCACCTTTAGGGCCCATGTAAACATTACTTTTCTGACAGTGCCCTCTCCCTTTGGAGCAACATTGCTTTTGATGTGCATTCAGTCCATTTTTTTCCCTGGCTTTTTAGGAAACAGGAAAAAATAGCCACGGAGTTGGATTGTTATAATTGCCTGTTGGATTGTGAGATCACATCCATATTATTACCATTAATACTTTATTTTGCTTTTCCTGTTTCCCTAGAAGCATTATGTAGTTTTAAACTGATTGTACGGTCATAATACAAAACACTTATTGGGGAGTTATATGCCACTCAGTATTGGTAGATTGGAATGGCCTATGAGTTCTGTAAATAAAAGAAAACATATGGAGTTGGTCAAGACTTAATGTTTTTGGAGGTAAGGGGAGAACAAAGAAAACTATTGTGCATCAAAAATGTATCTTTGCTTAATCAAATTCTTTACTGGATTGAATGATAATCTCACAATGAAATTATGAGCTGTCTTTCTTGTAAACATATTATGGGAAATGTGAAAGCTGTTGTAACAGAAGTTAATCTGGATGTGTAACTAAACAATTAACAAACTAACAATCTACGAATATCCATGCGTATTTGCTCAACAATGGATGATATTTGAACAGAACCTAATGAGGTAATCAGAATTATATTTTATGAGGCCTGCCTGAAATATATTTGAACTTGTGAATTCTGAGAATCTGGAAAGGATTCTCTGTAGTGTGCAATCTGACAATTTCAAACTGGGCATATTCCTACTGGGCTGCCTATTCTGGGTGGCCTCACAGGTTGAGTGGTGTGCAGCTGGATTGCAGAGAAGCACTTTGTTCATTATAATTCTCAGTTGAGATGTGGAAGCAAATAATTTTGCTTCCTTTCCAGCTAGCCACATAAAACTCCCTTTTTACAACTCTGTAGTCCCTGTTCAGAGTAGAGTTGGGATGACTGGATGGGCCTGAGCATTTACTGGCCAGATGCCCTTCCTGACACCTAGGTGGAGTTTGCAGCAGATTTTTTTTCCTTTGGGCCCCAGGAGAGAAACATCTGCTGCTACCTAGGATTGAACTCTCAATCTTCCGAGTGGGAGGAGAGCATCTTCCCCTCTAGACTACCATGCTGCTCCCTCCCAGCCACATAGGATGTAAATAAATAAGACAGATGTGTGTGTGTGTGTGTTTTAACGGAATTGGCACAGCCTGTCTTTGTGCATAACACCTCAAAACTGTAATGAGAAAATAATCATACTTTGTTAATCTGTAGTTTAGCAGCTCCATTACCTAAGAGAATCATGAAAACCCGGCAAATTTGTGCCTCCCTATTAATTGCATTTAAAAGCTATTCAGATCAGCTTTTAGAAGATTTTGTACTACAACTGTTGTCTTCCTAAACAATTGTAATTGATGTACAAGTTTGGGCTGATGAGTGTTAATCCTAAACTTCTAACAGGTACTGTGCCTTTTGTTTTTAGAATTGGGGGCAAGAAATCTAATAATAGCCACAATCACTGTTAGGAAATACTCCATAGTCACATATTTTACTATCCATTTTGTACAAGTCATCTACAGGAAAAGCAATAGGCCTAATTTGTTTCAGTCTTTTGTCTTTTCCATTCTGTTATGCTTCTTGAGAAGTAATTTGGGATTGTTCAAACAGGTTCAAATTTTACGTACCATTTGCTCTTCCCGTTCGATTGTGCCAATCTTTGTTTGTATTCCATAGTCTCTTAAGAAATCTTGCAAATAGCCAAACAATGTTGCAAATACAAAACCAAGAAATGTAAGCACAGAAACATACATGGGTGGTTGTTCAAAGGATTCATTAAATGGTCGTTTATAGATACTTCCATTTGCTACACCATTTTCCTAAAAAAACAAAAATAAAAAAACAAATGAAGT
The DNA here is from genome assembly GCF_049901735.1 of Notechis scutatus. Lineage (NCBI taxonomy): Eukaryota > Metazoa > Chordata > Lepidosauria > Squamata > Elapidae > Notechis > Notechis scutatus. The sequence goes on along the minus strand of NC_142009.1, from coordinate 150,336,054 downwards.
TAGAATAATAAACATTCATTCACTTAAAAGTATAGTGATTTTAGTGTGTTTCACTGTTACCGTCTGTCCAATTAAAAAAAAAAATCACACAAAAGAAGATACCTCAACTAATCATGAACAGAGTTTCTAGTTATTTTATATTTCTTTGCTAATACGGATATGGAAAACAGCCCAACAGATTTGATAATTGACTATTCTAAGAGTAAAAAGTAAATGAAAACCAATTAATAGAAAGTCTTGATATAAATGCAAGGAAGAGAGAATGAACATTAATTGTTTTTTTAAAAAAGCTGGGTACAGCACATTTTTGCTACTCGGGATTTAAGATTCTAATCCTGAAGTATGCTTTCTAACTAAATCCTAATTATTATAGCAAGTTGTGGAATTATGTTAGGAAAATTTCTATGCTTGCATAAAAAAGGTAAACCCCCCCAAATTCAAATGGTATAGTAAAGAAGACCTGATTACTCAAAGAGCATCATTCATAACAAGAACTGCTCCTGCTTTAAAGATATTGAAAAAAGTGTGTGTGAATATATGGAACTTCTAGTCTTTCAATATGGCAATATGCCTTTCAATAAGGACAATGTTTAAATGGATTTCTCTACTAGTGAAACTTTTATAACTGAACAAATCTATAGGTATTACATGATACGTAACATAACGTTCAGGGGCAACTAACATATTTTAAGGTTTATATATGTTGCTATAAATCATTATGAGAAAACCTTGATTGATCAAAATCGTGATGGATTATGAAGCTCAATATTAATGAGTCCAACTAATGATACATGCGAGATTATAGAAATAACAGGATTCAGTATAACCTTTGTGCAAAAACCAATGACACAATGAAAAACAAAAATGCTGGTAAATGGTGATAGTTTCAGAAAAGCTAATATAAAGATAAAAATATTTCAGTCAAACTCATTATCACTATTACTGTTTGTCATTGCATTGATTCCTGTCAATGATATGAATATTTCAGACTATGTCTATCAAATATCAAAAACATCTGCCAGGCTATCCCATTTCCTTTAGATGGATGTTCTGAAGCTGTATCAAAAAAGAAGCATCTCAAATAGAATTGTTGCTCAACATTATCTGTATATGTAGCCAAGATATTGCAATGGAGTTTGGACTAGAAAAATGTGTCATCCACATCATCAACAGGGGAAAAATAGTGAAAACTGAAGGAAGAAAGATGCCCTATGAAAATAACATCAGGAGTCTGGATGAAGATGAGTACTACAAATACCTGGACATCCTTTTACAATATCAAGCATGATGAAGTCAAGAAAAAGGTCAGAAATGAATACTGAAGAAGATCTTAAAGTCCACACTCAGTGGAGGAAATACCATCAAGACAATGAACACTTGGGCAATTCCAGTCATTAGATACATAGCTGGAATAGGAATCTGGACTTGAGGGGAACTAAAACTCTGAACAGGAAGACCAGAAATATAATGACAATGAATCATGCCTTTCATTCAAGCAGCAATGTTGACAGACTCTACTTACCAAGGAGACTTGGTGGGTGTGAAATGTTGCAAGTATAGCACACAGTTGAAGAATTAAAAAAGATCATTGGAAGAATATCTGAAGGACAATGAAGAAGATGCATTGAAGCTGGTATACCAAGAAGGCTTACTAAATTCTAATCTATATTTTCCTACAAGAAAAGAGATGTGGCAAGGCAAAGTATTACAAGACCAGTATATTTAAAAAAAATATAGCAGGCAAAGCAGATAGCAAGCCCAGGCAATGGTTAAGAGCAGGAGATTTGATGAAAGAGACAGAGGGCTAATTTTGGTTGCATAAGGCCAAGCCTTAAGAACAAATGTGTACAAAGCCAGCATTGAGACATAATAACTGACAGCAAATGTCATCTCTACAAAGAAGCTGAAGAAACAGTAGTTCACCTAATCAGCTGCTGCAAGAACATTTCACAGATTGACTATAAGCAATGGCATGACAAAGTAGCTACAATTGTGCATTGAAATATCTGCAAGAAAACCCATTTGCTTGCACACAAGAACTAATGAGACTATAAGTAAACAAAGTAATAGAAAATGAAGTCGCTAAAGTGCTGTGGGACTTTAGAATTTAAATAGACAGGCCCCTCTTACATAATACCCTAGATTTAGAATTGTGTGTAAGAAAGACAGAAAAGTCTGGATAGTAAATGTGGCAGTACTTGGAGACAGCAGATTAGAAGAGAAAGAAAGGGGGGTGGGTGGGAAATCACAAAGTAGAAAAAGAACGACTGTGTCAAAAGAAAGCAAAGATAGTACCAATAGTAACAGGCATCTTCCTTGGGTGCAATCTCAAAATGACTGGAGCACCACTGGCATTGAATTGCAAAGGCAGCTTTAAGAACAGCTTAGATCAGGGGTGTCAAACTTGCCTCATCATGATGGTGTCATGTGATATATCGGGACTTTTTCCCCCTTCACTAAACTAGGCAGGGGCATGGCCAGAACATGACAGCCCTGGCTTAGATTCTGCAACAATACCATTAAACAACATCTACCTATCCCAGGTCTTTGGGAAAGACTTGATAGGTGGACAAAAAAGCCAAATTCAGTCTAACCTTCTATGTGACAAACCATAATAATGTGACATAACACAATCACTAAAATGATTCATTGAAACATCTGCAAAAATTATCATATGCCAGTAATAAAAAACTGATGAGAACTGAAAAACTGATGAGTTGAAAAAGTAGTTGAAGTGAGCCGGTTAAAGTATTGTGGGATTTCTGAATTACAAGACTGATAAAGCCTTGACTTAAGATACCAAATATATCTGTGGTTCCGGCCTCTTACTTGTCCTTTATTTCCTGCTTTTTCAACCTTAGCTGTTTTGCAAGGCACAGCTGAGGTTGAAAAAGCAGGAAAAAAGAGGCTTTTCAAACGCTGTGCACCTGCGCGCTGAGCTTTTCAGCTCTCCGGACGGCACAGCTTAAGATTTTTTTTCATGCATGTATAGTGTGCATCTGGTCACTGCATTGGTAGTTCAACTGGTAGTAATACCAGTTGAATCCCACCCCTGGTGGGGATAATTGATGTGGCAATACCAGGGAATGGTACTTTAAAACAATTAGAGATTACAAAATATTGAGATCCAAAAATCAAAATTATGGCATAAATTGACTGTTGTAGCCCCAGTGGTTATTGATACACTGAATGTCATACCCAAAAATCTTGGACAATACTTAGAAAATCTGTCGATCTATCAATTGTAAAAAGCCAAATTGCTTGGATCTGTACATAGACTACACTGATTGATACATTACAACATCCTAGGTTCTTGGGAATAACTTGATGCACATGAAGGCCAACACTAGCTAAAGATCTAGCATCTGTGACTTCAGCTGTTTTGGACAGATTAATAATAATGCCTTCAATGCAATACCAAAATACCTGGAGCATCACCAAAACATCTGGAATAACACAAGCTTTGACAAAGTCACCACCAGTCAGTTGCAAAAAGCAGCTTTACCCAGAACGATATACATCCTAAGCCGGCACCTTTTATATGATTAAATAACAACATTCTGCCTATCTGGGAAGGACTTGATAGGAGGACAAAAATACCAAATGCAATTTAAACATTTGGCTGACTGTGCAACCAACCATAATATCTTATTGCACTAAATGATAGGAAAAGCTGTGATGTGTCCTTATTTGCATATCTAAAAAAATGCTGACCGCATGCTACAAAGGTCCCTAGTTATGAATTCATATACAGTATATTCCATGTTTTCTAATCTGGGAGAAAAGATGCAATGCATCATTACAAACCAGACACACCCAAAACCAAATATACCAAAAGCTTACATTGATTAGAATATTTCACGCTTGTAATTTAAATGAGTTACACGTATAAAGTATTAAACTGTTACTTGTACATACTAAAGAGTCTACCTTACCAACTGTCTCCAAAAGATAAAGGCTAAGTATCTTATCTGATTTCTTTCTATTCTTAATCTGAAAGATCCCCAAGATTAAGATGTTATGAAACTAAGAATTCTCATTCAGCCCAGCACTAACAAGGACACATTTTACAGATAAACATATTCATTTATTAAATTTATATTTATAAATTTATTTTTATTGTTTGATTTCTTTAGCCTCCCATCTCAACAAGTGACTCAAATTTAAAGAATAAATCCTCTAAGCATATCTTTATTTAATTTAGGTAGCCAACCAATGTTCTGTCACAGATGGTAAACCCAGCACTCATACAGAACATAACAAACAAACAAGAAAATATAACTAAGAAATGTTTATAATCCTGTCTTAACTCAAATATCTACTAAGAAAACATAGAATCTGTAAACTGGGCAGTCCACACCTACAAAATTCTAGCACAGGACACCTTTCCTGAGCTTAAAGCTGCCTTCTGGTGTTCCCACTGCCTTCCAAGTAGTTATAGCCTCTAATAAAGGAGAAACATTAGTTGTAGCCTTCCTATCAATGGCCACTTCTGATCCCTTTCCACATGGGATGGGTAATGGAACCAGTGGTGGGATTCAAATTGTTTTACCACTGGTTCGGTGGGTGTGGCTTGGTTGGGCATGCTTTGCCTAACACCAGTGCGTAGCTTTCCCCACACCAGCTGAGATCTGCAGTGCCAATCAGTTGAAGAGATAAAGAAAAGAAAAGTGCAGGGGTGGATGGGAAGGCCAATCCTGTACTTTCCTCTTCTTTCTCCTCTCAGCTGGAGGATTTTTTTCCTCCTCTCAGGTGATCGTCTGAGGAACTGAATTAGTGTCTGGAATCTGGAAACAGTCAGAGTGGACTTACTTATATAATGGTGACTCTCTCTCTCTCTCCCCCCCCCCAATGTGTGTGTATGTAGAAAATTGAAGAGATGCCAGTTGTTGTCAGCCAGCTACACCATTAAGATTATCTCAGTACAAGTATTGTTTTCAAAAAGTTTTTTTTTTAAATAAAACTCCTATCCCCCAAAATGTCACTATCTAGAAGTCTGAACCACAAATGGTGAACTTATTTAAATCTAAATGGTGGATAAATCAGTATAATGAACATAATAGCACACTGTGATGCATGTTGAAATTAAATCAAATCTAATTTGATATCCTTAATGATAAGGGTTACTAAGCTGCTTCATGTGTTGTGTAGATGTCAAAGCTCCTGGATAATTTTTCACAGGAAAAATGTGGAAGATATATGGAAGCTCAATCGCTTGGAGCATCATATGTCAAGTCTCATAGATAATATACAAGGAAACAAAAAGCCTTTTTATGAGGATTGCTTGACAGGTTACTTGAAAGTTCATTTGAAAAGAAGAAAAGGCAAATCATCTTCTCCTTCTCCTTCTCCTCCTCCTCCTCCTCCTTCTGTATTCAGCAGGTTCTGACCAATTTTGAGTTTTGAAATTTTGAGTAGTATGGAGAACCGGCAAACCACCTCTGACTGGCCCCGCCCTCATCTATTTTCTGCCTCCCAAGACCCAGCTAATCAGCTGGGTCTTCTTTTGTTGTCCTGCACAGAAGAATGGAGATGGAAAGCAGGTTAGTGGGATGGGGAAAGAATGGAGATTTTATAGTCTCTTTCCACTGCCACGGTCATCAAGCCACACCCACAGAACCAGTAGTAAAAATTTTTTGAATCCCACCATTGATCTTCTTCATCATCATCTCTGTGACTTTATTAGGAATCTCCTCTCAAGTCCCAGATGGTCAAGTGGAACCACTGAATCCTCCAAGGACGGGATACTGATAGGCTCACCAGGTCTGAGTACCATGGCTGTCTGGGCCAATGGGGAGCGAGTAGCAGGATTTCAGCTTTTTCTAGTAGAACCTTCCAGATCACCCCCGGAATGAGGGGAAGAGGAGGGAAGGCATATAATAGGCCTTTGGGACATGGACTGCGAAGGCATTGACCCCTTCTGCTCCTGGTGTTGTAAATCTGGAGAAAAATCTGGGTAGTTGCAAGTTTACCAGGGTGGTGAACAGGTCCAGCACAGGACAGCTGACTCTCTGGGACAGTTCCCTGAAGAGATCCAGGTGCAGGCGCCACTCGGAATGGTCCACCGTGGTTCTGCTCATAGTCCACCTGTGCATTTGTCACTCTTGAGATTTGCTCTGCCTTGATGGATAGCAGGTGAGCTTCTGCCCAGAGTCCCAGTTGTTCCACCTTGCGCACGAGGGACCTGGAGTGGGACCCCTTTGTTGGTTGACATGCATCTTGGCAGCTACGTTGTCAGTCAGGATTAGTATATGTTGTCCCGATACAATGTCCTGGGATTGATGTAGAGCCAGATGGACTGCTCGGAGCTCCAGCCAGTTTATGTTGTTTTTCAAGTCTGCCTGAGACCATTGTCCTTGTGCCAACTGGGACTGGAGATGGTCACCCCAGCTAAAGAGGCTGGCATCTGAGGTCAAAGTCAGGCAGATGGGCTCCTTGAACAGGGTTCCCTTGGTCATTGCTGGGGAAGCCCACCAACTGGAAAACTTGAGTGTCTCTAATGGCACCTAAACCCTGGAGGTGCTGCCTCCTGATCTCTGGAATGGTAACAGAAACCAATGCAGGGTTCTGGAGTGTAGTTGAGCCCAAGGAACTATAGCTATGCATGATACCATTTTTCCGAGGAGCTGTGAAAGCACTACCAAAGGAACAGTTCGTTCTGTTCAGATTTGATTCACCAAGGACTTGATGCTTTCCTGGCACTCCTGAGAAAGCTATACCTTGCATAACCTGGTGTCTATCACTGCGCCTAGGTGTAACAGGTGAGTGGATGGTACTAGGTAGCTCTTTGGAAAATTGATAGAGAACCCATGGTCTTGAAGGACACGGATTGTCATCTCTAGATCCTTCTGTGCTTGATGGTAAGAACTGAACTGAATGAGGATGTCATCCGGGTAGAACTGGACACACACTGGAATTGTTCTGAGGTGTGTGGCTAGTGCTGCCAGCATTTTTTGTGAAGATTCTGGGGGCTGATGACAGGCCAAACTGCAGGTCTTTGTACTGAAAATGGTGCCCTGCCATAAAAACAGTTCACAGCAGAGATAGGCACTAAATCCGCTCCAACGAGCTGCGACGGCTATTTAAACCAAATTTCCTGATCAGCTGTGAAGCACTGAGGCTGGTTAATGGTGGCTGTTTTTGTTAATGGCAGCTGTTGTTGAGCGCCCGGGAGAGCTCCCAGTGGGCGGAGATAGTCCAATCTCTAATTTGTGCCCTCCCAAGAGTTGATCCGTGATAAGGCCAGTATTAATGGCAGCAGGCGAAAAGCCACGGTTCGATTGATTAGTTGGTCAATTTTGGAATAGTGTGCTAACGATGCTTTGCTGGAAGCCTATTCCCTGGGTCCCTTCAAATCTGTCTTCAATGTCTTTCTGTCCAATTCCTGAGCCAATTTTTACCATGTCTCTACAGGGCCAAGACTGAGTTTTTTTTTAAATGTATTTTTATTGAGTTTCTTTTATTACATCATAAAATATCGTAATTCCAACAGCATTCTTGGCATAGATACAGGTTCTTAATTTAAATATCATAATACATTATGTTACATTTATCTAATATTAAATAATAGTTTCCATTATAATTGCTATTCTTATATCTTTATATAGTTTATATTTTATATTTTACTCTCATAAGGATTATTCCAATTAGATTTCTTGTCTCCCTTCTTAGTTCTGTTTGTTAACCATTTATTTTATTTATTTATTTGGTTTGTCAATTGCTTACAAGATAATAGGTATAAGTAACAACATAGTTATGAATACATGGATACATATAAAAAAAATAAAAAAATAAAAGAAACAATAGGACAGGAACGGTAGGCATGTTGGTACGCTTATGCACGCCCCTTACAGACCTCTTAGGAAAGGGGTGAGGTCAATAGTAGACAGTCTAAGGTTAAAGTTTTTGGGGCTTGGGGAAAAAACTACAGAATCAGGCAGAGTATTCCAGATATTGACCACTCTGTTGCTGAAGTTGTATTCCCTGCAATCAAGTTTGGTGCGATTAACCTTGAGTTTGTATCTATTGTTTGCTCCTGTATTGTTATGGTTGAAGCTAAAGTATTCATTAACAGGTAGGACATTGTAATGTATGATTTTATACGCTATACTTAGATCTGACCGAAGGCGGTGTAGTTCCAGGTTTTCTAGATCTAGAATTTCAAGTCTGGTGGCATAAGGTATTCTGCAACGAGTAGAGGAGTGGAGAACTCTTCTTGTGAAATATTTCTGGACTTTCTCAACTGTGTTAATATCAGATACGTAATGTGGGTTCCAGACTGATGAGCTGTATTTGAGTATTGGTCTAGCAAATGTTTTGTATGCTCTAGTTAGTAGTGTGATATTACCAGAGAAAAAGCTACGTAAGATTAGGTTAACAACTCTTAATGCCTTTTTGGCTATGTAGTTACAGTGGGCTCTAGCGCTTAGATTATTAGAGATGAGTACTCCAAGGTCCTTGACAGAGTTTGGATCATCAACAAGGTCTTGACTATTCAGCCTGTATTTTATTTTCTGATTTTTTTTGCCAATATGTAGGACAGAGCATTTATTTGTTGAGATTTGAAGTTGCCACTTGTTTGACCATTCTGATACATAGTCAAGGTCTTTTTGAAGGGTAGCAGTATTGTCTGTGGTGTTGAATAGCTTTACATCATCAGCGAAGAGAACACAGTTGCTCTTAATATGATCACAGAGGTCATTTATGTAGAGTAAGAAAAGAGTTGGTCTTAGAACACTGCCTTGGGGGACACCACTGTTGACAGGTACAGAATTGATAGGATGCTCCCAATTTTGGCCATTTGTTGTCTGTTTGACAGGAATGCTTCTATCCAGTTATGCAGTTGTCCAGAGATACCGTAAGATTTTAGTTTTAGGAGTAGTTTGTCATGTACCACTGAATCAAAGGCTTTACAGAAGTCTATGTAGATTGCGTCTATTGCTTTGCCCTGAACGAGTTGTGCAGGCCATATGTTTTTGCAAGAGTTGCAGATTATAGGATAGTTTTTTCTTAAACCAAATTGTTTATTAGAGAGTAGGTTGTTTGTCTCTAAGTGGAGGATGATGGATTGGTTAATAATTGATTCCATGACTTTACAGGTGACGCAGCATAAAGAGATTGCTCTGTAATATTCAACTAGGCTGGGCTCTCCCTTTTTGAAGATGGGGATGACCGTGGCGTGTGACCATAGTTTTGGCAAGGAGCTGGTCCTGAAAGATTTTTCAAAGATTATGCTTAGAGGTTCGGCTATGGCAGTGGATAGCTTTTTTAAGAAGTAGGCACATATTCTGTCCGGTCCAATAAATAGAGATGGTTTTAGATTGCGCAGTAGTTGTAGTTGTTTGTGGTTCGACTAGGAAATACTGGGCATGATCCATTGCTGTTTACAAATACTGAGCCAAAGAATGTGTTAAACAGGTTGGCTTTAATGGTGTTGTCGTTGCAATCTTTACCATCAGGTCCTTTCAGGGGTGGGATGGACCTTGACTCTTTTAGTTTGTTGTTTACAAAATTGTAGAAAGCGCGGGTGGAATTGGTACGTAGAATGTTTTCCTCTTGTTTAATGTGGTAATTGGTGTTTAATCCTTTTTCGTGAATATTCACTATCTAGAGTTACTGGTTTGAAATGGACAGCTATACAAATGGAATTAGAGATGGGTGGATAGGAAATATAAATAAATAAAACAATAAATAAATCAGAATATGGTGATATTTGTTGACAGTTTTAAGATATGGTAAAATTGTTGTACATAATAGCGACAATCCTAATACCAGCACAGGTTTGCTTGCTTGCTTTATTTAATAAAGCCACCCATCTTTCACCCAACTCTAAGCAGCACCAAAATAAAACATTAAAAGACACATAAAATCATATTAAAAGTATAAAACAAAACTGATTAAAACATTAAAACCAAGAAAAATGTGACACCAAATAAACCTTCTAAGGTACAATTTTCCAGTCTTGTCCCAGAGCTTGTGGGAAAAGCCAGTTTTTCAAAGCCTTATGGAAGGCTAAAACGATGGAGGCCTGCTGGGCTGCCATGGAAAAGGCACACATATTGAAATTAATTTATTACTAATCAACTTGAAGGAAGATGAATAAAGTAAGGGAAAAAGAATGTGGCCTACAACAGTGGTCGCCAACCGGTGGGCCGGGGACCACTGGTGGTCCACGAGAAAATTTTGGTGGTCCGCAGAGAAATGTCACCCCCAAAGCAATGAATCCAAGCTGCATGAGAACACAAGGCTGTGTCGCCCTCATGGCCTGTGGAAACACAAGGCTTGCGTCGCTTGCATTGTGAACAACATGAGGTAGTGAGGGGAGGGGAGAAAGGGGGGAGTGGGGACTTGCCTCACTCACCCCACATGCCTCGCCTGGCCACCGGGCTGCTTCTTTCAGCTTCTTTCTTCTTCTGCTTTTGACTGTACACAAGGAAAGCAGCAAAAGTGTTTCTCTCCTCCAAACTCCGCCAGAAATGAGTCTTTGGGACCCTGCAAGGCATCCTGCTCCAAGAGGCTGCGCCATTCTGGTGGATTTTGGGGGAAAGACTTTTGCTGCTTTCCTTGCATGAAGCCAAAAGTCTCTCTCCCTACCCCCCCTCCCTCCCTCTCTCCCCCTAAGAACAGACCCAGAGAAGATATCCTGTGATCCCAAATAAAGAATGACCAATTGGTAGGAAAACGGGGTGGGGAATTTTTCTGCAGACTTTTTTGGAATTTTCCCATGGTTTTTGTTGCTTCTGCTTTTTCTGCAGAGTCCCTGGGAAAATCCCCCCAAAAGTCTGCAAGAAAATCCCCCACCCTGTTTTCCTACCAATTGATCATTTGGGATTGCAGGATATCCCTCCTCTCTCCCCCTGAGAATGGAGCTGAAAAGCAGGTTAGGAATGCGGCTGCCTTGGAGGGGGTGGGGTGTGTGTGAGGGACATGTGTGTGTGAATATGTGTGTGTGTGTGTGTGTGTGTGAGAGAGAGAGAGAGAGAGAGAGAGAGAGAGAGAACATCACCGCCAGCCCTCCGAGGTTAGATCGGATCAATCTCTCTCTCTCTCTCTCTCTCTCTCTCTCTCTCCCTCCCTCCCTCTCTCCCACTGTCAGCAAGCTACATGGTCGAAAAGGTTGGCGACTCCTGGCCTACAAGACCTGGCACATGCAGAAGACCAATAAAAACTGGCAATAAGTGGATAAAGAAAGAGCCCACCAGCTAGGACTTATACCATCAACTGCACACAAAGGAAGGTAAGAAAAACTTCTATTGTCTTGAAAAAAATGTGTGTCAAGGCAATAAAAGACATGGAACACTATGTGTGTATTAAGGATGACAACTGAAACTTAAAATTCTGAAATGCTAACAGCAGCCCTTTGATGAAATCTTTCATATCAAATTTCCACATCCACTAATTCCTGATGACTTGGCTAATGCTGGCCCAGCCCTGTGCATTTCACCTGAAGAGATCATCAAATCGGTCAGCAGTATGAAGAATTTGAAAATACCTGGCCTGGACAATCCATCAGTAGATACCAGGAAACTGAAAAAACTTTGAGGCATAGCAGTTAATCAGCTGACAAATTCCAGTGCTATTACGTGTGTCTGCTTGATTGGGGAATGAATATTAGAGTTCTCTCTTCAAGAATAAAGGCAACCTGCTGACTGCTCCAACTATTCACCAATCCACACATAATGTCCTGTGACACACAATGAAAAATTTTAAGTGGATCCTTAATGGGTACCTCCATGACATCACTGAAATCAGAATCAATCAGTGCAGTTATGTCAAAGGCTTGAGTGCCAGCCATTTTTGTGGCTCACCTTCTCATGGAGAAGCATAGAGAAAATAACTAATCTAGTATACCTGGTCAATCCTCCACCTAAAAAACCAACAACTTTTGAATGTATTCTGCATCAACTGGTATGGTATGCACTGTGTGACCATGATATGACCAAGCTACTCATAAAATGAGCACAGATGCTTTACATTAATATCAATAGCATGATGAGATGCGCTACTGGTTTTTCTGACAGCTTTCCTATGAAAGTTTGTGTGCATCAAGGCTCAGCATCAAGGCTATTCATTCTCATCACAGTGTTTTCTGGGATTTGCTCTACTTCAGCTACCATGAGGGAAGAACTGCAACATGGTATCCTGCAGACATGGAATGACTGTCATAGCCAAATTGGTTGCACCACAATATCAAGAAGTCTGAGTATCTAGAGACCAGCTCAACTAATTCCATTATTCAGATCGGTGGTGAAAATCTAGTAAAGACAAAGTTCTTCTGTTCCTTAGGATCTGCCTGCAAAGTAATGGCAGTATTTCTGAAGAACTGCACATGAGGGTAAATGCAACATGGCTGTGATGGAAGGAGATTACTGGAGTACTCTGTGATAGGTGCATGCCAATTCACTTAAAACTGAAAGTGAATAGAATGATGATGTCCACCCTAACCCTAACCCTGGCTGGGGCCATTTTGGAGGCTTCAGGGTTGCTACAATGTGAAGAAGGGATAGGAAGTGGGGGGGGGGACATAGATTGGGATTTTTAGCCAAAACAAAATAGTTTCCTGTGAGAACAAGGCCATTCCAACAGGTGGCTGGAAAGAGGAGGAGTACCGTATTGGTTGAACAATGTGACTGATTGTTTGGGGAAAGGGGGAACTTTCACTTTTAATCAGGTGAAAACCGCGGAAATTTTCAGAATCAGTTTTCACTAGCTTGTGCCAATATGATATCTCCAATAAAATTGTTCTTTGAGGAACTTGTTCTGCTTTCTATGGAGATATTACTTGGAACCCTGACAGATGATTTGCCCAGTAGCACTATGTGGTGCTGAGTGCTGTCCAACTACCAAAAGTGCTGAACACTCTCTACATGCCATAGAGATACTGTACTATTTCCCTTTTTGACCACATAGCAGCAATACAGACTGCAGCAGATGGGGAAAATGTGGGGAAACACACAGTTGCTGTCATTGCCTACTACTGTAACACTGATGGCAAATGTCTACTCAGAAGACCAAAGCAAAGGTGGCAGGACACACTTGACATGGATATAACAATCACTAACTGGATCCAATTGCTATGTCTCATTACGTGAAATGGCATTCAGTTGAGCTGAATGTTGGATGCTGCATCTCCAGGAAAATGCGACTGTGTTTCTCATAAAATAAGGCCGGGTCTTATATTTTTTTGAGCCCCGAAAAAATGGCTAGGCCGTCTTTTTGGGGATGACTTAATTCCTCCCCTTGCATCCTCATCTAGAGCGCCCCGCGGGCGGCCTCGCCACCAGCCGCTCCTAACGGGTGATCATGGCGAAGCACAGAGAGCTCCCTACTCCCACCAAACACCTTTGCTGCAGACCCAAGACCTTTGGCACCCGCCGCTGTTGCTTTCCCTTCTGCCCATTCCGCCGCCACGTTTGGAGCTGCCACTTCCGTGTTTGGAGTGCCGCTGCCATTTGGAGTGCCGCCACCATTTGGAGCACTGCTGTCATGTTTGGAGCTGCCACTTCCGCGTTTGGAGCTGCTGCCGTGTTTGGAGTGGCGGCGGCGCTCCAAATGGCGGTGGTGCTCCAAACAGCGGCAGTGCTCCAAACACGGAAGCGGCAGCTCCAAACGCGGCAGCAGCTCCAAATGCGGACATGGCAACGCCAAACAGCGGCAGTGCTCCAAACAGCGGTAGGGTTCCAAACGCGGAAGCGGTAGCTCCAAACGCGGCGGCATCTCCAAATGCGGAAGCGGCAGCTCCAAACAGCAGCAGTGCTCCAAACAGCGGCAGTGCTCCAAACGCAGCGGCAGCTCCAAATGCAGAAGCGGCAGCTACAAACGGCAGCGGTGCTCCAAACAGCAGTGGTGCTCCAAACGTGGAAGTGGCAGCTCCAAACGCGGCGGCGGCGGTAATTTGAGGTTGGCCATGCTTGAGAACCCAATTTTTGTCTTGGCATGTTTGGGAAATTAGATGATCACACACATCATAACAGAGTTCAACTGTTGTCTTGGCAGGTTTGGGATGAGATCATCACAAACATCATAATAGAGTTTATTTATTTGAACATGGTATAATATATGAACACAATGGTTTGATACAGGTTTACTGTATCATATGAATCCAGCCAGTAAGTGTGAACATTGTTCTATTTAATCCACTTTTATCAACATTACTACATAAAAACAATTACTACCAACCTGCCTTCCATCGAGGACCTGTATACCGCACGAGTCAAAAAGAGGGCTGTGAAAATAATTACAGACCCCTCGCATCCCAGACATAAACTGTTTCAAACTCCTTCCCTCAAAACAACTCTATAGAGCACTGTATATCAGAACAACTAGACACAAGAACAGTTTTCCTTTGAACACCATCACTCTGCTAAACAAATAATTCCCTCAACACTGTCCAACTATTTACAAACTCTGCACTACTATTACTATTAATCTTCTCATCACTCCTTATCACCCATCCCCTCCCACTTGTGACTGTATGACTGTAACTTTGTCACTTGTATCCTTATGATTTATATTGACTGTTTCCTAATATGATTGGATTGCTTATTGTACCCTATGGCTATTATTAAGTGTTGTATCTTATGATTCTTGACTCTTGATGAATGTATCTTTTCTTTTATGTACACTGAGAGTATTTGCACCAAGACAAATTCCTTGTGTGTCCAATCATACTTGGCCAATAAAAGAATTCTAATTCTAATTAAACTAGCAGTAAATCTCCAGGATTTTAGGCAGCTATTGGGAATGCCAAGACTTAATTTTGTGTGTACTCTGTACATAAAGCTCTATTGCTCAGCCACTGTCCCTTACTTATAGCAATATTATCTGCCTTGGAAGACACTGTCCATGGAGGCTAGTAGGAATTCTCTACAGATTTACTTGAAGGATTTTCTTTGTTCATTACATCATTTTTAATTTTTTTTAAAAACCCACCTGGATTTCTCCCGCTGAGAAAGAACAGCAGCTCAAAACCCACAGGACTTCAGTGTTCCCTTTGCAGAGTTTACTACATCTAAGATTTTCTTAGTTTTCAAAGGCTATTCACAATCTTCACCAGAAACCCCCACAGTGGCACTCAGCATGAATCCAGCTTCACTTTAAAGCTAATAACCCAAAAAATAGTGTAGGGAGGCCACTATGATGAATGAAGCAGACCAGATTTTAGACTTGATCAAAAATAGTTGTAAGTAGCTCTAGGAGCTATTTTTATAGACTTTCAGCACTGAGGCTTATGGTGTACACTGTGAGTTTTTTCCCTGAAATTCAAAATTATCTTTAAAATAATAAAGCCCTCACATGCTGAAGTGCCTACAGAAGAGACAGTCCTGATAACACAAGTAATATTTTTTTGGTTCCTGAACATCAAATATCATAGGATTCTTGAATTTAGTGGTCTCACATCCCAAAGCCACTGGGGGAAAACGAAATAATTCATGTCTCTTTCTCCTCAGCACAAAAGTCAACAAGAACGCCTTAAGGATTTCCAAGCTTTTAGTTTTGTAAACAGATATTGAAAAGTAATTTCCTAGAACCAAACAGCTTCCATGTGAAACTCAGTTTTTTGCATTGCTTCCAGGTTAGGGATGCTTCTGGAAACCAAGACAGGCAGATGTTTAGAATATGCAGATTCTTACATCCTGCATCTGGTGTACAATATTAATATCCCATAGCAATCATGAGGGGGGAAAAAGCCCAACACATCCTTTGTTGCTTATAAGATGATCTGAGGCAAAATTCTAAAAAGAAAAATACATTTAAACAACTGTATTATTATTTAATCCTTGTCGTCGTCATCTTTATGTCAAGAGCACTGTCTTAGTCTTACATACTGATATTTAGCTTACACGTTATGCTCATTTAACTTTAATAGATATTGGACTCAGTTAAAAAAAATTCTATAAAAATACCTTTTACCACCATCTCAGATAGACAAGAAACCCTTCTTTATTAATCTTCAGGAAGAGACATTGTCTCACTTGTGGAAATAAAGACTTCTGACTCCCACCCTCCAATTCTTCACCTGTCTTCCAATCCATCAGTGCAGCCAATATTGAGGGACGATCAATGGGGGGGGGGGGCTAGAGAAGATGCTACCCTCTGTGGATATTAAGAATATGTCTGGGAACGTAACATAACAAGGAAGATAGGCCTTCAATGCCTTATGAGGAAGGTCTTAAAATGGAAATCATCATCATCCCAAACACCACCTACATCAACCACTGCTATTGCTCTCTTGTCAGCATTCCCTTTTTCTTGTCAGGGAAAAAAACGAAAATCCATGCCACTTTTCAAGAAAACTTGCCCCTGAGAATTTTCTTTTTTCACTTTTTGTTCACTAATGGCTTGAGTGTAAAGAAAAGCCTGAGACCAAACAGTAGGCAAATTCCTGCGTATGCTGTGCTAAGATGCAATGTGTCAGTGGATGCCCATTTAACTCCCCTAAAGCCTTTCAAAATCAGCAGAAAGCCCCAATTATTGGACAAAACATAGGCTTCTACCTACAAGAAAATGAATAGAAGATTAAAATCACAACTAGTCAATAGCTGAGACAGATCGAAAAACAAAATTTTAAAACAAATTAAATTAATCAACATTGGTGGCTAAAGGCTATAATGAAATTGATGTGAATAAACCAATTAAAATAATTGTGCCACATCCATCCCCACCCCAATATTTATTATTTTTGCATTTTGTCACATTAAAAAACATGACAACAACTTTAGATACATCCTTGTTATTAAAGGATTGGTTAAACAATACGCGATTGTGTGTAAAAAAAACCTTTTAAAATGCTGTTTTTAATCTTTATGCATGGTATACATTGCTCAAAATTGGTTGGAAGGAAAGAAATGTGTCATCGATGTATCTTAACCATAGTTAGGTTTGTGGGTGGCATTGGCTAGGGCTCTGGATTCGAATTCTTCCATGAACAGGTTTGCAATGACAGGTGACAGTGATGATCCCATAGGGGCTCCTTCAATTTGCTTGTATCTTTGTCCTTTGTATATGAAATATGTGTTGGTTAAGCAGTGTCCTGTTAGTTCCATGAGGTGTTTGGGTGGTTGGTATTTATTTTTGATGATTTCAACCAACACATATTTCATATACAAAGGACAAAGATACAAGCAAATTGAAAGAGCCCCTATGGGATCGGGCGAACCGGCAGCAAGGATTTGGCATGGGATGCCGAATGGGTAGTAAGTTCTGGCTGGCCACGCCCCCAACCTGGTAGCCCAGTTGCCGCTGGCTCGCTTGCCCCGCCTGCCCAATGCTTGCTCATCCCCCGCCTAACGCTCGCCCCTTAAGGTATTTATTTTTCCCCCTCCTGATAATCAGCTGTTCATATGATCAGCTGTATCGGGATTCCCCTTGCTGAGTCCCAGGAAGGCAAAAAACGGAGGGAGGGGCTCAGTCCCCCCCTTCATTTTTTGCCTTCCTGAGCCCCAGAGGAGCCTTCTGGGAGCAAAAATGCCCCCCCCCGAGGTACTTCTGAGGCCAGAAAGATCCTAAAATGGAGCATGGAGGCGTGCTGTGTGCCCCTCCCATGGTGTTTTTTTCTTCCTGAGCCCCAGGAAGGTCCCAAAACGGAGCTGGGGGGTTGCTGTGTGCCCCCTCCAGGCTCCATTTTTTTTCCTTTATGAGCCCCAGAGGAGCCTTCTGGGAGCAAAAACGCCCCCCTCAGAGGCTCTTGAGGCCCAGAAGGCCCAAAAATGGGTGGCTGCAAAAAAAAGCCACACCCACCCAGTCACATGGCCATGCCCATGCCCATAGAACCGGTAGTAAAAAAAATTTAATCCCACCACTGAATTAGCCATTTAGCAAATCATATATGAAGATTTATATAATTTACATATACTCTTACAGTCATGTACCAGGAGCACCGAAGTGCTTCCGGGTTGAAAGGGTTAGCTAGTGACATCACTGCTGCCTGGGGGGGATGCTCAATTGGGGGCTTTGATGTCCCCATTATTTACATATAGTCTACATCAGGAGTGCAAAACTCAAGGCCCAGGGGCCAAATCTGGCCCACAATTTGCTTAGATCTGGCCCGTGGGGCTGCCCTGGAAACAGCAAAGGACCAGCCTCTGCATGTGGCCTTCCCAAGGTCCATTTTCTCTGGCAGAGGGTTGCAGGAGGCTGTCGCAGCCGAAAATGGAGCTTGGGAGCCTGTTTTCTCTGGCAGAGAGATCAGACCACCACAGGTGCCCCCGACACAAGTGACATAAATCTGGCCACACCCACCCTAGTCACGCCTACTCTGGCCCCTTGAGGTCAAATACAACCCTAATGCAGCCCTCAATGAAATCGAGTTTGACAACCCTGGTCTACAAAGATGCAATTATTTAAAATTTACATAAATTACATAAATTCATTATTTCAGATTTAATGAATACATCACTCCACCCCAGTGTTTCTGATGAACTCTCTCCTTACAATTCTATTCAAGAAACAAAATCATTCCAGATCCAGCAAGTAGCCTGTTCTGTTCATTAAACAGTTTCATCTGGAAGGATCAAGAAAAAAGATCTTTCCAAAAAATCTATTTGGAACATCACCTCCTTCCCCCATATGAGATTAGCCCTCAAATGTCCATCATGGTCCCCTCCCACGTCTGTGCGAAGAGACCCAGACAGCCCCTTATGGGGTGAAGATTCCTAATGTCACTTGGTCTGTCTGAAGGCCCTACCAGTGCCAAAAAAGGACATTTTGCCTTCTGGCCTCTGACGGCCTCTGGCACCAAAGGCTGGTCTATCGGCCTGAGAGGAAGGGCCTAGGAAGAAGGGCCTATTCTGATGGGGAAAGCTTGCCCCAGCCTCCCCTTGTCTAAAGGAGGGCTTCCCAAAAGAGGGCAAAGGCCGGTAATCAACCCACCTCCCCTGGGAAGGGAGTATCTTGCGCTTGTCTCTGGTTTCCATTAAATATGGATCCAGAGACTCCCCAAAGAGCCTCTTCTCCTTAAGGGGGGCTGAAGCCAGCTTCCATTTATTCTTAGTGTCCATTTGCCAATTACATAGCTAAAGAAGCCTACGTGCTGTTACAGAAGAGGCAATGGCCTCGAAGAGAACTTGGCTGCAGTGAGTGTGGTATCTGCCATTAATTCTGCTGCCGCTATGATCTTATTAAGATCCTGGTGGACTCTAAGGTCCTCAGGGGGAGTCCTTCTCTGCAATTGCCTAAGCCAATGCAGTGAGGCTCAGGTGAAAAAGAATGCCGTTGTGGAGGCCCTAATGGCCCAGGTGTTGGCCTGATGTGCTCTGCAGAGAGCCATCTCCTCTTTCAGGTCCTCCGCCTTCAGTGTCTCCTCAGCGTCGGTTGGTATGATAGATGAGGACGTCAACAGCAACCAGGACATCCACCTTTGGCACATCAATAATGTCCAAAAGTTCTTGATCCACATTAAGTGAACATTTCTTTTTTCTTCTAATTCGTATTAGTTTTTACTATGTTTATTAAAAATGTCAGTAAAATTATGTGTGAATGTATGCATTTATGTGCATGCACACACACACACACTATCTTGGAGACTGACAGAGCCCCCTATGAGCAATTTAGCATAATTTTTATAATTAGACAAATAAGAGGAAGCAGTAAGAAAATTAAAATCTGATATGAAGGTTTGGGGGAAGCATATATTTCAGCCATACTTCCCCTAAAAATAAATGGTAAAAAACATCATTATCAAATTGATTTTACTTTGCATTTTGGCAATAGGAAAGAGACATACAAAAACTGAAAAAATTCAATACTAATACCAAATTTACTTTATTACTATTTTCTTACTATATGTTTTTTATTATTTAATAGATAACATAATTCTAAAACCACTAGTTAAAAAGAAAATGCCAAGTAGCCATCATTGTCACTGTAGTGACATACTTCTAGTTTTCTGCTCAGCCTTACTGTTGCATGAAAAAAAAAATTAACTCCAATCATACGTTTCAATTGTTGACATTTATTTAATTAAAACTATGCTATCCATATATATTTCATAAGAATAACAATAGTAATCACAGTAATTATCACCACCTATAAAGGAAGGAATTATCACCACCTATAAAGGAAGGAATAAGTAATGGGAGAATATAAAAGCAGGTAAATAGGAACTGCTCAAATTTTGCAGCCATTAACTTTGCTAAAAGACCAGTTCTTTCAGATTTCCCCCCCCCCTTAAATAGTTTCATGTTAAGAATTTCTATTTAATTTACAGGAACTTACGCCTTCCTTCCTTCCTATCTCTTTTTTCTGTTTTTCTTTCATGTTAGATTAGCTAGGAATGTCTTTTTATTGGCTGTAAAAAAAAACACACAACCTCCAGAAGCTATTTTTTGGCTTATGAAATGAAATAAAAATGCCTTTAAGTAAATATTGTAACTCCCTCTCAAAACATGAGACCGTCATCATCAAATACGCTGCCAGGGCTGTGAGGATGCCAAACAGGAAAAAATATAGTCATTATGGAAACTACAGCACATTTTGACAGAATTCCTATCACTTCTGGGACTTGCAAAACTATGTGTGCAATGCCAGTGATTTTATTCCCTTTTTCTTAAGTGCAGTATATGTAAAAATGCATTCAATAAGATTTTCAAAGAAGTACCGTACATTGTAATCCAGATGACCCATGACCAGGACCAAGTAGCTGTCCTGTATTTCTGTTTGCTGGGTGCAGTGTGAGGAGAACAAATTTTACAATGAGTTAACCAGGCAAGTACATTATTACTGCTTCCTAGTACCATAAATTGGTACTTGTATTTGTGGCTTCCAAACAATTTCCCCATCGCGTGTTTTTAGTCATTCAGTCTGGAAGCTACATGGATAAAAGTGCTAGTCACATTCAACAGCCATGCAAAGTTAGGAGACACACCTGGTCCCCAATACTATCTGAAAAGTAGCAGATCTGGTAATGTCGTAATGCTATGTGTAGTAATAAGTTGCAAAATACACAGGGATAAACCCTTTCGACATTGCTGTACAACTGGATGTGCAATTGACATAAATAATGATCAGAAAATCACAAGCAAATCAAGTATTATCAGTGAGTTATAAATGCTTGGGGGATTTCCAGTTTTGGGCCAAGACTATCCTTGCTGCTGTAATGATATGTGATATCAGATGCTGGTGTTTTTTGCTCCATGTCAGTTCTGTCATTCCAAGTAGAAAAGTCTCTGGGTTGAATTTAATCTTTAGTTTTGTCATCTCTTCTAACCATGTCTGTATCTTAGACCAGTACTTTTGGGCTTTAGGACATGTCCACCACATGTGAAAATACATTCCCTGGCTAAAGTTACCTTTCCAACATTTGGGTGACATATTAGGGAACATCCTAGCAAGTCTTGCTGGTGGGAGGTACAAGCAATAGGAACATTTTATAAATATTTTCTTTATATGAGACTGACAACATTTATAGTTAGTTCACCAAATTTGTTCCCATTGTTCTAATTCAATATTGTGGCCACAATTTTTAGCCCATGTTATCATGCTCTCCTTAACCGTTTCCTCTTCCATTTTAAATTTCAATAAATAATTGTACATTTTGGTAATTGTCTTTTTTTCACTTCCTTGTAAAATTTTGTCTAATTCCTGATCTGTATTATAAAATCCAAATTGTTCCTTGTCTTTTTTGTGTTTTATTTGAATTTGTTTGAATTGACATATGTTCTACATTTGCATTTTAAACAATCCCATTCAAGTCAAAAATTGATTTCCCCCACAACTGAAAAACCAGTAGGCCAGGGATGGGGAACCTTTTATGGCTCACTCAGGTATTCTGGGAGTTGAAGTCCATAAGTGATAAAAGAGCCAAGTTTCCCTACCCCTGCTCTAACCGTTAGGAATTTTCTCCTTAGTTCTAGGTTGCTTCTTTCCTTGGTTCATTTCCATCATTTCTTGTCTTGCCTTTTTGTGCTTTGGAAAATAGTTTGACCCCTTTGTGTTTGTAGGAGCCCCTCAAATATTGGAAAACTGCTATCATGTCTCCTCTAGTCCTTCTTTTCATACCCAATTCCCGTAACCATTCTTCGTATGTTTTAGCCTCTAGCCCCCTAATCATTCTTGTTGCTTTTCTCTGCAATCTTTCTAGAGTCTCACTCTCTTTTATATATTGTGATGACCAGAACTGGATGCAACATTCCAAGTTCTAAGACTTTGTAAAAAACTTTACATGATCTTGATTCTATCCTTCTATTAATGCAGCCTAGGATAGTATTGGCTGTTTGGCGGCTGCTGCTGCACACTGTTGTCTCATATTTAAGTGATCGTTCATTAGGACTCCAACATCCTTCTCACAGTTACTGGTGTTAAGCCAGGTTAGGGATAGATAAGTCTGTCAAGATCTTTTTGGATCTTGAGCTTATCTTCTGTGGTGTTGGCTATTTCTGCCAGCTTAGTGTATCTGCATATTTGATGAATTCCCCTTCCATTCCTCATCTAGATCTTTAAGAAGATATTCAAGAATATGGGGCCTAAAACAGAACCTTGGAGTCCTCACTGCTTACTTACTTCCATCTGTCTGTAGTTCCATTGAGGATTACATGTTGAATATTATTTGTCAGCCAGTTAAAAACCCATCTGGTGGTAGTGCTCTATATTCCACGTTTTTCTAGTTTGCCAACTAGGTTGTGATCTACTTTATCAAATACTTTACTGAAGTCTAAGTGTACTATGTTCACAGCACTTTGCTGATCCACTAATTTAATCACGTTGTTGAAGAAAGATATGAGATTTGTTTGGCATGATCTGTTTTTGATAAATCCATGTTGGCTACTGGTTATAAATTTGTTTACTTCTAGGTGTTTGCAGATTTGTTGCTTATCTTTTCCAAGACCTTCCCAGATATTGGTATCAATCATTCAATAATTAATTGAATTATTGTATTAAATCTGGTTCATTTTCATATTCTACTTCTGAGAAGACTGCCTGGCATACTACTTAAAAATAGTCTATAGGACCTTCTGGAATCCATCTGAATTCACTTCTGCAAAATTGGATAGTTACTAGAAGTCTAAATTTTAATAGAAAGCTGTTTGACCACAACAAATAATGGCAGTAAAAAAAAATTGAATTCCGTCACTGCTTGATATCTCCTCTCTGCACCCAAACTGGCAGACAGGAGATATCAAGCAGTGACGGAATTCAATTTTTTTTTACTACCAGTTCTGTGGGCATGGCTTGGTGGGCATGGCAGGGGAAGGATACTGTAAAATCTCCAGTCAGAGGTGGTATTTGCCGGTTCTCTGAACTACTCAAAATTTCCACTACTGGTTCTCCGAACTGGTCAGAACCTGCTGAAAATCACCTCTGGCATCAAGCAGGGAGCGTTTAGCGTCAGTGTGCAAGTGTAAAAAGGACAGAACCACCTCTCCCTGAATTACTTGGAGTCTTATCTAATTGTTCCCAAGGAAGAACTGTCAGACTGGGGAGATTCCTGTGTTACAGGAAGAACATAACAAAATAGTTTGCTTGAATGCTGCACTTGTGGGCCTGGTTGTTTGCGCCTGACATTTATAGTATTTATAACCTGCCCCAATCCCAAAGAGGCAGCATATATAAAGCAAAAAAAGAAAAAAATCTATAATAAATAGCAAAATCATAACCGTATCAAAAAAAAAAAAAAAACCCATAGAAAGCAGATATAGAATTAGAGATAAAACTCAAGATGGGCCCTTATAGTTAATAGGCTATGTGGGGGTTACATATAATACTTGGGGGCAGAGGAGAGTATTTCATTAGATGCAGCTATTACAAGCAAGATGCCCTAGGGATCTTATGAACCTTCAGTAGGCCCCCTCCCTCTTTCAGTGGACCAGATAAGCAATTTTAATTTAAACAAGATGTCACCTGATGTATGCCAGTGGTGCATCAGGACTTGAAAAGTAATGACTAGGACTCTTAATTAGACAAAGTGACAACTAATGAACAACTTTAGTATAGTTGTAATTCTATATTGGTGGGACCAGTAATCTTGGTACTACATTTTGTATCGGCTGCAGATTCTGGTTGCCTTCAAAGGTAGCCCATGCAGAGAACTTAGCAATTAAGTTGAACAGAACAGTGTTCAAGGCATGAATTAATGAGATGAGCGCCTCCTGGTCTAGATAAAACCATAATTGACACAGCAGCCAAAGCTGATCAAAGGTACAACTTCTATTAGCCATATAAGCAGTAATTGCAAATCCAGGAGGAGCCTCAAATTATGAATACAACTTCATCCAGAATGTGGCTAGAATTCAATGTGAGCTTAGAATAACAGAGTTGGAAGGGACCTTGGAGGTCATCTAGTCCAACCCCGCTTGAGCAGGAGAGTCTATTCCAAATATTAGCCTCTACCTAGGATCTAACTCATAGCCTCCTGATTGTGAGGCGAGAGCTTCACCTCTAGACCACTGGAGCTGTTTTACCTGATCCGGATTCTCACAGTTTCCAGGTACCAATTCAAAGTCTCCATGGCATCCCTAGCTTGGCATGAAAAGGCAATGTATAATTCAGTGTCACCAATTCTAGGAGATCAATGCTTCTGAAAGTTTTGACAAGACCAAGAGGAGCACACTCCTCCATCTGGATCTTAATGGTCATCTAGTTACCAATACTGCTTCTGTCCCATGATGGGGACTAAAGGGTTCCACATTATCTGCTTTCTCTAGGATCATCTGAAAGTATTTCCACCAATCTAAAACAGGAAGATTGGAAACAGGGCAAAAGTCAGGCACATCTGGCTTCTACAAAAGACAGCGCACATCACTTTTTCAATGAAGGAGATATCAATCCATCCTTCAATAAAGCATTGACAACCTCGTAGATCCAACAAGCTATGCTCCATTTAGACATCCAAATGAAGAAAAGATATGGATCCAACATAGAACTCAAAAGCATCTTCTACTTCCACAGATCCTGCATGTTCAAATGAATCCCAATTCATTTCACAAGATAACTTTTCATTAGTAATATTAGAATCTGTCCAATTGGCATCCAACCCACAGTGGATACAACCACTTTTACCAATAAATAACCCTGAAAGTTCATGTGATGTGCCTACAGGCAATTTTTTCTGGCTCATTCTTCCCTCAAAAGATCTCTGATCACCAAAACTGCTGCTTTGCTGCTTTTATTGCAATGGTATCAACTTGATTGTCAGGCAGGCCCAGTACTCGGTAAACCAAAAAGCTGTCCAGAACTGGCAAATTTGTAGGATAGTTAATAGGAGCAATCTCATCCAGTGTTTTGACAGCCATAAATCCTGAATTGATCAAACCATAGCAGTCTCATTGTGAACACCGAAATATTTCAGAAAGGACATAGTGTCTACACAAAATTCGTTATCACCAAGTAATTGGTACATCAACAGAGTCCATGAAGATAGAAACATTAGAATGGCAATTGAATGAATAAGGAAGCCTGGAAAAAGAAAGGAAATTGATAAAGTTTTAGCCTTACAAGGTAGATCAGACTAAGAAACAGACACCCTATGAGCCTAATGGTACTTTTATAAAATCAGCTACAGTAACAGAATTTGCAATTCTGAATTATTATTTCACCTCTCCTTCTTTATGTGAATTGGGATGGATGCTGTCTGAGGCGTTTTTGTAACTCTCTTTCTTGGCATAGGCTTAAGCCCTGATAATAGATCTTCCATAAGCTTAAGCCCTGATAATAGATCTTCCATAAGCTTAAGCCCTGATAATAGATCTTCCATAAGCTTAAGCCCTGATAATAGATCTTTCCCCAATTCAGAGTTTTCTTCTGAGAACCAAGAGAAAAACATATACCATTTAGCTTTTTATCCCAGATCTCAGTTGTATGAGTGGGCCTTCTCATCCACAATTGAATCATATATGAGAGATCATATTATTCACTAGCATTTAACTACAATATCTGCAGCCTAGCAAGTAAAACACACGGTTGCCACAATTCAAGCATTGGAGCACTAGGAAAAAGATGTATATTTTTTTCTCATTTTCTCTGGGAATCATGACATCAATTCATGACCTCCCATTGCTTCAGAATTTTGACAAATGTTACACCTTTATTCAATGAATAATTACCTATTTTGGAAATATCCTGGCTACAATGATTTTATGTAGCCTTGATTTAGTCACAAGTCAAGCAAGTAAAAGTTTCAGAGAAAAAACAAATGAAAATTTACAATCCTAAGGCACCCTATTCATAGATAAAGCAACTCATCATAAATTAATAAATGCAATCTTGCAACTATGTTTAGGAATGCCTATAATTTTTTCAATCTTGCTTTATGAATATAATTACATGAACATGGTTCCTAAAAGTCTATCATAATAAATGAACTAAGAACCTAGGGCCTTAAGTTGTTAAGTCAGCAAGAGTTCTAATTTTGAATTCCTGTACTCTCCTGTATCATATTAATTAACAGAAGCAAGGAAACTACGTACATTCATACTGTAATGTGAGCTACAACAAAGTCCAAGGATCCATCTAATTCAGCTTCTTCAAACTGAAAGAATGACAGGTAACTGCAACTGACAGTAAACATACCATTATAAACAAATCAGTGATACCATGCAGTGAAATGTAGTCGACAGATCTTCTGCATAAATATTGCTAAAACTATTATGATTTATACCTCCTATATATGCAATTGGGCACAACAAAATACACTCTTCAATATAAGAAGCCAGTAATTATTAAGGAACGCTACATGGGAATCCTAACAACAGTATCTAAAAAGTTTAGCTTCCACCCAACATCATACAAACAAACTTTGATTTGCCTCAGTGAACTCTGCCTTTTCTCTTTCCGACTATGCATCTCCATATCATCGCCAAATGAATTCTGCAGTGCATCTAACCTCTAAAAAAACATTCATGGAAGTTCATCAGGGAAGATTCTCTGAATATGGCTAAGCAACCGGCTAACAGACATAACTGGCAAACTTTTTTATTTTAAGAAGAGATGATCTCCTTAATTATTCACAATGAGAAATCATTTGGGGGCTCAATATTACCACAGAGCATCAGATTCTTATTTAGCAGTTCATTTACTATCTTTACTAACTTAAAGACAGCTTGCTGGAGATGAACGAAACTACTTTTGTTTGTACTTTGGAAACACAGACATGGATTCTTCAGTGCTCCTATGATTATACGGAGCATTTGGGTTGTTCCACTTCATTGCATGATAGGCACCAATTCATGGTATTACCACACATAACAGTCATAGTAAGAGTGGCCAATGTCTTGGTTACCTTGCAATCACTTTCAATTCAAATGGCTATCTGATTAAATAGCACGTAATTAAGGATTTCAGGTAAGGATCCAACATTAGCATAACTTATAGAAGTACTTAAAATGACATGCCATAGATTAACTTACAAGTATATAATTTAACAGGTATGATACAAAAAATGACAAAGATGGGGGGCCGTTGGTTTTTACCTGATACGACCTTTCTCTTTGGGTGGAGATAGCATCCAGGATTTGAGTTGTCAGTCGCTGCTCCTGATTGGACTGAGTCTGTCAGATCTGTGAGGACACTCCCATGTTGCTAAGGGTCCCCAGAAATTGGCGAAGGAATAGTGACAGACTGACGTGTTTTCTTGTTATGGTTGTTATGCTTCACTGATTCAGAACAGACCTCCATCAGGGTAGGTCTGGATGCTATCTCCACCCAAAGAGAAAGGTCGTATCCTAATAAGGTAAGAACCAACAACCCTTCTCCATTGTTGTGGAGATAGCATCCAGGATTGGGACATACCAAAGCTGGCTGTCCTACGGGTGGGCCTACTTCGGTCCGAATCCCCTAGACAGGGTGGACCTTTTGAATAACTCTCCATCCAAAGGCTGCCTCCGAAGATGCAAAGGAGTCCATCTTATAATGTTCGATGAACAGAGAGGGTGATGCCCAAGTTGCCGCCTGCAAACCTCCTCCAGAGAGGCTTGAGTAGCTCACGCTGCCGTTGTGGCTGCACTTCTTGTCAAATGGGCTGTTATTCTTGGAGGAACTGCAAGACCTTGGGATTGGTAGGCTTTGAAGATACATAGTCTGATCCATCTCCCCACAGTTGTTGAAGTGACTTTGCAACCCATGGTAGAGGGTTGAAAAGATATAAAAAGGGATTCAGACTTCCTAAAGGGAGAAGTTCATTTAACATAAATACACATGGCCCTTTGAATGTCCAGAGTGTGCCACTGTTTTTCTAAAGAATGGACAGGTTTCGGACAGAAATCAGGTAAAACCAGTTCTTGGGCTCTGTGGAACCAAGAGTACACCTTTGGCATGAACGAAAGGTCCAGTCTCAAAATAACTCGGTTGGGGTGAAAAATATAAATGTCCTTCCTGACAGATAAGGCAGCCAAGTCCGAAATCCTCCTGGCAAAAGTGATTGCTACCAGGAAGGCCATCTTGCAAGACAAAAATTGCAGAGAAGTAGATCTCAGTGGTTCAAATGGGGCCTCAGTCAGCAAATGCAGTACTTTAGAGAGGTCCCATGCTGGATATTGATGAACCACTGGAGGCCGCAGATTTGTATCTCCCTTCAGAAATCTGCGGACTGTAGGATGCCTAGATAGGGATTCTGAGCCCCCCAAAGAAAGTACAGAAAGCCACCACCTGCTGCCTTAATGTGTTGGGAGACAGGCCTTTGTCAAGTCCATCTTGAAGAAAATCCAACAACTGGGTGACCGAGGCCTCGGTAGGGTCCAACCCAGATCGTGAGCACCATTCGCAGAAAGCCCTCCAGGTCGCATCATAGATGTGATTGGTGGAAGGCATCCTGGAGGCCTGAATGGTTTGCTCAATCTCCAAGCAGTCAATTGAAGACACTGGGGTTCCAAATGTAATAACGATCCCTGGCTAAGAGATACTCTGTCCATTGGTATCCTCCAAGGACTGGTCACAGATAGGTTTACTAAGTCTGCAAACCATGGCCGCCTGGGCCAATGAGGAGCCACAAATATAAGTTCTGCTGTTTCCCCCAATAGGTTTTGTATCATACTCTGGATCAGGGGCAGAGGAGGAAATGCATAGAGAAGCTCCCTTAGCCAAGGGCTGTGTAAAGGGTCCGTCACCTCTACCCCCAGAACCGCAAACCTGGAGTAGAATCTTGGGAGTTGTTAGTTGTCCTGAGAGGTGAAGAGGTCTACTGCTGGTCGTCCAAAGCACTCTGACAGCTCCTGAAAAAAAGCAGGGTGCAAACGCCACTCTGCATGGTCTATGGTGGCTCTGCTAAGCCAGTCTGCTTCAACATTGGATACACCTGCAGTGTGCTCAGCTCTGAGCAATACATGATGTCTTTTCGCCCAAAGACAGAGTTGCTCCACTTCCAGCATCAGGAGTCTTGAATGTGTACCCCCTTGGCGGTTTATATGTGCCTTAGTGGTCACATTGTCAGTTAAGACCAGGACGTCCCTATCTACTACTATGTCTGTTAATTGCCTCAGGGCCAGGTGGACTGCCCTGAGTTCTAGCCAATTAATGTTGTGGTTCAAATCTGCCTGGGACCACCCTGGATTGGAGATGAGCTCCCCAGCCATAAAGGCTGGCATCCGTGGTCAACACCAGCCAGTTAAATTCCTTAAATGAGTGCCCTAAATAAAGGGCCTTGGACAGCCTCCATCTAAAGGACCTGATGACTTCAGGGGTTAACCTGACCTGGAAGTGGAAACAACTCCTGCCTGTCCTCTGAAAAGGGAGAAGAAAACATTGGAATGCCATTTTACCTAGGAGTTTAGAAAGTGTAACCAGGGGAACCCTGTTCTTAGATTTTACATGCCCAATCAATTCCCTAATACTCTCCTGATGCTCCTGGGATAAAAACACCTTGTGTGATATGGTATCTCTTACAGCTCCTAGATGGAGCAATCTATTGGTGAGAATGAAGTGACTCTTGGCCTTGTTGATAGAAAAGCCATGCTCCTGCAGCATCTGGATGGTGATCTCCAAGTCCTCTGCTGCTTGAGATGGTGAGGAGAACTGGACCAGGATGTCATCCGGATAACACTGGACTCTGACTAGGATAGCCCTCAGGTGGGCTGCCAGGGCTGCTAATAGCTTTGTAAATGTTCTGGGAGCAGATGAAAGGCCAAAGGGCAAGTCCCTGTACTGAAAATGCCTTCTGTTATAGCAGAACCTGAGGAATTGTCTATGGGCAGGGTTAAATCTATGGAAGTAAGGAAATCCCCCTCCCTAATTCCCTCCTGGAGAGAATGCATCTTAAACCGCCTGTATTTTACCCTGAGGTTTAGACGCTTCAGATCCAGAATTGCCCTCCATCCCCACGAGGCTTTTGGTATTACAAACAAGATGGAATAAAATCCCATCCCCTGTTGTTCCTCAGGCACCGGCTGAATAGCCTGGATCTCCAGCAGGTGCTGAATAGCTGTTTCCATGAGGACTCTTCTCTCTGTTTTGAGAAACAGGGCAATGAATGAAAAACCTCAGGCAATGGAGAGGAACTCCAGAGAAAGGCCCGAACGGAGCATCTCCAGGACCCAGGTATCTGTGGTTATTTCCTCCCCATGCCTGGCAAACAAGGCCAGACATCCCCCAATGGGAGAATTGACAGTAGATTTATCTGGGACGTCAGAAGGGATGACCTCCAGCCCCTCGAAAGGGCCGCTTGTTGTTGAACTGGTGATTTCTACCTGTTCTGTACTGGTGCTGGTCCTGCCTGGGAAAGAAAGGCCTCTGAGGTCTAGAAAACCCCTGTCCAGCTTCAGGTGCCCTAAAGGAGGGGTGGCAGGAATAAGGCATTGAGCGGAAATCGCTCCTTCTGGACCTAGAAGGCAAGATCTTCCCCTTGTCCTTGGAGTCCACCAGCACCTTGTCCAGGACTTCACCAAATAATTTGTCCCCCTTGAAAGGGGCAGTGGCCAACCTCCACTTATGCCTCATATCAGCCTGCCATTGCTTGAGCCAGAGCAAATGGCGAGATGTTATAGAAGATCCTATTGCCTTTGAGGCAAATCTGGCTGCACTGAGGGTGGCATCAGCTGAGAACTCAACATCAGCTAGAAGCTTATTAATATGCTGATGAGATATCAGGTTATAGGTTGGAATCATTTCTTGCAGCTCCCTCAGCCATATAAACGATGCCCTATTAAAAAAGGATGCAGCGATGGAGGCCTTCACTGCCCAAGTTGCTGACTGGCAAGTTCTCTGAAATTTTGTTCCGCCCCTCTGCCCCCCCCCCCCAAGGTGGTTATCTCGGAAATGGATCTGCAAGGCAGCCCACAGGGACCCCCTGTGGGGGCCTTCAAGGGCCCTAGATCTGCTCCCTTAAACAGCTTCCTGGGGGGCGGCCCGGGGGACAGGACTGCCTTTGCTGACATTGTGAACATTTTGGTGCAGGAATGACACTGCAGTTACGTCTTCTCTGAGAAGAGGCTTGGTGTCTCAGAGGCACCCAAGCAGTTGCCTCCTTGCATTTTGCCTTAAAGAGGAGCACCATACTGGTTGAAAGGCCTGATGCCTTGGGAACAGCAAACATCCCAGGCTTTCCATGGGACCTGTCATCATGGAACTGAGGGGCTTAACTTGCATGGAAGATGAATGGGCTGTCTGATTGTTGTAGCCCACAGACTCCTGCTTCTCTCTGTCATTTAGCCCACAGCCTGTTCAGCGCCCTGTCCTGTGGTGCTCGTCCCACTCTGCTGCCTTGAGCTCTTTCGAGCCCCTGCAGTCTTGGCTCTTGGCTTGGGGTCTTCTGTTGAGGCTGGGACATTCATTTTGGAAGGGCTTACAGAGCGTGACGGTCAGTGAGCCTTCTTCTCCACTCTTCTGTCTGCATGGCTGGCATTCTCTGAAGAATTCGCTATTTTAGCTAACTGACAGGCAGTCTTTTATCTCTAATTTTAACTGCTGACCTGTCCTCCGAAGGGTCCAGGGGCAATCCCCACTTGAAACACTGAACAGCAAGGGCGGAAAAAAATTGTCAAAATGCCTTGCCGATAACAGCTGCCTTCACGCCCTTTTTAAACAGCACCGCAGACAAACAGGCTCTGGCAGACGTTAAGACCACACGATAGCCTTCCCAAGCCAAGCCAACCAGGGTATGGAGATCTTCTCAGACACACCATCCAAGCTTCTCCTTACTTCAATGGAATCAGCCCTCAGCTGATCCGTTCACTTCGCTCTGGGCCGAAGCCCCGAGCGATCAGAGTTTTGACAGCCACTCAGATGGTAGACCGGGAGCCTGTTGTCAAATAGATAAAATTCAGGATTGGATTGTCCTAATTTTTAATAGTTAAAGTTCAAATTCGAAGAGCACTCAACAACATGTCGTCCTAGCTGCTTAACTGAGTCAATTTCTGGGACCCTTAGCAACATGGGAGCGTCCTCACAGATCTGACAGACTCAGTCCAATCAGACTGACAACCCAATCCTGGATGCTATCTCCACCACAATGGAGAATAGAGAGAGGAAAATATTTTAAGGAACTAAGGCAATGTTACATTTGTAATAAAAAGCAAAGAGAATAGTCACTAAAACAAAACAAAATAAAACCAAAAAACAAAGCCAGGCTAGTAGAAGCAGGTTGTCACAAATGACACATTTTATTGTACAAGCATTACCCTTATGAGAAAATAGTGTCCAAAATATATCCCAGATCCATATATTTTGGTAACTCAAGTTCAATGATCAATACGACTATGGATCTAGTCCTCTTTGAGACACGGAAGTTACCTTGGTAACCCTTGGGCCAGGCATACTCAGCCCTAAAAAGCAGATTAAAAAAAAAAATCAACCCCCTTCAATTCATACATGGATAAACTTTGCTTTGAGAACTAGGTGAGTGTGGTGTAAAACAAGAAGATCCTGTGATTAAGTGGAAGAAAAGCAGTAAAGTTAAATGTATTAACAATTTGTAACTATCTGTGTAGTATGGCCTTGTGTAGTATGGAATATAAAGAAACTATAGTGCTTAAGTACAGAAATAAATGCCAGTGCAATTACGTCAGCATTGTAATTTGTGCTTTATTGACCATGGACTGCAAGTTGGATTTTATCCAGAATGACAGTAGACTTTTTCATCCTTCAAGGAAGAATGAGATAGCTCACGTGGAGGAATTATATAACTATTCCATATGGTAGTCTCAAAGTAATATAAAACACAAAAAGGGACACATCTGCCATATACAATTGAGTTATTTGTGCTGTTGGCATTTTCCAGCAAAAATCATTATAGTCTATATTACCTTGGCCAAGGGTAATGGATTTATTTCACTCTAAGCTCTGAACTGACTCTGAACAACCAAACTGGAATCCTCAATGCCAACAAAAGGTGTGGTCATATTTGATGGTAAACTTATCATTTACCGATGATAAATTAATAAAAGTACTGTATAGATATTTATTAGAATACAAACTTGAGGAGTTAAAGAAACAATGGTGGCATGGGCAAAAAAAATTTGGTTATAATATTGAAGTGGCTAAATGGCAAAAACTTTGGA
The DNA here is from genome assembly GCF_049901735.1 of Notechis scutatus. Taxonomy (NCBI): domain Eukaryota; kingdom Metazoa; phylum Chordata; class Lepidosauria; order Squamata; family Elapidae; genus Notechis; species Notechis scutatus. The sequence goes on along the minus strand of NC_142009.1, from coordinate 150,302,638 downwards.
CCACCAATACAAAAATAACATTGGCCGTGGCATACAAGGAAAACCTTTATAAGATGTTTTACATGTGGCATCTTCCACCAGCAAGGCTTTCCAAAATGTTCAAAAGTCTATCTCCAAATTGTTGGAAGTGCAAAAATATATCAGGCACATGTTTTCACACGTGGTGGACTTGCAATGCTGCAAAAAAGTATTGGAGACTGATTCAGACATGGGTGGAACAAATGGCGGGAGAGTGTATTCCATTTAGGCCAGAATTTTTTCTCCTAGGAATAATATCAGAAGGCTATAGGAAGGATTTAATTTATCTAATAGTCCATGTGTTGACAGAACCTAGAATAATATATGTGCAATACTGGAAGATATAAAGCATACCGCCGGAAACAGAGATAATACAGAAAATTATGGCATGTGCAGAATCAGATAAGTTAACCCTAGAATTAAAAAACAAGGGGGAAACTGAGTACTATGAAACATGGAATAAATTATATCATTGGTTGCATAGAAGAAGGCAAGGTCGGAACTTAAGTAGTTATGATGATTAGAATAATTAGTAAACAATGTATCAAACAAGGAGACTGTAAATGGTGAAGTAAAATGTATATATGTATAACAACTGCAATGCCAGAAAGGCTGCACTGTGTTGTATTCTTATAATTAAAATAAAAAATAGAAAAAAAAAAGGTGTGGTCAGAATTCAAAGGAGATGAAGATAATTTGCCACAGGACACTTTCTACAGATGTAACCACAGCACACTTTCTATAGACTTCATTCATACCACTTAGACTTTCATAACCGCACATATTAAAAGAAATGCACAAGGCAAACATGAAGTACCCAATCGTAGGAAAGAGAAAGATTTCTCTCAGAAGATTTCCCTCAGAAACTCACCTCATCACATACATTTGGGCTTCTCCCCAAATGCTTTCCTCCAAATGCATGGCTCTAAAACAGCTTCCTTTTACGCTCATCAAGTTTATCTTAAAGCAGTGTTGGCAAACCTTTTTGGCACCAAGTGCTGAAACGGGAACGTGAGCGTGGGGGAGCATCAGAAACCAGAAGAGTAGTTCCCCAGTGCCTGCGCATGGGAACACCAGAAACCGGAAGAGCAGCTCCCTGGTGCATCCGCATGGGAACGCCAAACCTGGAAGAGCAGCTTCCGGATTCTGGCATGCCAAGGTGTTCTTCATGCACGCATGCACGAGTTGGCCACCTGGTCTTCTGGTTTCTGGCACATATGAGCGCACAAAGACCAGCTGGCCAGCACACGTGTGCACTGGAACCCAGAAGAGCAACAGGCAACAGCTGGCATGCTGGGAGAGATGGCTCTACGTGCCACTTCTGGCATGTGTGCCATAGGTTCACCATCACGGTCTTAAAGCCTCATTGTAATACAATTATGTAATTGTAATGTAATGTTTAGTCCTCTCTTCCTCAGCAGTAACCAACTCAAAATATCCCTACCTGCTTCAACAAGTTCTTAAAATGAAAACTAGTTTAAAACCACATGAAGAAAAATTGTAATATCCATCTTAGAATTTTTCCTCTTCTCTGTGAATGACAAGGAATGGGAGAAAACTTTCAAATTCAATTTATATTTTGTAAACTCAAAAAGCCATCTCTGTATTTTCTTCCAGTATTATTTGACCTCTATACATTGCCACCACATATGGAAAAACATTCCTTTCTTTTGTTTGCACTTCCAGCATTCTGGTTTTAAGGTTGGATACATTTTCGCCAGTCGTGCCAGCGCTAAGTGCCATCTACAAAACATTTCATATTGATTTTCTTTGAATGCCGTCGACAAGGTCAGCTTCCAGTTCTCAGTCCAAGTCTTTTCCCACTCATCCAAATTTATATTATGACCCACATTTCTCGCCCAGGCAATCATTGGTCCCTTAACAATTTCCTCCTCTAGTTCTACCTCCAGTAAATAATTATATGTTCGTGTTATAAATTTTATATCCTTGCCTGTCAAGATTTGGTCCAATTTTTGTAAATCTTTATCTATCCCTAGCTCCTTTACATCTTTCTTAAATTTGGTTTGAATTTGCAAATATACCCACCAGTCTAATATTATCCCTTGTTCTTTTAGTTTATCCAGTGTTTTTAATTCCCCCTGTTCATCTACCAATTCTTTATATCTAATCATTTTTTTAATGTACCTTGTATTTGGATAGCTTCCATAGGTGAGATCCAGTTTGGTCTTTTCAAATAATGCTTTTTTAAATTTTCTCCCATATTTGTAAAAGTAGTCCCTTATCAAAGTCTATGTACACATCTTAACTGCAGCAAGAATCACGTTAGCACAAAATTGGAAGAGTGATAAAATACCACCAGATGAAGTTTTGATTAAAAAAATAATAGACTGTGCTGAACTAGATAAATTCACTATGGAACTGAAAGGCAAAGAGGATCGAGAATACTATACGACATGGGAGAGGTGGTACGAATGGGTGAAGGATAAGGATAAAAATAATGTATAGTCACAAAATAAAAAGCTTGTATATACAATGACACAATAACTGTTAATGGAAATGAGATTTTTGTATTTTTTATTTCTAAAGAATAAAAAAATTTTTTTTTAAAAAAAAAGAAGTTCAACAGGGAAGCTGGAAAGAAGTTGGAAGTCACTCCCACTTCCATTGCTTTTTTGCCCATGCTCGGTCATTATTTTTCTCTTTAGTTAAGGGAATAATTCTAAAACAATGACCTAATGAGGCACAGGTTGTCCAGTACACTGTTAAAACTCAGAACATAATTGTCTCCATTAAGGGTTGTTGGTCTGATTTGTCTGCATGCCAAGTCTCCAGGAATCCCCTAACATTTTTGGAATTACAGTAGCTTGGTGTAGGATGCTCTCAGTTTCCCAGTTTAAACTAAGGTTGTCTCTGTGTTATGAAATTAAGGGGTTTCATCATTGTGTCTTTTGATTGCTAGTTGATATTCATGGATGTACTCTGCTAGACTTCTGCCTGTTTGTCATACATAGTGGCTGTCAACATTCTTTATATTATATGTTGTGTATTACTCCTGTTCTTTTTCTTCTTGGGCTACTGGATCTTTTGATTTACTTAAGATGTTTTGGAGGACTTTAGTTGGTTTGTGTGCTCTGATGATGGCATTGTGTTAAAATCTCTTGTCTGTTTCTGAGATGTCTTTCATATATGGCAGTGTTATACTCTTTATAGCTTGTGTTGGTTGTGCCGTAGTGGGTTGAGCATCAGGCACTTTTAGATAAAGTTGCATGGGTATCCACTTTGTTGGAAGAAATTGTATAAGCAGCCAGTTTCCTTTTTTTTGGATGCTTTGGGTTGTTGCAATAAATTTGTATAATGTTCTTATCTAGTACCTTTTTTGGAAAGTTGGGTTTACTTTGCTGGTGGAGTATTTGGTTAATGTGTGTGGTTTCTAATAGACTTGTGTTTCTAATTTGCTGATAAGAAGATACAGAAAGGGCAGTGTTTTGTTGTTTTTGTTCTCTTCTGAATTTTATTGCTTTGAAGATGATATTGATTGCTTCATGTGTGTTCTCTAATTGTTCTTTTATTATGACAAAGGTGTCATCCACATAACATAGCTATACTTTTGGTTTTATCTGAAGGAAGGCTATGGTTTCTAGATGCTACATTACAGTATCTGCCACAATACTGAGAGTGGTGATCTCGTGGGTGTTCCTCTATTTTGTTGGTAAATTTATCCATCAAACCGAAAGTCGGATGTGAGACAGGAGGTTGCCGAGGTCCATTATTCTGGGTATTTTGATCTTAGTGTATTTGGTTAGGTTAGGTAGGTTGTGAAATACTGCTGCCATGGATTGTTTCTCTAGTTCTGAGGTTTACGGGAGTAAAGAGTGCTGTGTGATCAAACAAAACCATAATCTCTTCTTTTGAAGACACTGTAGTGGGAAGTTGTAGTGGGTGTTGGGGAGGCAATTGAAGGATGCAGCTCTGGGGATAAATCATGGGGATTTATGTTTGCCAAAGCGGGAAAGAGTTTTACGATATTGTGTGTTCTGAATTGATTATAAAATTCAGTATAAAGCTGCGAAGGGATTACGTGTCATTATGATAATTTGTACAAAAGAAAAAAAATGCATCACCACGAAACGAATAGCATAATGGAGAAAAGAAAAAGAAAAACATGGTTACTATAGGATTTGGCTCTGCAGATAGGAACATTATTATTTATATATATTTATATATGTTCCATAAATTTTATATATTTGTAAGATTAATGGCTGTGGTACGGAACATTATATATTACCTGCAATTTCAGAGAGAGACTTGGTTGTATAACTAGAGATCCATTAGCTACATAAATCTCTAAAAATTGTTTATTTTTCCCAATTTTTTTGCATGGCTTACATCATGCAGGACCAAGATCCTGTGATTGCCTTATATATAAGAAAATTAACAATTTTGAATACGCCCACTATCACTTATAATGAAAGAATGACATCTGCAGTAACAAAAACTATAAACTCCAAAGTGGGGTTGGAGTGCATCAACTGGCTTATTTGGTTGATTGATTGCTGTCACCAGGGGAGTGAGGGGTTATTGTTTGCTATTGTTTGCATATCGGGTTTCTAGCTTCATAAGCTGCCCGGAGTCACTGAGAGTGAGTTGGACAGCCATGTACATTTTTTAAATAAATAATATAATAATCCAGTAATAAATAATAAAATAATTCCATAAAATGTGACAAGAAGCAAATTCACCTGTGGAAATCCAACTGAAAATATTCAGTTTCCATGCTTCATACAGTATAACATTGCAGTGTTGCTTCATTTGGAATACTTGGAATACTGCATTCAATTCTGATAACTTAACTAACATACTTACTGACACACTAACTAACATAAAAGCTGAAAGGAACGTAGAGTAAAAAATTCAAGCAATCAAGAGGTTAAAGTAAATTTTTATTTGAATCTAGCTCAATTAAATCCACATTGCCTTTTTGTCAATAACTTGTCACTGGTTTTGTAAGCATTTTGTTTTTCAATTTCACAGTCTAATATACAGTTTGGGGATTTCTGGTGATCTCATACTGACAAAAGTTATTTGCTTAGCTCAAGATTGAATGAATGCTGTTACCTGATGTTAAATGACCAAGCAGTTAAATAGTGCCTACTGAGGAAAGGCTGAATTTGGATGAACTTTAATTTAATAACTGGAAGAAGACTGAATACTAATAGATTAAAAACAAACAGTATTCCACAGGACATGTGATTTCTAAAACCTATTCGCCTACACTTTAATTTGCTTTAAATTAGGGTTCTGATTACATTTTAGTCAGGCAAATGGAATGACTAGATAGCAAATATCGTAGGGAGATCAACTACCTTCCTTTTGTTTTGTGAAATTCATAAAAAAATGAATTGACAGTTTTGGTGAACTCTTTTAATCTCCAGTATATTGTCCTATCTTGGTGATGGATTAAAGGCACTTTTCAAGGAAAGCCACTAGTTGCATCTGTCCTTTCAAATATCAAATAGTATTCCTTACCTAATGGGTGGGTAGGGAATGACAGATGTAATCCATCATATATGAGAAGCCAAGAAAGTTAAGAGAATCTATGATGCACCCTATTCAATGGCTAAGGTAAAATCAAACAAACTACATATTACTTTAGCATATTATCTATAACCCATAGCATTATACTAAGCATATGAGATTTAATGTAATATTTTGTATGAACACGTTTGTAATTTGTCATGGATTATAATATAGTACAGGGCCTATCCTCTATCATATTAGGTTTCAGTGTTCTTAATCTACACATAGGTGCAGCCAAAAGCTAAAATAGGTTCAGAAAGAGGATTAAGTTATGAAATGGGAGTGTTAACCTTTTATGAAGCTTAGGATCTATTTTGCCAATTGATATCCCTCAAAAAACATAAAAGCACCACTTTCTAGAAGCTACAGAAAGATATTCTATTTTTCATACCCAATGCTAAGCCACAATGACAAGCTTTATATCGCTAATATTTGAGTTCACACTTCATATTTAGTGAAAGCCAAAAAGCATTGCAGCTTAGCATACTGGAATCTTTACTGTCAAGTTTTAAATTTCCAATATCATTTCTACAAACGCAACTAAGAATAGGACTACAACTGGTTTATAGCATATTTATCTGAAATTGCTTCCAGCCTTACATTTATTATATTTTGTTTTGCCTCACCCATGAAGTGTTATCGGGAAGGAGAACTAAATGCCATTGTTTTCTATCTGAAACTCAGTGTTTCCCTTCCATTTTATTTCTTCACCTCAGAAAATGTGTTAGACAGATTTAAAAGCTATGACTCAATTGTTCTAAGCAATTTTTATTTTTTAATGTCATGTTGGTTTTAAAAGATAAAGAATCCAACTACTGTGATGTATAAAATGTGATTTACATCTTATTTGTGAGGTTACATGAGCTTTTTGTTTAGCAGAACTTGGTTAAAACAAGTCATGATTTGGCACTGGTGAACCAAGTCAGTATCTTTTAACTGGTAAAACTGGTTTAACTTTTATCTGGAAACTTCCTTTCTCTTACTGCATTAATCCTAGAGTATGATTTCCATTGAGATTTCCTCCTTGGGAGAGGATGATACTATCAACCTTCAATAAGAAACCTTCCTCATACTCAGCAGTTTTTGAAAACTATAGACCAGTTTACAAACTTCTTTTTGAGAGAACATGTTTAGATTCAACTGTAGAAAATTTGAGAGAAAGCAGATTACAAGGTCCTTTCCAGCAGGATGTTGAGCTGGGCATGGGATGGAGTCAGCATTGATTGCTCCAGTGGATGGCCTTTACTGGGACCCAGATATGGGAAAGTGTGCCCTTCTTGTCCTAGGTGACCAATTTGTAGATTCTGATACTGTCCACCATGGTATCCCTCTGGGGATTCAATGCAGTGTTCTGAAGTGGGTCCATTTCTATCCCAGTAGGCAATTCTAGTCAGTGGTACTGGGAGAAGAAAGACTGGGGATTCATGCAGACTAATCCTTGCCTTCTTTAGCATCTATATGACACCATTTTGAGATGTCACCCCACAGTTTAGAGGCGATAGAAGTAAAACAACCAATATACTGATATTTAGCTATATATTTCTACCCTGGATCTACAAAAGATGTTGCTGAAATCTTATCATCGTGCCTGCAAGCTGCTGAGTTTTGGATAGGAGGTAATGGTCTAAAGTTGAACCTAGCAAGATGGAATTACTGTTTGCTCATTCTGGTTTCTGTCATGGACTGTACTGCCACTCACAGCTAGTGCTCAAAAGGCAGATTGATTTGCTGGATTTATGAGATTTAGAGGATGCCTGATTTGATAATAATTCCACAATGGCTTTACATCAAAATAAGAATAAAAGGAAAGCAATAAAAACATACTTTCCCTAACAAAAAAGCATTACCAACAGGGCTTCACAAACACCTTACCTTAGGACCCTTGGAGAACAGTCAATTTTTTTAAAGACTTCCAAACCATCATGAGGATGGAATGGATGCTGTGGAGGGAAGACTTGGGGGGTGAGTTATTTTCAGCTCTCTCTTTTGCAGGTTGATGCGCAATGATGATTTATGTCCTTGAAACCCATGCAATTAAAGTATTGTAATGTGCTCTTCATAGAGTTGCTTCTGAAGGCCATTTAAAACCTATAGTTAGTCCAAAATACAGTAGCTTAGTTGTTAATGTATGCTACTTGCCATGATCAATATTATACTGTACTGTGGGTCCGGCAATGGTTACCAGCATCCAGGTGCAATTTAAAGTATTAGTTTTGCCTTACAAAAGCCTTCATAAGTTTTGTATTTAGGTAATTTCAGGATCACTATTTCAATTCTGCTAAGGTGATCTTCCCAGGAAAAATGGTTCATAGTATCCTAACATCATTAGGTGAGGAAGTCTAAAGTCAGAAAACAGTGCTTTTCCATCATGGAAATAATGTTATGGAACACACAGAACCGACTCCCTCTAGAAGTTAGGCAGGCCCACCTCTATAGCATTCTATTATATTTATTATACAAATTTTTATCTGGTATCTTACTATAAGCTGCTGTGAAAACTTGACAAGATTAAGTATTACTTTGTAAATTTAATAAATACATAATTTGTATAGTTACCTACACTGTTGTTGCTGTAGAAAGTTCAAATTTGATCTAGCCAGTTTCAGGGAACAAGCACTGAGAAGGGATGACTGTAACTGAAAAAACTTCAAAATACCTTTGTCAGTTGTGACCAAAGTACAAGAGTTTATATTTCCAGCAAACTATAGTTCTTTTAAATCAGCATTAACGATAGTTAGCTAGCATTCAGAATTTCAACCATATAAGTTTGTTTGTAGAGTGACAGTCTAGAATTTACAAAACTAACTAAAGATCTAAAGCTGACTTATGTGATAAGGTTAAGTAGTAATCTAAACAAGTGACTATTACGTTATGGGAAGTCCTTAGTTTTCATTCTTTCTAGATTCTTCCTCCTAGTTAGGCAATTAACAAACATATATTGAGAATGGTATTTTCAAAATAATTCAGCAACTAAGTTAAACAAATTAACTGTAAATATAATAAATAAAAAATAAAACAAAATGACCCGAATATTTAAAAAAATTCAGCAGTTATTGAAGTAAACTTTGGCTGGTTAGTAGGGAAATAAGTTTATATAAACCTGTAATATTAATAAAGATTTCAATAAGTAAATTTCAGAGATTCCTTTCTTCTAAACAGCATTGAACGTTTTTCCATTAATGAATATTTAAATCATGAATGTATTTATGGTACACTAAATATAGATACATTTACATATACTATATACAATAAATTGATGATTTCTATACTAAACATTTGAGGTGATATAAGTCAGAAACTGTTCACTCTAATAAAGGAAACAAAATATTATTACACAAGCAGACACCATAGAGTCCAACTGTATGACTGGTTTTTCGGAAAATTCCATTATCTTTCTGGGAGATAGTTGGATTATTTCAGATAAACTAGGGAAATACCCATTTCTTCAAGAATAGTATAAGACGAAACCTCAATAAATTTGAATTCTACACTGCAGTCATTAGGAATTCTCTCTAAACCACTTTGTATTTGTAAAACATTAATTTATCAAATACTATTTTTGCTTCCTATAACCACTTTAGTATGTTAGGTATTATATTACAATATATGCTCTTCTCTCACTAAAGTATAACATCATTCTCTCCTCCCCCCCCCTTTTTTTTTACCGCCAAGCAATTACCACTCACAGAAACTCCTTGGGTTAGGCCCTGCGTGGATCTGTTTAATAAGTCATAGTAAAATTTTGGTAATAAGAACATCAAGATCGGAAATACTTATATACAAGGTCAAGTCTGAGGAATTTAGTCAGCAGCACCTGTTATTTCACCAGACATGTTTAACAATGTCAGGAAAGGTGGAACAAGATACTAACTTAAGAAAGGACACTCCACCTCAGCTAAGAAAGCCCAAGTGGCTACTTCATTTCTAGCCTCTTCAGCTATTGATTGATAAGTAAAGAAAAGCTAATTTTTACCTCAAAGGAAAGGATTGCAAGCTCAGCACAGGAGCACACACTGGGTTTTTGGCCCAACCTCTATCATCTTAAGGAGAAATATTTTTCTGGGGACTTCTAGAGAGCTGCTTACTAGCCATCATATTGCTAGCATTCATTCTGTTCAAACCTGATGCCATCTTTAGATCATTTGGGGCAGCAAGGGAAGGGAAGCCATGTTTTGTATTACACATTTATGCGTTAGGATGTATGCCAACCCTGAGCATCAGACCACCAGTTTAATTACAATAATCAAAACAATTAATAAGTTAACTGACCTGCGATCAAAGATACTACATTCCACCTTTTTCCTCATTCCAACTAAACCTTTCAAAAATCCCATCTTCTGTTAGAAAATCACCCCCAAACACAAACAACCTTGCTTCTCCAACCAATGTCAAGACCTGTTTGGCAAGATGACACCTGAAAAACCCGTCAGGAAGCCTCCGAGAGGTGTGACTGAGAGGTGTGACTACCAGTGAAAAGTTGAAATCGAGAAAGATAAAGTGAGGGGCGCCAGTAATACCTCAAAATAAAGAAGATACCATCAGTTTACTCCCAACGGAGTCGAGCAGAGAAGCGAGCTGGTGTGTGAAACAACCTACAAAAGCATCTCACTTGCACAGGCCAATGATGGATTTGCAAATCAGAGCCAAAAACAAACAAACATTCTGTTCAAACCTGATGCCATCTTTAGATCATTTGGGGCATTTATAGTTGATGTGGCATTTATGAGAAAGAGTTTGAGGTTTTGTTTTTTTTAAAGGAGCAATTAATAACGTTATACAGGTTTTATGATGAAAGATGAAAGGGAGAACCATGACATTATCCGCAATGTATGAGAAAAGGGGGAAATGAGTTCTTCCCGGCTTGCTTTAGGCAACCACATCCCGCGGGTTGAAAACTTTTAAGGTTGGGAAAGAGGGGCAGACGGTACATCTAAAAAAGTTTCCATTAAAATAACGGCGGAGAAATCAAAAGGCAGGCAAGTTGGGGAGCCGATCCTGGAGTGTAGAGCTTACCTTAGTTTCCTTAACCACGCCGTTTTTCTTGTGGATCTCGTGTTTTAAGAAGTTATTTTTTTTCTGACGACAGTGTAGATGTCCATTGGAGAGACCTTTCGGGTGAGCCATTTGCTTTTAACACACACACCGGGTTTCTAGTCCCTTAGGAACGCCTCGGTACTTCAAACTTCAAAAAGTTCAGCAAAAAAAAAAACCCCACCAACCCGATTCCTTTAAGAAAGAGGTATATAAAGGTATCCAACTGGTCCGGATGGCTGGTCGGGGAGATCGTTGTTGTTGTTGTTCTTTTAATCACTTCATACAATCTCAACCACTTAAAAGGTAAACGCTCCCCGTAGTCCCAGCAAGCGAAAACTGCAAAACGGGGATTTACTGCAATCGCAAAGCGTAGAGCCCATACTGTGGCTGAGCGCACCGAGCTGTGACTCGTGGGGAATTAAGCGAAGCTGCTAAAAAGGAGGGCGGAGAAGAAGGCGGGAACGCTTCGAGGCAGGCAGGCTGCTTGCTAAAGGACTTAAAATGCGCAAAGCTGGCTTTGTTCAGGGCGCTCCGTGCGCCTTTTACATTGAATCTTAAAGGCTTGCTCTACTTGTATGGCGAGGAATCTGCAAGGAGAAGCCTCCCTGTTCGCTCTCTCTCTCTCTCTCTCTCAATCTGTACAAAAAGACTGCTTACTTTTAAACTAACTTTCCTCTCCCTCCCTCCCCCTCCAGCCCCATTGTCAGGAGAATCCTTAACCGATCTGAAAGTATTTTTTTTTCTGGAAGAGAAGCGTTGGTGTTGATCATCGACCTACGACGAGAATAGCCCCAAGACGAGATAGGCGGCAAATAAAATTTAACAAACAAACGATAGATAGATAGATAGATAGATAGATAGATAGATAGATAGATAGATAGATAGATAGATAGATAGATAGATGTCATTGCTTGCTAAACTACAGTAAACCTACCAATTATTTTTCAGGGAAAGACTCCACTAGGTGTCTGCTCTTAAAGATTAAGAATTTAGGCTGATTTTAGGTGGACCTGCAAATCATAGGATTATTTGCTATTTTGATAGAAAACAAAAATCAGGAAAGCGGAAGGCGAAAAAGTTAGGTGCAGGGTACTGCTGCTGCTGGCTTGGAAATCCAAATTTAGCAACTTTAACAGGTTTTGGGCCTGCTTCTTCCTGCTGGTGTGTACTGATGTGTTGAGGACCCAGATCTTGTTCCTCTAGCCACTTTTTCATAAAGCAGGTTGTAGTCTTGGTGCTGTAATATTTGTGTTAATTTAAGCACATTAACCTAATGAATTCCAAAGCCTGGTTTCTATCAAATGCAGTTTCTCCCTCATTATACGATGTTGTGGGAAAAGTATGCCTCATGAATAGTGTTCAAAGTTCAGCAGGAATACATGCAGGAATATACAACTATTTGTATTAATATAATTACGATGGTGAAAGAACCAGTTTGGTGTATTGGTTATGGTCTAAGCATTAGGTATTTGTTCTGGGAGGAAGATGGGCGTTTTTTAAATATGATAAGTAAACAGAAATAAGGCATCAAGCTAGTAACTAGACAACAAAGTCAGCTGCGTGACCTTGGCCCAATCACTTTCTCTCAACTCTAGGAAAAAGATGCAGCAATTACAGGCATGCCAAGATATACCCATATAATACCTTCACTTCAACAACTGTATTGTTTACCAGTGGGATTCAGAATGCAATTCAAAGTGCTGACTATCACCTATAAAGCCCTTCATGACATAGGACCTGGCTATCTGAGGGACCCTAATAGTTTCTGCCAATCTTTGATGATCATACACAGCCAGCATGCTTTGTATGTCACCGAGGGGACACAGGAAAGAGGTTTTCTGGAATGACATTTATTTAAATGAGTCCCCAAAACCTATCTCTTCTCCCAAGCCTTGGGCTGGAGCACCTCTTGTGGGATGTTTGATCTGGCAGTGATCACATTATTTTTCCAGACAATCATTTTTTGCATTATTTTATTTTTTAATAGTTTCATATTGTACACCGCCTAGAGTTGTGAGGGAGTCAGGCAGCTTATGAAATAAATAACCTAACAACGTAGGGGATTTTAAAAGCAGGAGTACATATGATATGGTATGCATTAATGAGATTTATGAAGAAATGTGTGACTCATCTATTCAATTCCCTAGGTGCCTTAGGATGGATTTTAAGTGCAATTAAATGCAAAGTATGTTGCCATTGCATTAAAAAATAAATAAACAACCCCATCTAAATAAATTACAATACTAAATTAGTAGAAATAGAAGGTTGAATTTTAAATATGTTGGTATGTGCTTAAAATCAGAGCAGATGTAACTTGTACCACTGAAAAGTATCACTGTATTTTAATTTTCCTTTTTTTAATTTAGAATTTTAGTGAACACAAAATTATTTATAAAACAGTAAAAAGAAAAACAGTAACATCAAAAAGATTGTCTGCAAATGTGGAAAATCAATGCAAATTTGATAGACTGAGTTCAGAAAATATAATTACTACCTATGGTAACTCAGTATATGAAACTTCTTATTCACTTCTGAATAAATATGTATAGGAGCAGATTGCCAGATGTTACACCTACCAAGCAAAGAGTGTATTCAATACAAGTAGATGGGGTGAGGAACTGAACTGAAAATCCCAGTATTGGTTAGCGATTTGGTTAAAAAAGTGAAGTATATGGAAAGCTACAGACCAATCAGCCTGATACAGGCATGCAAATTAATATTATATTAAATAAACACAAATCACCCTTTATCCTTTTATTTTGGGGAGTTACTACAAATAACTACAAACAGATCATGAAAAAAAAAACCCATGTATATAAGATAGTTTATTCAGAAAAAGCATTGCCTACATAACATGGATGTGTTGTGCCTCTGCTGTTAAGCGTATAGTTTGCTAAACGATCAGTGTCCTTCAATAGATCTTAAGTTGTACGCTTTGGGTATGAAGTATAAGAGGAATAGCTAACACCAGGGACAAGAATCAAGATTCACAAGAATTATGATTAAAAAAAAAAACATTAGAGTAACCCCTCCCAAATATTTTTGTAGAGTTAAAAATAAAGTCTTGTCCTCCGGTACCAAATAAATCAAAGAGACAATTATTTGATGGGAAAGAGCTTACATGGCCCAAATTTGTATAACAAAAAATATTGAGAGCCAATTTGATATATTGGTTAAGGTGCTAGCCTAGAAACCATGAGACTTGTGAGTTCTAGTTGCTTGTTGGGCATAAAAAACCAATCACCCTCTTTCAGCCCAATCACCCTCTTTCAGCCCAATTCACCTCACAAAACTGTTGTGGGGAAAATAGGAGGGGGAAGAAGTAATTAGATATGTTTGCTGCCTTGAATTCTTTATGAGAAAAAGGCAGAATTAAAAAAAAAATCTAAAATACAACAACATGTAAACCACACAGGATTGTAAGCTTAATATGTGCCAGTAAATGTAAAGCAGTTTTAAACTGCTTCAAAAAAAAGTTTGATATGCAAATCATGGCAGCACTACATATCCCTTTGTTCTGGGAAAGATAAAACTGGAGTGTTGTGTCTAATTAGTGTGCTACAATTTTAGGAAGTCATACCAGTCATATCCAGAGAAATGCTGGCTGGTGAAGGAACTAGAGACCAGTTTGGTCTAGTAGTGGTTAAGGCACCAAGCTAGAAAACAGGAAGCTGAGTTTTTTAATCATGCTTTAGGCATTAAAATATACTGGATGATTTTGAACCAGTCATTCTCTCTCACATCACAAGGTGGTTGTTGCAGAGGAATAAGAGGAGGACAGGGCATTATGTATGTTCACCACCTTGAGTTATTTATAAAGTCTTATGAAGCAATACTTATAAAGGATAAAAATATAATCTAAAAACCAATTTGTATGAGAAACCATTGACATCATTGCTTATGTTTAGCCTGGAAAAGAGTAGGCTTAGGAAGTTATGATAGCACACTTTGAATACTTTAGAGTATTTCTTGATCCCCAGATGTTATTGGATTTGCTTGTGACAACTGTAGTGATGCACATGTTTGCATAAATATTCCTAGTGTCCCAACTCTGATTTAAAGAAGCCTACTTATTCTACTTTGGTTTCATTCTACATTTCTATATTTTGTTTCATCATAAAATCCATGTCGACTGTGCATTACATGGGGTTGTGCCTGAAAAGTGTTTGGAAATTATAATTGGTGCAAAATAGATTGATTAAGCAGCTAATGGGTATAAAAGAATGTAATATCTGTGTAATCTTTTGTTTACTGGGCACAATATATGGTCCTGGTGATGGCCTTTAAAAATCATAAATGGCTTAGCATCTGACCATTTGAGGGGTTCCTGTTAGGAATGATAGTCACCTAACAGTTGGGTTGGAAATATATAAACCAAGATAGTAATTTAATACTGTATCTTTAAGAGAATGGTGTCATTGTGATTGGCTGAGTTTCCTCCAATGGCCAAAAGATGGAGCCAGAAACCTGGTTTGTTCTTTTTGCATTTCCTTGTTGCTTTTTGCCTGATAGTCATTTTGCTTGGATTGCTGTGAGTCTTGCAACTGTTAGCAAACTCCGTTTACTGAACTTTGTTTATGATACTGGACTTTGTTTTTGGATTATCCCTGGACTGATACTAACTGCTTTAACCGTGTATGATTTGGACTGTTTGTTGGACTTTGTTTACACGTTTACTGGAAGTAAATCCTACATTTTACTATTCAGTGTATCTGTATGCTGGTTTCCCTGAGTGCACTCATTCTCCTAACGGGAATACCTCAACAGTTACTTCTAGGATTCTGCCCAGTCATATCAGCAGGAAAAACCCTTCTGAAGTCCCTTCCTGCCCTCTGTTCCCCCCAAAAAACTAATCTACCAAATATAGGCTACCAAATATATTTCTGAAAGAGGCCCCATTCCTCCTGTATTTAGGAAAATGATGAACCATGAAACCATATCGTTCACTGAGTATTTAATTGTTAATTGGAATGATCTTGATATAAATACATAAGTAACCTTCGTAATATTCCATTGGAATATAATATAAGCAAAGTTATGAAAAGTATGAAAAGGGCATAAGAAATACTGAACTAAAAGTAAAACTGTGAGAAATGAAAGAAAAAGAAATATGGCTAAATCTAACATTTTTCTATAAATTCTTTTCATTTACTGCTTCACGAGTTGCCTTTTATTTTTACTTTTATTTGCAAACCCATCAATGCTGTACAAATACAACTTTACTATTTCTTTTTGTTTTGCTGTACACATTCCATAAGTATCTCATTTCTACTGCATTCAGTGTATTTTCTTATTTTTTTCTGACATATCTAAGTCTTATTTCCATATAACAATGACAGTAGCAAGCACGTAATATATGTGCAGTCATTTTTCTTTCTTTTGACAAATATACTTTCCTTGCAACAGATAGCTGTATTCACTGCCTTTCTATAAGTATTTGAACTTCTTAACACTTCCTATCATTTTCCAATTTTAGTACACTTTTGCCAAGGTACACAAATTCATGCTATGTACAGACAGTATGCAGTTGATTTTGATTTTAAAAGTATTTGTTTAATAGCTTTGTTTTATTATGTTTTACAAATCATAATTTTGTTTCCTTAAGCTGCCTTGGATGTTGCATAACCAGAACAGTGGGATATCAACTTAATAAGTAATAAATAAACAATACCTCCAAGGTCTTCCTGCAGAAGAGAATGCCTAGTTCAAGAACAAATGGAATATTCTATTGCTTCAAAAGATAAACTAATCATTGGAAATGGTTAGGAAAAAAATTATGATTGAACATTCGATGGCACTTCCTAATAATAAAAGCAGCTTGACTGAAATACAATGCCTGAGAGGATTATGACACTTTCACTGAAGTTAATTAAACGTAACAAAACAAACAAATCTGGAGAGTCATATATCGAGGATGCTATAAGTAAATCCTGCATTGCTATTCCTGGACTGAGCATAAGTTAGATTAGATAGCCTCTGAGAATCTTTCCAATGTTCTGAAATCATTATTTATTTCCCTGTTGTAGCAAAAATCATGCATTATAGGGAAAGCAAGGTTTCGAATGTCATTTTTTTTTATTACTCCGAAGGACGATTGATTAGAGTCTGCAGGCAAAAGCAATGAGCTTGTGAGTAATTGGTTCTTTCTCTACTTTGGGTGAATATTCAGAACAAGATGTCTTATTCACTACATCACATGTTGCTATTTACTTAACTGTGGACTACTGACTGTCACATTGTGAAATAAATCTATAATCCTCACTGTGGAGTAGTGGAATATTTTTGCCTGTTCCACTAAGTCTAGCAGGGAGATTAAACTACAAAATTTTTCCATCAAACAATGGCATCTGTTTGAACCCTGGAGACACTCAACAGGGCAGAGCTGTCAAACCTCCGGCCCATGGGCCGGATGTGTCATGCATTGGCCATGCCCACACCTGGTTTAGTGAAGGGGGGGAAAGTCCCAATATGTCACATGACGCCATCGTGACGACGTGAGTTTGATACCCTTGCAATAGGGTAACTGAAGAATAATGTAGGAGTTTTATACTATTTCCTAGCTAAATGAAAGGAATAGTTATGAACTGGTTCCAGGGATCTGGCACTCTTGGGATATGTTGTTAATGTGGCTAAAAAAATGGGAGCAGGCAGAAGCCCGCCAGTCAGCATTTTCCTTCAGCAGTTCAGGTGGTATTATGGTTGCTGCCAGGGACTTTCTCACTCTTCAACTGATTTATTAATTTCAAAATCTCCAAGGGGGAAATTGGATGCCATGAAGAAATGCTATACCTTTGTACCAATAAAGGAGAATATTTTGTTTTCTTGCAAATGTTTCATTACCAAACTAGGGAACATCATTAGTGCTAGCACTGATTGTCTTGCTTGGAGGCCAGTAGACGAGAAGCTTTAATCTTTCCTTGGCAGCAAGATAGAATGTTATCTTTATATTGCATCAGCTGTTCTGAGAGATTTCGCAGCAGCTTGTAAACATAAGTGGAGTTCCTGTTTGAGATGTACCAGGTATGAAGAGATTGTGCTGCCTCATGTATTGAACTAGTTTATACTTGGGCCAGTCTTTCAATTCTAGTCTTCCTAAGCTTATTTATAGTCACTGTATGGAAAAAAAATTAAATCAGTTCATGTCATAAGAGTCTGGCATTTCAATAGGGTTATTAGAATTGGCAAAATGCATAATTGCTGACACTGTTGTGCCAATATTGGAAATAAGACAAGAAGAACTTGGCCTTCAGCCTCCAAGCACCTTGTTGCAGGAGGGCTGCTTCCTTATAGACTTGGCTGAAATCAACTTCATATTAAGGTTCCAACTCAGTCAAATAACTGGGTTGGAAAGATATCAAACAAAGCAAGAAAGGGTCACATTATTTCAAACATTGATGGAAGAGCCGAGGTATTAAAGAAATATGTATATTTAACCTCAACCAATACAGCCTGGAAGTAAAGTGACTTGAGCCAAGTCCACAGTCTGAAGTTTGCCATGAAGACACTGACTTAGAAACTTGTTGTGACTCCGGGATTTGAATCTGGTCCGTTAGCAGATGTGAGCTCGAGTGAAGAGGATCTGGCACTGAGATTCGAACCTGCATTATTAAGTGATTTTGTAGGTAGCCAGGATGAGGAAGTGGACATAGCTATGAGAGACGAACCTAATTTATTGGAGGTGTCGGAGTCCTCTCCCTCCCCCGAATCTCCCTCTCTGATTACGCAGCAGCCGGTAACAAATAATCAGGAAAACGTGCAAGAGGTTTCAAGTGAGGAGGAGGACTTTGAGGGATCCTGGCTTGACGTGAGAAATAGACGGAGATTAAGACGTCAATCTCAATTGGGAAAGAAGCGTCAAGCCAGTGATTAATTAATGAGACTAACACGCCCCCTTAGGGGATAAAAGGAAACGGATTGGCTTGAGAAATTTGCCAGAAGCAAAGTGTCTTGTTAGAGCGAAAGTACTGTGAAGATTATCTGAGGCATTGTGATTTATAGGCACTTCAGGATTGCCAAACAGATTTCCGAACTACTGCTGAGGACTGGAAAAACCTCAGCAGTTATATTTGTTGGGGTTTGTTTTTGGTTGCTTATATTTTTGGAACTTTAGTATTTTGATTGCTCACCTGTGGATAGAGGTGAGACATAACAGAAACTATTGCATAGAGCCCTTAGAGTCCCATGTCCTTTGTTAATGTTATTGTGGAGCACTGTCAGAACTATTAATTTGTCTTGATATGGTTATGTGACTGCAGAGTTTGTCTTGTTCTTTAAATAGGATTTATGATAAGGTCTACTTTCTGTCTCCATATTGAGAGACTTTGTATTAGACCAGGAGTGTCAAACTCCTGGCCCATGGGCCAGATGTGTCACGCGCTGGCTACGCCCACCCCCAGTTTAGTAAAGGAGGGAAAAGTCTGTGTTTTCTTCCCCAAACCCAAAAAACTTTAACCTTAGACTTTCTACTATTGACCTCACCCCTTTCCTAAGAGGTCTGTAGGGGGCATGCATAAGCGCACCAACGTGCCTACCGTCCCTGTCCTATTGTTTCTTTTATTTTTTTTATATGTATTCATTTCATGTATTTATAACTAAGTTTATCCTTATACCTATTATCTTGTAAACGATTGACAAATCAAATAAATAAATAAAATGTTACAGGACGACAATGTGATGTTGCGACTTTGACACCCCTGTATTAGACCAATCAACTTGGCAAGAGGGGAGGGATTGCTGTTGTCACGTTAGTGAGACTTCAGCGTAGGCTTTTATCTCATTTGGGAGTTCATCAGTCCTGAGGGAGACGGATGCAAGTTGGTTAAACAAGGTTAGCACAATCTGTGCTGTTTTATTTATTTATTTATTTATTTATTTGATTTGCCAATTGTTTACAAGATAATAAGTATAAGTGTATACATAGTTGTGAATACATGAAATGGGTACATATAAGAAAAATAAAAGAAGAATAAGAGAAACAATAGGACAGGGGCGGTAGGCACGTTGGTGCGCTTATGCACGCCCCCTACAGACCTCTTAGGAAAGGGGTGAGGTCAATAGTAGACAGTCTAAGGTTAAAGTTTTTGGGGTTTGGGGAAGAAACTACAGAGTTGGGTAGAGTATTCCAGACATTGACCACTCTATTGCTGAAGTTGTATTTTCTGCAATCAAGTTTGGTGCGGTTAACTTTGAGTTTGTATCTATTGTGTGCTCTTGTGTTGTTATGGTTGAAGCTGAAGTATTCATTGACAGGTAGGACATTGCAATGTATGATTTTATATACCATGCTTAAATCAGACCGAAGACGGTGTAATTCAAGGTTTTCTAGTTCTAGAATTTCAAGTCTGGTGGCATAAGGTATTCTACAACGAGTAGAGGAGTGGAGAACTCTTCTTGTGAAATATTTCTGGACTTTCTCAATTGTGCTAATATCAGATACGTAATGTGGGTTCCAGACTGATGAACTGTATTCGAGTATTGGTCTAGCAAATGTTTTGTATGCTCTGGTTAGTAGTGTGATATTACCAGAGAAAAAGCTACGTAGGATTAGGTTAACAACTCTTAATGCCTTTTTGGCTATGTAGTTGCAGTGGGCTCTAGCACTTAGATCATTAGAGGTGAGTATTCCAAGGTCCTTTACAGAGCTTGGGTCATCAACAAGATCTTGACTATTCAGCTTGTATTTTATTTTCTGATTTTTTTTGCCAATATGTAAGACAGAGCATTTATTTGTTGAGATTTGAAGTTGCCATTTGTTTGACCATTCTGATACATAGTCAAGATCTTTTTGTAGGGTAGCAGTATTGTCTGTGGTATTGAACAGCTTTACATCATCAGCGAAAAGAACGCAATTGCTCTTAATATGATCACAGAGGTCATTTATGTAGAGTATGAAGAGAGTTGGTCCTAGAACACTGCCTTGGGGGACACCACTATTGACAGGTACAGAATTTGATAGGAGCTCCCAATTTTGACCATTTGTTGTCTGTTTGCCAGGAATGCTTCTATCCAGTTATTCAGTTGTCCAGAGATACCATAGGATTTTATTTTTAGGAGTAGTTTGTCGTGTACCACTGAATCAAAGGCTTTACAGAAGTCTATGTAGATTGCGTCTATTGCTTTGCCCTGGTCGAGTTGTGTCGTCCATATGTTTTTGCAGTGTAAGAGTTGCAGATTACAGGATAGTTTTTTTCTGAAACCAAATTGTTTATTGGAGAGTAGGTTGTTTGTCTCTAAGTGGAGGATGATGGATTGGTTAATAATTGATTCCATGACTTTACAGGTGACGCAGCATAAGGAGATTGGTCTGTAATTTTCAACTAGGCTTGGGTCTCCCTTTTTGAAGATGGGGATGACTGTGGCTTGTGACCATAGGTTAGGCAAGGAGCTGGTCCTGAAAGATTTTTCAAAGATTATGCTTAGAGGTTTGGCTATGGCAGTGGATAGCTTTTTTAAGAAGTAGGCACATATTCCATCCGGTCCAATAGATAGAGATGGTTTTAGATTGCGTAGTGCTTTTTCAACATTGTCTTCTGTAAAATCGATATGTATTAGATCATTGTTGTTATCTGTGGTACGGCTAGGAAATACTGGGCATGATCCATTGCTGTTTACAAATACTGAGCTGAAGAATGTGTTAAAGATGTTGGCTTTAATGGTGTCGTCGTTGCAGTCTTTACCATCAGGTCCTATCAAGGGTGGGATAGACCTTGAGACTTTTAGTTTGTTGTTTACAAAATTGTAAAAAGCACGGGTGGAATTGGTGCTTAGAAGGTTTTCCTCTTGTTTAATGTGATAATTGATGCATTCGGTCTTTATCTGGTGGCATAAATTTTTGTATCGGCTTTTGAAATTGGCAACGTGACCAGATTTGTTTTTCCGCCAGAGTGATCTCTTTTTGGATTGAAGTTTCCTTATTGTTATGGGTAATCTGCTTTTTTGTTTTGTTTTGGGAGTTGTTGTTGGTACATATAGTTTGATGACTCTTTTGACTTCAAGTAAAAATATGTTGTAATGGTCTTCAACAGTATTGCATCCAGTGAATAGAGATTGCCAATCAAGGGATGAGAGATCGTTGTCTATAAGATCATAGTTGCCTTTTTGAAGTTACAATTGGGGATTACATCATTGTGGTGATTTTTGTGTGGGCGTATGTTGAGACAAAAGTCAATCATATTGTGGTCACTGCTGGAAAAGGGTTCTTTAGTTTGTATTCCGTAAATTAAATTCAAACTATTGCAGAAGATGAGATCGAGGCAGTTGTTTAGTCTAGTGTTGTTGGTTACTAGTTGTTCCTGTCCCAGATTTGTAATAGCATTGTAGAAGGTTGTGTGTATGATTTCAGTTGTACAATCATTTAGGGTCCAGTCAATATGAGGTAGATTGAAATCACCAAGAAAGATAAAAGGGTATGGGCAGGATGCAGCCCATGTTAGTAATGTATTTAGCTTGTTTACATGTTCGATATCATAATCAGGTGCTCTGTAACATAGTAAGAATCGAATTGTGATATTTAAGGATAGTTCACAGATGATGGTCTCAGGAAGAGCAAGCTCCTGGGTAACTTGGATATTTTTAGATGTAAGGACTTTTTATAGAAGATAGCAACACCACCTCCTCTACGAATTTCACGATCTGATCGGTAAACATG
Organism: Notechis scutatus; assembly: GCF_049901735.1. Lineage (NCBI taxonomy): Eukaryota > Metazoa > Chordata > Lepidosauria > Squamata > Elapidae > Notechis > Notechis scutatus. The sequence continues at coordinate 150,280,401 of NC_142009.1, read as the reverse complement.
ATAGTCTCTTACTGTGGTAATGGAGTCAGGGAGAGATGCATTGAGCCATGTTTCACAGACAAATATAATGTCGAATTTAGCCATATTTAGTAGGAGGAAAAATTCAGGTATTTTATTCACGAGGCTTCTTACATTGAGTAGTTTGCATTTAAGGCCAGCAGTAGTTGGAATTGAGGTAGTTAGGGGCGTGCATGCCTAGTCTTGGGTGATGGTGGATCGGTTGAGGTAGGGTTGTGGTTGAGGGTTAAAGCTGAGTTGCGGGTTGTGTGGCTTACTTTTGATACAGACAGCATGGTAGTCAATGTACAGGTCCCTCTCTCCATTGTCTAGACGTTTTTTGAGTTCAGTGCGGAGTACACGGGAGCGGGCACGTTGCTGTATGGTTAGGTCAGGGCGACAACGGAGGTTCTTATGGTTGGTGTTGGTTTTGGCGAGTGAATTTATAGTGTAAATGAATTTACGTTTGCTTGATTCATTTTTGCAAATGACCCTGCACAAGCGTGGGGCCACAGAAGCCGTCTCTGTTTTTTGAGCTCTCGGCCAATGCGGGAAATGTCAAGTATTTCATCAGCGGAGATGGTTGATGCTTGATAATCACTGATGATGTTTCGGACAGTTGTGATGTCATCATTGTCATTGATGTCCTCTAGACCAAATAAGATGGCATTTGGACGTTTCTGTTCACGCTCAACAGCTTCTCTGATGAGGATTGGGATATCAATATTTGTCTGGGTTGTGTTTATTTGTGGATTGGGTTTTGGATTGGGTTGTGGTTGTTGGGTAGAGATGTGGTTTGTAGCTATTGGATGTTCAGGTTTTTGCGTTGTGTCTTTTTTTTCAAGGTTGGATATTCTTTCTTTTACGGCGTCCAGGGATGCTACTATGGTGTTAAGGGATGTTTCAATGGTTTCAATGGTATCAACTCTTTCCAACAGATCCAGTTTGGGTTTGCATGATTTGCAGAGATATGGAAACTCATTGGATGATTCCAGGTATTGAATAAATTGCTTGGTTAATCCCAAGCAGTCATGATGAGCGTATTTTTTACACAGAGAACATTTGATAGAGTTTTCATTATCCTTTAGATTTTTGTAGCATTTAAGGCATATGCAGGAGTCTTGTGGTTCATTGGTGGGGATTATCTTCTCTTTAGGTTGTGGTTTGGCATTGGATTTTCTTTTTGGCATGGTAGGTTTGTTAAGATAGTACGTTGATTGAATTAATTAAAGGAACAATTTTGGGTAATCTATATAGCCAATATCACACCAATCAATCAATTGCAGTAATCTCTCTAGTCAGATAATATTCCTGAATTAGGAGGAGTAACTAGCCATCACATCTGCCATTGATTTAAGTAGCAATTTGTTAATCTCATGATAAGCTGTTCTATCAGAAAGAATCATGAAAGCACATACTGACCTCTAATGTATTCTTTTTTGTGCTGATAATAGAATCTGTCGATTCTTGTAGATAGCTGGCATAAGGTAGCTGGCATAAGTTGGAATTGAAGTTAATAGCTGTTTATAATATCCTGGGTGTTGGGAAACTTTTGGTACTCAATAGGGAATGTTGGCTGTTAGGCAACCATTAATTTTTAGTGTTTTGGCAGCTTTCACAGGGTTAGATCTGTCTTTTCTTGTTACGTATTTTAGCATGAGGAGTACTTGCTCTCCTCTAATAACTGAATGACTAACTAGGCAGCTAAATGAATTATGGACTAGGCTGTTAAACTGTTGCAGTGCATCTGCACAAAGGATTGTAAAATATGGTGGTTATTTGAAGAATTAAATGTTGCTATTTATTTCATGAATATTATTCTTTTTTTAAAAAAAACAATTGATTGTGCATTGATAAATTATGAGGCTAGGTTACTGGTCATTGTGTTATATGTTATTTGTCTATATTATTGTTAAGACTGCAGAAAAAAAAATTGCAACCAACCTGCCTTCCATAGAGGACCTGTATTTTGCATTGGTCAGAAGAAGGGCTGAAAATAATGTAGAGACCAAAACATCTCACATCCTGGACATAAAGTGTTTCAACTTCCCCCCTCAGAATGACACTATAGGGAATTGCAGGCCAAAACAACTAGACACAGGGGAAGTTTTTCACCTTCATGCCATCATTCTGCTGAACACCTAATTCCTACCATACTGTCTTATGTATAAGCCTATTTACTCATGTAGTATGAGTGTAGCATTATTCTTCTCATCTTCTCTACTATCTCCTCTTATTGGTCTTATTATGATTATTCTTACTCTGTTGTTATTCTGAGAGCTTCTGTACTGGAGACAAATTCCTTGTGTGTCTGCTTACACTTGGGTAAATAAATTGTTCTGTCCTGTCCTACTCTACTGAAGGGCTTAAAAGTTTGAGAACCTTTTTGAATTTTCAGCATTTCTGCAAACTATGAAGTAAAAATGTAATCTGCTTGCCACACAAATCCTAAAATGAAATGAAGAGAACCCAATTAAATAAATGAGTAAAATATTTGTTCATTCATTCATGAAGGATAAAGATCCAAAGCTGCATATTTATGTGTGGCAAAAGTTTGTGAATCTTTGTTTTCAGTCATTGGTGTGCTCCCCTTAGGCAGCAATAATTGCAACTAAATGTTTCTGATAACTATCGGTCAGTCCTGCACATCATCTTGGTGGAGTTTTAGCCCATTCCTCCTTACAAAACAGCTTCAACTCAGGGACCAACATCAGTTGCTAGGCTTCCTCACATGAATCGCCCATTTCAAGCCCTTCCATAACATTTCTATAGGATTAAGGTCAGAACTCTGACTTGACCATTCCAAAACATTAACTTTCTTCTGCTTTAACCATTCTTTGGTTGTAAGGCTTGTGCGTTTTGAATTGTTGCCTTGCCGCATGACCCAATTTGGCTTTGTGAATGCTTTCTTAGGCACAAGATATTATAATATGATACATTGAGAAACTATAAATATTATGACATTCCCTTTTCATCTCTAAGAGATTGGTACTCTTTGGCAAACAAAGGTTGCCTACATGCCCTTTATCTTACTAAAATCTTTAAAAAAAAAGATTAGTGTACTTATGGTGTTCAATAGTTCCTGATATAATGAAAATTGTGAGAATAGTTTTAGATACAAATTCACCCATCCGTTATTGATAAACTGTTTGTGGAGGCCTTATTTTGCCAAAATAAGTGTCGGGCATGAAAGTTAGTTTCCGGCAATGTAAGATGGTTTATTTACTTATTTGTTCAATTTTATGGCCACCCATCTTGGTTAATGACTCTGGACAGCATACAATTCAAAGAATATAGTTAAAAATGTTAAAAACATTTTAAAACAATAAAAACACTCAAAACTTCCAGATTAAATATACCTGTACATGGGAACATGCTACTTGGCCAGTTAGCAATATAACTAGGAAATGGGGTCAGGAATATACCCAAGTTTTTAAGGCCTTATGAAAGGCCAGCAGGATTGGGGACATTCTAATCTCTGAAGGGAGGATGTTCCACAGAAGAGTGGTCACTGAGGACAAAACTTGTCTGCAGGTTACCGTCAGTTGACATTCTTTGGCTGATGGGATCTGCAACATGCCCATCCTATTTGATCTGTTTAAATAGGTAGAAAATGTGGGAAAATGTGATCCCTCAGTCCCAAGCCACATAACAGGACTTAAGGTAACAACCAGTACCTTGAATTGCACCCAGAAACACACCAAAAACTAGTGTAGCTCACACAGGCAAGTGCCATACTCGCAGCATTTACTACCTATACAGCCATATAAATGTGTCAAATCAATAAATAAAAGCACAAGCCACAATAAATTCTAGGGGTTATAAAATACAAAGAGAAAAAGAAAGCTGCTATTGATAAGAAAAAAAGCCAACAATTATTTTATCTCTAAATGTATTAACGATGGGTTTGATAATGGATTAGATCAGAGGTGTCAAACTGGATTTATTCGAGGGCTGGATCAGCAATGTGCTTCTCCACAGGCCGGCTGGGGGCGGGGGGGGGGCTGCAGACGGGATGGACGACTCCCGCAGCACTTTGCTGGCCAAAATGGGGCATGGAGGGCAACACACAGCCTCCCACCCCACCCCATTTTGGCTGCCAGAGGTACCACGGGCTGGTCCTTTGCTATTTCCAGGCCAGACCCATGGGCCAGATTTAAGTACCTCATGGGCCTAATCCAGCCCTTGGGCCTTCATTAGATGGATACATACCCACAGGTGCTAATTTTATTAAATAACAAAATAAAGCAATATATATGTAAATTGAGGTGACAATATACAAACTAAAATTTACCACAAATGAAAACGAAACAAAAACAAAAGGAAAGAGGGAAATGTTGGAGAAAAACCTGGGGTTTTAACTCATAAAGTAAAAAATTGAGACCAGATTGTTCAAAACAATCTTTTCCACTGCATTGAGGGGGGAGAGGGAGAAATAATAAGTTGAGAGACCACAGATATCATTGATTGCTACAAATCAGGTGCAGATCAGTACAGATTTATAGAATAGCCAGATATATTATTATATATTGGTGAAATGAAATATATTATTTATTTATCTGTTTATTTACTTAATACAAAGATTTGCACACTTCCCATCTAGTCAATTCAATTTTAGATGGTCATCATAAATTAAAAACTATAAATATTGCTAGCACAGTCACCAAAGGGGTGAACTTCACAGCCTAGGTGAAGCAAACAGGGAGTCATTTTAAGCTACAGTGATATAGGAAGATGCTGGAGGCAGATGATCACTTTAGTGACAATGACAAAGTTATCAATTCTCACTGTTTGGGAGAAAGCAATGATAAACCATTCCTATATTTTTAACCAAGAAAACTACATGGACAGAAAATATAAAATGATTTGTAATATAGTGCTGGATGAAGGGTTAGATGGCACTGAACATGCTCCTGAGGAACAACTGAGGATCTTTCAGATCACTAATAGTTTATCAATTGGCTAGATTAAAGCCATCAGAATTTGTATTTGCTGCTGTTGCTACAGAGCAGGAGTGTCAAACTCACGTCGTCATGGCATCATGACCCGGTTGGATAATTTCCGACCTGTCCCCAATCTTCCCTTTTTGGGGAAGGTTGTTGAGAAGGTGGTCGCGCAGTAGCTCCAGAGGTTTCTGGATGAAATGGATTATCTCGACCCCTACCAATCAGGATCCAGGCCTGGATTTGGGACAAAAACAGCATTGGTTGCACTTTTGGATGATCTCTGGCAAGAGCAGGATGTGGGTAGTCCTTGCTCTACTTGACCTCTCAGCAGCTTTTGATACCATTGACCATGGGATTCTCCTGGGATGGCTTCAGGGGATGGGAGTGGGAGGCCTTGTGCTGTCTTGGTTCACTTCCTTCCTCTGTGACCACTGTTAAGGTAATTCCCCGTTAGGAGAATGAGTGCATACAGGGAGACGTATTTGAGAGTAGTGTTTGAATAATACACATACAGCACACAGATACACTGTACAGTAAATGTAGCTTTTTACTTCCAGACAGTTTAAGCAAAGTTCAAGATAAGCAGTCCAAAAGTCATTCATGGGTAAATCAGTCACTTTTTCAATCCAGGGATAATCCAAATATCAAATTCCAGTGTCAAAAACAGTTCAGTATCAGACTTACATTAAATCCAGTAATATCAGTCAATTAGAAGAAATGAAGCAACGGCAATACTTTCCAACAGAAGGAAACAGAGACTGACTCACACTCTCTTCTGAGACTAAGGCTAAACAACCCAGGTTTCTGGCTCCATCTTATGGCCGTTTGGGAAACCACACCTAATTACAGTTTTGCATTTTCTTAAAGATACAGTTTTAAAATGTTTATCCTGGTTTATATATTTCTAACCCAAATAGCTGTTAGGTGACTCAAATTCCTAACATCCACTGTCAATCAGTGTTGATAGGAGGGGAGAGATCCAACCCTCGCCCACTGCTTTACAGAGTTCCGCAGGGCTCGGTACTCTCTCTGCTCCTGTTCAACATTTACATGAAACTGCTGGGTGAGATCATCCGTCACCATGGACTGAGGTGTCACCAATATGCTGATGATACTCAGCTGTATGTCTTGGCCCATGGTGAGTTAAGTGTTGCTGTGTCCTCCCTCTCTCAATGCCTGGAGGCTGTTAGGGGCTGGATGGGGAGCAACTGGTGGAAACCCTATCCCCTTTTGCAACCTTCTGACAGACAAAGTCAACAGGGAAGCCAGACTCACTTAACATCTGTGTTACTAAGAGCTGCAGTGATTCACTTAACAAATGTGGCAAGAAAAGTTGTAAAATAGGGCAAAACTCACTTAACAAATTTCTCACTTAGCAACATAACTTTTGAGCTCAATTGTGGTCATAAGTTGAGGAATACCTGTATCATTTTTAGGGACAGTAAAAGCATAGTTTCATTCAACACTCTTCTTCTTCTTTTTCTTCAGCATTTGTCTCGCGCTCTGGCGAGGTCCGCTAATGTCCTTGAGTACTGCTTCCACGGCTCTCTGTCTGCCACGTATGTCGGGTCTGCCTTCGCGATCTCTAGATCGGCCTTGATCGTGTCCATCCAGCGTTGCTTAGGTCTACCATGCGGTCTCGCTCCTCCGACAGTCACCTTCATCGCAGATTTGATGATGGATTCTTCCTTGGCGCGACTCACATGGCGAACCATCGTAGCCGGGACTGCCTCATGACCGTGGGGATGGGCACGGCGTTGAACCGTCTACGCACTTCTTCGTTCCTGACTCGATCGAGTAGGGTGAGGCCTACCGACCATCAGACATTCGCATCTCCATTGTCTGGAGTCTGCTTTCGACTTCTTTGGTCGTCGGCCAGCACTCTGCGCCGTATATGGCCACGGGCGCACCACAGAGTTATAGATTTTCGCCTTCAGGCACATCAGCATCTTCTTGTCACAGAGGACGCCGTGACGGACTTCCATTTGCCCCACGCTGCGTTGATCCTGGCTGCCACCTCAGTTTGTAGTAGGCCTTCTTCCCCAAGAGTAGTTCCCAGGTACTTGAAGGTGGAGCGCGCGGTAGCTCCTGCCCGTTCACGTGGATGGAGCCTGTCGTTTCGTTGTCAGTGGTCAGGTATTCGGACTTCTTTAGGTTCAGCTGGAGCCCGAACTGCTCGAGGCGGTCGTGCCACTGTTGGACTAGGTGCTCGAGTTCAGCCTTGCGCAGGTTGGCCAGGAACACATCATCGGCGTAGAGCAGCGTCCATGGGGCGGGCGTGTACAGGTCGTGTGTAATTGTGTCCATCACCAGAATGAACAGCAGTGGTGAGAGAGCAGAGCCCTGGTGTACGCCGACGGTGATATTGAACTCCTCTGATATCCCAGCTGCCGCTTTTACACGGCTTTTGTGACATCTGTATAGGAGTTGGACCCATTGTACGAGCAGCTCGGGCACGCCGTGATCTCGCAGTGCATACCAGATGAGATCGTGCGGGACTCGGTCGAAGGCCTTTTCCAAGTCCAAGAAGGCGGTGTGGAGCGGGATTTTCTTCTCTCTGTGAGCCTCTCTGTGAGTTTCATTCAACACTACTAACAAAGATTACATTTGCAATGTAATCATCATAATAAATTCAAGAAAGAGTGGATTGAAGGAAAAGGGAAAGGAGAAAAAAAGGGGGGAAGGAAAGAAAGGAGAAAGGGAAGGGAAAGGAAGGGAAGGGAAAAGGGAAGGAAAATAGAAAAAAGAAAAGGAAGGAAAAGGAAGGAAAGGGAAAAGGGGAAGAATAAAGGAAAAGGGAAAAGGGAAGGGGAAAGGAAAAAGGAAGGGGAAAAGGGAAGGGAAAAGGGAAGGAAAGAACATTACAGACAGGGCTCCAATATACGTACATTTAGACAGGGATGGCAGAGTGACTGTCACAAAGAAAACGACTTATTTGACATTCCAGCTGAGTTAGTGAACTTTCCTGCTTTTCCCACAAGGAGGGAAGAGATAGGCATCTTGACAGCAAAGGTGGAACTCTTGGAGCCTGTTCTTTGCAAGGAGTGGCACAATGCAACACTAAGCATGGCAGTGTTGTGAGGGGTGGGGAGAGCAGGGAGGCAATGAAATCTGCCATAGAGAAAAATGGGTTTCACATTTTCCTTAGCCCAGCATAGGGAAGCTAATTTTGTCCCCACGAGGCTGTTGCCTTAGATAAACTGGAAACTATCCTAGCCAGACTATTCAATTATCAACATAGTTGTTGTTATTGTTCTATGACTTGAGGGAAATCTGTTGAGCAACCATGCAGAGCGTTGAGTGTCACCTGCTGATGAGAAAAGCAACCACCAACCTCTAAATGTTGTGATTTGGCTTAGGCACATGTAGACAGCTGTTTGGAATGGCAGGTTTATCCACCTTTTAAATTACTTGTCTAGCAAACACCAAGTGAGGGAGTGTTCTGGGCCTGTGACCTGCCAATAGAGTTATTTCTAGCATTCTTTAGTGCTAGAGCAGGGCTGCCAAACTCCCACCCCACAGGCTGGATGCGTCACATGCTGGCCATGCCCAAGCCTGATTTAGCAAAGTGGGGGGAAAGTCCCGCTACATCAAGTAACACTGCCGTGACAACATGAGTTTGACACCCCTGTTCTAAAGCCGTGATCAAAACTAGTCCAATGGACAGATCAGGGACACAGAGGACAACTGAAAGGAGCTTTTGATCAGAGTCCTGGTCTCTACTCCTCTCACCTCTCCTCCTCTGCAGTGATGACCTGTCCTCCAATAAGGTGATCGGGCATGGAGGAGAGACCTGGCATAAAGCGGGAGGAAATGATTGATTACAAGTAAGCCACGTCCTTGATTTGTTCTACAAGGGGACCACGGTGCTGGCCGTGAATGGTTACGGCCCATTGCGTAAGATTGTAGTTTATGGATTAGGCAAAATGGCATTACCCCCCCTCAACCAAAAGAATAAAAATAGTAATAACATGGGGCAGTGAGACCAGTGCCATATGTATTTAATAAATGAGAAGCAAACAAGCCAAACCAAACCCCTAATTAGAGAAGCAGTGAAAAAATTGCTCTAGCAAAAGTACAGAGAAGAGCAACCAGGATGATTAGGGGACTGGAGGCTAAAACATACAATGAACGGTTGCAGGAACTGGGCTTGGCTAGTCTAGTAAAGAGAAGGACCAGGGGAGACATGATAGCAGTCTTCCAATATTTGAAGGGCTGCCACAGAGAGGAGGAAGGGGTCCAGCTATTTTCTGAAGCATCCAAAGGCCAGACAAGGAATAATGGATGGAAACTGAACAAGGAGAGATTTAACCTAGAAATAAGGAGAAACTTTCTGACAGTGAGAACAATCAACCAATGGGACACCTTGCCCTCAGAAGTTGTGGGAGCGCCATCACTTGAGACGTTCAAGAAAAGATTGGACTGCCATTTGTCAGAAATGGTGTAGGGTCTCCCGCTTGGGTGGGGGTTGGACTAGATGACCTACAAGGTCCCTTCCAACTCTATCTGTTATCTGTTAACTGTAATGGTGACATACACCTGGCAGGAACTGAGTCTCTCCTCATTTCCACTAACCTTGAGTAAAGCCCTCAAAAGTCTTGTTTTTTGAACACTGGTATAGTGTTCAAAACATAGTGTTATAGAAGAGGGCTAAACCTGTAAAAAAAAAAAAGGCATAGAACTCTTTTTTTAAAAAAAAAATACACAACTTATACATATTAGGAACTTGCTGAAGACTGAATAGAACTTTGGCAAGTATGTGTGACTTGGACAAATGCTTCTGCAGAAGCCAGCTGTTTCTCTTTCTCCTTTAGGCCAAGCTCACATTGTCTTAGATTGCAGTGCTCAGTGACTGGAGAGGAGGAGACAGGACTTCAGACCCAAAATTGGCCAATAGGATCCCAAGCATGATGATGTCTTCCATCATGTAGTTGAGGGAGCATGCTAAAATTGTCTCCATAGCAGAAAGTGTCAGGAGAAGAGAGAAACACTATTTTGAAACTGGAACAGCTGAAGATAGCTTTAAACTGATTGAAATGTGGGCTGGGGATAAGACAAAGAAATATCACAACGATGTCATGTAAAAAAATGTTTCATGCCATAATTAGAGGAATATGAGACTGCCATTGGTAGTGTTTCCAGTGAGTTTCCAGAGTAATTTACACCATTGTCTTGCTTGTCTTTTGCACTGCTGTGATTTCCTTTTTAAAGGAATAACCAGAACTTTGACATACCCATTTTCCCCTAGATATTTTGTTCAATATTCTTTTAGTGTACAACATGAATTTATCTTATATGAACATTTCTCCTGTTCTGGTGAACTACCTGTAGATGTTCTATATACCAAGTTCCAATTTACTTTTAAAATATTATTTCAGTTATAGCTTACTCATTCTCAAAGTCCCATGATAGTGAACATTCTGAAAAAAGCTCTTACTTTAAAAAAATGCATAAAAACAATGTATTTTTTGCTGCTTGATTTTCTAGAGCAGGGGCCCCTAACCACCGGGCCGCGGACCGGTACCGGGCCGTGGAGCACTCTCTACCGGGCCACAAAGAATTTTTTTTTTTAAAAAAATGGCGGCTTTCTTCACCTTCGGTGAATGCTGCTGGGATCGGGGATCAAGGACACAAATGAAAGAAGGGGAGGGAGGAAGCAACCGAAGCCTGTCCTTCTCTCTGGGTCAGCTCTCTCAGTCGCTCTCTCGCTCCTCCACCAGCCCAGGAAGAAACTGCTTCAAAGAAGCGGGGCTTTTCCTGTCGCCGCAGCGCCTCCGAAGCACCCGTTTCTCCCCACCCCCACCCCATCCGCCTGCCTGCGCAGTGTCGGGGTTTACCAGTGCTCCGTTCTGCCTGCCTGCCTGCCTGCCTGCCTTCGTTAATGGTTGAATCGGAACAGCTTCGGCTGAGTAAAAGAGGCGAATAGTTATTATTCTCAGCCGAAGCTGCTCCCAAACAACCAGAAACTAAGGCAGGCAGGCAGGCAGGCAGGCAGAACGGGACACTGTGGATTGAAGCGCGCGCGGGCGGGCGGGGTGGGGGTGGGGGTGAAACGGGCGCTTCGGAATAGCTGCGGCGACAGGAAAAGCCCCCCCCCCTGGGCTGGTGGAGCAGCGAGAGCGCGAAGCCTCCTTCTCTTCTCTTCTCCCCCCCCCCCGGTCCTTGCAAAAATTTTCTGCTTGAAACCGGTCCCTGGTACAAAAAAGGTTGGGGACCACTGTTCTAGAGGTTGGAGTCTGTAACAGAATGAGCAAAATAAAAACACTCCTCAGCACAAAAACATTGTTTTATTTTCAGAATTTTAGATCATCTCCAAATATATCTTATTAATTTTACTCTATGACTATGTAAAGCTTTCCAAAAATTATATGATTTGTATGTTCCCCCATTACTCTTTAGTAAAGTCACATATCAATGCATAGTTTAAATATACTACACTGCTCAAAAAAAATAAAGGGAACACTTAAACAACACAATGTAACTCCAAGTCAGTCACACTTCTGTGAAATCAAACTGTCCACTTAGGTAGCAACACTGATTGACAATCAATTTCACATGCTGTTGTGCAAATGGAATAGACAACAGGTGGAAAGCATAGGCAGTTAGCAAGACATCCCCAATAAAGGAGTGGTTCTGCAGGTGGTGACCACAGACCACTTCTCAGTTCCTATGCTTTCTGGCTGATGGTTTGGTCACTTTTGAATGCTGGCGGTGCTTTCACTCTAGTGGTAGCATGAGACGGAGTCTACAACCCACACAAGTGGCTCAGGTAGTGCAGCTCATCCAGGATGGCACATTAATGCGAGCTATGGCAAGGTTTGCTGTGTCTGTCAGCGTAGTGTCCAGAGCATGGAGGCGCTACCTGGAGACAGGCCAGTACATCAGGAGACGTGGAGGAGGCCGTAGGAGGGCAACAACCCAGCATCAGGACCACTACCTCCACCTTTGTGCAAGGAGGAACAGGAGGAGCACTGCCAGAGCCCTGCAAAATGACCTCCAGCGGGCCATAAATGCGCATGTGGCTGTTCAAATGGCCAGAAACAGACTCCATGAGGGTGGTATGAGGGCCTGACGTCCACAGGTGGGGGTTGTGCTTACAGCCCAACACTGTGCAGGATGTTTGGCATTTGCCAGAGAACATCAAGATTGGCAAATTCGCCACTGGCGCCCTATGCTTTTCACAGATGAAAGCAGGTTCACACTGAGCACATGTGACAGATGTGACAGGGTCTGGAGATGCCGTGGAGAATGTTCTGCTACCTGCAACATCCTCCAGCATGACCGTTTTGGCAGTGGGTCAGTAATGGTGTGGGGTGGCATTTCTTTAGGGGGCCGCACAGCCCTCCATGTGCTTGCCAGAGGTAGCCTGACTGCCATTAGGTACCGAGATGAGATCCTCAAACCCCTTGTGAGACCATATGCTGGTGCGGTTGGCCCTGGGTTCCTCCTAATGCAAGACAATGCTAGACCTCATGTGGCTGGAGTGTGTCAGCAGTTCCTACAAGACGAAGGCATTGGTGCTATGGACTGGCCTGCCCATTTCTCAGACTTGAATCCAATTGAGCACATCTAGGACATCATGTCTCGCTCCATCCACCAACGCCACATTGCACCACAGATTGTCCAGGAGTTGGGGAATGCTTTAGTCCAGGTGTGGGAGGAGATCCCTCAGGAGATCATCCGCCACCTCATCAGGAGCATGCCCAGGCATTGTAAGGAGGTTATACAGGCACGTGAAGGCCACACACACTACTGAGCCTCATTTTGACTTGTTTTAAGGACATTACATCAAAGTTGGATCAGCTTGTAGTGTTTTTTTTTCCACTTTAATTTTGAGTGTAACTCCAAATCCAGACCTCCATGGGTTGCTAAATTTGATTTCCATTGATAATTTTTGTGTGATTTTGTTGTCAGCACATTCAACTATGTAATGAACAAAGTATTTCATAAGAATATTTCATTCATTCAGATCTAGGATGTCTTACTTTTGTGTTCCCTTTATTTTTTTGAGCAGTGTATTTCTGCCTGAATGCTCAGATATCTTGTTGAACTTTTGACTTATTTCCAGGTTAACTACACCAAGAACTTTTGTAGAACATGCATCATAATTCCCTGCCTGCTACTTAATTTGAATTATTTATTACTGTGTTCAAAAGGTTTATTCTCAAATAAATACCTGCAAGATTATAGACCTCTAGCACAATGGTGCCTACATTTACTGTTATTTCCATTATAAGAGCACTTAAACCTAATTACCTATGTGAGATGGGGCTGGATATTGCAGATATTCTAAGGTTAACACTTTGGAGTAAGTGGTGAGTATTTGATTCATCCCCTAGGTTTCTTCCCCTAAAGTGAGAATAACTTTATTGCAGAAATCTGGATAATTACTATGGGAATCTAAAGAGATAAAACGACATTCTGTAACTCTTGGCTACCATCCAGTGGTCATAAATATAAAAGGAATATATGTTGTCATTATGTACATTGTACACTCATGACTTCAAGAAACTCAAATATATGTGCAGGCCATATCTTAATGTCAGTCATGCAGAGCCATATTACTTTGGTTTTTAAATCCAGCTCTAGTTACACCACTGTCTGCATATATTTTTTTACTAGTGAGCAATTATCCCAAAAATTGATGTATGTAGTTGAGAACTGTGAATCATAGATCTAATAGCCTTAGTGAATATAACAGTTTTCAAGTCTTAATTAAAACATTATATTGACTTCTGTATATCCCCACCCCACCCACCCATGTCCTACCTTGCTTCTCCATTGTGGTGCTGCTGCTGGTGAAGTGTTCTTGCAATCAATGAGCAAAGAACGTCAGGGGTGTGTGTGCAAAGAGTGTATATTCCCAGCCAAGACACCCAAATATGGGTGGAATTCATCTAAGATAAAACAGTAGGGATCTATATTGGCCAACAATGATATAGGAAGATACTGGAGGTAGATGACCATGAGAGAATGTAATGATAAGGTAAGGTAAGGTAAGGTAAGGTAGGGTAGGGTAGGGTAGAGTAGGGTAGGGTAGAGTAGGGTAGGGTAGAGTAGGGTAGGGTAGGGTGGGATGGGGTGGGATAGGATAGGATAAAACAGTGGGCCAACCCTGATATAGGAAGATACTGGAGGTAGATGTTCAAAGGCTCAATTTATACTTCACAAGAGAAAGTAGTGATAAGTTAAGTTACAGTAGGGTAGGATAGGATAGGAAAGGAAAGGATAAGATATAAGATAACCTTTATTGTCATTTTTTGCTGTGAATACACAGGCACACATTAAAAAATATAATTCTGTTGCCTACTCTCATTCACATATGTGTGTGAGTGTATATATATTATTGTTCATTTTGAATATATAGCGGAAAAAGGAAACTTGAAAGGTCACAAGGTTGATATTATATGGAACAAAGCTGTGACTGAATCTAGATGTTCTGCTTTGGATACCATGATTCCTCCTCCCAGAAGTTAACAAGGAAAACCAGTCATGGAGAGGATGTGTAGTGTCCTAGACAATACTGCAGATCCTGGCCAAGCATCGTTTATATGTTATGTCCTGCATAGAAGGAAGTGAACTTGCAATAATCTTTTCTATTAGTAGAGTACTAGAAGAGTATCATTAGGAGTACTAATGGTGCTTATGACATAGCAAAATTAAGACCTTTGGGTTATCAAGTTGCTGATGTTGCCATTCAGAAAAAGAAAATCCAAAGCTGCAAAAATAGAATTATTGTAGGACCGTGGAATGTAAAAAGCATAAACATGGCAATGCTCAACACAGATACAGAAGAGATGATATCAGCTATAAATTGATATTTTAGGCATCAATGAAATGAGATGGGCTGGGATTGGAGATTTTCAGTCAGAAAATCACATAGTTGATTTTAGGACATGAAAAGCAAAGCAGGAATGTGGTTGCTTTTATAGTAGGGAATTGTTGAGGTAATTCCCCGTTAGGAGAATGAGCGCATACAGGGAGACGCATTTGAGAGGAGTGTTTGAATAATACACACAGAGCACACAGATATACTGTACAGTAAATGTAGGTTTTTACTTCCAGAAAGGTTTAAGCAAAGTCCAAAATAAGCAATCCAAAGTCATTCACAGGTAAAATCAGTCAGTTTTCATCCAGGGATAATCCAAATATCAAATTCCAGTGTCAAAAACAGTTCAGTATCAGACTTACATTAAATCCAGTTATATCAGTCAATTAGAAGAAATGGAGCAACGGCAATACTTTCCAACAGAAGGAAACAGAGATACTGACTCAGACACACTCTCTTCTGAGACTAAGACTAAAACAATCCAGGTTTCTGGCCCTTTGAAAAACCACACCCAATTGCAGTTTTTGCAATCTCTTAAAGACATAGTATGAAAATGTTTATCCTGGTTTATGTATTTCTAACCCAAATACCTGTTAGGTGACTTATATTCCTAACATTCTCCCCTTTTGGGTAAGATAATATATACAACCTTACATTCTAAGTCCATAATCTTCACAGCTAGCTTTATGCTTTATGGAGCCTTGGGCCTTTGTAAAATGATATGCTATATTGTTTTCTGACATACAGTATTCTAGCTTAATCATCTTACTTTGCACACATTGTCTCACATTTAAATATCTTATATCTGTGTGTTTCGTTCTTGTTTTAACAGCAGTATTTGAAGCCATCTGTATTGCTGATTGGTTGTCTTCGTAAACAACAATAGGATCTTTTACATCAATTCATATATCAATTAATAATTGCTTATACAAAACTAAATCTGTACATAGTAAAGACAAACATGAGAATTCAGCCTCCATTGTTGACAAACTTAGATGTTTCTGTCTAATAGATCTCCATCCAATCAATGCTTTTCCCAATAATACAGCAGTACCCGATGTAGATTTTCGTGTATTTATGTCTGTAGCAAAACTTGCATCAGCATATGCAGTCAAATTCAGTTCATCTTTTGGCTCCAAATACAATGCATAGTGCATTGTTTGTTTCAGATATCTTAATACATGTTTAGCAGCTTGCCCGTGCCTTTCAGTTGGCTCAGCGTTAAATCTCGCTAATCGATTAACACTGTATGCAATATCTGGCCTTGACCAATTACTGAGATAAGATAAACTACCAATCAAAGACTGATAAATGTTCTTATCAAAAATAGAACTTTGTACATCACTATGGCTAAACTCCTGGCTCATTGGTGTCTTAGCCGGCTTACAAAGTTCCATTTTAAAACTTGTTAGTAATTGGTTAATTTTATCTGCCTGTGAGATCTTGTATCCTCCCCTTGTTCTATCTATCTTTAAACCAAGATATTGTTTGATTTCTCCTAATTGTTTTATTTTAAATTTCTTTTCCAATAGTGAAATTATTGTTAGGGATATACACCCTAGCAGAACCTGCACGGCAGTCAGGCAGGCAGGCAAATATGTGAGATAAATGTTTTTGTAGCTTACACTCAGTAAAACAGATACAATGTGCTAGTTAAATAGTTTATTCCAGTAAGATTTATAGCATAGTCAAACAGTCCATATATCATACACTAGTTCAGTCCGTCCGGGAATTAATCAGTTGCAAAGTCCAGTGTCGAAAAAGAGGTCGTTAAACTTACAAATATCAGTCCAGTAATATATCTCTTCACAGTAGAGATATGAAGAAGTAAAACCTCCTTTCTTCTTTCAGCAACAGCAAAGAACACGCAGTTATCACACCATCAATCCATCATCGTCTGCAAGCAATCCAGTAAGCTAGCAATCAATCAAGTTCTCTTGCTCCCTCTTATGGCGATTTTACAACCGCACCCAAAATTACATGCTTTGGAGTTAAAGTGACACACACTTAAATTCACTATCATAGTTTATATATATTATTTTACCCAAACTATGTTAGGTAACCTATGTTATTCCTAACAATTATCTCAGTAGCTTCTTGTTCAGTTTTGGTGATTAATGCTATGTCATCAGTAAATAATAGCAATAATGAAATTATACCATTAGTTTCTCTTTTAAACAAACATGGATCAGCCATGCCAGCCACAAAACCTATCTTAGTTAATTCTTTAACTATACATTGGTTCCACTCATATCCTGATTGCTTCAAACCATAAAGACTCTTTTTCAATTTCCAGCAATCAGTTGTATTATCATCTTTGATACCTAAAGGTTTCTTTAAATATATAGTGTGTTGCAATGGTGCATGCAGATAAGCTATCTCTACATCCAAATGATTTACAATGTATTTCTCCTTAGCTGCCCACACTAATGCTGCCCTTAATGTAGTAGCCTTCAGACTAGGTGCAAACACCTCATCGTAGTCATTTGCTGTCTGATTGAACCCTTGTGCTACTAACCTGGCTTTATGGGTAACAGTCCCATCTACACCTGTCTTCAGTTTATATATCCATTTACATCCTATGGCATGTTTACCTGGTGGTAACTTAACATTTTCGTATACCTCCAGTCTTTTTAATGATTCCAGTTCCTTATCCATTGCTTTCTGCCAAGCAGCCTGATCCTTAGCAGGAAACAGTTTTAATTCATTATAATTACTTGGAACTGTATTCACTTGGCATACAACAGTAGCCTGATATCTATCAGGTGGTCGTGTTACTCAGGTTGAACGTCTTGGTAATACAGGGCTTACTGGTGGACTTTCCTGTGCCACCTGCTCCTGTTCTTCTATTTCTTCCTGTGCCTGTCCTCCTACTTCCTCCTGTTCTTCCTCTTTACTGGCTATTTGTTGTTTACTGATATCATCTTTAGGGACTATTTGGGTGTCAATAATAATATCATTGCTGGATTCTTGTTCCAGTTTATCCCACCCAACGTGCTCGAGAAATTTTGCACTAGCACTACAATAAACATGAGCTGTGCCTTGATCCCAGAATCTAAATGATCTATGGTTGGCCTCGTAACCCACAAAAAATAACTTCTTAGCTCTATGTTGCCCTTTCAGTCTTACTTGTGAGGGAATATGCACCCATGCTGGAGCTCCAAATGTGTGTAGGTAACTTAAATTTGGTGTTCTGCCATGCCAACGATTGAATGGCAATTCTCCAGTTATTGTATTAACTACATTGTTCAAAACATGGTTACTACACATTATGGCCTCACCCCACAGTGTTTCAGGTAAACCTGAATCAGATAACATAGTGCAAGCCATGGCTTGTAATGTTTGCCCTCTTTGTTCTATAAATGAGTTATGTTGTGGTCTGTAAGGTACAGAACGTTTATGCTCAACACCAGCCAATTTTAACATTGTTTGGAATCTTTTTGTTAACTAATTCAGTCCCATTATCAGTAACTAAAGTAATTATGTTACTTTTCATTTTTCTCTCAGCAAACAGCCAGGTAAAGAAATGTTGGAATATTTCTGTTTTGTTTTTCATAAGATAGCAGAAACTATATTGTGAGTAATGGTCCATAATACTCAAAATATAACAGGCACCTCCTAAACTTGGTTTCTTAGGACCAATTATGACAGCAAAAACAACCTCTAAAGGTTCTTTGGTCTTAAACCCATTTAGTCTGTTTGCAGGAGTAACCTTACTCTTTTCTTGACTACAAGCATTACAGTGTAAATACTTATTTTTATTTTATATATTTATTTGATTTGCCAATTGTTTACAAGATAATAAGTATAAGTGTATACATAATTGTGAATACATGAAATGGGTACATATAAGAAAAATAAAAGAAGAATAAGAGAAACAATAGGACAGGGACGGTAGGCACGTTGGTGCGCTTATGCACGCCCCCTACAGACCTCTTAGGAAAGGGGTGAGGTCAATAGTAGACAGTCTAAGGTTAAAGTTTTTGGGGTTTGGGGAAGAAACTACAGAGTCGGGTAGAGTATTCCAGACATTGACCACTCTATTGCTGAAGTCGTATTTCCTGCAATCAAGTTTGGTGCGGTTAACTTTGAGTTTGTATCTATTGTTTGCTCTTGTGTTGTTATGGTTGAAGCTGAAGTATTCATTGACAGGTAGGACATTGCAATGTATGATTTTATATACCATGCTTAAATCAGACTGAAGACGGCGTAATTCAAGGTTTTCTAGTTCTAGAATTTCAAGTCTGGTGGCATAAGGTATTCTACAACGAGTAGAGGAATGGAGAACTCTTCTTGTGAAATATTTCTGGACTTTCTCAATTGTGCTAATATCAGATACGTAATGTGGGTTCCAGACTGATGAACTGTATTCGAGTATTGGTCTAGCAAATGTTTTGTATGCTCTAGTTAGTAGTGTGATATTACCAGAGAAAAAGCTACGTAGGATTAGGTTAACAACTCTTAATGCCTTTTTGGCTATGTAGTTGCAGTGGGCTCTAGCACTTAGATCATTAGAGGTGAGTATTCCAAGGTCCTTTACAGAGCTTGGGTCATCAACAAGATCTTGACTATTCAGCTTGTATTTTATTTTCTGATTTTTTTTGCCAATATGTAAGACAGAGCATTTATTTGTTGAGATTTGAAGTTGCCATTTGTTTGACCATTCTGATACATAGTCAAGATCTTTTTGTAGGGTAGCAGTATTGTCTGTGGTATTGAACAGCTTTACATCATCAGCGAAAAGAACGCAATTGCTCTTAATATGATCACAGAGGTCATTTATGTAGAGTATGAAGAGAGTTGGTCCTAGAACACTGCCTTGGGGGACACCACTATTGACAGGTACAGAATTTGATAGGACGCTCCCAATTTTGACCATTTGTTGTCTGTTTGCCAGGAATGCTTCTATCCAGTTATGCAGTTGTCCAGAGATACCATAGGATTTTATTTTTAGGAGTAGTTTGTCGTGTACCACTGAATCAAAGGCTTTACAGAAGTCTATGTAGATTGCGTCTATTGCTTTGCCCTGGTCGAGTTGTGTCGTCCATATGTTTTTGCAGTGTAAGAGTTGCTACGGGGTTTCAATTTTACTCCCTCTGACAATTCAACAGTTTGTTTGAGCATTTTGAAATTAATGTGCCCTAGACGTCTATGCAGTAAATGTATACATTCATCATGTGGCTTAACATTGTTATAAACTGAGTTAGCCATCTTCAACTGATCATCATGTATTACATATAAATCACTCTTTAAAGTAGCAGTAACACTTTTACCCTCTTTCTCTATTATACAGTTATCTCCCCTAAAGGTTACTACATAACCAATATTAACTAAAGCCCTTACTGATAATAAATTAAATTTCAGTTTAGATACATATAACATAGTTAAATGTTCGTTTATACAAGAACAATAGACAGTACCTTCACCTGATGCTTTAATCTTCCATCCATTTGCCAATGATACATGTTGTTTACTTGTGGACATCTTTACAAACCTTTTTCTATCTTTAGTAATGCATTGCGATGCTCCACTATCAACAACCCACAAATCATTGTTTACAGGTGAATTGCTAGACATAGCTAAACTAACATTCTTCTTAGCCGTCTGGTGTTTATTAGGATTCTGTTGTTTTCCCTTCTTACAGAATCTAGCTATATGTCCCCTAGCCCCACAATAAAAACATTTCCTAACATTACAGGCAGTTGAAGATAAATTCTCTTCTTGTGGTTGTTCCTTCCTCAGTTGGTCCCTATCCAGTTGTCTTCTTGCTTCTTCTAACAATCTTCCAGTTATGTCAGTCAATGTCAGTTTATCTCTGGGCAGGACTTCCAGTGAAGATACATAATCATCATAACTTTCATCCAATGAGGAAAGAATGATGTAAATTTGATGCAGCTCTGAAAATATTAGTTCTTTTTCATGCAGCTCTGAAAATATTAGTTCTTTTTCATGTAGGTCTTGAAAAGTTCTTTTCATGAAGTTTAAATGAGCTAACATATCTCCACCTTTCAGAAGATGTGCTCTAAACAGTTTACGTGTAAGATGTATGTGTGCACCTACACTGTCACGAACATAAATCCTCTTCAAATTCTCCCAACACTTAGCAGCAGACTCTTCTCCACGAATATGGACTAGCTGCTGGTCACTCAGTGTTAGTCTAATTATACAAAGAGCTCGTTCATTGTTCTGTTTAAAGTCAGCAAACTTCTTGGCATCATCCTCATTTTCTGGATCCCAAGCATTTACATCTGGTGGGTCTTGAACTACATTCCATAAACCTTCTTTACGTAGAAGTAGACTGCATTTCATAGACCAGGAAACATAGTTTGTTCCATCCAACCGGGTTATCAGTGATAGACATGTTGAAGTGACTTGTGCCATCTTTACCAGGATAGTAAACCACAATTAAACAGTAAACAGCTGTCTGTATACAGTACTGTGCATTCACACTAACTCTCAGTTATCTGAGCCTGGTATGGTCTGGACCCATAACCAGTGTTGAGGTAATTCCCCATTAGGAGAATGAGCGCATACAGGGAGACGTATTTGAGAGTAGTGTTTGAATAATACACATACAGCACACAGATACACTGTACAGTAAATGTAGCTTTTTACTTCCAGAAAGGTTTAAGCAAAGTCCAAAATAAGCGATCCAAAGTCATTCACAGGTAAAATCAGTCAGTTTTCATCCAGGGATAATCCAAATACCTGTTAGGTGACTTATATTCCTAACAGGAATGGATTAACAGAACAGTATTTGGCTGCAATGCAATCAACGACCAAATAATATTCTCTGTGGAGAATGCTTTAATATGATGATTGTTCACTATATTTTGTTCCAATATGATTGTTCAGCATTTCACACTCCAACCACCAATACAGAAAAAGTGGAAGTTCATGATTTTATGATTAAGTTCAATTTGAGACTGAGAGAGCACACCAAAAAAGATTTGCTGCTTGTGCTTGGAGAGTAAAATGCCAAAGCTGTAAATATGAGAGAGGAAAATGTAGTTGGCTAATATGGCTTTGGAAACCAAAATGAAGCAGGAGACTGGCTATCAATTTCAGTGATTTCTTTGTAAATTACAACCAAAATACCTCTATGCATGGACATTCATCACGTGGAGTATATAGAAATCAAATATTTATTTATTTGTATCCTGCCTTTGTTGTTTTTACAAATAACTCGAGGGGGCAAACATATCCAATGCTCATTCCTCCTTCTATTATTGCCACAACAATCCTGTGAGGTGGGTTGGACTGAAAGGGAGAGTGACTGGCCCAAAGCCACTGGCTTTCATGGCCAAAGTTCAATGTGTGAAGGGTGAAGGATGTGTGTTTGTGTTTATTTTCATAGTCATGGTCATGATGTGCACTGAAGATGGTGTTTGATTTCGTTGTACGAGGTGCAATGACAATAAAGTAAACTAAACTAAACTAAAGTGAAATTTGAACTCACAATCCCCTGCTTTGTAGCCTTGTGCCTTAACCACTAGACCAGACTGGCTCTCAAACTGACCAAATTGATTATATTATTGTTAAAGGGAGGTGGAGGAATACAGTTGTAGTAGCAAAGACATGGCCAAGTGCTGACTATGAAACGAATCACAAGCCACTCATGTTCCAGGATAAATTAAGAAGAAAGCCAGTTGGCTAACATTTTCAAGAAGAACAGCAGGAATCATTATGAGGTCCTGAGCCTCATTGTTTCATTTATTGATTACATTTATGTTTCCAAACTGACATTTAGGATAATATTGATTTTTACATATTGTTGCTTTGGTCATTGAGGATAAATGAATGAGCTAATAAGGGCTTTTATACTGCCCATTGCTTTCGTCACTGAGGATGAATGAATGAGCTAATAATGACTTTTATTTACACTGACATCATTATTTTATATTATGTAACAAAGGGGTCTCCAACCTTAGCAACTGAAAGACTTTTGGATTTTGACTCCAAGGATTTCTAATTTTCTGATTTTTTCTCCAAGGATTTCTAATTTTCTGAGACTGTGGATTTGGGGTTTTCATGAGCTGTAAGCCATAATCATCATAATTATGACAAATCACGGCTTGAACTATCTTGCTTTGCATGTAATGAGTCTGTATCTCATATATTAGTTTCACCTTTTAAGTTGCATTACTGAAATAAATGAACTTTTGCACGATATCCTAATTTTTTGAGTGTCACCTGTATCTACTAAAAGTCTACCAAACTCCAGCTAAACCCTTTTGCTTCCTGTCTATACAGTTGTCTCTTTCTACTCTGCCAGTTTACAAGTTTTAAGTGTTGTCTAATATTGTTTGAGTGTAGCTGCAGTATCCAATTTGTATATTTTGCTCCAATGTTTCTGTTTTACAGTACCCAAAAGATGAAAGATATTAAGTTTTTTAAAAGTGCTATTTATTTTCTTCTCCTGTTTATTGCCCTCATGTTTGCTTCAAGTATTCAAGTAAGAAGTCCTTGAAGTAAAATGGAATCGGGTGTTTTTTTGTTTGCATTTAGGATCATATAGCTGATAAATGCACATTCTGTCACCACTGAATTGCACTTAATGGAATAGATACGTAGATAAATCATGACAATCAAGATGCATGTATGTATGCACTTTCTATTGAAATTGACATAACTACCAGTATATATGTTTGTAGAGGGAATCTGTTCTCCAAGTCCAATTTCTCTTTGCACACTTTCTATTTCTATTGTCTGTAATGGGCAGAAGGAATCACATTGAGTAAGAGCTGCTATTAAACCAATCATAAAAGCTAAAAGATAAGTCTGGAGTACAACCGGAAAAATGTCTCTGACAAGACCTTCCCTATTTCTCATGAAGAAAAATGGAGGAAAGGGGAAAGCATATTCAGGCTTGCAAGATTCAGTTGCTATAACCTTACGAATAGTATTGCCTTGTGTGGCTTTGGTTTCTAGACTGGCCTACTTCAAAAGGCTAAAACTGTCCTTCTTTTTCATCCACCTCAGGTCTTTTTCTCACACTCCTTTAGCAGGCAGGAACATGCCCTGTTAATTTGTTTTTTTCCTGCCATGTTCTCATGTTGTTGCTTGGGAAACTACATTATTCACCTAATCATTATCAGGATGGAGATAGATATCTGCACTGTTGCTCTGGGCCACCGATGAAAGTAACACCCATCTTCTATGACAGCTGGATGCTATCCCCTATGATTATTTTGCTTTGGCTGCAGGAGATTGACAGAGAGATTGGCATCGTCTCTCATAATGCAGTCACTGTCAGCGTTCCAACTGTAAGCAGCCCCTTCATCGTGTAGCTGGGATATCCAATCAGCAGCGTCACCTTCGTTCATTCCTTCAGCAATTGTCGATATTAGGTCATGGTTCAAGTGGTAGTGGTCTCCATACCGGTTGGTGTATGCCCATCTCGACTGAAGAAATAGGCCAGCTTACCTGGGGTCCCATCAACATTCACTCTGAATCTCAGTGGCTGCACTGAGCAGGGGCTGGCTGCTCAGTGGAGGTGCTGCTGGAGCAACCGGCGACGGGGAAGGGACCTGTTTCTGTGCTGCAGCTGTCTGCTGAGTTGGAACTGGCTGTTGGGCTAGAGCTGACTGCTGGGCCAGATCTGGTTGTGAGCCAGGAACCAGTGGTACAAACAATGCTGATGTCCACTGGTATTGTACTCACCCCTGGCCAGGATAGAAGCCCCAGCAAGGAGGAATACACTCAGATGAGGACAGCATAAAAACCAGCTGGTGAGGAGGGGTGGCTGAACGCTGTGGAGCTCCAGTTGCGAGAGGCAGTCACTGTCCCTCTTCCACAGACTAAGCTGGGTGCATTTGGCCAGTTCTCTTCTCATCTCTGGCTGAATAGAAGGATGCCGTCGTGACACTGTGCCCACTTGCTGACCCTGGGTTGGGAAATGTGACTGTGGGTTGTGTTAGGATCCATCTCGGTTGGCTGACCTAGGTTCGTGGGTTATAACTGCTGACCTCAAGATGCTCAAATTGTTCTGTCAAAGATTGGCTCTGGAAGGGAGACAGTAGCCTCCAATCCTGGGAATTGTCTGATCCCAAAGGTCTCGGGTCTCTCCATTCAGGACTGTGGGCTGACCTCATCGGACTGGTCCCTGGTCGGTGTTCAGGTGGCCTCATCTTGGGTCCCATCTCCAGAGTTGGGTCAGCCTGACAGATTTTCCAGGACTCTGGCTCCTTGGGTCGAGCACCTTGCAATCGCTTCGCTTTGGAAGCTTCAGTGGCTTGTACCATTTTCTCAGAGGGAGAATACAGGGTTTTGACAGTTCCCATGGCTCCCTGTATGGCCGTTGTTAGGAATGTAAGTCACCTAACAGTTGGGTTGGAAAATATATAAACCAGGATAGACATTTTAATACTGTAAGGGAATGCTAAAATTGTAATTGGGTGTGGTTCCTCAAACGGCCATAAGATGGAGCCAGAAACCTGGGTTGTTCTGTTCTGTTGTTGCTGAGAGTGTTGCCGTTCCTGCATTTCCCTATTGACTGTTACTGATCATCGTTATTCTTGGATTTGATGTGAGTCTATTACTGAACTGTTTTTGATACTGGACTTTGTTATTGGATTATCCCTGGACTGAAAACTGACTGCCTTAACTGTGAATGACTTGGACTGTTTGTTGGACTTTGTTTAACCGTTTACTGGAAGTAAAAACCTACATTTTACTATACAGTGTATCTGTGTGCTGGTCGTGTGTTATTCCTCACCACTCTCACTACATCTCCCTGTGTGCACTCATTCTCCTAATGGGGAATTGCCTCAACAGCCATCACTGCTTGGTAGGCAGGTTGATATTGAGGGGTCAGGACCCTGGACAGCCCCCGGTAGCAGGGAGCTGCTTGAAGATTTAGAGATTCAGGTTAATGTCAGTGTTCCAACCAACAAACTCAAAGACAAGCATTTCTTCAAAGTTCCATTTTATTAGAGTTGTCATATTGGCATGTCTGGGAAAATCCAAATCTGAAAGTTCCAGGTTTTCCCTTCCCAAAAGAAAATCAAAGATCCATCACCTGCACCCACCCATCCATCACATGATCCAGTCAAACATCGTCCCAACTGGAGACATTCCTCCAGACACTCCTCTCCAGGTGCAGGGTAACATGTCCTTGACTTTATGTGAAAGAATGTTGTTGTGTCTAATCTTCTACCTCTCTATGAAATCCCCCCTCCCAAATTCCCAGGCACTAAATGTGGTGGCCTCAAAGCTTCCAAGTAAAACATGGCTTCCAAGACTGACTGTCACTTCTTTTTGCATAAGACCTGAATAGTTGTCAGGACTTATGCCAGCTTCTCTGGAATATGGGCTTAGTGAACTTTTGAAGGATGCTACACTATGCTGTACCAAATATAAGTTTAAACTGGGAAAGAAAACTGGGTCCTGCCACTTTCTGCTTCCTCTGAGACTGTACATACAAATTTTTCATTGCCCCGGCCAGGACTTGCACAAAAACCGTGCTATTATCATAACGTGTTCAAGATTGGTATCATGCAGCTGTTTGGTCATAGCACAATTTATGCCAGAATAATTTTCTCTCTGCTCAAGGCCTGGTAGATAACATTAACTTAGCTTTAGCATTTTTTTTCCATTTAGAAGAGATGGCAGGGTTTTTTCTCTGTCTCTGTCTCTGTCTCTCTGTCTCTGTCTCTCTCTCTTTCTCATTGCTTCTCAGCAATGTAAAGGATCCAAGGGAGGAAAAAGAGTAGCAAATACTGACAATGCAGTTGACGTGTGTCAAACACAGTCCATTATCTACCCACGTAGTATATCATGTATATACTATCATATAATATTACATGACCACGCTTGACAACCTTAAATGAAAAGGATTTCAGTGCATGAGCCACCCAGCGTCATTTAGGTGATATTGATGATGATATAACTGAAATAAATAAATGAATAAAGAAAGAAAGAAAGAAAGAAAGAAAGAAAGAAAGAAAGAAAGAAAGAAAGAAAGAAAGAAAGAAAGAAAGAAAGAAAGAAAGAAAGAAAGAAAAAGAAAGAAAGAAAAAGAAAGGAAGAAAGGAAGGAACAAACCGCTTAGCTATTCCTTGCCCCATTAAAATGTTATATATTGCTTTAGAATCAGCCGATATATTATTGGGTCATCACCTTTTCTAATATTCGTAAATCATATTTTGTTCATAAATGATAAATGCTCAGCAACATTATATAAAGTAATCTCATAGCTGCCTGTAAAAATAATTAGGCAGGTTCTGCTTTACAATTTGCTTCTAATCTAACTCATCTCAGCCAGGGGTGGGATTCAAATTTTTTAACAACCGTTTATGTGGGCGTGGCTCAGTTGGTGGGCATGGCTTGTTGGTCATGTGACTGGGTGGACGTGGCTTGGTGGTCATGTTATTGGCTGGGCGTGGCCAACTCAATATCACTCACATCGAGGCACACATCTTCTCGCCTGGCCTCTCATGACTAAGGGGATTCTGCAACAGTTGTAAGTGTGAAAAATGGGCATAAGTCACTTTTTTTCAGTGCTATTGTAACTTTGAATGGTCACTCCACACAAGCAAAGTACCAGCAAAGGAGGGGGGAAAAACTCCAGAGAGGTTCCTTAGACAGGAAGTCTAGTCCTGCCAAGAATGTAATAAGGGTTAACAGAGAGTCAGTTTCTGTAAGCAACACCAGAATGTTTCCTTCCTGCCTTCCTTACAGGATTAGGCCAGTAATTTCTTCTAACAACTGGTTCTCCGAAGTACTTAGAATGTTAACAACAGGTACTAGCAAATAGGTGCGAATTTGTAGAATCCCACCCCTGATCTCAGCTTGCTGTGGCGCTATCAAAGGTTTAGTTGTTGTTGTTGTTCCAGTTTTGAAAGAACCTTTCTTCTTTTCCCAACCCAAATCTTGCCATATGGACAAACTACAGCACGTTCTTAGCAGATGAAGTTACTGTTCCCATTGACTGCCTTGGTCATGAGTTACTGCCTTCAGTGTCCAGTTGACATTCATTTAGGTAGAGGAGCTTGACCCAAGATATTGATCTTCATAGTCTTCTATCTAGCTCCCTCCCTGAATATTCTTGCTGAGTAATTTTGAGTAGTTTGGAGAACCGGCAAATACCACCTCTGACTGGCCCCACCCCCATCTATTTTCTGCCTCCCGAGTCCCAGCTGATTGGCTGGGTCTTCTTTTGTTGCCCTGCACAGGAGAATGGAGCTGGAAAGCAGGTTAGTGGGGTAGAGAGGGAATGGGGATTTTGAAGTAACCTTCCCCCAGGAGTGGGGAGGGAATGGGGATTTTACAGTATCCTTCCCCTAGAGTAGGGTGGGAATGGAGATTTTACAATATTCTTTCCCTGCCATGCCCACCAAGCCACGCCCACCAAGCCACACCCACAGAACCGGTAGTAAAAATGTTTTAATCCCACCACTGATAATCACCAACATTTTGGATTGCACCTGGAAACAAACTGTCAAGATTCCAAGTAATATATACCCAGAATAAAAATCAAAGCCATCCATCTTTCTTTAAAGCCTGTTTATTGGGAACATATCAAATTGGCAAGGTCTTGGTGTAATTCCGTCTCTGGCCAGACTCCAGAATTATACCCAGTAAAAAGCAAACGTTTGAAGCTTCCCCCCATAGTCGCAATCTCCAATCAGTTCTCAGCTCATCAGTCTGATGACTCCAAATTCCACCTTCCTCCAGCTGCAGGCACCTTCTCTGTTCCCATGGGAAGGAATGCCAATTAGACATAACATTCCCCCTTATTCTACAACCCCCCTTCTATAGCTAGAATGTGGTGAGCCTGAAGTACCGTTAGCTTTCTTTAGGTTTTCTGCAAAGGAATTTAAGAAAAAAAAAATAGACAAAGGCTACAATAAAACATGGCTACACATAGGTCATCTTTAGAGTCGACACAAACTGACCTCCAGAATGGTCCTTGCTGGATTGAAATAATATGGTTCTGCTTGTGAATATCCATCCGTGTTCTTAATACCATGTCAGAACCAGAGGTGGTATTCAGCAGGTTCTGACCAGTTCTGGAGAAACAGTAGCAGAAATTTTGGGTAGTTCGGAGAACTGGCCCCACCCCCATCTATTCTCTGCCTCCCAACAACCAGCTGATCGGCTGAGTCTTCTTTTGTTGCCCTGCACAAGAGAACGGAGCTGGAAAGCTGGTTAGTGGGGTGGAGAGGGAATGGAGATTTTACAGTATCCTTCCCCTGCTATGCCTACCAAACCACACCACGCCCACAGAACTGGTAGTAGATTTTTTTGAATCCCACCACTGGTCAGAACCAATTGCAGTTTATGAAGAATAGACTGAAGTACAATAATTTATTCTATTTGTAAGAAAGTTACAGTATATGTTGTTGTTATTATTATTATTGTTATTATTATTGTTATTATTATTGTTATTATTATTGTTATTATTATTATTATTATTATTGTTATTATTATTATTATTATTATTATTATTATTATTATTATTATTATTATTATTTTCTTATATGTATCCATGTATTCATAACTATGTTTTTATTTATACCTATTATTTTGTAAGCAATTGACAAAAATAAATAAATAAATAAATAAATAAATAAATAAATAAATGTATGTTGCTATGATTTTGTTTGAGCTACTGAGATACTTAGCTAATAGAGTAATGTTTAAGACTCCCTGACAGTTAACACATTGCTTCTGAACTCAGGGCTGTCAACTAATCCCTCTTAGCCT
The DNA here is from genome assembly GCF_049901735.1 of Notechis scutatus. Lineage (NCBI taxonomy): Eukaryota > Metazoa > Chordata > Lepidosauria > Squamata > Elapidae > Notechis > Notechis scutatus. Next base: position 150,250,920 of record NC_142009.1, on the reverse strand, counting down.
ATTGCTGTCTTAGGTAGGTAATCTGAGAGTCAGCTAATTATTAGATTGGAATCTTTAACATAAGCTTTTGATCTCATAGAAATCATTTAATTAAAAAAAATAAAAGTAATTTTATCTGTAATTTTGCACCAAGTAGGATTACTTGTCCTTTTAGAATTGGGTTTCTCGGAAAATGAACTCTATTCCCCTTGGGAAAGTGAAAACTAAGTACGGTGAAGGGTGAAGCAGCTTTTAGTTGTACATTTTGCTTCACTGTTACAATAAATCTAAATGAAATTTCAGGGTCCTAGATGTTATAGTTCAATAACTTATAGTTCACCATTTTATGGCAGGTCCTAGCTTTCCCAATCTCTGCTATTTATATATAATGTAGCAATTACGAAGTAACACACACAGAGACATGTTATTTAATAATCTATATATATAAAAACGAAATACCACTCACGCATCATCACAAAATCTCCAGAACCGTAAAGCCTACAAACTTGAAATTTGGCACGTATGTTCCTCTTGGCTTCTAGGTGCTCACTAAGAAAGGATTTTTCGAAATGACCATTAGAGCATTAGTATTTTGTATATTATTATTAACACAGTCTGATGCTAAAGAGTTGTACTCCCCCTCCCCACCTGCAAAACACAAGCAGAGGAGAGGAGTTTCAGTTTTAATTTCACAGCAGCAAGCAGATTTAGTGCAGAACAGTTGACCTAAGCCATGCCCAGGTTCCTTGCTGTTTCTGTCTTGCTCACACAGCAAATACTGCTTCAGTTTCCAAACAGCCTTCAACTCTCTCACACACTGACAGGATGCTAGCCAGATGAATACCGATGGATGCTGGTAGGCAGAGGCAGAATTTTTGTATGTATGTGTATATACATACATACACATACATACATATATGCAGCTTTTGATAGTTCCTGAAGAAAGAATAAGTAACATAATTGTGAAGAAACTGTGTGGACTGTCCCACTGAAGTTCAAAATGGGAGAATCATAATCTGAGTATTCTTTTCTTCTTTATAAATATTTTTCTACACTTGGAATATTAACATAAAATGGAGTCATTTTTAAAGAGGGTTGACTTTTAATGTCAGGTTCTGCCTCTTCTAGTCGGCCATTTTGATTTTCCACTTCTGCTTCATAGGTAAACCCGCTCTGTGCAGCATTCATAAATACGCAAAAGCAGAATTTTTATGTCAAGTAGAGGCATGATGGAAATATGTTCTTTATTTGATGGCACAACACTTAGTCATAACTTTTGTTTTAAGAGAGTTGATGCAACAAGCCATCTTCTAAACTGCATAGCATCCAACAGGCAAAAGTTGTTAATAACATAGAATGCCCCCTTAAATAGCTCTCATTTACATGCTCTTGTGTGTTTAACAAATGGAGAGAGTTTAGAATATGTTTGTGCTGCAAACATCTATCTTATTAAAGGATTGCAGGATTATAGTTATATTTCAGGAAAAAATAAGTAGACACTATTATATCTAACATCTCATACTTCAGTCTGCAAGAGGAGGCCTAGTGTGAAGGTGCTCTATTAGGCATGGCACACCATTCTGGAACCCCTTGGTAAATGTCTGTGCCTCATATATTTGGATAGGATTGTATGGGTTGCCCATTCTAAGACTACATGGTCCAGAATCCTGCTTCTTGCTTAGAGTCACGATTTATAAGGCACGATTACTAGTCTAACTCATACAGATTCTGTGAATTTGAGCTGGACACTATGAAGCTATGTTAATAGTGTCAACTCGTAAAGCATTCCTGGCAGGGCTGAACGAATGGTTCAGTTCACTAAAAAAACCTTACACAAAATGGACCAAGGAAACATCCACGACAAAGTCACCAGGATGCTCCTCCTCCAACATATTACACCAAACAGCACCACAAACAAAAGCCCAGCCGAACTCCTGATGGGCAGGAAACTTAGATCGCATCTGGACCGCCTACACCCTGCCTACACCCCAGAAAAGCCCCTGGGTTCCAGCAGCAAACATCGCACATTTAAGGTAGGAGACCTTGTATTTGCAAAGAACTTTACAGGTGACCCATTGTGGGTCCCTGCCAAAATAACACAAATTACGGGCCCCCGTTCCTACCGATTAGAAACCACAGATGGAAGATTGTGGAAACGCCACATCGACCAGCTGCATACAAGATTGACAACTACCTCCTCCACGAACCCTGAACTCGAAACCAGAGGGGGAAGGGAAACTGAGGGTTTTGAAAACGAACTAACACCTGGTCCAGGACACGCAACCCCACAGTCCGCACAACAAAGCCCAGCATATTCACCAGCTGAAGAGGAGCCGTGGCAGATGGTCATCTCTCCGGGCAACAGCAGCCGAACGGGGTCAGCAAGTCCAGAGGATCCAGACGACAGGAATGAAGGAAGCGTTGAAGGTATCCCCGAGTCACCTCCAAGGATACCCAGCATAGAAGCCAGGTCACCTTTAAAGCTGAACACAGCAAGCAGTCCACCAGAACCAGAATCCGAGCAAAGACAGGTTGAACAACGCAAATCAGGTAGACAGGTGCGAAGGCCTGCCTACCTGCGCGAATACATCACCCCACCCCTGAGACAAAACCTAGAGGGGAGGGGTGTTCCGAACTAGTAGGCTCGTAAGCCTGCAAACCTGACTGGCCCTTTCCACAGCAGGCTTGTAATCCTGCATATTTGATTGGTCCGTGAACAGCGGGTCGTGATTGGTCGTTCTGGACTGATCCGATCGGCTAGTTAACGGGCTGCCGTGATTGGACACTCCAAGCGCGGCAAACTTAAATCATTGGACGCTTTGACAGCAGCGAGCTCTATAAAAGGAGCTGCTGCTGCCAGACTCATTGCGCTGTTTTCTGAAGTCACTAATAAAGAGTTGGAGTCACTATTCGATGTCTCGTCTCTGTTATTGCGCCCACTCTCCAGGACAGAACAACTTCATTTTTATTTGAGCATATATTCCAGATAATTTCCCAATATTACAGCGGGTTTCAAATAGGGATTTTGATGTCCTTCCCTATAATTACAGAAGGCTTCTCAGCAAAATAATCCACCAGTTCAGCATTACAAAAATCACTTAAGGAGTAAGGAACAAAAAACAGAAAAGGAATCTCAACAAGAACTCAAACCAGAAATGATACAAGAAGACATCAGAGTTCAGGAAGGCTGCATTACTTCATGTGGCTAAACTTGACCTTGGTTTCTTTCTATCTAGAATGGGGGTCGGCAACACTTAGCTCTGGAGCAGCATGTGGCTCTTTGGTCCCTCTGCTGTACCTCCCTGTCCCATCACTGGCTGGCCCCGCCCCTTGCCCTCCCTCACCTGGCCTGAGAAGGTAAGGGCAACGGTGAGGGATGGAGAAGTGTCCAGGGCTGATTCTCTGGTGCCTTACTTGCTGCTTGTTAGTGCTGGGTGTGCCTCGCAACTGATGCTGGCCTCACTAACAAGAGGGCTGGCAGGGTGGGAATGGGATCTGGGAGGAGGGGACTTCAGAAAGGGAGACAGGCCCGCAGCTGCAGCTTTAAGAAGCTCAGGGCAGTGGGGGGCTGGCCCCACTGAACCTTGCACACCGATCCTGGGGGCCAAGCCCGGAGAAAGCTGGAGCACCCTCGCCAACGATGCTCTCTCTCTCTCTCTCTCTCTCTCTGTGTGTGTGTGTGTGTGTGTGTGTGTCTTCTCTCTTGGAAAGCCAAGGCTGGGCCAAACTGGAGAATTTTCCTTGGGGCTCTTCTGACTGATCTACAGAGCAACAAACAGAGCACGTGGTCGAACACGCACCATCAATGGCAACATGGCCAGCGGTGCCGTACCACCCGCTCCATTCAACCCAGAAACCGAAGACTGGGAGTCGTACATGGATAGATTCCAGATGTTTCTGGAGACCAACAACTTGAAAGATGCAACAACCGGCAAAAAAAGAGCTATATTTCTAACTCACTGCGGGCCTACCGTGTTTAAAATGGCAAAATCACTTGACCGCCTAGTCTTGGGCCTAGAAGACTGCTCAATCCAGAGTAAAATCATGGCTAAGGGGGACATCAGCCTCACCGATGCCCTTAAAGAAGCCACTGCAGCGGAGGCAACCAAAAAGTCGGCAGCCCGAATGCGTCGCACTAGTGCACCGCCACGCCAACTCGCCAACGATACCTCGCCTCGCTCAGAGAGACACCCGGTATCGACTCATCACGAAGACCTAGAATCCCCATCAGAAAGCGATGAGGAAGAGGTCAACCGACTCCGAACGGAACGAGACCAGTCCACACAACGCTCACTTCGATCTTGTGCAGGATGTGGAGCGAATCACCCACGATCCAGCTGCAAGTTCCTCGACGCACTCTGCCGCGTTTGCGGGAAAAGAGGTCACATCGCAAAGGTTTGCAGAAGCAAACAAAACTCCAAACCCCGACAGGCCGAATACCAGTCTTCAGGATTTTTCGGCACACCCCGAGACAAACTGAATCACCAGTGGGGAAGCCACTCCTACAGAAACAAACCGTCCACCACTTCCACCAGGCGTGAAGAAACCAGGCGGGAAGAGACCCACCAAACAATTACCATAGGCTACGCTACATCCCTTGATGCCGGGAAGATCATAGTGAAGGTCGCTATCGAAACAAACCTTGTGTAATGGAGGTGGACTCAGGATCATCTCTCTCGATGGTGTCCTGGAAGACGCTCCAACAGCTCATTCCGACGATTCGCCGCCAAGACCTCAACCCTCAAAGGGTTATACTCAAAGACTACCAGGGTAACCAAATTCCCGTTGTCGGGTCCCGCCGATTCCAGGTCTCTTTCAAGGACCGCACCGTCGCACTGCCACTGACTGTCGTGGACCGTGACTGGCCTAGTCTTTTAGGCCTGCAATGGTTCAGACCGCTCGGAATCACTGTAGCCGGAGTCCAACGTGCCGAGAGCAACAATTGGGAGGAAGCCCTCGTGCAAGAATTCCAAGACGTTTTCGCGAACGGACTAGGCAAGTACAAGGGGACCCCGATTTCATTTAACTTGAACCCTGAGGTAGCACCCATCCGCCTTAAGCCGCGTCGGGTACCGTTCGCCCTGAAACCTAAAATCGACGAACAACTCGATAAGCTAATAGCACAGGGCGTGCTGGAACCCACCGACCACGCCCGGTGGGAAACCCCAATAGTGACGCCTATCAAGCCTGATGGGTCACTGAGAATTTGCGGAGACTACCGGGCCACCCTAAACCACGCACTTCAGCAAAGTGCATATCCAGTGCCGGTAGTGCAACACCTGCTCCATTCCCTGGGCGGCGGGAAAGTTTTCGCTAAATTAGACCTAGTGCAGGCGTATCAACAATTGCCTGTAGATCCGACCACTGTGGAGGCGCAAACTATCGTCACGCATAGAGGCGCATTTAAATGCAACCGGCTCCAGTTCGGGGTAAGCGTTGCACCAGGAATCTTTCAGAGCTTAATGGAAAGGCTGTTCCAAGGAATAAGAGGGGTCGTACCGTATTTCGACGATGTACTCATCGCCGCCCCTAACCGAGACATTCTAGAAAAACGACTCCGAAAGGTCTTACAAAGGTTCCAAAACGCAGGCCTCAAAGTTAAAAAAAATAAATGTCAGTTATGTACCGAAAAAGTGGAGTTTTTGGGATACCTCCTGGACAGTCAAGGAATCCATCCCACTGAAGACAAATTAAAGGCAATTAAGAAGGCCCCCCACTCCAAGGAACAAGGCAGATCTACAGGCGTTCCTTGGACTTATCAATTTTTATAACGTCTTTTTACCCAATAAAGCAACGGTAGCTGAACCATTACATAGACTCTTAGACAAAAAAGCAACGTGGGTTTGGGGACAACGTGAACAATACGCTTTCCAACAAGTAAAGAAATTGCTAACTTCTGATTCTGTACTTATGCAGTACAACGAGACTCTCCCGCTAACTATTACTTGTGATGCCTCACCTTTTGGGGTTGGAGCAATCCTGGCCCACGTATTACCGAACGGAGCGGAAGCTCCCATCGCGTTTTTTTCGCGAACTTTAGCTAAAGCTGAAAGAAATTATAGTCAGCTGGACAAAGAAGCTTTAGCTATTGTGGCTGCAGTTAAAAGATTTCATGAATATGCGTATGGGCGTGCGTTTACAATAATTACTGATCATAAACCACTGCTGGGGATTATTGCGGGTAATAAACCAACCCCGTATATATTGTCCCCAGAATGACCCGCTGGTCTGAATTCTTGGCGGCGTACAACTACACCTTGCAACACCGCCCGGGAAATCAATTCTCCACGCTGATGCATTGAGCAGAACGCCGCTCCCAGAATCGGTTGAAGATCCAGCCCCAACCATCACAACGCTGCAAATTGAGGCTCTACACGTACCACCACTGACAGCGAGAGACATTGCCTCGAAACAAAACGTGATCCGGTTCTGCAACACATCCTACGCTGGGTTGAACGTGGTTGGCCAACAGAACAATTATCACCTGAATGGGCGCCTTTCAAAGCCCGCCAAACCGAACTGTTTTCCCAAAAGGGCTGCATCTTGTGGGGCGATAGAGTCGTAATCCCAGGCAAACTGCAACAAATTGTTTTATCCGGGCATAGTGCGGATGAAAGCACTCGCACGGAACTACGCCTGGTGGCCGGGAATCGACAAAAGAATGGAGGCCTGGGTCGCTACTTGTCAACGTTGCCAGGACGTCAGCAACGCCCCGCCTAAAGCAAGCCCGACCGAATGGGAAACTCCGAGGGGACCATGGTCCCGTATTCATATTGACTTTGCGGGGCCTACAAAAGGACACACTTTCCTTATTACTGTCGACGCCTATTCAAATTGGCTCAAGATCCATCGAATGAACACAACTACAACGGACTCAGTTATCAACAAATTAAACAGGCTATTTGCCACACATGGTTTTCCGGACGTTTTGGTCTCGGATAACGGCCCACAGTTCACAGCATTACCATTTGAACAATATCTTGCTGACCGGGGCATCCGCCATGTGCTAACCTCGCCCGCGCACCCTGCGGCGAACGGACGTGCCGAGCGCATGGTACAGTTTGTAAAAAAGACCCTCCACAAAATGGAATTCGGCAACATTGATGAAAAAATCAATAGAATTTTATTGTTGCAGCACATCACGCCCCACAGCGTTACCAACAAAACGCCCGCCGAACTTCTCATGGGGCGGAAACTACGATCACACCTCGACCGGCTCCACCCCGCATACGCACCCGAAAAGCCTTTCGGCTCCAGCAGCAAATGCCGGGAATTTAAGGTAGGCGACTTAATCTTTGCCGAAAACTTCTCCGGCGACCCTTTATGGATACCCGCAACCGTCACCCACCTCACAGGGCCTAGATCTTACCGCCTGCTAACAGACGATGGAAGGGTGTGGAAACGCCACATAGACCAACTCCGTTCGAGATTACCACCCAGTGCCCAGGGCTCCCCGGGTTCACCAACTGAGGGGGGAGGAAATATCGAGGAAATTGACTTTGATATGACAAATAGCAGGCCAACGGAAACCCTACGGCCCAGCGAAGTACCGGGAATTGAAGCGGGGACGGAGTTGACTGTCCCATGGGACCTTAACACGGGGGAAACCAAACTGCGAAACCCCGAAGAAACACTGATTGGCGGAGACAACCATAGCGGTAGCAGCACGGAATCACCGTGCAGCGAAACGGAACTTAATTGTGATCATCCAAACGCTCCACCGGAACCGGACTTTAGGCCAAACCCGGTGGAGCCACGGAAATCATCCAGACAGACCAAACGGCCTGTCTATCTTGAAGATTTTGTTACAGCTTCCCTCAAACGGAACCCAAGGGGGTGGGGTGTTGTGAATCAATAAAAGTAACTTGGCCCAAATGCAAAGCAGGTTTTGAAAGCCTGCACACCTGATTGGTCCTTAAACAATGAACAAGGATTGGTCCATAACAAGCCCCTGATTGGCCAATCTTAGGACACTTCTTATTGGGTTTTAGTTGAACTTGTTGCATATGTTATTGGTTAATAGGGTAGCAGCCAACCCTATAAAAGGGTTACTGCTGCCCATAGCCTTGCTCTGTTCTGTTCTATTTACTGTTATTAAAGAGTTGAAGTCACTGGTCAGATGTCTGGTCTCCATTATTCTCCAAACTTAACATTTTTGATATGGTCAAATGATTAAATCAATAAAGTTTCTATTACTACTAAACAGTTTTATTCAGAAATTCCTCATACTACTACTAAAAAGTTTTATTCAGAAATTCCTCATGCAATTTGTGAAATGGAAATAAAATGTAAATTACCATAAGTATAGGTTTGTTCCTAGAATCTTGCACATTCTAGATTTGAAATAATTACATTTCAAATAATCCCAGGGGATGCTAAACCAATAATTTATTTCACTCTGGAGCAAGTATCGTTCTGCAGCAGCTCTTCTTCTAAGAGGTCAACTGTGAACACTCTAAGGTTAAATTTGGTGCTTACTCTTGATAATATTTTTAACATCTGTGTTTTTACATTTTCATTATTATTTTATCTTATTTTCTAGTTTTTTATTGGTAATTATTTTGATCCCTGATTCACTCACAATACTGTATAACCTATATACAGTATATTTCTCTATATGGAAAATTACATTAACCAATTCATAGTTTTAAAAAATATAAATCCTACATTCCACTAGGAACAGGAAAAAAACCTGCTTGAATTGGTGAGCTCTGTCCAACTAAATTATTATCTGTGCTCTTTTTCTGACACAGTTTCTGTTGTGTCACAGGCAAGAAGCAGATCAGCATAATACAACAACATTTATTGACTCTAAACTGGAACTGAGGAACTGCAGACAAAGGCCTGTAATTTTACTCTCTGGGCTCACAGGGCCTTAACTGATCATAATACTTGAAAATCCTGCCCAAATATGAGAATGTTCTAAGTTTCCCTCCAAGACAGTTGGAGTTAACAGTTGGGGTCATCTAAAGGTTAGTCTCACTTTAGCAGGGCCTAACACAACTTTATATGCTCAATACATATCGGTTTTCATTCCAGTGATTAAGGATAATGAGTTCTAATTCTCTTATTGTAAGCATTTCAATTTTATATGGGACATTTATTTTCAAATCATAATATGATTTTCTTATCCAAATAACAATAACAATGTAATTTAATTCATCAAAATCAGTTTTAACTAAGGACTAGATGCCCACTCTGCATCTCATTTATTTTGCCCATGTCATGCAGAGGAATTCATTGGAGAAAGTAATTAAGTTAGGAAGAGTTAGTGGTAAAAGGAAACCAGGCCTCCAAAGAACACAATGGCTGGACACCATCAAACCAAATACCAGCCAGAGCATGGGAAACTCAAAGAAGCAGGGCAAGATTGGAAAATATGGAGAGACCTGATACAGAGAATCACCAAGAGTTGGAGCCGACTGAATGGCAAACATCATCATCATTTTCTCCAAAGATTGCAGAATCATTCTTTGAAGGTATAAAAGCAGCTGAAGCCAATTCAGGGGATACCTGAAATGAAACAGACATTCTGAAGTATTGTTCGTTAAAAAGTTTTTTTTTTTTACTACTAATTTGATGACAAACATAAGGCTGTGAATATGAAGTTTCTTTCAATATAAATAGTAGTTTACTAATGTTGGATAATGAACAATCTGTCACAATGTTGGAATTTACATTGTGAAGTCCTTGGTACTCTGAGCTTAGTTGTTTGCTTAAAGATCCATACTTTTGGTTGTATGTGTAGCTGCATCCATACCTAGTTTCTAGACATTGCATTGCAGTCTCTGCTAATGAGTCCTGAGAATGGTGATCCTATGGGTGTTCCTTTGATTTGTTGATATGGTTTAAAATGACTAAAAGCAGGGATTCATATATATCTGAGTCTCAAATATGCACTTCAACTGTTCCTTTTCATGTACTTCCAAAGAGGAGATTGACAAGCCTGAATGCTGAATGAGTTCAGTAGGTTTGGATTCAAGAGCATAATAAGCTGGTTAACTTCAATACTAGGTTTTACTGTCTGAAAGTGAGATGTGATATTTGCACATTTTCAGTTGTAATTTAAATAAAAGCTGAGGTTTCTTCTAATTTCATAGAGCTAACATTTCCAATGGTCCATTGCATTACAATGCGACACAATCTGCATTTATGGCATATGAATCCCATGAGCATAATCACCATGAGGCATGTCAGCCTTAGTTGTTTTCTTATGGAGCAGCGATTCCAAGGAGATCTGTCGCAACTGTGAGTCATAAATGGCTTTTTCAGGCTCGGTTTTCCTTGTATTCTTGTTTTTGTTTGTACCCACTGTTGTGTTGACCAGGTAGAAGTGCTCCAGGAGACATGTTACATAGATCGTGAATTGTCTTGAGGGAATGCTTAAGTGGAGTGGGATGAGAAATGTCAACCTATATTTAAAAACGATTACTGACAGAGGTAGCTTTGACTAAGAAGCAAAGTCCTGTACTGAAATAAGTAACCAACTAATTAAGATACTTGAGGATCCTGAATTAAATTAAATTGCCTTTCCTTCCTCTTTGCCCTCAGCAGCATCTGACTCATAGGTCTTCAAGAAATCCTTGAATGTCCTGCTAGCTAGGCTGTTCATGGCTTCTTCCTACTTAGAGTTATCTTGGTTGAGGTTTGGAATGTTTCCATAGTATTAATGACATGCATTCTGTGTGGCACTGCGTTTTCTTCTTTGTCTTCTTAATGGCAAAATGGGTTTCTGAAGACAATGCAACTGTAGGGATTGGCTAACAAGTATTCATGTTTAATAAGAAATCAATGAAAATAAGCACCAAATAATTCATATCTGTGCAAATTTATTTATTTATGAAAATTTATATGTCCACCCAACTCACTTTCAATGATTCTGGGCAGCTTACAAAGATAAAAACCCAATATAAAAAAAACAACAATAAAAATCCCACTGATCATGCTGCATAAATAAACAAAAGAAAAAATGCAAAGAACATTTCACCAGCTAATTACAGTTTTTTAACTGCAACCTGGTATATGCATACTTACTATTCTTTTCTTTTGCAGCAGCAGTTTCCTTTTCTTTGCAAACGTGCTTATGTATTTATTTAGCTCATCTATTAAACTTATTTGCCACCCTACTTGGTGGTAAAAGAATATAGTAAAACAGTAAAATAGTAAAACCTGAGTAACAGTTACAACAATAATAATTTAGGATTAAAAATGTGGGCAGGAAACGAACAGATGCACATGAGGGAAAGTGGGGTCTTGTCTTACTCTATCAGCCACCTCCAGTGTTATGCACCCCATTGGGTCCCCAGGTCAACTGGCAGAACCAGGTCTTTATGTCTTTGTGGAAGGTCAGAATAATGGGAGAGATCTCACTTTGTGGGTAGAGGGGAGAATGTTCCATGGGGTAGAAGGCACAGCAGAAAAGGCTCTTCTGAACCAGTCTCTTAAGTAATATCTGAAAACTTTGTGTATCTTTGTGTGATTGAAGGAAAGCATAAATAATAGTGTTGCTAAATATATGTATAGTGCATACTATGACTTTTAAGATCTTATTATGTATTCCTTTTAGTAACTCTAATTTTGTTATTTATTTGTTACTTAGTGTAGGGAAATTTTACAGAAAGATGGGAGTCTACAGTGTTGGAGACAGTAGATGTTCAGCATCTGACGGGACTCCAAAGCAGTCATCAAAGCACTTCTGGGTTAAGAGGTATTAGCCAATGAAATCAATGTTGCCCGGGAGACATCCAGTGGGGGCTCCCTTCTCATCCACGCATGAGTTCCACAGAAGTGGTACCTATTCATCTACTCACATTTGCACATGCCTTTGTACTGCTAGGTACAAAGAAGCTGGAGCAAGTGATGGGAGTGACTTTGTTTTATTCTTTTTAAATGAATTTCATCAGTTGGAAACCTGACAGGGAGTTCACCTCACCATGCAGTACCAGAATCTCGAACCTGGACTTGCTGGTCGACAAGTCTCCGTTCTAACCACAGAGCACTGTGCTCCTGGTTTTGTATCCTTACTCTGCAATACATTGCAGAAGGTAAGTATAAAAAATCTTTGTAGCCTATCCCAGTATAAACAAAAGTAAGAAAACTGATGTCCTCTAAAGTCTTGAATTTTGGCCATATTTATTGGGATTTATGGGAACTATTTTCTAAAATACTCAGAAGACACCCATTGCCTAACTCTGTACAAACTGCTGTTTTAATGGAAACTGAGCACTGAAAGACAGGAGCTGAGATATTGTTATTTGTGATACAGTGCAGAATCATAATTAAAATTTTGCTTCCAGCAAATTCTACAAGAATTCTCTAAGGTTTTCATTACCACCTTCTCATTATTCTGTCTTATTGTTTATATTTGAACTTGTCATAGCATTTGTCATGCAGAAGAATTCTGGTAAAACACCCTTGTTCACAGCTATGTACTAAAGGAATTAAAATAGTAAAGGAATTAGTTCTGATGATGCACCAAGAGCAGTTTTTATGACATAGTAGACAACTATGACCCATTGTGTCATCCTTTCAGAGGTATTTTCTTACGTAAACAAGGCAGCAGAATGACCTTGGGTGGGCAAAAAAGTAATGGGAGCAGGAGTCCCCATTGACTTTGTGATAAGGACCAGCAGTGGCCACAAGTTTGTGAATACAACTGTTCTGAAGATCCTGGAAATTTTAATTCCATAGGAGTAATAGGTGGAAATTTTAATTCCATAGGTCCTGGATTTTGGACACATTCTTTATGTTCGCCCTTTTGAAGTATCTTGCTTTAATTGTCTCTGTATAATAGCAATAGCATTTAGACTTATATACAGAGGACGTATTCAGCAGGTTCTGACCAGTTCCGGAGAATCGGTAGTGGAAATTTTGAGTAGCTCGGAAAACCGGTAAATACCACCTCTAGTTGGCCCTGACCCATCTATTCCTGCCTCCTGAGTCCCAGCTGATCGGAGTTTCAGCTGATCAGCTGGGTCTTCTTTTGTTGCCTGCACAGGACAATGTAGCTGGAAAGCAGATTAGTGGGGTGGGGAGGGAATGGAGATTTTACAGTATCCTTCACCTGACACGCCCACCAAGCTACGCCCACAGAACCGGTAATAAAAAAAATGTGAATCCCACCACTGCTTATATATCACTTTACAGTGCTTTTACAGCCCTCACTAAGCAATTGACAGAGTCAACATATTGGCCCCAACAATCTGGGTCCTCATTTTACCCACCTTGGAAGGATGGAAGGCTGAGTCAACCTTGAGCCTGGTGGGATTTGAACTGCCAAATTGCAGGCAGCCGGCAGGCAGCAGAAGTAGCCTGCAGTACTGCATTCTAACCACTGCACCATCATGGCTCTGATGCACTGTTTAAGCTAATGGTTACAAACAGACAGGAGAGTTTTACTATTATATAGATTTTTTCCCTGTAGATACATCACACCCAATAATCATAGTTTACTTCTGTTTTGTTAAAATGGGACCTTAGTGTACTTAGTATGAGTTATGTTAAACAATAAAAGTATAAGTGGTCCCTCTGATTCTATCTGTATAGAATCAAACTGCAGAGGCCCTCTGGAGGCTGAAAACAGGCACTTCCAGTATTTCCGGAAGGCCCGTTTTTTGGCCTCCCGAGGCTGCAGAATTCCCTCAAGCCTCCGGGAGGGCAAAAACGGCCTCAAACAGGTCGAAAATCAGCTGGGAGGTCCAGGCATGCATAGCGCAGGTAAGGGGATGCGCAGGGGGAGCGCTTTGCATTGTGGGTGCCGGCACGCACGCACTTTTGGCACACCACAACAAAAAGGTTCGCCATCACTGAACTAGGGCATACAGAACCTTTGCTAGACCAATACTTGAATACAGCTCGGCTGTCTGGAATCTGCACTGTATACTGGACATTAATACAATTGAGAGTGTCCAGAAGTATTTCACAAGAAGAGTACTACACTCCTCTGTTTGCAACAGAATACTCTACACCACCAGGCTTGAGATTTTGAACTTGGACAACCTAGAACTATGCCGCCTACGGTTTGACTTAAGCATAGTTTATAAAATAATCTGCTTTAATGTACTACCAATCAATGACTTTTTCACCTTCAAGTGCAAAAATACAATAGCACACAACAGGTATAAACTTAATGTACACCACTCCAAACTTGTTTGCAGAAAGTACGACTTCAGCAACAGAGTGGTCAATGCCTGGAACACACTACCAGACTCTGTTGTCACATCCCCAAGCCCACTCTCCTTTTCTCTTAAACTAACCACTATTGACCTCACCCCATTCCTAAGAGGTATGTAAAGGGCGTGCATAAGCGCACAATCGTGCCTACCGTCCCTGTCCTATTGTCCCCAATTATTCATACCCATTTCCTGTATTTATACTTATATTATTATCTTGTAAGCTATTGACAAACAAACAAACGTCTTTGTCTTCTTTTGATTAATCTTAAAGCATGACACTTTGCTGAAGTCCTTTAATTTGTTCATTGAATGTTCTAGGGATGATACAAAGGTTGTAACTTTGAAAAACGGTCATAAATCACTTTTTTCAGTGCCGTTATTGAATGGTCACTAAATGAACTGTTATAAGTCAAAGACTACCTGTATTCCTGAAATGGGCAGTTTATTTTTGAGGTAGCCACTCTTATTCCTTCTTCCACATTTGGTTTGGATCAATTTTTTTTTAAATTGCAGCAACTATAGGAAAATTGTTTTCCTATTTGTTCAGGTAAAGGGGAATTTGTTCTGGCTGTGATTCAACTTTAGGTAAACGAGATAAAAGGTAAAACCAAGCTCTGGGCTTTATATGCTGATTTGCTTGATCAAGCCAACAACCATATTGTCTAGGCAGAGTTCTGACAGGCCTTTGGCTTGTAGGTGGACTTGTTCAGGCAAAACAGGGGCCTTGCCAGAACTTATTCTAGGTTTTGTTTGGACCAACTGGCTGTCAGGTTGTCTGTGCCAAGCAGGAACAAATTGTGGCAGTTTCTCCAAATTTCTGACTCTCTCTCCACACGTTTGCTTGTGACTTTGGGATGGGGAGGGGAATCCTATAGTTGACAGTTTAATGAGCGGGAATCTACTTGTGATCTTCCAAAGGTTTCTCCATATTGATATCAACTGATGTGAAAAATCAACAGTTCACATTTTTAAAATTGGCCTAGTTTGAATTTGTCAAAGATTTAAAAAACAGTTAATTTTGCTGTGAAAGTTCTTGTTGGTAGGCTTAGCCTGTCCTCTGGTGGTCAACAATGACATCTATCACTGCTCTCGGTCTTCAGGAAAAAGAGCCTCATAGAATGGTAGAATTTGCTCCAATCCTGTTTGATGCTGCAAATCATTATTGTAGACCATGAGTGTCAAACTCGATTCAATTGAGGGCCGCATCAGGGCTGGGTTTGACCTTGGGGATCCGGGGTAGGCATGGCCAGGGTGGATGTGATCAGCTTGATGTCAATTGTGTTGGGGGCACCTGTAGTGGTCAAGGAAGGACTTCCCTCAGACCCTACCCTCACTCTCATAATCACTTTCTTTCCTTCTTTCCTTCCTTCCTTCCCTCTTCCTTCTCTTTTCTTCATTCCCTGCTTTCTTTATTTTTCCTTCCTTGCTCTCTTTCCATCTTTCCTTATTTTTCTTTGTCTTTCCTCTTTCCCTTTCCTTTCGTGGCCCTTCTTGGATGCTCAAGTGCAGAAGGGGAAACGTTTCTTCTTTTGTTTTTAGTTTGTTTTGATAGCCCTCTGCCAGCAAAAATGGAGCCCGGAGGTGGTGTGTCTGGCCACCCAGGCCTCGTTTTCGGCTATGACAGCTTCCTGCATCTTTCTGCCAGCGAAGAGGGTTGCAGGAGGCCATCATGGCCAAAAATGGAGCCTGAGAGGGCTGTGTGCAGCCCTCCCGAGCTCCATTTTCACTGACAGAGGCACCACGGGCCAGTCCTTTGCTGTTTCCAGAGCACCCTGTGGGCTGGGAGCCAACCTGTGAGTTACTTTGACACCCTTGCTCTAGGCCATTCTCAAGCAAAGATCTTAGCCATCTTTCTTTCAGCTGAGTTTCCTGTACTTTCAGTCAAAATCTTCAGTCCATGAGACTTAGGCTTCCCTTTTGTAATAACTTGTCAGATATTTATAGAGTGCACCTCAGTGTATAGTCATGTTGGCCACATGACCATGGAAGCATCTTCGGACAATGCTGGCTCCCTCAATTAGGAAACAGAGATGAGCACTGCCTTCTAGAGTCAGACACAACTGGACAAGAGAAAATCTTTACCTTTTTTTTTTAAAAAAATGAATCTTTCTTAATTTTCATCTTAAGTTAAAAAGGCCCACTCAGTACTATCCTCACAGAGTATACTTTCCACACGGCTGATCTTCAGAGTTGCTTTCATTTGGAGATTGCAGATACTTCATTAATCCCATTATTATTGTGGATACATAAACAACCCCATCCTTGCATTATCACTGACATATGCCACTTCCTGTAAGGAAGATGACCCTGGATTGCTGGTAACCCGACCTCTACATTTCAAGCCCACCTGCCACCAGTAAAGCAGTTCTCTACCTCTCGTACTGTATTTCCAGAAAGCATAAGGTGACTCTCTCTCATGTTTTGAGGAAAAAACAATTCTTCTCTTTAGTATTAGTATTATGTGTGACGGGGCAGGCTACTTGTAGCTCAAAAGTGACGAAGCAAAGCCTAAGATTCTCAGGCCGTATCCTTGAAAGTCTCAAACTTGGCTCTCAAAAACTGTTAAAAGTTACCCCGGAAATATAATTTCTATTGTTGACAGAAAAAGAAAATAAAGAGTTATAAAATCCTAAATAGCATTGGTTGTGCACAATTAATTAAACTGAGTCCAATTGCAGCCTTCACTTCATCTGCTCCCTCAGGCCTGCCCTTTCGGCCACCCTGAACCCTGCTGGCCTAGGTAGTGAAGTCATTATATTTTGCTGCCACTGTCATCCCCAGCCATCCCAGGTGACCTTCATCATTGTCTCCGCCCTTCTCCCCATCAAGCAACCTCAGCTTAGTCTAGGAAACATGAACCCTTGTATAGCCTGCAAGGCTCTGCAAAAATTCTGAACTTTGGCTGAACTTTGCAAACAGTGTTAGCGTCAGCCCCTTTCCTCCTGCAGACCTGGATGCCATCTCACCTTTGCAAGTAAGAACTGCCCAAGCAGAGAATGCCACAGACCAAAGCAGGGAGTTGCGGAGTTGGAACTGTGGTTGCAGCCATCTAAAAAGTTCTCCACATGCACTCCCGTGTCAGCTTTCCCAGGTAAATCAGACAGGAAACATGACTAGGTGAGCTAAATCTGCTTTGCTTTAATGTTATATTAACAGAATCTTGGAAATTTGAAATTACAAACTTCCTCCGGTTTTAATTGCTTGATCCATTACAGAGTTTCTTTCTCTGACCATTAAGTCACCATTAAGCCTTTCATGTCTGAATATTTCATAGGCAGCATTTCTTCCCCTTGTCCCCCCAAATCATTCACCCATTCTGTTATATCCTGGGGCTGCCTAGTGGATGCTCACTCCTGCCTCCTACCACCACAGTACCAAAACTGGAGAGTTGAAAACAGCAGACAATCCCAGTAGAGAAAACTTCCATGCTGGCAATGGTTTTTCATGGGAAGAAGCAGGACCAGGAGTAGAAGCAGAGGTACGTACGTGAGGCAGGTTGCGCCAGGCCTTTTGCAAGTTACCATGGACTTTAAAAACTCGACTTACAACCTGTCATGAGCCATGGTGGTGCGGTGGTTAGAGTGCAGTACTGCAGGCTACTTCTGCTGGCTTCTGGCTGCCTGCAATTTGGCAGTTCGAATCTCAACAGGCTCAAGTCTTCCATTCTTCCGAGGTTGGTAAAATGAGGACCCAAAATTGTTGGGGGGAATAGACTGACTCTGTAAACCGCCTAGAGAGGGCTGTAAAGTACTGTAAAGTGGTATATAAATCTAAGTGCTATTGCTACTATGACTACCACCCAAACCTGAGGCTACCTGATTGCGTTTTGAGCACTTGACAAAAGACTCGCATTTATGACCGGATGCAGTATTCTCCAGCAGTGTGACTGCAGTTTGTGACTTTTTTTTTGCATTGGATATACTGGATTGGGTTAATAACCATGTGGTTTGATTAACAATTACATAGTTTGCTTAACAACCATGATGACTCACTTTACACCCATTGGGGAAAAAAAAATTCTTTGTGGAAGGGAACTGCCAAGCTCATATCCTGAAAACGCTTCATGTGAAAGTGAACCAATGAAAATTGTAACGGAAAGAACTTGGCTCCTGGGTTTTGCCTCTGTCCTTTTGTTTATTTCATTCCTCAGTCATTGCAACAGCCGTCTGGGCTATACTGGGTATGTTATTACTGCTTAGTTCTATATTCTATTTGACAGCCATTGAAGGATTCATTCTCTCTCTCTGTCTCTGTCTCTCTCTGTCTCTGTCTCTGTCTCTCTCTCTCTCCCTCTCCCTCCCTCTCCCCCTCCCTCTCTCTCTCTCTCTCCACACGGTTGTAAGTCTTGTAAGTCGTCGTCAAAAATCTCTCAACTACAATTCAAATCCTGGCTCAATTCCCACCTAAGTTTGTGGGCTGAGAAGGCAAGGCAACCAGGGCATAAACAACACACGGAAGGGAAATCACACACAGATAACAAAAATGCCAATCTGGAGTTCTCAAGAGTGGAAGCAGAAGAGAGGAAGAGGCATGAGGGGCAGGAGGGAGACTCTCACACACAATGTGTCTTTCATTGTATGACTTGTATTACTTGTGGCAAGATTATTGTTTTGCAGAATACACATAAGCCTACTTGGGCTCTCCATGGAGATATGTTAGGAGAGGGATAATACTTCCTGCCACAATCCTTAAGCAACCAATCATTGGCCTGAAAATAATGCATGTTATATTTTGCACGGGCAGTGAGATTATTAACTTTGCTGCAAAAGCGCAGGAAAATGAAAGCTGTTCCAACAACAGTTTATATATATAAACACCATTTTCTCCTTTCTCGGGGCTGGAGGAAAGAAGATGGATGAGAATGTATGGATGTATCCTAGATTTATTTGGTTGCACTTAGCTTCAGGGGGGATGAGACCACCACTCCTTTCCTGCCATAGTCAGGTTGCAAATTTTGTACATGTCTCCCCATATATTTTGGATTTGGCTATTAGCCTTGAAGGCCATATGCAGGAAGGCTAGTAGGCTGTTGTTGATCATTGCCAGAGCAAACTGCTGGACTAAATGGGCCAGGGATGTGATCCAAAAGGGCATGGTTTATGTTCTTATGCTTTTCGTCTGCAAACCAGTATTTTTGCTCTGAGGCCAAACTGTAGCAAGAATTGGAACTAGTAGGAATGGCACAGTATTCTGCCTCAGAGGTCTCCAAATTTTGTACCAAGCAACTTCAGTTAATAATCAACATTCCGTGTAGTACCAATACAAATATCCACCGATGGACTGGTATTGCATAATATTTTTTCTTTCCATATATTTTTAAATGTTTTTGGTAGGAGAAGGGGGGGTTATTTATTTTTTTTGAAATGATGAAAATAGCAATAGCACTTAGACTTATACACTGCTTTACAGCCCTCTATAAGCAGTTTACAGAGTCAGCATATTGTCCTCAACAATCTGGGTCCTCATTTTATTGACTTTGGAAGGATGGAAGGCTGAGTCAACCTTGAGCCTGTAAGAATCGAACTGCCAAACTGCAGGCAGCCAGCAGAAGTAGCCTGCAGTACTACATTCTAACCACTGAAGCACCATGGCTTAAAAAGAACTCCCCCCACAAATAAAAGCTATGAAAGTGACAAATATCAGATTCCATACCTAACAATCCTGTTGTGGCCCGCCAGCAGCCAGCAGAGCTGGCGGCAAAGTTGGACAGTGAGGAGGTTGGGGAGGAACATGGGCCAGTCCTGGAATCTGGGGAAGGCTCTGACAAGTGCTCTGTGTTGGAGGCAGAGATGGGGCCAGGGCTGTCTGACAGTTATCAGCTGCCTTCGGAGTCGGAGATCAGTGGGGCAGAAGAACAGCTGGAGCCTGTTCCCAGTGTGTGCATGCGCAGAGCTGCCAGGAGAAGGGAACAGTTAAGGAACAAGGGTTGACATGGGAGTAAAGGCTCAGGTGGATGGCCCCTCCCATAGGGAATAAAGAGGAGTGAAAGGGGAGTGGTATTTGCAGGAGACAATTGGTTCAATTCATTCGGGTAAAGATCTGTTCCTGACTTCTTGCCAGGTAATTGCTGCTACAGCATGGTGTTTGGAAGATATTGGTCTGGCAACTCTCCAAGCCTGATAAAGGTGTGTAGTTGTGAAATCTCATGAAAGATTGTTTGCCGGGACTTTGCTGGAGAGGAATTCCCTTTAACCTAAATAAAAGGGGTTTTTATTGGGATGAGGACTCTGTTTCGTGATCTTGGGAAGCATAGGTCAGAACAAATCCTCTGTGTGAATGGATGTGGGGAAATGAAAAGGATCAAAGAGACATTACATTTTTTGCACAGAGTTAAACTGCATGCCACAAATATTGGTTCAACTACATATTGTTGGTGCCGCATTTCTGATGAAAGGCAATCAGATAGACTCTCTTTGTTTGTACAATAAGCATTAGAGGAAAGAATAAGGCTCTTTAGTTCCTTTTTCAGTGCACTTAAATGTTTTAATGAGTATTTCTTGGTGATGTAACTCTTATATTAAACTGTTATCACTTATCAGACACAGAATTATAATGTCTTCATCTCTATGATGATGATGATGATATGCACGTTTGCAATCAAGCAGGAAGCATTCCTCTATAATATTCTCCTGTAATATTCATATAGGAAGAGAGAGACGCTTAATTCCAGTTAAGGGTCAAACAAAAGCAAAAACTTCTATTTCAGCTATCTCTAAACTGGCAGTGGCCTGAATTCCACTTGCTTTGCATAAAGTAACATGCCTTCTCTCCTGCCCCTGGGGAGGACCAGGAAGATTTACAGAGATTAGATGTATCTTTGCAGGCAGGACACAGTCATAATTCCATGAAAAAAAAATTCAGTATGCTGGAATCTTGCCCATCAATATCCTGAACACCTGGCAAGGTATTTCTAGATATCTCTTGGCATTCAGTTTTGCTCGTATGGCCAGAAAAACAGTGCAAACCAGGCAGCAGATGGTTGCAAAGTTACTTCTGCACTCTGTTGATGACCCGTCTCTGTATGGATTATGTGGGATGGATATATACAGGCACACAAACAGTGTATATATGTATAAACACACACTCGCATCCATGCGTGTGTGTGTGTGTGTGTGTGTGTGTGTGTGTGTGTGTGAGAGAGAGAGAGAGAGAGAGAATAGATTCCACTTTCACATAATCCATTGATAAATAATGGATGATAGTAGGCTAGCTAGCTATGCTTTTTCAATTTCTTTATTTTTCTTTTTTCTTTCTTACTTTGTGTTAATTTACAGTACATTTTATGTGCACACACATAAAATTAAAACACAAACTAATAGAAAGCAACCAAGAAAAAAGAAAAATAAATTGGAAAAGCAAAAAGTGTGAGAATGATAAGTGACAGAAAAGAAAGGAAAAAGGAATAAAGTAGCTTCTGATATCTTTCAGAGACATTATAAGTTCAAATATAACTTTTTTGTCTCAAGTTAAATTACTCTTCTTTCTATAATTTATCCTGTCTATTCGTAACAATCATAAGTCACAAATTCATTTTTTATTAATTTTTATGTAAAAAAAATCATGAGACTTCCAGTCAGCAATAAATATAGATGATGTCTTTTCTCTAATCAATGAAATGAATTTATCCTTTTCAGCAAACTCTGTCAACTTTACCAACCATGTCCCCATAATGCATAGTATTGAATCTCTCTGTGTCTAAATTCTTAACTCACTTTATCATAGATTCTTTAGCTTGTTCTTCCTCTGTTTCAAATATCAACAAAAGTTTGTACATATTAGCAATTTTATTTATACCACACCTTTATTATTTTTATAAATAACTCAAAGTGATGAACATATCCAACATACCACCCTTCTCCTATTTTCCACATAAAAGCAATTACATGTTCATCTTCAGTACACAACTGAATTTTAAATTCTTACTTTGGCTCACACCATACGTTTTTTTAAAATCCATTTTATGTCTTTCAGATAATGGCAAATGGGAGAACCATTGACAACTATATCCTTCTACTATCAAACAAACAAATCAATTTTAAACCTGATAAATCCAGTCTTCCTCTTTCCTTTGCATCTTATAACACTTTATATTCAACTCTTGTTTTTTTCCTTGCCATATAAATTTAGACAATTTTTTTCCATTGTTTAAATGATAGTTTGACAGGTGTTGTCAAACACACACACACACAAACACACATAATTTTTGGCAAAACATTCATTTTATCACAGAAATTCTCCTTAACAGTGACAGTTGTAATTTCTCCCATTTTATCATATCTTTCTTAATTTTGGTCCATATCTTAAGATAATTATTTTGAAATAACTTACAAATAACATATGAAATAACATACAATTCGTATTTGTCACGGTGATATCCAGATATTTTACTTTCTTCTCAATCTTGAAACCATCAATTTCATTTGATCTTCTGGTTTTATATTTTCTCTTAATATCTTTGACTTCTGGTTATTAAACTTGAAACTTCTTAGTATACCAAACTCCTTTAATTTTCCCATTAATACTCCTACTCCCTCTAGTGGATCTTCTAAAATAAACACTTTCTTTTTTCACTCTCATAATTACCTGATTTTTCCTATATTTTTATTCAATACCATAAGAACCAAAATAAAGAAAAGGGCAGACAGTAGAGATCCTCTTGTCTTTTTGAATCTCACAAGGTTTTGTTAGTTCTCCATTAATATTATATATGGTTTCTGAGAAATATGCTTACCCATTTAATAAAATTATCTCCAAGTTTCATATGTTGATAATATAGCTGGCTACAGGTGCAACTTGCAACAATATGTTATAGCATGTAGTATTATTATCTGGATCCCAGCTTTTGGTTTAGTAATAAAACTATTCAGTTGAGAGTGCAGAGTGCATTAATATGTAGACATGTGCCCCTGGATTAGTATTAATAATAATGCAATATCTTTGCTTTGAGTGGATGAGTGTACTTCTATAGTCCCATGATTTACAGAGCTGAGATGCAGCCAACTGAAGGTAAAGCCAAAGTTAATAGTGCATAGAGTTTGCAGCGAGTAATGTGTACTCTCTCTCTCTCTATTGATAGACTGATTATGTGTCATCACTTTGGTGTTGACACATAATTAATGAGCACATAGGCAGATGTTTTCCAGGATGATATTTTAGATCCAACCAGAAAATCCATCACCACTATAATGCAGTCCATCTTTCTGCTGGTCATTTTCTTTTTCTCTTTCTTTCCACCTTCCCCAAGTTTATAATCTTCTTTGCCAGAATTAGGTCTTCGTAGATTGTTTCCAATATTTTATTTCATATAAAATTAGCTTGAGAGCCACATATAGCCTGCAAATGACATCTTTCCCATCGTGTTTTCATCACAACTGAGATGGAGACACAGCTAGTTTGTGCTCTCAAAATAGCACAATTTGGGCATAATAATAAGGTCTGAGATAACATTCCCAATCTGGAAAATGTACATAAATCAGTATCTTTTATGTAACAGCAAACCAGCTGAGAGAGAAAAAATCCCCTAAGAGATCTGAAACTAGGGGACAACCATATGCCCATGTAAAAAAAGTCTGCAGAAACAAGGCCATATGAAGCTTTGATTGTGATTCTGAAAGACAGCGCATTGCTGCCAAGTCCATTAGATGGCTCTGTTGCTTTTCTTTTCTTAAGATGCCATGTTTTCCACACAGGCATGAAGTTGCTGCTTTGATCTGTAATCCATTTCTAAATTTAGTTACAACAGCCAACATAGAGTTTTCATAACAGTTGTTGTGGGCAGAATGCCATTTGTTGATTGGGACATTATCTTTTTATTATTAACCATGGTGTGACTATATCATCAGTTACAATGTTGGAGCTACAGCTCAGCTTGTTGATTGGTTTCTTTAGTTGTTGTTTGTTTGGCTGTAATTAAAGACGGCTCCGGAAAGTAAAAGGCAGCACTTAGCCAAACTGAAACATTCTCCAATTGATTTCAGCGGAAGAGAGAGTTCAGCACTTGGGCAGAATCTTAACTCTGTCTAAGATTAGGCTTCAGATTGTAGCTTCTCAGCTCATTCTTCATACTTCAATATGCTCGATTTTTTAATAGGTTTGACACTTGACATTTGGTCTGTCCTTTAATTATGACTCTAAGGAAATACAGACCTAGAACTATGCCGCCTTCGGTTTGATCTAAGTATAGTACATAAAGTTATATATTGCAATGTCCTACCTGTCAATGAATACTTCAGCTTCAACCACAACAATACAAGAGCACACAATAGATACAAACTCAAAGTAAACCGCACCAAACTTGATTGCAGGAAATACAACTTCTGCAACAGAGTGGTCAATGTCTGGAATACTCTACCTGACTCTGTGGTTTCTTCCCCAAACCCCAAAAACTTTAACCTTAGACTGTCTACTGTTGACCTCACCCCTTTCCTAAGAGGTCTGTAGGGGGCGTGCATAAGCGCACCAACATGCCTACCGTCCCTGTCCTATTGTTTCTTTTTTTCTTATTCATATCCATTTCATGTATTCATAACTATGTTATACTTATACCTGTTATCTTATAATCACTTGACAAAATAAAATAAATAAAATAAAAATAAACAGTGTTTGCAGCATTATTGCACTGCCTATGAGAAGCAACTACGGCAGTGCAAATCACACACTTACTAGGACGTGTCAAATTTTTCAACTTTCAATTTCCAAACTTTAGGGATGCTCAAAATTGTAAAGATACTTTGGTTACTTTAATATGATTTAGATGTGCTTGGTAAGTAATGGCATAAATATCATAACTTTTTAACATTTTGTTTTATTTCATTATGCTAATCAAAATGTATTTTTTTGGCATATTGGACAGCCAAGAAACCTAGTACAGATAAAATTATGGTACGAAAAATCCTTTCAGATAGGAGTAAGCCACTGTTTTGTTCTTGGTGGCCATCTTCTCCTCTCACCTCTTTTTTGTTTTTGGTCACCGAGCTCACTGAATTGAGGACAATACACAACGGAGCCAGCGATATCGCTGGAGTTGGTTGATCCAATTTTTATTTTACTGGTAAGAGCTAGGATTTCTTTAGAAGTGTTTATGGGGCAAACTGAACGCACCAAATTCCAATGGAATCATCTTCAGCAAAACCAAACAAAAATAAAATAAAAAGCTCCTATGATGTTTCATTAATCCACTATTTAGATTCAAACTGTCCGGAGTATAATTATTTTTAACAATTGCTCTGTCTGTCTGTCCCTCCCTCCCTTTGTCCCTCCAACCACTGCTGCCACTGTTTAAGAAAAAAAAAATCAGTATCACCTCAATACTCAGGCAAGCTTCCTTTGAATTGTCAGTAATGAGTATAACCTGATCTGTTGACCCAGAGGTGTCCTCTGAAAGACTACAAGATTTGCCAATGGCTATGTAATTGACTTGCATAAATTAAGTCCATTCATATCAGTCTAATGTAAGGTAACATTTATATAGTGCAATCAGGGCTATTTGCCTATATTGTCTTTAAGGGAACAAAATGAATATTTTTGAAGACAAATCATACTGCTTCTTCCTTAAGGCTGTCCTACCTGTCTAAGACAAAACTAGATACTGGGATGGCATGATGAATAATTTTACCATGCACATACCGTATTTGCCGGCGTATAAGACGACCCGGCGTATAAGACGACCCCCCACCACCACCGGAAACGCCCTCCAGAAATCCCCGGGGCTGCAGCAGCAGGGCGGAGTGCCAGGGGCCGTGGGAAGAGCAGGAAGGCTGCAGCCTCGGGCGGAGCGAGGCGAGCGGGATGAAGCGGAAGCGACGCAGGGGATCCGGGAAGCCAGAGGCGCCTTCGCTGCGTCCAACAAGCATCCGAAAGCCGGCAGTGGATATACCGGCGTATAAGATGACCCCCCCACTTGGAGGCATGTTTTTCGGGGCAAAAAAGTCGTCTTATACGCCGGCAAATACGGTATATTGTATATAGTGAGTGCTATCATAGGCAGATCTTTTGTAGCTTACTATAGATAGCCTTAGGATGGTAACTTTTTTATATAAAAGTAAGTTTTTTTTTCCTGAGTTCAGCGGAACTAATTCCAGGTGAGCGATGCAGAATTCCAGCTTTCATCTATTATGCCAGTTTTCTACATCACTTGCTTTTAATTATTACTCTGGTTTCTATTTCTGCAGTAATGGCATAGAAGTACTGATAAGCTTTTGAAGAAGAATTTTAAGTCAATGAAGATCTTTAAAATAATCCCAAACATACATTCAAGTAAATAGTATAGAGGATTTGTGTATAAATTATGGCTTCAAGTAATTCATTCAAGTAAATAGTACAGAGGATTTGTGCATAAATCATGGCTTTATGCAAGAGTTATCTTGAGGTAAGATGGGAGGCCTATAAATTAAACAACCCAACAAACGAGACAAATAGAAATTTCATGTGCTTTTTAATTCACAAGTTATACTTGCGTCCTCTTCATAAAAGAATTCGCTATCTGTATATTTTGGATTTAGTATCAATCATCAAAGACATAGAAATAATAATAAAATAACGTCCTTTGCGATTTGTTTAAATGGTTTCCTTCTTATCCCCTTCCTGCCTTTTTCTTTAAAATAAAAATGTAGCACATAACTGATGAGTTTGAGAGCATCTGTATAAACAAGGAAAGACAACATGGCAAACCCTAGATCATGAATAAAATGCAGTCCTTTCAAGCTCTGGTGACAAGAACACAATCAGTAATTAAAAGTAATACTCTGCAATAGCAAAAGATGTGTATAAAGGATTTGCTGTGCTAGAAGTCACCTCTGAAAAGAGGTGACTGCTTATCTCTTCCTCTCCTTTATGCAAGTGCCAATTTTGCTGGCACTTAAGACATGCTGACAAAAGAAGTTTATTCACTGGGCTACAATCCTATGCATTGCCATTGATGCCATGAGATGACAGGCATTTCAAGGGCAGCTTTATCCCACACATGGCACAGAGATGCCGGCTTGTCAAAGCAGAGCTGAGGGCATAGAGCAATTCCTATTACTGTTCAGTACGGGGGTGGGTGGGTGGGTGTCTTCTTTTCTTTGCCCTTGTCCTGTCCTTGTACTCTTAGCTAAATTTTACTGATGACTGAGAGGATGGTCTATAAATGAGATGATTTTCCTTCTGAGTCCTACATTTTTAAAGTACTAAAGACCTGCTTAAGCAACACATGAATTTTACATCCCTCCAAAAGTAGGGGGAACATACACCGGCTCCTTTTCCATATGCCTGGTCCAGCTCTTGTCCACCTAGCAGCTCGAAAGCATGCAAATGTGAGTAGGTATATAGGTACCATTTCAGTGGGAAGGTAATAATGTTCCATGCGACTTGGCGTATATAGTCATGCTGGCCATATGACCATGAAAATGTCTTTGGACAATGGTGGTTCCCTCAGCTAAGGAACAGAGATGAGCACTGCCCCCTAGAGGTGGGCATGACTGGACGGGGAAACATTTATCTTTATGTACGTATTTTATTTTGTGCTTTCTAGACAGTCTTGATTCCTGTAGTTTCTTAGCATGATTTTTGGAAGAGATTTGCCACTGCCTTCTTCACATAGCAGACGGAGAGTGACTGGTCCAAAGTCACCCAGTTGGCTTTGTGCCTAAGACAATACTACAACTTATGATCCTCAGGTTCTAGCCTGATGTCTCAAACCTCCCTCCCTCCTTCTTTTCTTCCTTCCCTCATTAAGGGCATTCTAGGTTATTGCTAATCAAATAGGAACTGTTTAGTAAAGGAAAGCTAAATGCATTTAGTTTTATGAACAATCAAGCATCTTCCAGGTATTGGTTTTAATCTGGAGAACCCAGCCAATGTCTGTGATGGTGTAAATGATCCACATAGTCCTTCATAACACTCTCTGATTCTCAAGTTCCAATTTTAACTTAAATCTTACAAGTAGCATTTCTGATGATTAATGTTTTTCCTTGCGTGACCTTGGTTGAGTAAATTAAATGGGAATATATAGCACCGAAACTTTGAAGGTTGTGCAAAGTGCTTGGGTTGCTTGGAGGGAATTCCAGACTGAATCTTTTTTAAGAAAGAAGAATGAGAGAGAGAAACTTATAAGAAAAGTGAGGGAAGAAAAAGCTAAATCATATATCTATTAAAAACAAATTAGTGGTGACTGAAAATCAAATTAAGTCAGAAGTAATCAATCTTATTGTACAGGTCTCTGGTGAACATTGGCGATTAATTTTTCTTGCATTTGATGAAGGCATCTATTAATTAGAAATATTTATACAAAGTAAAATCGTGACATTAATCGTTGAAATACTCATCCTGAAAGGAACCAGCATATATTAATCAGCCAATCTAGCAAAAAAAAAAAAAAAAAAGACCTGATTTTAAAGTGAAGGCAAGTACTTGTTTCAATAAATCTGATCTAATGCCCTCATTAAATATCCTTCAGACCAGCTGCTAAAAAGAAACATGCAAACTTTAAA
Source organism: Notechis scutatus (assembly GCF_049901735.1). Taxonomy (NCBI): domain Eukaryota; kingdom Metazoa; phylum Chordata; class Lepidosauria; order Squamata; family Elapidae; genus Notechis; species Notechis scutatus. The sequence goes on along the minus strand of NC_142009.1, from coordinate 150,222,299 downwards.
GCGATGGATGGAACTATTCATATTGTCACCATGGTATAATTAGCTGAAAGAAGGGGGCAATTTCTCATTTTAATTTTTTCGGTTGTTTTCTGGAACTATCTGTAATGGTATGAGGGAATGTTTTTGAGAGACAAGAGAGAAAACCACAGACAGGACAACTGCCATGTAAAAGAATACCTCAGTCAACAGAAAGTGGGGGGGATATAAAAAAGTAAAGATGCCTTTTGCAATTGACTGATGGTGATTCTGTCAATGCCGACGGTGTTCAAGTGTGCTCCAATTATTTTGAGATTGCACCAAAAGCACCTATTATTATTATTGGTATTACCTTTGCTTTCTTTTGCCATAGTCATTCTTTTTTTTTGGGCAGGACTTTGTATTTTATGATTTTCTCCAGTTCTTTCTCTTTCATTTTGCTGTCTCCATGTACTACCACATCTACTATCCAAATGTTTTTTGTCTTTCTTATCTACAATTGTTAAGACTAGGGTGATATGTGGCAGGTGCCTGTCTGTTTGAATTCTAAAGTCCCAGAGCTTCTTCATTTTCTATTACTTTAATTTATGGTCCCATCAGTTCTTGCTTACAGATTAATGGTATTCTTGCAGGTCTTCCAATACATCATTGTTGCTACTTTGTCACGCTGTTGTTTGTAGTCGATCTGTGCAATCCTCTTGCAGCATCTAACTATATGGTCCATTACTACTACTACTACTACTACTACTACTACTACTACTACTATTATTATTATTATTATTATTATTATTATTATTATTATTAATTATTAATTATTATTAATTATTATTAATTATTATTATTATTATTATTTCAAAATTTCCATGTATCTAGGAAACCTTTTGGGTATTGCTCCAAGGGCTCCTATTACTATTAGTACAACCATTGCTTTCTTTCTCCACAATCACTCAACTTCAATTTGCAGATTGAGGTATTTATTATTATTATTGTTGTTGTTGTTGTTAGAAGAATAGAAGAGTCCTTGATTATTTATTTTTAAAAAGGGATTCATGTATACTAATGCAGATGTGACAATATGTTGCTTGAAATATTGATAAGCCTTGTAAAATTTACAACAGATTGTGAAGAGATCCTGGTCAGATTACAAAATGGATTGTAAAGTTTAAGACCACAATACCACAACTACTGGTGGTAGTCCAAGAAGGAACCTGGAACAGAGGATCCACCTCACAGGGTTGTACTTGTGGGGAAAATAGGAGGAAGAAGGCATGTTAGATATGTTCACTGCATCGAGTTAACTTACAAAACAATAAACACAAGCTAAAAAAATCTTATAAAATAAATAATAACCATAAGAAGCTCTCTAGGATAATGCTAAAATTTAAAATAATTACATAAATAAAAAGTCAAAACCCAATGAGATGGCCATTCTTTTGAAACTTTGAAACAAGAAAGTCATGTCGTGATATTTCAGCAAATCTGCCTAAAATCTTACTAGGTTTCAGACAGGAATACCAATATCTTGAAAGGTCTCTTACAAAATTTCAGCAAATTTTAAATGTTAAATATTCATTCATTCATTCATTCATTCATTCATTCATTCATTCATTCAATTATTCATTCATTCATTCATTCATTCATTCATTCATTCATTCATGTTATTGTACAGACATTGCAGGAAGGGAACATGTTCTATAATGCCCATTTAGCAGCAACATATGTTGAAAGGATGTGTGCAAGGAGGGGCAAAATGAGGAAAACAGTGTTGCAACATGAGAATAGAACTCCCTATCCCAATTGTATGTGTGTTGTGAAGCTGCATGATATAGGAAAGGCAGAGCTTCTGGTGTGATGGCATCAGAGGTGGGTATTCAGCAGGTTCTGACCAGTTCTGGAGAACTGGTAACAGAAATTTTGAGTAGTTTGGAGAACCGGCAAATCCCACCTCTGACTGGAGATTTTACAGTATTCTTCCCCTGCCACACCCACCAAGCCACACCCACAGAACTGGTAGTAAAAAAAATTGAATCCCACCACTGGATGGCATGATACTGTTTTCATCCTTTTCATAAATGCAGCAAACTCCTACAAGTCCTAGTGAATACTAATGATATATTGCCAAGCTTTGGCTTATACAATGGTCCTCAAAATTTTGTTGATGGGATAGTGATTTGCAAACCGCCACCCCCCCAAAAAAAATCCCAATCCACATTAACTGCAGAAATAGTGGAGAATTTTACCAAATCAGATGCAGTTTTGCTAAATTAAATTGACTTTTTAATTAATTTTATTTCAGTCTTGAGTGTTTATCAGTACAGTGGTACCTCAGTACTATCATTAATTGGTTCCAGGAGACGTGAGGAGTACCAAAAATGACGGGTACCAAGCAAATTTTTCCCATAAGGAATAATGTGATGAGTCATATTGGCTTGTAAGGTAATTTCTAGATTGGAGATCCTAGTTTGCATAGGGTAGCATGGACATTCTTAAATTGGGCTTTTGCCATTTACTGGCCAAAACGTGCCTAGATAGACTAGAACACTCTTTAATAGGGAAAGCTGCATACGGACATGGAGGCAACTGTATAGGCTGGTGACCTATCTTCTCTACCCTTCTAAAAAGTGCTAAATTATTGAATGTTCCCATTCATAATGGATAGTGGAGATAGGTGTCTATATGCCTGTGTAAAAAGATTGCAGCTAGGAATGTAAGGAGCAAAAATGGTAAAAAAAAAAAAGTACATTAATAAATTAAAAGAAACAAAGGAAAATAGATAGCCTGTGTGTCCATCAGGAGGTAAGTGAAAGAGGTGTAATAATTCTGAATATGATGGCTTGACCTTGTAAGATAGAGCTGGTGAAAACCCAAAAAGTTGTTCATTTTTACATTCCTTGAAAGTTCTGCAATGTCTTTGTAAGAGAAAGTTTTTTGGCTTACTTCCTATTTTCAATCATGCTTTAAAGCATTTTAAATCCAGCAAGCTTTTAACATTTGATGGTCTGCTGCTTTGAGATATTGACTTGTTTTTATAGCTGCTTTCTTAATTCCTGATTGCAAAGCATCCCTGACACCTGCTACATGCATTAATAAGTTGTTCTTGTTCTACTTTTTCTTCTGGTTGTTACTAAGCAAATCAAATGGGGAAAATGAAGATAAAAGGAATGAAATGTATTTTCTGCTGATTGGCCTCTATAAATAGCCTAAAGAAAACAACATCAAACCAAATGGTTGTATGAAATTATAAGGAAAACAAAAATTATAATAACAGAGGACTGCATGCCTTAATCTGATGCCCTCTATACAGGCATGCGTTAAACCAGATTTTCTAGCTCTTTGTGGTTATTTTTAATGTAATTTGAATTTTAAAATTTTTTATAGACATCGCAGAAAGAAAGCTGTGTCAGCCCATGGTAAGCAAATATTAGTAGGACTCTGAAGACACCTTTTTAGGGTGATCCAGGTAGTCCTTGAATTACGACCACAATTGGAATGGAATTTCAGCTGCTAAGTGGTACAGTCCTTAAGTGAGTCATCACATGCTGTTAAGACCATTTAAGTGAACCACACAACCATTAAGGGAATCCAGCTTCCCCGAAGGCCTGTTGGAAGCTAGCTGGGGAGGTTGCAAATTGTGATCGTGCGACCCTGAGACACTGCAATGAGTCATAACTGCAAGCCACTTGTCCAAATTGTGATCACATGACTAAGAGAAATGGTACAATGGTTGCAACTTCAAGAACAGGTCATAATTCACTTTTTTTCCCAGCACCGCTGTAATTCCAAATCATTGCTAAAGAAATGGTCATAAATCGAGGACCAGCTGTACATTTTATTAAAAGGCAGGAGCTTGTATGAGGTAAACAGTAGAATGAACAGACTGACGTGGTTGCTCCCAGATTCCTTTTGAATGTTTAGCTAGCAGGACCAATTCAGTGAGAACTGCAGCCTAAACCCTAGAGACTGGGCTTGGGGAGGTTAGATTAGTGTTTTAATTATACGCTCAGTTAAATCTAAATATATTAGTCCAACGATCTTCTTTTTCAGCAGCTGAGATTATAGCTCTAACCATTAGGCTTTAAAAAATGCTTAGCTTTTTCTGGGACAATTCCAAGCTGAGAGATTGTTTTAATAGGCTTCAGCTAAGCCTTGCTATGTGGCAAGATGAAATGATTTGCTTTAGGCAACAAAGGAAGGCAAGAGGAAGAAAAGAGTTGGCATCTGATAGAGAAAGAAATTTAGCCTCAGCTGTGGAGAGGTGGGTAGTGTGCTCTGCTTCAGGCAACGAAAAGGTTTAGGCTGGCACTGATCTGATCTGATACACACAGATGGAGAAACATGTACCTTAAATAGAGACAGCATGCCAGGACAGCAGTAAAGCTAACTGCACTGTGATTCAATGCCGCATGAGTGCTAGGCAACAGATTTTACAGATATTAGAATTGTTAAAAGGAAGCAAAAACAGTTCATTGTGAATACTACATATCCAAAGATTCCCAAGAAGCAACAACGTGAATCCTTGGGAAGAGTCAAGTGGGGTTTTTTTTTTTTATTATTCCTAGGTGAGGGCCAGTATATGTATTTGAATGCACTAGAGTTGGGCCTTCTATAAACTCTGCCACACAGTTTAATGGTGCATTTTCATTCAGTTCTGCAACTGCAAATCTGTTGGCTTGCGATTATAATTCATTTTGGTTTGCGATGAATTAATAAAGGGCTCAGCATACACAATTCAGTTTAAAACATTGTTGCAAAGGGTGTATAATATATCCTACAGTTATTTGGTGGCATTCCCGCTCAACAATTCATAACATAAGAAGATGACATCTATTTTGCTTTACTCTGGTTAGGTTTTACACTCTGCCAAAAGATTTCTGCAGGAAAAAACAAACAAATTACAGAAGAGTTTTGTATTTTCAATGTTGCATTGAACAGGGGGAAATGCTGTCAAGTTTCCTCAGCATTTCCTGATGGATAGAATAGAATAGAATAGAATAGAATAGAATAGAATAGAATAACAGAGTTGGAAGGGACCTTGGAGGTCTTCTAGTCCAACCCCCTGCTTAGACTGGAAACCCTATACCATTTCAGACAAATGGTTGTCCAATTTCTTCTTAAAAACTTCCAGTGTTAGAGCATACACAACTTCTAGAGGCATTACATGAAAGTTATCCAAAGTCTAGCTTAATTCAAAGGAGACTATTTTGCTTAATCATATATATTTATTGTCATGACACTCTGAATGTGATGTAATATAACAGGAAGATTTCATTGGCTAAAGACATTTTTAAAAAATGCATAATGAGCTATTAGATACTGTTAGGAATGTAAGTCACCTAACAACTATTTGGGTTCGAAATATATAAACCAGGATAGACATTTTAATACTGTCTCTTTAAGAAAATGAAAAAAATTGTAATTGGGTGTGGTTTCTCAAACGGCCATAAGATAGAGCCAGAAACCTGGGTTGTCTTAGTCTTAGTCTCAGAAGAGAGTATGTCTCAGTGAGTCTCTGTTTTCCTTCTGTTGGAGAGTTTTGCCATTCCTCTAAATTGACTGATATTCCTGAATTTGATGTAAGTCTGATACTGAACTGTTTTTGACACTGGACTTTGTTATTGGATTATCCCTGGACTAAAAACTGACTGCCTAACCTGCAAATGATTTTGGACTTCGTTTGAACTTTGCTTAACGTTTCTGAAAGTAAAAACCTACATTTACTGTACAGTGTATCTGTGTGCTGTGTGTGTATTATTCTTCACTACTCTCAAATACATCTCCCTGTATGCGCTCATTCTCCTAACGGGGAATTACCCCAACAGATACTATGGTGATATTTGTATCCTGCAGTGCTGATGGAACAAAAGAAGAAAAGAAAACTCACAGTAGAAATGTAAATGTTTAACAATTTGGCACTTTATCATTAATGATAAAGTTGTTCATTGATCAAAAGTTGATCTTCAGCTTGGGAATACTACACTGCTCAAAAAAATAAAGGGAGCACTTAAACAAAACAATGTAACTCCAAGTCAATCACACTTCTGTGAAATCAAACTGTCCACTTAGATAGCAACAATGATTGACAATCAATTTCACATGCTGTTGTGCAAATGGAATAGACAACAGGTGGAAAGCATAGGCAGTTAGCAAGACATCCCCAATAAAGGAGTGGTTCTGCAGGTGGTGACCACAGACCACTTCTCAGTTCCTATGCTTTCTGGCTGGTAGTTTGGTCACTTTTGAATGCTGGCAGTGCTTTCACTCTAGTGGTAGAATGAGACGGAGTCTACAACCCACACAAGTGGCTCAGGTAGTGCAGCTCATCCAGGATGGCACATCAATGTGAGTTGTGGCAAGAAGGTTTGCTGTGTCTGTCAGCGTAGTGTCCAGAGCATGGAGGTGCTACCAGGAGATAGGCCAGTATATCAGGAGATGTGGAGGAGGCCGTAGGAGGGCAACAACCCAGCATCAGAACTGCTACCTCCGCCTTTGTGCAAGGAGGGACAGGAGGAGCACTGCCAGAGCCCTGCAAAATGACCTCCAGCGGGCCACAAATGTGCATGTGGCTGCTCAAACGGTCAGAAACAGACTCCATGAGGGTGGTATGAGGGCCCAACATCCACAGGTGGGGGTTGTGCTTACAGCCTAACACCGTGCAGGACATTTGGCATTTGCCAGAGAACACCAAGATTGGCAAATTCACCACTGGCACCCTGTGCTCTTCACAGATGAAAGCAGGTTCACACTGAGCACATGTGACAGACGTGACAGGGTCTGGAGATGCTGTGGAGAACGTTCTGTTGCCTGCAACATCCTCCAGCATGACCGTTTTGGCAGTGGGTCAGTAATGGTGTGGGGTGGCATTTCTTTAGGGGGCCGCACAGCCCTCCATGTGCTCGCCAGAGGTAGCCTGACTGCCATTAGGTACCAAGATGAGATCCTCAGACCCCTTGTGAGACCATATGTTGGTGCAGTTGGCCCTGGGGTCCTCCTAATGCAAGACAATGCTAGATCTCATGTGGCTGGAGTGTGTCAGCAGTTCCTTCAAGACGAAGGCATTGATGCTATGGACTGGCCCGCCCGTTCCCCAGACCTGAATCCAATTGAGCACATCTGGGACATCATGTCTCGCTCCATCCACCAACGCCACATTGCACCACAGACTGTCCAGGAGTTGGGGGATGCTTTAGTCCAGGTGTGGGAGGAGATCCCTCAGTAGACTATCCGCCACCTCATCAGGAGCATGCCCAGGCGTTGTAGGGAGGTCATACAGGCACGTGGAGGCCACACACACTACTGAGCCTCATTTTGACTTGTTTTAAGGACAGTACATCAAAGTTGGATCAGCCTCTAGTGTTTTTTTCCACTTTAATTTAGAGTATAATTCCAAATCCAGACCTCCATGGGTTGCTAAATTTGATTTCCATTGTTAATTTTTGTGTGATTTTTGTTGTCAGCACATTCAACTATGTAATGAACAAAGTATTTCATAAGAATATTTCATTCATTCAGATCTAGGATGTCTTATTTTTGTGTTCCCTTTATTTTTTTGAGCAGTGTACTTACATTGCTTTTGGAGAAAAACAAATTGTGACTATGACCAACAGGGCTTTTATTAACTTTATATTAACAATTACTTACATGTTTTTCTCCAACAAAACCCTGGCTATTCACATTTAAATCCTGATAAGATTTCCAATAGACTAATCTTATTTGTGATATTTGATGCTGCCAAAAAAGGATGAGCTGGAAGCTAATGCTAACTCATGTTGCATTCAGCCAGCAGAGTTGGCCCTGTAATAAGGCACAGGAATTCTAGATGATAGGCAAACTCTCTGTTAATTTTTTTTTCCTACCAGAGATTGATGTGTGTTTTGATTTTTTTTTTTGCCCTATATGCCAAAATAAATTGTCTTGTGTTGGACACCATATCCCTGGTCATTGATAGTTTACAAAGTGCTATTTGCTGTCTTGTCTAGAGCCAATAGTACAAGCTGGATCTTTGCTTTCTGCCTCTATATTAATTAAACAGGAAATTCAGCAGTTGCACCTTCTTCTTGTTTTCCTTCTCCTGTCCTATCATCTGCCCAGCTTCCTCTATCTGCTAGAGAAGCAGACAAGGTTTTATAGTTCTATTCAGCTGGTCAAAAAAAGAGGTTGGACAGAAAGAAGGAGGAGACAAGACCAAAAACACCAGATCTCCAACTTCTGTGATGGTTTAAAGGGACAAAGTAAGTTTCGAGGCTGCTTCCTGACAACTCTTCATTAGTGATTATATATTCAACATGTCTTTCCATGAGCAGGGTTAATTCTCAGAGTAGCAGATCAAATAAGTGATATAAGCATTTTCTTACAGCGGGAAATGCCAGCTTAATTACTGAATGACTGTTTAGCATACTTAGATGCCAAGTGTATAAAGAAGGGTATACTGGCTACGTATTTACTTTGGGGCTCTCAAAACACACCTCTATCTTTAGGGGTATGACACAGATAAAGGGTTGTAATTTTTTAAATCAGTTCCAAGGTGAATTTACCTGTATTCTTACTTAGTTTCATATCCTATAAGAAGTGGTGTGATCTCTCTCTCACCCCTAGGCTGGGAATTTGAAGAGCAACTATCTACCCACCTCTACTGGACCGGAGCTTTCATCTTCCAGTTTTCAGGCTGATAACAACAACAACCAGCAACAATTAGAATAAAATTGTATGCCTCTGGTGAAATAAATTGTAATGAATGAAAGTTTATTCCATAATGCTCAATGAGACTGTTACTATTAAAATAACAAAGAAAAAAAACCCAAATTGAAAGATAATAAAGTTTAAAGAACAGGGAAGAAGAGAACGAAGATGAGGAAACGAAGAGTATTCTACTTCAGGATGTGAATTGATTAATTATCCTTATATCAGTTCATTATTTTAAGAACTGTCAGGAAAAAAGAAAAGAAAAGCCAAAAGGGTTATAAGGAAATATTGGAGAAGGAGGACTGATTATAGCACTGAAAAGGAAGAGATTTTTGTGATAACAGATATGAAAGGAAGATCCCTGGTGATTGTGAAATAGAAATGGAATGCTGTGTGAAACTCTCCCCAGTTATTGAATTCCGTCTCCGTCTTTCTATTAAGTCTTTTGCTCATGAAAAAGTTACCCCCATGAAACCATATAATACAGATTTTTGCAGGGATTCTCCTAAACATACTGCATATGGGAGCATGGCTTTTTTTTAAATTTGAGAGATACTTTAACCCTAAATCTATATACAAACAAAGGTTTACAAAACATTTGCAAGGATTTGAAACATCAAGAACTCATCAGGCAGGGTGACTAAAATGGAAGAGGAAAAACTCGAGTTGTGGGAGAATGAAGGGGAAAAATGATGTTGAAGTATCATCAATCAGAATAGAGCTGGAAGGGACCTTGGAGGTCTTCTAGTCCAACCCACTGCTCAAGCATTATACCATTTCAGACAAGTGGCTGTCCAGTCTTTTCTTAAAAACATTCGGTGATGAAGCACCTAGAACTTCTGAAGGCAAGCTGTTCCACTGGTGAATTGTTCTCACTTTTAGGAAGTTTCTCCTTAATTCTAGGTTGCTTCTCTCCTTGATTAGTTTCCATCCATTGTTTCTTGTCTTGCCTTCTGGGGCTTTGGAAAATAAGTTGACTACCTTTTCTTTGTGGCAGCCCCTCAAATACGGGAACACTGCTACCATGTCACCTGAAGTCCTTTTTTCCTCTAGACTGGCCATACCCAATTCCTGCAACCATAAAAAAGGAGGCGCATTGCAGTCTTAGATGATGTAATAAACTCTAGATATGTACATTTGGTTTGCCAAGTTTGTTTATGTATTTTCATGTATTTATCCATCCCATTTCTACACTGCGGATCTCACCTCAGTGACTGGGTGGTTTACAATCATAATATAAAAACATAAATAAGAACAAATTAAAAACAGAATTTAAAAGGTTAAGCTTGAAATGCTAACAGTTAAAGAGTTAAAAAGTAGGGAGAACATCGTCATGATACTAATCACCCCCAAGGTTGCATATCACTCTGCATACCAAATGCAGAGCCAGGTCTTAACATCTTTCTGAGTTGGAAAAGTAGGAGCTCACCTCACCTTTAGGGTTATAGTAGAGACAATGGCAGAGAAGGCTAGTTCTATGTTATGTAAGTGACTCTCAACATTTGCTAGAAGGAAGGCAAAATGGAGTACTCATCTCTAATGATCTAAGTGCTAGAGCCCACTGTAACTACATAGCCAAAAAGGCATTAAGAGTTATTAACCTAATCCTACGTAGCTTTTTCTCTGGTAATATCACACTACTAACGAGAGCATACAAAACATTTGCTAGACCAATACTTGCATACAGCTCATCAGTCTGGAACCCGCATTACGTATCTGATATTAACACAGTTGAGAAAGTCCAGAAATATTTCCCAAGAAGAGTTCTCCACTCCTCTACTCGTTGCAGAATACCTTATGCCACCAGACTTGAAATTCTAGACCTAGAAAACCTAGAACTACGCCACCTTCGGTCAGATCTAAGTATAGTATATAAAATCATACATTGCAATGTCCTACCTGTCAATGAATACTTCAGCTTCAACCATAACAATACAAGAGCACACAATAGATACAAACTCAAGGTTAACCGCACCAAACTTGATTGCAGAAAATACAACTTCAGCAACAGAGTGGTCAATGTCTGAAATACTCTACCTGACTCTGTGGTTTCTTCCCCTAACCCCAAAAACTTTAACCTTAGACTGTCTACTATTGACCTCACCCCTTTCCTAAAAGGTCTGTAGGGGGCGTGCATAAGTGCACCAACGTGCCTACCGTCCCTGTCCTATTGTTTATTTTTATTTTGCTCATATGTATCCATTTCATGTATTCATAACTATTTTATACTTATGCCTATTATCTTGTAAGCGATTGACAAATCAAATCAAATCAAATCAAATAAATAAATAAATAAATAAAATCAGAGGATTGTTTACCCTCATTTGGAAGATATAGACATATAATATTCCAGTTATTAATTATGCTTCCATACTTTGAAAGAACAAATGATTTCTTTGTTGGAAAAAAACAGAAGGCAAATCATTATACATTAACAATACTGAACCTATTGAAGCTTGCAAAAGTAGCCACAAAATCTCAGAAGCCTAGTTGGAATTTGAATGAGAGACCACCACAGCATATTATAGCTGTTAGTATTAGGACTGGCAAGTTGAAAAATGATGAACTTTTAATATATTTTGCTAAAGATGAGAGCAATATCACCTGGTGCTATAAAATCCAAAGATTCCTGATAGTTGAAAAGCAGATAAGAGACATTTTTTGAACGTGATTAGAAAAGGAATTATGCAAATCTAGTGCCCTTTCAAATATGCCAACAGTAGCTTATGCAAGATGATTATTCCCTCATCTTGCAAAGCTATAACCCTGCTGGAAGCTTGTGGCCATCTTGTGGTCTCCTCATGAGGAGACATCTTGCGGTTGAGGGGACATCTTGCATCTCCTCATGAACAGCAGCTGTCTGGAGTACTTGTGGGTGATCCCAAGTCATCTTCTCATCTTAAGAATGATTGAAGAGCTGGTCTACCCATCAACTGTTCATTTTGATGCAGTCATCAGCTCTGCTTTTCATATCACTGTCTTCCATTTCCCCCCCCAGAAGTCCCACATTTTTAATATAAGAACCATTTTGTATTTGCAGGCTAATCTTTTTGCTTTCTGATTTGTACTTAGCTGAAAACGCAGGGTGTATATCTTCACTGTTTGCTATTCTTTTGTTTTCTTGAGCTTCCTAGAAACATTGGGGAATCATGTTTTTAAATTTTAAAAAACAATATTTAAAAAAGCTTAGAATATTAACAGAGTCTGAAGGAAATCTAAAGTACTTGCCCATAACAGTTTTCAGTGTACAGTAGAAACTTGGTTATTTCTATATGTAATTCCTTTCTTTCAAAAGTTGTCTTACAAGCTAACTGAGGCAAAATTCAGAGAACACCTTAAGCTCCTAGAATACAGTTTCACAAGTCTCTGAAGTATACCTGCTACTCACACTAATATATAGTATATTGACCTTTTTCTTTAGTTATCTGATGATAATCATAGTTTGAAACATTCACAATTCATTTGAAAACTTAGTGTTAGTGGCTGTTCTCAATTCATTCTCTGTGCTTCTTTGGAGGTCATTAGTTTCTATATCTTTCAGTGTCGGTAAAGTAAAAGAAAGCTGAAGAGTTGATGTTGTGAATCAATAAAAAAGTAACTAGCCCAAATGCAAAGCAGGTTTTGGAAGCCTGCACACCTGATTGGTCCTTAAACAACGAACAAGGATTGGTCCATAACAAGTCCCTGATTGGCCAATATTAGGACACTTCTTATTGGGTATTAGTTGAACTTGTTGCACATATTATTGGTTAATAAGATAGCAGCCAACCCTATAAAAGGGTTACTGCTGCCCATAGCCTTGCTCTGTTCTGTTCTATCTACTGTTATTAAAGAGTTGAAGTCACTGGTCAGATGTCTGGTCTCCATTATTCTCCAAACTTAACACTGGCGACGAGGGTGGGATACGGAGACCGAAGAGCTGACTGATCTACAGAGCAACCAACAGAGCACGTGGTCGAACACGCACTATCAACAGCAACATGGCCAGCGGTGCCGTACCACCCGCTCCATTCGACCCAGAAACCGAAGACTGGGAGTCGTACATGGATAGGTTCCAGATGTTTCTGGAGACCAACAATTTGAAAGATGCAACAACCAGCAAAAAAAGAGCTATATTTCTAACCCACTGCGGGCCTACCTTGTTTAAAATGGCAAAATCACTTGCCAAGCCAGCCGAAGTAAAAGCGATGGACTGGGACGTCCTCGAGCCTTTGCTATGGGCCCACTACGCGCCCACCGTGCCAACCTTAGTCAGAAGACATGAATATTACCAGAGGGACCAGCGGAAAGGCGAAAGCCTTGCCAACTACGTCGCAGACCTCCGCAACCTTGGAGGCCTCTGCGGATTCTCTAACTTAGAAGAAGCCCTCCGAGACCGCCTAGTTCTGGGCCTAGAAGATGGCACGATCCAGAGCAAAATCATGGCTAAGGGGACATCAGCGTCACCGATGCCCTTAAAGAAGCCACTGCAGCGGAGGCAACCAAAAAGTCGGCAGCCGAATGCGCCGCACCAGCGCACCGCTACGTCAACTCGCCAACGATACCTCGCCTCGCTCAGAGAGACACCCGTATCGACTCACCACGAAGACCTAGAATCCCAGAAAGCGATGAGGAAGAGGTCAACCGACTCCGAACGGAACGAGACCAGTTCACACAACGCTCATCTCGACCTTGTGCAGGATGTGGAGCGAATCACCCACGATCCAGCTGCAAATTCCTCGACGCACTCTGCCGCGTTTGCGGGAAAAGAGGTCACATCGCAAAGGTTTGCAGAAGCAAACAAAACTCCAACTCCAAACCCCGACAGGCCGAATGCCAGTCTTCAGAATTCCTCGGCACACCCCGAAACAAACTGAATCACCAATGGGGAAGCCACTCCTACAGAAACAAACCGTCCACCACTTCCACCAGGCGGGAAGAAACCAGGCGGGAAGAGACCCACCAGACAATTACCATAGGCCACGCTTACATCCCTTGATGCCGGGAAAATCAGAGTGAAAGTCGCTATCGAAAACAAACCTTGTGTAATGGAGGTGGACTCAGGATCATCCCTCTCGATGGTGTCCTGGAAGACGCTCCAACAGCTCATTCCGACGATTCGCCGCCAAGACCTCAACCCTCAAAGGGTTAAACTCAAAGATTACCAGGGTAACCGAATTCCCGTTGTCGGGTCCCCCGATTCCAGGTCTCTTTCAAGGACCGCACCGTCGCACTGCCACTGACTGTCATGGACTGTGACCGGCCTAGTCTTTTAGGCCTGCAATGGTTCAGACCGCTTGGAATCACTGTAGCCGGAGTCCACCGTGCCGAGAGCAACGATTGGGAGGAAGCCCTCGTGCAAGAATTCCAAGACGTTTCGTGAACGGACTAGGCAAGTACAAGGGGACCCGGATCTCATTTAACTTGAACCCTGAGGTAGCACCCATCCGCCTTAAGCCACGTCGGGTGCCGTTCGCCCTGAAACCTAAAATCGACGAACAACTCGATAAGCTAATAGAACAGGGCATGCTGGAACCCACCGACCACGCCCGGTGGGAAACCCCAATAGTGACGCCTATCAAGCCTGATGGGTCACTGAGAATTTGCGGAGACTACCGGGCCACCTAAACCACGCACTTCAGCAAAGTGCATATCCAGTGCCGGTAGTGCAACACCTGCTCCATTCCTGGGCGGCGGGAAAGTTTTCGCTAAATTAGACCTAGCGCAGGCGTATCAACAATTGCCTGTAGATCCGGCCACCGCAGAGGCGCAAACTATCGTCACGCATAGGGGCGCATTTAAATGCAACGGCTCCAGTTCGGGTGAGCGTCGCTCCAGGAATCTTTCAGAGCTTAATGGAAAGGCTGTTACAAGGAATAAGAGGGGTCGACCGTATTTCGACGATGTACTCATCGCCGCCCCTAACAGAGACATTCTAGAAAAACGACTCCAGTGGTCTTACAAAGGTTCCAAGACGCAGGCCTCAAAGTTAAAAAAAATAAATGCCAGTTATGTACCGAAGGGTGGAGTTTTTGGGATACCTCCTGGACAGTCAAGGAATCCATCCCACTGAGGACAAATTAAAGGCAATTAAGAAAGCCCCCACTCCAAGGAACAAGGCAGATCTACAGGCGTTCCTTGGACTTATCAATTTTTATAACGTCTTTTTACCCAATAAAGCAACGGTAGCTGAACCATTACATAGACTCTTAGACAAAAAGCAACGTGGGTTTGGGGACAACGTGAACAATACGCTTTCCAACAAGTAAAGAAATTGCTAACTTCTGATTCTGTACTTATGCAGTACAACGAGACTCTGCCGTTAACTATTACTTGTGACGCCTCACCTTTTGGGGTTGGAGCAATCCTGGCCCACGTATTACCGAACGGAGCAGAAGCTCCCGTCGCGTTTTTTCACGAACTTTAGCTAAAGCTGAAAGAAATTATAGTCAGCTGGATAAAGAAGCTTTAGCTATTGTGGCTGCAGTTAAACGATTTCATGAATATGTGTATGGGCGTGCGTTTACAATAATTACTGATCATAAACCACTACTGGGGATTATTGCGGGTAATAAACCAACCCGTATATATTGTCCCCCAGAATGACCCGCTGGTCTGAATTCTTGGCGCGTACAACTACACCTTGCAACACCGCCCGGGAAATCAATTCTCACGCTGATGCATTGAGCAGAACACCGCTCCCAGAATCGGTTGAAGATCCAGCCCCAACCATCACAACGCTGCAAATTGAGGCTCTACACGCGCCGCCACTGACGGCGAGGGACATTGCCCTCGAAACAAAAGCGAGATCCGGTCCTGCAACACATCCTACGCTGGGTTGAACGTGGTTGGCCAACAGAACAACTATCACCTGAATGGGCGCCTTTCAAAGCCCGCCAAACCGAACTGTTTTCCCAAAAGGCTGCATCTTGTGGGGTGATAGAGTCGTAATCCCGGGCAAACTACAACGAACTGTTTTAGCGGTATTGCACGACGGGCATCCGGGCATCGTGCGAATGAAAGCACTCGCACGGAGCTACGCCTGGTGGCCGGGAATCGACAAAAGAATCGAGGCCTGGGTCGCTACTTGTCAACGTTGCCAGGACATCAGCAACGCCCCACCTAAAGCAAGCCCAACCGAATGGGAAACTCCGAGGGGACCATGGTCCCGTATTCATATTGACTTTGCGGGGCCTACAAAAGGGCACACTTTCCTTATTACTGTCGACGCCTATTCAAATTGGCTCGAGATCCATCGAATGAACACAACTACAACGGACTCAGTTATCAACAAATTAAACAGGCTATTTGCCACACATGGTTTTCCGGACGTTCTGGTCTCGGATAACGGCCCACAGTTCACAGCATTACCATTTGAACAATATCTTGCTGACCGGGGCATCCGCCATGCGCTAACCTCGCCTGCGCACCCTGCGGCGAATGGACGTGCAGAGCGCATGGTACAGTTTGTAAAAAGACCCTCCACAAAATGGAATTCGGAAACATCGATGAGAAAATCAATCAATTTTATTGTTGCAGCACATCACGCCCACAGCGTTACCAACAAAACGCCCGCCGAATTTCTCATGGGGCGGAAACTACGATCGCACCTCGACCGGCTCCACCCCGCATACGCACCGAAAAGCCTTTCGGCTCCAGCAGCAAATGCCGGGAATTTAAGGTAGGCGATTTAATCTTTGCCAAAAACTTCTCCGGCGACCCTTTATGGATACCCGCAACCGTCACCCACCTCACAGGGCCTAGATCTTACCGCCTGCTAACAGACGATGGGAGGGTGTGGAAACGCCACATAGACCAACTCCGTTCGAGATTACCACCCAGCGCCCATGGCTCCCGGGTTCACCAACTGAGGGGGAGGAAATATCGAGGAAATTGACTTCGATATGACAGATAGCAGGCCAACGGAAACCCTACGGCCCAGCCGAAGTACCGGGAATCGAAGCAGGGAGGGAGTTGACTTTCCCATGGGACGTGAACACGGGGAAACCGAACTGCGAAACCCGAAGAAACACTGATTGGTGGGCACAACCACTGAAAGCAACACGGAAATTCCGTGCAGCGAAACGGAGTTTAACAGAGATCATCCAAACGCTCCACGGAACCGGACTTTAGGCCAAAACCGGTGGAACCACAGAAATCATCCAGACAGACCAAACGGCCTGTCTATCTTGAGGATTTTGTTACAGCTCCCCTCAAACGGAACCCAAGGGGAGGGTGTTGTGAATCAATAAAAAGTAACTAGCCCAAATGCAAAGCAGGTTTTGGAAGCCTGCACACCTGATTGGTCCTTAAACAACGAACAAGGATTGGTCCATAACAAGTCCCTGATTGGCCAATATTAGGACACTTCTTATTGGGTATTAGTTGAACTTGTTGCACATATTATTGGTTAATAAGGTAGCAGCCAACCCTATAAAAGGGTTACTGCTGCCCATAGCCTTGCTCTGTTCTGTTCTATCTACTGTTATTAAAGAGTTGAAGTCACTGGTCAGATGTCTGGTCTCCATTATTCTCCAAACTTAACAGTTGAGATAAACACAATGGCATTTGTAGAGTCTAAACTGAAAAAGTGACCCACAATTTAGGCATGCTTTCTTTTGTTGTAGAAAATCCAAAGGTGAAGTCATGGTATATATAAAAAACAAGTTTCAGTGAAATGTGGCTTAGCACTGAACTGTGAAGTCCTTGAAGGCATTTCATTATCTAAATAACCAAGATTGAAGAGTGCCAAGGACTCTACAAACAAGAGGTTTGTTGTGAGTTAAGAAACAACTTAACTTTGTGCCCTTCTGACACAATTGGCAGTAAACATGCAATTTTTATAACATGGAAATCTATAGAGTAATGTGACACATGCAGCTTCTGAATCAAGCATCCATCTGAAGACATAAACTTTAATAATAATTTTGTGAAGTTCCCAATACTTGATTTTGTTTTTTACTTGATGTGTAGT
The DNA here is from genome assembly GCF_049901735.1 of Notechis scutatus. Lineage (NCBI taxonomy): Eukaryota > Metazoa > Chordata > Lepidosauria > Squamata > Elapidae > Notechis > Notechis scutatus. The sequence goes on along the minus strand of NC_142009.1, from coordinate 150,204,691 downwards.
TTTTCAATTGTTCCATTCATTCCAACAGGAATGGAATTGAGGCTAATAGTCTCAGCCATCAAATCATATACTTTAATTTTGTATTCATTTACAGCAAATCAAATCTTATAATTACTCAGAAGTATGTGGGGCAAAGGATAATGGAAGATACTGAAGACTACTCTGCTCCTTTTTATGGTAGGGGCATAGTTCAGGGGTGGGATTCAAGAATCCCAGCAACCAGTTTGCTGCTGTCAATCCGGAGCTCTGTTATCAGCTGCAGAGGCCTTCAGGAAAGCCTTGCTGGCTGCAGAAAAAGAAGTTCCTGAAGGCCTCTGACACTGAAAAGGAGGCCGGGGGTGAGGCGTTCAAGTGAGGTTAGTCAGTGGATGACATCCCCGAAAATAAGACCTGATGCCTTTTTAGTGGCATATATATATATATATATATATATATATATATATATATATATGTATGTATGTATGTATGTATGTATGTATGTATGTATGTATGTATGTATGTATGTATGTATGGCCTTCAGCTTTGTTCGGTATTTTCCACGTCATTATATATATATAATTAGCTGTTGGTATCCGTCTATAGTTGCCTGGCAGAATCATCTGCATCATCAGGCTTCTGTATAGTGTTCATCTGTTCATCTTCAACTCTCAGATGAACACTATACAGAAGCCTGATGATGGCAGATGAGATCTGCAGCAAAAGCACAACTTGACGTGAACAACAACTGAATGCCATACATGTAAGTACCCAAAACTTAAGAAATATATATAAATAAGACAGGGCCTTATTTTGGGGGAAACACAGTAGTATTTCTTTTTTTTTTCTGTTTTGTTTATCTCCAAATATTATATGCTGGGGGAAAAAAGAGTCATAAACTGATTATCTACTCCTAGCCTGGAGTACTGATTCAGTAGGCTTTTAAATCTCATATGTCCATCTCAGTTTTTGCTATTTGTACAATATGTCACTTTCTGTATGTTTTTTTTTTTAAAATCTGCTAGTTAATCACTCTGTGGAGGGTGATGGACATTCATGTCTGAAACTGCAAATGCTGCAGAGATTGGGAGAACCTCCTAATAATTTGTGAAATGGGATGCTTAGCCTAAAAAGGCCACAAAGGGGTACCTTTTGGTTTATATGTGCATTTGGTCACTGAGGAAGAAGCTCTCTGCAGCGTATCAATGGGGAGAAAGCAAAAATGCAAAGTGGTTGGAGTAGAGAGGCTGCTGAGTAATGAAGCAGAATGATTGAAGTGGAGCATGCAAAACTGCCATTGCTTTAAAAAGGCAGCTGTGTGATTCAAGAGGGATTATAGATGACAAAATTAGAGAGGACGGGGGACGCGCCACTGGAAAGTAATGTTGGTGAAGTGAATGGGTAGAAATCTGCAGTTGCAATTTCCGAAAATAAAATTAGTTAGTGCAGGGGGATCCTTCTCCTTCTTAAATAACTTTAACGATGCTCTTGGAAATGCCCCAGTCAACATGAGAATAACTTCCCACATGTGGGAAGTTATATGACCAAAAGCCTAATCAAAATGTGCCCATGAACTTCTAAAAAGCTTTGTTTCAATGAAGTGGGAAATTATCTCTGGCACCAATGAGACATTTTGCTATGGAAATGTCACTATGTGTCACAACTTTGCCACCATTCTTTCAGGCACTTTGAAGTTTCTAGATGATTCCTTGAGGGGAAAAAAGAATCGGGAGTGAGGGGAAGAATCCAATAGTGGGTGTACCAAAAGTCAGGCCAATCACAATATCTTTTAGTAGTGTGTTCCCCCCACCCAAAAAATGTTACTGTACTGAAGAATGTTTAAAGGTTTAAAGAGTAAGGAAGTGTTTAGGAGAAAAGGGCAACCAACTCAAACTTTTAATGTAATTTACAAAATAAATTGTCTATGGGGCCTGACTTTTGGTACAGCCAGTAGGCTTTTCAGGAGACGCCATAGGTATACAGATCAACCAGAAATCCACTTAGATTTCTGTGGAGTTTGGGTTATATAACCCAAATTGCATAAGGTGGTCTGGAATCCAGAGTCCAGTCGGTGACAAGAACATTTTTGTTTTGTTTTGTTTGTTTTGTGACATAATAATGGATCTTTTGGGTTCTTCCAGCACCTCTCAGCCTATCATTTAAAAAAAAAAAATCTCCCAAAAAAGGGGATAAAATTTTTTAAAAAAAAATATCATGCAGCCAGAAATAAATGAGAATTTTATTCAGGTTAAAAAAAAGACAAATTTAATTTATTTCATAACAGGGCATAATGAACTTAATAACTGAAAAAAAAGAGAAACCCTAAACATGGAGAAAAGGGAAATGACCATGTATTTTTCCAAAGCTATGAACAGGTAGAAATATGGAATACTGTGCTAAGCACCAATATGGAAATCATTTTATATGATTAGTTTTCTTTACTCAAACTTTTTTTCTTGAACAAACTCAGAATTCCCTTTCTAAAATAGTTTCAGTACTTTCCATTTTCAGAACAGCAACAATTTTTTTCTTCCTGTTCTTGATCACTGACATCACGCAAGAACAATACAATCCAACATTTCTTAAAGTCTGTGGTACTAAGTACCCTGTTTGTAGCTCATGACACTTACTTAATAATAAAAAATACTGTGTATCAAAACAAAATAAAGTAACATAAAAACAGGAGATTTGGAAGCTTTATTAGGGATGTTATGGGAAGTAGAAATGTTTAGTTAATTCAAATTTTATACATCCCTTTATGAAATGTTTTGATCAGCACATTCTGGCAACATAGTTGTTCAGTGGATTAAATACTTCTCTGAATTTTGCCATTCTTAGCAATATAAATATATGTGCATTAAAGGGTTTTTTTTAACTGGAAATTTAATATAATTTACATATTCTGAGAGATAAATCATAAGAAAGAAACATTTAAAAGGATTTGATAAAATATGGTTTAAATACCTTGGCTTAGAGGTATTTTTAGATGATAAAGAATTGCATTGGAACAATGAAGTCGGAAGGAGGAACTATGGAGAACAATTCAAACCACTTCCATGTTATTGTCAAGAAAACTAAAAATAGATCATCTGGAATCAAGTATTCTTTGGGATCTCAATATTTTGCTTCTCTTGAGCAGCTTTCCCTAGTTGATGGCCTTCAATTGTATAGGACTGCAATTCCCAGAACCATTCCCCCACACGATTAGTCATATCCTGTCATATATCTTAAATAAATAGTTTTAAAAAATGATATGGTAGGGATTCTTCCTTATTTTTCTTTTCATGCAGGGCGTGTTTAAAAGCCCTGCAGCTGAATTGGACCACAGAACAGGGGTATTTCCCTAAGAAGTCTGAGAGATGGATGCGGCTGTGGGCAACTAAGGGAAGAAGCTGAAGTAGTTTCCTGCCTCTATAATTTCATCACTCCATCCTTAAGACAGTTTCTCATATGTGTTTCTGGCTGATGGGATTTGAGGGAGGACAGATCCATCCATAGGCTAACATAATGGTTTAGTTAGATAATTGGCCAGGTTGGGCCAAGTCCACTTGTAAGCTACTATAACCTGCAACTAATAGATTAATACAATTTGTTCTTTTTACTGCATGGTGAATGATGCTGTTGTGTTCTTGAATCATATTGTCAATGCAAACGACTCTTCACTCTAACAAACACACTGTCTCTTTATCTTCTTCTGTTCCATTCAGCTGTACTAATCGAGAGATCTTTGCATAGGGTGCTTCCAAATTTGGTAGTGTAATGGTCTACCAAATTCCTTAAATGGAGTTCTTTCACACAGAAAATGGCCAAACCCTGACAATTTGAATCTGATAAGGTAGAAACCCTTTGGCTACACATAGCCTTCAAAAATGTATAGTCCCTGGAGCTGCTCTGAACATTGTTACAAAATTAAAATTTTAATGAAAAAGATGCAATCATATAGATTTGCATGTAATATAATAAAATGTCAATGAAAGAAAGTCCAATTTAATTTTGTCCTGGTTCTTCCTATATTGGAGAGTGAGTGAGATTATAACTATATTACGTCCCCCACTCTGCACTCTCCCACAGTCCCACCCCCTCACAACCCCACACAAGCGCATACACTAACATACCATTCTCAGCCACATACAGTAAAGTTGTATCAATTTCTATGCCCTTCTCTTTATATCTGATATGCTGTCATTTCCTATTGTAACTGCTATGCAGCAATGGAGGTTTTTTTTAATATATATATTAGAACTCTAGATTATTACACATTCTGCCAAGAAGAGATAATGTGATGATTAGGAAAGAACATGCTATAGAGAATTCATGATTAGCTTTGCCCATAACTTGGTCAAATTGAGTTTCAATTTATAAGAGATTTAGAGAGGAAGATATCAGAAAAGCAAAGTTCTCTAATGAGGAGTTCTAGCTCGTATTAGAAATAACAAGGTGAACTTGTTAAAACTTCATTAAAAATATCAATGCCTTTTTTTTTCTTTTTCCCTTGCTTTCCCCCACTAGCCCCTTCCCTTTTTCTTTCCTAATTTCCCTAATATTTACTTTTGTATTCTCTTTGTATGTCATATTATAAATGAATACAGAACTATAAAAAACTTCAGTAAAAATATAAAAAAATGACAACACCACATAAAAGCATCTGTGACTTCTGCTAGATTTCTCTGAAAAAAATTACAGAACAGAACTCTGTCTCACTCCTATTCTACACACATTCACAGAAATATTATTTTGTATATCTGAAGAACATGTAGTTCAGAGGTGGTATTCAGCAGGTTCTGACCAGTTCTGGAGAACCGGTAGCTGAAATTTTGAGTAGTTCAGAGAACCGGCAAATCCCACCTCTGACTGGAGATTTTACAGTCTCCTTCCTCTGCCATGCCCACCAAACCACACCCACAGAATGGATAGTAAAAATAATTTGAATCCCGCTACTGACATAGTTGTTCTTATTTTCAGAAACATGGACACCCTATTATGTGCCTGTCATGTAACTGCTCTTTCTAAGAAATGGCAGATGAAGGAACACTTGAAAAGCCCATGTTACATAATGTGCAGATGAGCCTGTTCATACACTGTGACTGTCATAATTGAGGGTCATGATTTAATCCTAGAAAATGATGTTAATCAGTCAAATGGAAATCTGTTCCAGGCAACTTTTGAAATAATTGCATCAAATAGGCTGGGTAAAAATTTACTGCAGAAAAAAATAATAATAATCTGATGGCTAGAATCTATGTGAGTGTTTCACCTATGGCAAATGCTTTATCGAAAAAGAGAGAAGAGGGTAAGCACTTAAAAGAAATACATAAAAACAATCATTGGTCATATTGATCCACTGAAACGGGGGAAGAGACTTCCCACCCTTTCAAAATCATCACAGGGTGTTATCTTTATTAGGAATAATTAGCACAAAAGGGTGTGAAATTTTTCAGTTTGTTAAGAAGGAATGAATGTTGTTTTAGCAGTCAACAAAACTAAAAAAAAATGTTCAGTATGTAATAGTGAAATTTGCCAATTTTAGTGTTTGTCAACTTTGAGACCTTTTCTTTAAAGGTCTAAATAGCTATAATCTACTAATAAAGTGTTTCACCTAATAAGCATTTTTTACATCACATTATGCCTAATGTACACTGATTCTCCTCAAGATGGTCTTCTATTTTTATTAAAAACAAGAAACATCCGCACACCCTTCCCATTATGTATCTTTTTGGTGTTTTAATCCTATAATTCAGAAACAGAAGACTGGAGTGAACAGAACTTGTAGCACTTTATCCTGGGCTCTCTTTTCCTTCAAGGAGAGTTAAGCAGGAAGACCCTCTCTGCATTACTGAGAACACCTCCTCTCTTCCAGCTGCTCTTGCAATATGCCACTGTGGTTAGTGACATAAGGAAAGTCACTGGTTGCATTACTGCTGAAATGATATCATTAGATCTTCAGAAGGTTTTACAGAAAATATTGATATGTGGCTTGGATGCTTCCTTATAATAACAGCTACACATAACTTTCCACTGTTGCCATCTGGAAGGATGAGGCAGAGTTTACCAGTCCCCCCTCCCCTTTGTATGGAGTGGGGGGCTCTAGGTAAATAAATTAGGACAGTCAGAGCTGTGTGTGCAGAAATATGGTCAGAGACCTTAGAGCAGGGCTGTCAAACTCACGTTGTCATGGCAGCGTCACGTGATGTATTGGGACTTCCCCCCCTTTGCTAAACCAGGTGTGGGCATGGCCAACATGTGACACATCCGGTCCACAGGCTGGGAGTTTGATAGCCCTGCCCTAAAGGGCAGCATATAACACTTTACTGACATCTAGTGGCCATTTAGGTTTCTGCGACCCTTATCTAATTACCCTAATTTATGCATAACCAGTTCTGGCATAAGGTAGTATCTTACATCCTTATAGGCCAGAGGTCTCCAATTAGTTTTAGACCAGAAGGCACTGTTACTATTTTGAAAGCATGTCATGGACGGTGTAGCAAGTTGCAAGATGTCTCTTTATAACACAGAATTAAATTGTTCCTCTGATTTTTTTTTAACCAAGGTTCTCTCTAACACTCTTGTCTAATTTTTTGCTTTCGAAAAAATGAACAGTTTAAATGAAACACTGAGATAAAGCCACCCACTCTTTTTATTATCCTAACACTTATTATTCCAGAGGGCCTTTGAAGATAACTATGGTTATCTTTAAAAAATGAACAACTAACACAGTCTATTAGGTTCATTTTGATTAAAATGAAAATAATCTTCATATTCCTTAAAAATAGGCTGGGTCAGAGAGTTTGGTACATCCCAGGTGAGGTATCTGTGGCCATATTGCTTTAGGGTTTTGAGTATGGGGCAAAGAAAATATGGTAGGTTTCAAGAAGTCCCTCTGGAGTTGTGTAAATAAGGGGAAATGGATGAGTTCTTCATCCAGTGAAAAAGCAGACTGTCCTGTTTATGGCATTGCCTCTTTCTACAGAATTATTGACCAACAGGTTTCCCTGTCTTCCTCTAGCTCTGGCCATCTTAAATTTGTCAGTATTTTGCTTATCTTGATAGAGAAGCACAAGTAAACATTTGTTCTGGAAAAAGAGGAAGACCCTATGGGTGAAATATGGGAAGAGGGACAGAAATTCTCAAGACATACTCAATGCGTATTATCCTTCTCAAGATTACAGTGATGTTTATTGTGCCTTCATGGATATAATGAAAACTTAGTTCTAGTATATGTAGTAAGCTTAGTTTATATGTAAAATTCCCTTCTCATCCTTATGGATAGTATATATCTTCCTCAATGGTGGGTTCTCTACCAGAGGCCTGGAAGTTGGAGTATCTTAGCTGTTTCTAGCAGTGCCCTCTTCTCTACACAGAGTTCTGATGTCGTTCCTCGGATCTGTTCGAGCCCCCCTGCCAGTTTAAGAGCCACAGCCCTGGGGGCTTCTACCATCACTGGGACCCCTTTGGCCTTTATTTTCCACATTCTTTTTCTTTTCTACTTCAGGCCCTCGTACTTCTTCAGATTCTTATACTGCTTCTTCCTGATGTTGCTGTCTAGATAGATAGATGATAGATAGATAGATAGATAGATAGATAGATAGATAGATAGATAGATAGATAGATAGAGATAGAGATAGAGATAGAGATAGAGATAGAGATAGAGATAGATAGATACATAGATAGAAACATAGATAGATATAGATATATACACACCACTTCTGTTTTCTGGTTCTCATCTACTACCATGGTAACTAGTTGTTAGGCCAGTACTTGCCTACCTGTCCAGATCTGGAAGTCCCACAGGATCTTAGCCCTGTTACAGTCTCTACAACAGAGGTGGTACTCAGAAAGTTCTGACCAGTTCTGGAGAATCGGTGGCGGAAATTGTGAGTAGTTTGGAGAACCGGCAAATATCACCTCTGACTGGTCCTGCCCCATCTATTCTCTGCCTCCCGAGTCCCAGCTGATTGGCTGGGTCTTCTTTTGTTGCCTTGCGCAGGAGAACGGAGCTGGAAAGCAGGTTAGTGGGGTGGGGAGGGAATGGAGATGTTACAATATCCTTCCCCTGCCACGCCTACCAAGCCATGCCCAATTTTGAATCTCACCACTGCTTCACAACTGTAAGATCTTCTGTGAGATCTTCCCTCTGGACTTGTGAGAGTCTAGCCCACACACTGTACAGATGTTCCTGTATAAAATGCTAGCTACTGGGTTGTGATGTTCAGTGTATGCCATTTTTGCCTGCATCTTATACCTTGACACTATGTTTGGCTTGATTCTGAGGAAATGACTTACAACTGATCCTCGCGCTTACCATTGTCACGGCATTCCCAGAGTCCCTTGTTCAAAATTTAGGCCCTTGGTAACTGGCATGTATTTACAACAGTGGTAGCATTCTGAGGTCACAGGATTGCTATTTGCCTCCTTCTCAGGGGCCTTCCAACAAGGAAAGTTAATGGGAAAAGCTGGATTCATTTAATGACTGAAGCAAAAACAGTCATAAAATTAGAGACAACTCACTTAATGACCGCATCACTTAGCCATAGAAGTTTCAATCCCAATTGTGGCTGTACGTCCAGGAGTACCTGTACACAAACGACCACCAGTTTCATGATCCAGCATGCTGGAATTATGCACACAAATTAATGTAAAGTGTGTAATATATATGCTAGTTTATAAAATAGCTGGTTCAAACTTTGCATAAATATTAGAAGAGTACATCTTGTAAAAATCTCTCTGCCTCTTTAGCCTCTTTGAATTTTACATTGCACTAAGTCATGCAGTTGCTGCCATGGGAAATGGAAATAGGACTCTCTGGTGCAGATTGTTAGTCAATATTATATCTCCACCTAGAACAGGTTTATACTTTCTCAGGTTTCACTCTCTTGTTAACGAAGAAAAATTCTAAAATTGTTCAGAGATGCAATTAAGGGGAAGTAATGCTGCCTTTCAGCAACGAAAGTACATGAGGTCTGCAAAAACAGAATATATTTGCTTTGTAACCAATTTCATCTTTAACGCGGGATACTAAGGAATAATAAAAAGGCAACCAGTAATGTTGCATTTCTATGATTTCTCTGTCAGCGAATATTATTCCTGCATCCTGGATTATCATAAATTTAGATAACTTGAATACCTGATGTTACTCAATCTGTGCTAAAACGTTAACTCTGCTTGGCTCATTTAAATGTCAGTTTTATTGTGGGAGGATTTCTTTATACGATCTTTTAGTGCTGCTTTTTGAATGGGTAGGGTTTTTTTTTTTGGTTTAGATTGAGAATTTTAAGTAGAAACCTCTAGAATTGCCATTACTCATTCGATACAGGCAAAAATGTAGTAGAAATTTTGTAACATTTCCCTTCTAAGATAGCAGTTGGTAAAACATTAAATCATATTAGTGTCAATGCCTGTCTATATTTAGATATTTCAAGCTGTTTCACTATCTGGCTAGGCTCAATTTGAAGGGTTGAACCCCTGAATAAACCACTGCTGCCACATAAGAATAAACTTTGTGGCTTTATCTATTATTCTCTGTTTTAGCATGGCTTTGGTGTAGTCAGAACATAAGGCTATTATATGCCTTGCAACCCAGTAACTTGCATAAAACCCCAGTGATTCAACTTCTGCAGAATGGAGTTTTCCCACCTACTACTACATTTATTAAGAAATAAGAGATACCTAAACCTGATTTTAGACACTAATTCATTTTATTAAGCCGCAATGCCGTTTCAATCTTATTTATGCCAGCTTCCAGGTGGAGAACAATATCTGGGACATATCACATTGCCTGAAGGGTGTATCTTTAGAATATAGATAGTGAGAATTCCATTCAATCAGATAATTTTATAGTGTCCTATTTGTACACTATGTATTTGTTACGCTTTAGCAATAGATAGTTTAATTGCTGTTCTGATATATAATGATCACCAAGATCTTTAAAGAGTTAATTGCTAAAGCTATCTGTCCATTCTGTAGGGTGTACTGTAGATATACATTCCAGTTTCCTGTAGCATGAAAGAAGGCTCCCAAATGTTCAAATAGCTACTGAAGTTTGATGAACAGGGATGGAAACAAAGTCAGGGGGATACATCAATCTGTATCTTGAATCTCCCTGAATACCATAAATAAGGACTGCACCATTTGGCAGTAATGTCCCTTAGGCAAGAGAGAGAAACTAATGGGGTCATAACGTTATACTAGTTTAGACTTCTGCTGGCTCAAGGACTGGCAACTACCACTTTCTCCTAGTCCTGAAGAACAATCTTGCTGCTCTCCTTGCAATCTAATTTGTTCTTCCTATCTGGAACATCCTATTTTCTTTACCAGAGCATCCATATTTTTGTCTTTTTCAAGTCCTTCGGGCACCTGTTAACACCCATCACCCCTATGTTCTCTTTTTAGATGTTATTTTGTCAGCAAAGGGTTGAATGTCAAAAAGATAGCATTGCCAAGATTGCTTTAACACCTCTTTTTCTTTCTGTCGGTGTGCATACCGACTGCAAAAGGTCTCTCGTCCCATTAAAATCAGCAAAACAGTTGGTCCGAGATGATGGCAGGCACTTGCCAGCTGACAGCCTGGCGCAAAACAAATGGCTAGAGCTTAGGAGAAGTTGAGTGCTTGCCCTCCGGGTGGAGCTTCCTCTGAATGAGAATAACTCCTCAGATGTTTCTGGCATCCAGTCAATACTTGCCCACAGAAATGAACTCTGGTGTGTAATTTGTGACGTTGGAAGCACTTCTTTGCCCCTTGTTCATAAGTGTAACAATGGCTCCTATACCACGTGAGATATAAACCATAAGAGAAAAAGAGTGTCAACATTTCCTTTGCATTAATTACCTCATGGGAACGTTTATATCATATGCCCATGCATATTTTAGCATTTGGTATTTTTTGCATATTGAGGTATGTGCCTGGGGTTCTTGTTTGATTGACATACAGATACAGATACAGATTAACAGAGTTGGAAGGGACCTTGTAGGTCATCTAGTCCAATCTTCCGGCCAAGCAGACCCTGTACAATTTCTGATGAATGGCAGTCCAGTCTCTTCTTGAAAGCTTCCGGTGATGAAGCTCTCACAACTTCTGAAGGCAAGCTGTTCCATTGGTTGATTGTTCTCATTGTCACAAAATTTCTCCTTATTTCCAGGTTGAATTTCTCCTTGTTCAGTTTCCATCCATTATTTCTTGTCTGGCCTTTGGGTACTTTGGAAAATAGCTTGACCCCTTCCTCTCTGTGGCAGCCCCTCATAATATTGGAACACTGCTATTATGTCTCCCCTGGTCCTTCTCTACTAGACTATCCATGTTGAGTACTTGCAACCATTTATTGTATGTTTTAGCTTCGAGTACCCTGATCATCTTGGTTGCTCTTCTTTGCACCCTTTCTAGAGTCTCAACATCTTTTTTATAGTGTGGTGACCAAAACTGGATGCAGCATTCTAGGTGTGGTCCTACTAAGGCTTTATAGTGTTTCATGTGGAGTAATTAAAATGCTATACAAGTTATACTGTGCAGAAGCCATCTTATTAGGGAGTGTAAAATACAATGGGAACAGGAAATACATCACAGGAACAATAGAGATGAATTCTAGAGTAGTAATGTCATACAGAAAACAAACAACTACACTAGAAAGGGATGATAAAACTCCATATAAGGTAGACATAAATAACATCAGTAACATCATCCTCTTTTCATGTTAACAACAAACAACATGGGGCAGTCAGAAAAACTTCACCTCTTTCATATATTATGTGAGAACAAATGCATGTTTGCCATTGTAGAAAACCAAGGAGATAATCTTGAGGGAAATAGGCTAGAATTGTAGAAACATTCTTAAATGCCAGGAAATATAATGTTTGTAAGAGACTGAGTGAGGCTCCTTCCTCATTCATTGGGGTATAAGGAGGAGGAGAGGTAAAACACAATCAGACTTGCAAGGTCTTGCTGTTATAGCCCATCTCAGTATATAGTTCTAGTTCTAGGCTAGTCTAGTCCAGTCAAAGTTCTAATCTTTCCATGGAATGTTGCCTGATCTGGCCTACTTCAGGGGTTTGACCAGTGGTGGTATTCTACCGTTTCGGCCCGGTTCTGGCATACCTGTAGCGCCGAAGATCAGCCAAGACTGAACCGGTTCTCTCTGAGCTGCTGTTGGGCCCACCCGCCCACCTGGGCTGCCATACTGACCTTTATTCCCTGCTTTTGAAGGGCAGCTGCTTTGTGTGGCACAGGAGATTGCCGTGCATCAGCTGCTGAGGCTACACGGAGACTGCAGGATTGCAGGAGGCGAGTTGGAAAGCCTCTGCGCGTGCCCAAAATGCATGCACGCTCACCAAGCCACACCCACCGAATCAGTGGTAAACTATTTTGAAATGCACCACTGAGGCTGGCATCAATCTTGCAAACCTCGCTGTGCTCTACCTCCTCTCTGCCTTATACCCCAACTGAATCATGGAAGATCCTGCCTGAATCTCTTCCAAACATAATCTTGTTTTCCAGGACTTACAGAATGTTTCTAACCCACTTCGCTTATATAACAGCGCTTGCTTATTTCCCTGAAGGTCATGTCCCTGATTCTCTATGGCCATGCTATTTATGCACACAATTATTGGAGCTATGGGGAGCTTCTCACCTGCCAAATAGCCAAGCTGGAAAAATGCACACAGTCTCATTCTGCGTTTACTTTGGAACAATGTATTCTATTAACTTTACAGTACTTGAAATGTGCTTAGACTGCACATTTTTGCTCCAGTATCCATCTCTTCATATTTCCATGAAACTGCATTTGCCATTTGGTTAACCAATGTATATCCAATTTTAAAAAGCCCTTTAGGAAGATGATCACTTCTGATTTTCACCACCTTAAATATTATTTACGCATTTGTTTATTTATTTTATTATTTCTGTACCCTTAATTTGAATGCTCTAGGTGGGTATAATTAAATCAAGGAAACACCCACTTCACCTTGAGATTAAAAATTGCCTGGAAATAATAAAAACCATTGGTAAAAATCTAATACATCACAGGCATTATTCAATTAAACTTATCTCAGAGTCAAATTTTTGCTGGAATGTTACTGGTTTGGGTAGTTGCCAAAATGCCTGTATCACAGAGGCCATCTGTGCTGGTAAAAGCTGCTGAGAAGGCTGTGGCCTGGCCCATGACTTATGAACCTTTAGAAGAAGGGGACCTGTAACAGGCAATCGGTAGATGATCATACAGGCAGATTGTCAACCCTGAAGCAAACCTGGCTAAGGCCACCTTTGAGGCTTCAGGGTTGCTACAAGGAAGCAGAGGGGACAGGGAGGGGAGGGGAATAGATAGCTGGGGTTTTGTAGTCAAAACCAAAAGTTTTCCTATGGGAACCAAGGACATTCCAATAGGTGGCTGGGGAGAAGAGGAGTGAAGTTAACCAAGCAATCGGCCAGCACCTCTATAGGACAATGTGATTGATGACTTGCAGGAAAGGGGAAACTTTTATTTTTAATCAGGTGAAAACCGCTGGAACTTTCAAAGTTGGCTTTCACCAGTTGTGCCAATATGATGTATCCAATAAATTGTTCTTTGAAGAATTTATCTGCCTCAGAGTTCTGCTTTCTATGGATGCATTACTTGGAACGCTGACACAGATGAGATTTTGGTAAGGTATTACCTGTTATATGCCACTGCTATCCTGTGAAGGTCTTTCAAGGTGGTATTTGAGAAACACTGTGGACCTGGCCTTGGAAATGGGGGAGAATGAATGAACCATTAAGGGGGGAGCTTTCTGAAAGATTACCCAGTTTTGAAAAAAAGAAAAACACAAGAAGAAATAACCTTGCCCTGATTTGTGTACTTTAAGATGGGGCAGAGAGAAATTCTGTTAGACTCTTAAGGTCTATCCTATAACAATAAAGCACATTTTTTTAAAAAAAATTTTTTTATTGGTTTTTAAAAACAAACATAAACAAACAAAACATAAAAACATCAAGCTGTCTTCCATAGGTGTACATACAGTGTGCTGGTTGGTTTACAAATTGTTTTGTGCTTCCATTTCGTAGTCTTCAATTACAATTACATTGCATATAATCTCATATTTTCAATCAAAAATTAAACACCTTAGTATCATTATTAATCAATCATTTGACTATACTTTTATTCATTCATGTTTTACAAGATAATCATAATTTACTTAGTTTACTTTATAACAGTTCATATTATCATCCCAAATCTATCCTAAAATCATTTTGTAGATATAATAAGAAAAAAGTACATCTTTATATATTTATTATTTTCTACAGGTCTACATATTTCATTACTGTATTTTATTGTCTAGCCATTGATAGAAAAGATCCCAAATTTTATAAAATTGTTTATCCTCTTATTCTCTAATTTCAAATGTCAATCTACTCATTTCAGCACATTCCAATATTTTCTTAATGATTTCCTCCTGTGATGGTATTTTCTCATTTTTCCAGTTTTTAGCAAATACAATCCTAGCTGCTGTTAATACATTTACAATCAGGTATTTCAAGTCTTTACTATATATTTCAGGTAAAATTCCCAATAAAAATATCTCTGGTTTCAAGTCTATATGTTTTTTTGTCATTTTTTCCAACCACATGTGGATTTTAGTCCAGTATTTTTTAGCATCTGCACAAGTCCACCACATATGGTAATATAAGCCAGGTGTCTGATGACATTTCCAACATTTTTCAGATTTATTCTTGAACATTCTTGCTATTCTTGTCGGGGGGAAATGCCACCTATAAAACATCTTATACAAATTTTCTTTATATGCTGTTGACATTGTCATTTTATAATTTTGAGACCACAATTTTTGCCATTTCTCTAAATTGATCCCATATCCAAAATTCTTCCCCCAAGCAATCATAGTTTCTTTAACTTGTTCTTCTTCTAATTTAATTTCTAATAAATATCCATACAGTTTTTTAATCATCTTTTCATCAGTACCTGTCAAAATCTTATCTAAATCAGTCAATTTATCATAGAAACCTTCCATTTTAGAATCTTTATCATACCTTGAATGTATTTGCGCATACGAAAACCAATTCATCTTTATACCTTGTTCCTCTAGCTTTTCTATAGATTTGAGTTCACCCTTTTCATTCAATATTTCACCATATCTAACTGTTTGTTCTTTTTTGTATATTATAGGATAAGAAAATGCTTCAATAGTCGATCACCAGACTGGAATTTTCAAATAACATTGTCTTTTAATCTTCTCCCAGTTTAACCAGAGACTCCTGTATATAATGTCTTCTAAAATACCCCTGTGTTTTAGTTCCTTTATACCATACAAAAGCATGCCACCCCAACAACAGATCATGTCCTTCTAATGTCAACAATCTAGTATTTCTTAGTGTTATCCATTCCTTAACCCACATCAGATTTGTAGCTTGATAGTACAACTCCCAATTAGGCAAACCAAATCCTCCTCTAATTCTAGCATCTTGCAAAAGTTTTAACTTTATTCTCGCTTTCTTACCTTGCCAGATATATTTCAACACAATTTTATTTAAAACTTCGAAGTAATCTTTTCCAAGCCTAATTGGAATTGTTTGGAACAGATATAAAATTCTGGGTAATATATTCATCTTGATTGTTGAAATTCTCCCTATTAGTGACAGTTGTATATTTTCCCATTTCGCCAGATCTAGCGCTATCTGCTGTTTAAGTTTGATATAATTATTCTATTTTAATGTACTACATCTTGCTGTCAAATATATCCCCAAGTACTTGATCTTATTCGTGACCTGAATTTTCAATAGGTCTGCCAGTTCTTCCTTTTGTCTTAATAGCATATTCTTTGTCAAGATCTTTGTCTTATCTTTATTTATTTTCAAACCAGCCACCTTTCCATATGCCTCTATCTTTTCTATCAATTTTGATGCTGTTTCTAAAGGGTCTTCTAAGATGAAAACCATATCATCTGCAAATGCTTGCAGCTTAAATTCTTCCGTTTTGATTTTCATTCCTTTTATATTCTTTTCATCTCTAATATTTATGTTTAGCACTTCCAAAGTTAACACAAACAACAAAGATGATAGTGGGCACCCTTGTCTTGTTCCTTTTCTTATATTGATAGAGTCTGTCAGTTCTCCCTCTATCATTACCTTTGCCGTTTGCTTATAGTATATAGCTTCTATTGCTTGGATGAATTTTCTAGCAAAACCCATCTGTTCCAACAGTAATAACATGAATCGCCACTTCACATTATCAAATGCCTTCTGTGCATCTAGAAATATCAGAGCCATTTGTTTTTCAGGATGTGCCTCATAGTATTCCAAGGTGTCCAAGATTACTCTCATATTGTCTTTAATTTGTCTCTTTGGCAGAAATCCATTTTGATCAGGATGAATAAAATTATTTAAGTATTTTTAAGTCTTTCTGCCAATATTGAAGCAAAAATTTTATAATCTGCATTTAGTAGAGAAATGGGTCTATAGTTCTTAATTTGTAATGGATCGGCCTCCTCTTTTGGAATAAGTGTAATATAGGCTTCTGACCATGATTTAGGTATCTTCTTCTTTAACATAACTTCATTCATAACTTCTAGCAATGGAAGATTCAACGTTTCTTGTAATGTTTTGTAAAATTCTGCCGGAAGTCCATCTGGGCCTGGTGCCTTTCCATTATTTTGCTTCTTGAGTGCTTCAGTTAACTCCATCATCGTTATATTGCTTTCTAACATTGTTTCAATCTCTTTAGGTATCTGAGGTAAATTAGCATTCTGTAAGTACTGTTTAACTCTTTCCTCATCAATATTCTCTTGCATATATAATTTCCCATAGAAGTCTTGAATGATTTCCTTCTTCTCTTTACTACCATAGCAAACTTGGCCTTCGTCATCTATTAATTGCAATATTTTCCTTGATTCTTTCTCCTTTCTCAATTTGTATGCTAACCATTTACCTGGTTTGTTTGCGTCTTCAAAGTAGTTCTGTTTAGCACCTCTAATTTTCTGTGCTAATTCTTCTTTTTCTATTTGACCCATTTTGTGTTTAATTATATCCATTTTTAGCTTGATGTCCTTTTTCTGTGGCATTTTCTGTAGCTCTTTTTCAAGTCTTTTATACTCATCCTCTAAGGCCTTGGAGGCTAGTCTTTTCATAGTATTCCTTTTCCTTGTATAGTCTATTATCAAGCCTCTAACATATGCCTTCATTGTATCCCATAGATTCTGAATTGATGTATCTTCTTTTTTGTTTTCTCTAAAGAAAAAAGCCAATTCTTTCTCCATCCACTGTGTGAAGTCTTTTTCCTTTAAAATAGTATTATTTAACGTCCATCTAGATCTTCTTTTTTGTCCTTTCCATTTAATTGTCATTGGATTGTGACCTGCCCAAGTACTTGTTTCAATATTTATTTCTTGAATAAATAGAGATCTCTTGAGATCTCTTTTTCTGCCTCTTCCTCTTTCCCTCCAAAAAATTCTGCATAAAATAATTCCGCTTTCTCAATTGAGTCAATTCTATGTCTCTGTTCTTGCCATGTGAACATTAAACCTTCTGGAATCAGCCATCTATAATTCACCTCTTTTTTAAGTAGCATTTTAGTCAGGAATCGGTATTCTCTTCTTATCTCTCTCACTCTTCTGGGTATTTGTTTCAAGACCACAATCTCCTTGTCTTTATATTTCAATGTTTTCTCTTTTGTTACTTGCAATATTTGCGTTTTAATGGCTTTCTTTGTAAATCTAATGTGAACTTCTCTTGGTAAGCTATTTCTCATTGCATATCTTGTGAAAACTCGATAAACCTCATCTATTCCATCCATCATCTTCTCTTGAGTTATTTCCAAAGCTTCAGCCAGTATTTCTATCATTATCTCAGCTAAGTTTTGTCCTTTTTCTTCCTCTACGTTTTGGAATCTAAGATAGAATTCTGATCTATCCATCTCCCATTTCAACATACCACTTTTATCTTGTTCAACCACCTTTAATCTATTATCAATACCTCCAATCTTCTTGTCTCTTTGTTTATCTTCTTCAATTTTTTGGAATCTCTCATCATACTTCAACATCATTTGTTGGATGTTCTCCACTTTTTCATCGGTTTTCCCTGTTCTTTGTTCGGTGTTCTCTGTTCTTTGTTCAATGTTCTCTGTTCTTTGTTCAATGTTCTCTATTCTCTTTTCAATATTCTCTTATCTTGCTTGAATATTTTGAATTCCTTGCATAATCATCTGCAGAGTCACTTTTTCTTGTTCTTTTTCTTGCTTTGACATTGTCTGTATTGAACGTTGTCCTCCAGATGGTGGAGAGGAAGAAGTAGAAGTTGAAGAACCAGGAGCTGTAAATTTCTTACTCATTTTAAGCAATTCAAAATCTTCAGGTTCTTCTAAACCTTAATCCAATTGTGAAGTAACCAATTATAGTTCAAAATAAAAATAGTAGAAAAAAGAAGCCGAATAATAATGATTAAAAAAAAAAAAAGGGAGGACAAAATTTCTTCAGGTTCTTGTATACTTTAATCCAACCAATAGTTAGATGAAGAAAAAGGCTTGAAAAAAAAAGGGGGGGGGGAGGAAAAAGAAAAATTCTTCAGGTTCTTCAACACCTTAATCCAATTAAAAGGTCTCAAATAGAAAAGAGTGTATAAGAATAAACCAGAAAGGTAGATGAAAAAACAAAAATACCAGGAAAGGGGAAAAAAAGGCTATTCCCTTAAAAAAAACATTAATACTTAAAGGCTTTCCCTTTAAAATAAAAAGCAAATGTAGAGATTGGACTTCCAAAGAAAAAAAGAAAAACAAAGACAAGCTCCAACAAAGCCAAAAACCCAAATAGTTATTACAAAAAAAAAAAAGATAAAATGAAATACAATAAAGCTGGTGAGGAGGGATAGCACAACTTAGAAAAAGTAAAAAGAGCACACTGCACTTTGTTTAGTTATCCAAGGCTCTTATTATAGCTCTCTTCTCCAAAAACGTATCACCTTTTCCCCCCCTAGGTTTCAACACCAGACTCCAGCTGTTGATAGGAACCCAGAAGAGCACCTGCAATAATACTCCCCCATGCTCTTCCCTCTATCTTATCAAATGGCAATGTCCTTGAAAAAGAGTCTCAGTTCTTTCTTTTTCAGCTTTGCCTGGTCACAGGGAAATAGAATATTTTCAAGTCTCTAGTTGGCAGTGTTACAAAGTTTCTTTGCTCTCACTTTCCCCCTCCTTTTCCAAACAAGATATAATAAGAATTAATAAAAAAAAGAAAAAGATATTTTTAAAAAAGAGATAACTAAAGAGAGCCTCCAGCCTAAAATATTACAAAATCAAAAAGGAGAAAAAAAATAGATGTAAACAAAAAAACCAGTCCAGTTTCAAAATGCAAGATTGTGTATAGAAATCCAGCAATGAGGAAAAAAAAACATTACTTTGACATTCCTGTTTAAAATCACCGCTTAATCACTTCTGTCAAAACTTTTACAGATTCTTTCTTTTCCTTAGGGTGTCCTTTCAGATA
Source organism: Notechis scutatus (assembly GCF_049901735.1). Classification (NCBI taxonomy): domain Eukaryota; kingdom Metazoa; phylum Chordata; class Lepidosauria; order Squamata; family Elapidae; genus Notechis; species Notechis scutatus. Next base: position 150,185,269 of record NC_142009.1, on the reverse strand, counting down.
TTAGAATTAAAAAAAAAGTTCTCACCAAAACGGCACACTCTCTCTTTCTGTTCTCTTCCGTTTCGGAGCTGTCCCAACTTCAGCAGCTTTAATGGCTGCCTCTTTGCCGCTGGCAAGAAGAGCTTCTCCTGGATCTACCAGGGACTTTGCGGTATCCCTGGGATCGACAGAATGCGCTCTTCACTTTCACCGTCTCTTCGGGATGGTTCAGATCCGATAGGACCGTCCAGGAGCAAAGATATCGGCAGTGATCTCAGACCTCCAAGATCGCATGCCGTATCGTCACGACGCCAGCTCCGCCCTCTCACAATAAAGCACATTTTTATTGCTCTATTCTCTCCCCACTTTTGTTTAACATCTATATGAAGCTTCTGGGTGAGGTCATCTGTTGGCACAGGATGAAGTATTAGTATCACTTGGGATAACTAGGCAATACTATCAGGGTCTTTCCCCAGTATCTGGAGAATATTGGGGCTTGGATGGGGAAGAATAGACTGTCTCAATTCTAGCAAGACCAAGTGACTGTGGATTTTGGGCTCCTTTGAACCTGGAACTAGAGATTTTCTATTACTGGTTCTGGAGATGTTGTCTTCAGTACTCAAAACCAATTTGGGGATCCTCATGGACTCATAGCTCCTGTTCAAATAGCTGGTAGTTGCTGTGGCCAAAGAGGGCCTTTGCATAACCCTTTATTGGGGGTCTTCCCATCTGAACTAATGAAGGACACTCTATGTGGGGTTACCCTTGACGATACCCTGAAGCTCTAGATGGTCCAGAATGCAGTAACACAGTCAGCATGTGTACCTCAGTATGCTGATGTATTATCACTACTTTGTGAACTGCACTGGCTCCTAGTACTGCTTCTGGATGGAATTCAAGGTGCTAGTTATGAGCTATAAACCCCTATATGACACAGATCTGTTATTTGTGGGACCACCTATCTCCAAGTCCCTGTCCTAAATGCTCTCATAGAATAAGCATGTTCCAGATCCTTTTCTTGAGGAACAGCCAATGGCATCCAAGAGGCATGCATTTTCTGTTGAGGCACCTGTCCTTTGGATTACATATTAGAGCAGAGGTCCCCAACCTTCCTGCTTTTGGGCTCTGCAGACTGGCAATGGCTGCAGTGATGATGGTGGAGGTGCCTGCTACTTGTGTGGCCCAGTTCCCAACAGACCGCAGAACAGTAGCAGCTGTGAACCAGAGTTTGGGGACCCTTGAAATATATGGAATAATAAATTAAAACTATTCTAAATGGCTAAACCTGTCTAACAGCAAGAGGAGTTCCATAATGAAAATAAATGGTGACTTCCTGTTACTGGATATGTTGAAGAGTAGAGAGTCATCCATCAAGAATTCTTTAATTTGTATTCTTGCATTAAGAAGAAGGTTGATCTCAATGGCCCAAGTGCCCTATTCCAACCATTCTTGCAATGTTACCAAATGAATTGAAAAGCCTTACAGAGCAGTGTTATGAATCATAGACAAATTGGATATTATAAGTAACAAAATCCTAAATAAAGCTGGAATGCTAATTGTCCTCTAAATGGTATGTTGGGTCTGAAAACAAGAGGAGGAGGAGGAGGAGGAGGAGAGGAAGAGGACGAAGAAGAGAAGAAGGAGGAGGAAGATTGTCTACAAAAGCAAAATGTCCACATCTATTTCAAAGCCCAGTTCATCATCATAAAAAACAATGAGATTTGTAAAGCAGATTATTTTCTGGTGCTAGTCTATCAGACAAAATAATTTTTTTAATATTGACTTGAAAAGGGTAACAGGTGAATGAAAGGAGAAAACTAACAAATGAAGATTGGACAGGAAAGTGTCTTTGTGAGAACAATTGTAGATTTATTTCCCCCCATTTGTCTGTCTAGAACTGCTAATGTTGGATGTTCTGCATGTGAGCAGAGCGGCAACAGGGGGATTCTGATATATGCTGATCAAAGTCAAAAGATGAAGTTTTATAAATTCTGTAGAGATTTATTTATTTTTTAACTTGGTCCCCCTGGATAATTTCAAGGAGCTTTATGCATTTTTAAAGCCTTCCATCTTCTTTGGCTCGGCAGGAAATTATATTATTTTGATGTCACCATAGGGAGCTGACTGTCAATGAATAAACTGTAAATAATATAATGCTTTTAATGAATAACCACAGCCAAATCATGCTGAAAAGCAGACTGTGGCAAAAGATTATCACTGGACAATGGTTAATTACTAACCAACAAGGCAATGTGTGGATTAGAAACTCCAGTAGTTCATAGAGGAATGGATTTTTCCTGCATTTTTTTAGTGTATGGCTAAAAAAATGAATAGCGTAATTAATTTATTAATTTTGGCTCTTCTCTTTTATTTGAGACAAGCAAGAACAATGGGAAATGGAACTTTTAGTTTTGACTTTGGTGAGATGCAATTTAGTTCCACTGATATTTTTCCCCCAGTACACTCCATTACCTGCTATGTTTCTTATTATTTCCACTCCCCGCCAGGTGTAATTACCCACAGACTAGAGAGAGAGATCAGAGATTCAGCAGGCTTCTGTGCTTTCAGCACCGTGGTTGCTTCCTAGTCCTAAAATGCCAGGTGCAATCAAGATGTTTTGAACATCACTTGATGACTAATATATCTTCAGCAGTAAACAAAGGATGCAGTTCCAAGATGTAGATAAGGCATCAACATCTAGTTAGAGTGGGTCAGATGACAGAGACCACAAACCTTTAAGGACCCACCAGGACCCATTTCCATTCTCCTCCTGCTTTTCTTCTTTAGTACCTCCTCATTGCTCAGTAGAGTAGTTGGAGTAGCCAGGGTTTACTGTCAGAATGCCTCTGGTTTTGCAACACTACATGTAGCATTTGGGGATAAGATAGATGGAAGGACTTCCTGCTGCCACTTTGCAAACGGCTTCTTTGTTCTACGGAAGACCAGGTTGAGTGCCTGTAGCTGTTCCATCTTGCCTGGCATGCTTTTAGGAGGTACAGGATGGACAGCGAGCAGGCCACGGCAGGGGAAGTTAGGGAAATCCCAATATCTGCCACACTTATAAGATGACTTTTGACTAGGGCAGTCCCCGTTATGAAGCTAAGGAGGAGGCTGTTCTCAGATCTGATGCCTGTCCTAGAACAAATTATCAAAGCAACCAGCCAGGTACCATAATAATATAATGATACAGATTTGTGTTTCATAGCACACCAGGACAAAAGCGAATGAACCATAAAATATTGCATTCTTATTTCTGAATATCTGAAAGGAACAAAAGAAAGCTTTACAGCAGGGGTGTCCAACCTTGGCAACTTTAAGACTTGTGGACTTCAACTCCCAGAATTCCTCAGCCAGCAAAGCTGGCTGAGGAATTCTGGGAGTTGAAGTCCACAAGTCTTAAAGTTGCCAAGGTTGGACACCCCTGCTTTACAGAATCCCCACCTTGTCATATTTGCATGCTCATCCCATTACGTAATGGAGTAAAAAAATCAATTCAACTAATTGCCCTCCCTCTGAGAATCACTTAACTGTTGCTGAAGTGGCATATTAGTTTTTTTCTACCAGACTGGCAGATCAATTCCTGAGTTACAGCAAAAGGGTAATATGCCTAGTGGCTAGTTTATCATTTTTTTCCTCCAAACCCCTGCCCTCCCCCACCAAATGCTTTGGCTTAAAATAGTTATTACACTGATTTACTACAAAGTGGCAAAAAGAAAATGTGCTAAAATGGCCAGGGTATGTCTTCATTATGGCCAATGAGATAGAATTAGTTCTGCCACTAATGCAATGGTATCTAGCTTTCAAATGAAATGCATTTAGCCATAACGGTGTAGAGAGGATTTTGATTAAGGTCAAAGCTCTTACCTAATTATGGGCAACGTGAGTGAGGAAACATGAATTTGCTGCAATAATAGAAAGTGGAATGAGCTGATGATGACTAGTTTATTCATCCTTTCATGCTTCTTCCGTGTTTCAAATAATAGCTGGGGAGAAAGTTTGAAAAAGGACGCACCACTGGTTTACTGTTGAGAACCACTAGCCCCTTCAAAGGCACAGAAATATATTTTTAAAATGGGGAAATGACTAAATATATCAAGTAGTAATGCCATTACCTTTACCTTATTTGAATAATTAATTGTTACATCTTTAAGAGGTCTTCTTTGAATCTATTAAGTTAAAGTGATAATGGTAATTGCCCTGGGTAATTTTCTTGTCTGCCATATCCTCTTGACATTAAGGATGTCCTTAGTTGTTCCAATTTTAAACTAATGTTTTCTCTCCTTCACTGATGACATGGTTGCTGAAATGGTCTGCAATCTGGCTCTGCCCAGTTCCTATTGCCTACTTTAGGCTACTGCTGGCACATCCCATTCATTCTGGTTGTTGGGAATTACCTTTCAAATCATTTTAGTTTGATGCTGAAGGAGAAAGAAGCCACCTGGCTTCTGTAAAGGTGTGCTTTTTAAAAATAGTTCCTGATGAGTATTTTCCACAGTCCTTGAGCGGTCTTTTATAAGCTTTTCATTAATATGGGTTTATGGCTCTTTTGAAAGTTCTGGAACAGAAAGTAGCTCTCAATGGGGACAGAAAAGCGGATTCTGCCAGCTGCATGTTGTTAATTTGTCAGCATCAGGTGGCTTACAGGACCACTGATTCTTCTGCCAAGAATAGATTTAGTCTGGCCATACCTTTTACTGTTTTATTGTGTTTCGTTGGGATGGATGCCCTTTTTAATGTCTATTCCAGTTTGGATACTCATTGCAAAGTTAGACCTGGATTCCTTGACTGCTGATTGCCAGCACTATAGCACTGCTTTGTAGCACAATTTCAAAATGCAGTTCACTCCCCGCCTTCTGCTTTACTTCACCCCTCTCTCCTCTGTGCTTCTCAGCAGATGGCCTGCCCTGTGTTCAGAAATAACTCAACTGATAGGTCACAGTTGTGCCAAGCTGGAACATCAGGGGTGCTCCCTTCTGCTTCCTCCCACACACCTCTTGGTGCCTGTGTAACCTATTAACTGGCAACTTGACAGCTGTCTAAACTTGCCACTCTAAGGAGCCTCCTACTCTGCTCTCTCTCTTCGGGAGAATGTTTGGTGGCTGTTTCCCCACTAGTAGATGTTGGAGAATCTAAACTGGGAGAATCTACCAAGCCTTGTCCTTAATTTTTCCTGCAGTAGGAAGGTGTCAAGCCAGCAGCCTTTTACCATCCCTATTCCTGCTGCAATTTAGGGATCAACCACAGGACAGCCCAGTTTATGGCAGGCTACTTCTCTTGTGAATAACACTTTAATGTGATCATGACTTGCTTACAGATAATCTCCATTCCTCCATACTTTGATTGAGTCTGAATTTTAAAGTAAATCACACAGCAAAACAGTACCAGCCAAGCTTATCTCATGTGCCTGTTTTCCAAAACTCGTGAACAAAAGAAGATATTTCAGGGGAAATCAGAGATATAAGAGTTTGGATTAATAGAGGCCATGGGGAATGTCATAAAAATTAAGATGGAAATCAAGTTGACACAGTTGAAGTGTCTGGGCTTCGACTAATGAACCCAAGCAAATCAGAACTCTTGAGACAACGATCCTTCTCAAAAGTCTTCTTTATTGAATACGTCATATTGGCACAGCTTCAAAGAAAACCAATTCTAAATCTTTCCCGGCGTTTCAGTATAATGAAACTAGGAAATAACCCAATCCCCAAGTGTCACAGGTCACATTGGCCAATTGGGTTAATTGGAGAGCTCTCCAGGTACTCCTTCCCCAACCTTATCCATTGTCAGTAAAGATGACCTTGGTTCTCATGAGAAAGCTCTCTGTTGTATCTAGTAAGATATTCCAACCTGCTTTCCCCCTCCCCACTCTGTGTGGCAACTGAAAAATGGCTGCTGTCAGGTCTGGTTCAAAGTTGACATGAAATCCTACTGCTTTGTACATTTATGTATGCATATACAAATGGTGGTGTCTTGATTGACACTGGGGTGTGTCAGGTATTCCTATCCCAAGAACAGCTGTCTGGTCTTCAAGGGATGATTAGGCACGTTCAGACCAAACGTTCGCTGAAATATTGAATGAAAAGGGTGAACTTAAATCTATGCAAAAATTAGAAGAACAAGGTATAAAGATGAATTGGTTTTCATATGCGCAAATACATTCAAGGTATGATAAAGATGCTAAAACAGAAGGTTTCTATGATAAATTGACTAATGTAGATAAGATTTTGACAGGACTGATGAAAAGGTGATTAAAAATTGTATGGATATCTATTAGAAATTAAACTAGAAGAAGAACAAGTTAAAGAAACTATGATTGCTTGGGGGAAGAATTTTGGATATGGGATTGATCTAGAGATATGGCAAAAATTGTGGTCTCAAAACTATAAAATGACAATGTCAACAGCATATAAAGAAAATTTGTATAAGATGTTTTACAAGTGGCATTTCCCCCCAACAAGAATAGCAAGAATGTTCAAGAACAAATCTGAAAAATGTTGGAAATGTCATCAGATACCTGGCTCATATTACAATATGTGGTGGACTTGTGCAGATGCCAAAAAATATTGGACTAAAATCCACACGTGGTTGGAAAAAATGACAAAAAAGCATATAGACGTGAAACCAGAGATATTTTTACTGGGAATTTTACCTGAAATATATAGTAAAGAATTGAAATACCTGATTGTAAATGTATTAACAGCGGCTAGGATTGTATTTGCCAAAAACTGGAAAAATGAGAAAGTACCATCACAGGAGGAAATTATTAAGAAAATATTGGAATGTGCTGAAATGAGTAGATTGACATTTAAAATCAGAGAACAAGATGATAAACTATTTTATAAAATTTGGGATCTATTCTATCAATGGTTAGACAATAAAACATGGTAATGAAATATGTAGATTTTTAGAACATAATGAATATATAAAAATGTATTTTTTTATTATATCTACAAAATGATTGTAGGATAGATCTGAGATGATAATATGAACTGTCACAAAACAAATAAAATAAAATATGGATTATCTTGTAAAACATGAATGAATAATAGTATAGTCAAATGATTGATTAATAATGATATTAATGTATTTAGGAATATTTGATTGACAATATGAGAATATATACAATGTAATTGTAATTGAAGACTACAAAGTGGAAGCACAAAACAATTTGTAAACCAACCGACACACCGTATGGAAGAGGGCTTGATGTTTTTATGTTTTGTTTGTCTATGTTTGTCTTAAAAAACAAAATTTTATTTAAAAAAAATGGCTGCTGTCAGGTTCGGTTCAAAGTTGACACGAAATCCTACTGCTTTGTACATGTATGTATGCATATACAAATGGTGGTGTCTTGATTGCATAGTTGTGACCATATACTGACACCTCCCCACCCAAAGGGAAAAAGGTCACAAAACTTCTTGTGACAGCAATGTGACATGGTGAGTTTGACACCTGTGCTTTAGAACATTAGCCTGAATAGAATGAGGGAAGCTGAAAAATGCAGCAAGAGAATTTCTCCCACACACTCCCCTTCATGTTTTCTGGAGCTCTAAGATATAGATAAATATGGAAGAACAAAAAATACCATTGCAAAATCCTTCAGAGAACACTTGTGGGAAATTTATACAATTGTGTACATTGACAGGGCTCTGGCAGTTACCCCCATTTAAATCATGAGTCTTTAGCTGAACTTCCAAAAGTTAAAGAAGATTTATTAGGAGTAAACATGCCGGTCCCTCCTGACTCTGAGAGACATCATTCATTGTCACCCTTGACCCTGGTTTTCCCCCGACCCCTGGGTGTATCATAATTCATATTCTCCAATGGGACACATCCATTGCCAAGTGTCATCAACCATACTCTCCAGGTAGAATTTTGTGTGGCAGAAACTTTGGTCACCTAGAAACTATCTTTGAAAACATTTATGGAATGCAAGCGGCTGCACTGCTCCCCGCTCCCTTTCTGTTGGCAACTCTAAAAAGACCATAGAAATATTTTATGAGTTGACATATATTTCATATTCAGTTGGAGAGAGAAAGGATAATAAAGCAATTTCAAGCTTCCTATCAGATAAAATTAGTATAGACCATCTTTAGTTGCTGAGTTTGTCGAGATGTTACGATGTACTGTGGTTTTAACTATTATATATGTCTAGAGCAGGCTTGTCAAAATGGTGGCCTGCAGGTTGGATATATCATGTGCAGGCCACACCCAGCCGAGGTCCGCAAAGGCAAAAAACCATCGCAATATGTCACGATCTGGTCCGCGATCAAATTTGACACCCATGGTCTAGAGCTTTTTCGCTAAACCTATTCCTGCTTTCCAGTGATGGGATTTTTTTTACTACTGGTTTTGTGGGTGTGGCTTGGTGGGCTTGGCAGGGGAAGGATACTGCAAAATCTCCATTCCCACCCCACTCCAGGGGAAAAATACTGCAACATCCCATTCCCTCCCCACCCCACTAACCTGCTTTCCAGCTCCGTTCTCCTGTGCAGGGCAACAAAAGAAGACCCAGCCAATCAGCTGGGACTCGAGAGGCAGAGAATAGATGGGGGTGGGGCCAATCAGAGGTGGTATTTGCTGGTTCTCCAAACTACTCAAAATTTCTGCTACCAGTTCTCCAGAACTGGTCAGAACCTGCTGAATACCACCTCTGCTGCTTTCATATATTAATGAGGATTAGTAGAACCCAATCTTTCCTGGGTTGAAAGGAAAAAAAACCACGCTGTGGTAATGGGATCTCATCCTAACTCTCTTTCTTCTCCTCTGAGCTTGCAGCTGAGCAAGGAATGGCACAATTTTGCATACAAACATGGCCTAAGTAGAGACAAAGTGTTGATCACATTCTTTGTACATTACTGCTGAAGAGAAGCTGATGGTCTACAAAATTCTACTCACTCTTGATAGCTGGAAATGAAAAGCCTTGCAGTAATAAATCCTTTGAATCAAGCCTAACTTTGGGTGATTTCTTGGACAATCATCTAGGTTGTTTTTTTTTAGAGAATATTGTTTGCTATTGTCTTTTTCAGGGATACTTTTTGACTTTCTAGTCTAGTCTTCAACTTTGGTATTCCAGGAAGATTTTTATAGTAGGCAGATCTAAACCTGCACCTTTCCCAAGCTCAAACAAGCCCACTTCTAGGTTTAAGATAGGAATAAAATTCCCAATTACATCTCCCAATCAAGGGAAGGGAGAGGAGAAACCTGGTCCTATGCATTTGTATGACACAACTCCACCTAATTTGAATCAATCCCACCAAAAAAATATGTAAAAACTCCCCTAAACTCCACTGAAGATTTTACCCAGCCTGGCTGGTAACGAAATGTTTGGAAACCAACTGATTAGCTCAGAGAACGAATCTTCACCCTCATCTTACATCGGACCTACAGATATTCACCACTATTGCATATGTAAAACCCTCAGCTACTGAAAAGATAGACACTGTTGACATAAATAATAGCTGATTTCGTTTACTGCTTTGTTACAAGTCAGAACAATGGCTAGTCAATTAATTAGATCACTCAACCTGGAAATCATGCTGCTTTGTCTCTAAATGAGGCATTGACATTTCTTGTTTTCCTTTGAAATATTAAATGCCATTTAAACCAGGTTGCTGATAGCAGACTAAATCTCCTGGAATATACCACACAGAGAGTGTTTTCAGGCTTGACCCCCACAGAAAGTACCAAAGATAAAGGGGTTTAGATTTGCCCTTTTCTACTGAGGTTGAGAAATGTTTCCATGGAGCTGCTAAATGAAATGACAACTACTGTTTCAACACAATTTCTGACAATGTCATTAATTTGCTCCTGGAGGGCCATTGGTTGCAACTATCAAAATGAAGGCAAGATGGATTCCTTTGCAATACAAGGGAGTTTGAACCCAAAGAAAATCAACTTTCATCACATGGACTAGCTTCTCTGGAAAATCACAGAGGCTTTTTTATTTTTACAAATAACTCAAGGCGGCGAACATATCCAACGTATTTTCCTCCTCCTATTTTCCCCAAAACTACAATCCTATGACGTAAACTGGACTGAGAGAGAGTGACTGGCCCAGAGTCACCCAGGCAGCTTTCATGGCTAAGGTGGGACTTGAACTCACTGCTTCCCGCTTTCTAGCCTGGTGCCTTAACCACTGAATCAAATTGGCTCTATGTCATAAAACATAAGGCGCTAGCAGGTCTAAATTTACAAATAGCCAGACAATCACTGCAAGGTAGCAAAGAGTAAAGTTTTCTTGTCTAGATTTCGCAGCCCAAATCTGGTAGCCTCATACTCCTTTTTCTGTTTGATCATGACCTCAATTTTAACTGAGTCACTTTTGTAATTTATTAAAGAAAGTCATGTGTGAATTGTTTAAGGAAAACTCTGTTAATCATTGATTTTAGACAACAAAGACAATTGAGAGTTTTGATTGTTCTTTCACATTTTTATACATTGAACCATTATGCAGTCCTAATTTGTACAAAGTATGTGCAAGGTACAGGTAGTCCTCAGTTTACAACAGTTCATTTAGTGACCATTTGAAGTTACAACGGTGTTGAAAAAAGAGACGTATGACCGTTTTTCACACTTACAATGTTGCAGCATCCCTGGAATCACATGATCAAAATTCAGTTGCTTGGCAACTGGTTCAAATTATGACCATTGCTGTGTTCCAAGGTCATTGCATCACCTTTTGCGACCTTCTGACAATTAAAGTACTAATACCACTCTATAAAGCCTTAGTAAGACCACAACTAGAGTACTGCATCCAGTTTTGGTCACCATATTATGAAAAGGATGTTGAGACTCTAGAAAAAGTACAGAGAAGAGCAACCAGGATGATTGGGGGACTGGAGGATAACATACAACGAACAGTTGCAGGAACTGGGCTTGGCTAGTCTAGTAAAGAGAAAGACCAGGAGAGACATGATAGCGGTCTTCCAATATTTGAGGGGCTGCCACAGAGAGGAAGGGGTCAAGCTATTTTCTAAAGCCCCTGTAGGCCAGACAAGGAATAATGGATGGGAACTGAACAAGGAGAAATTTAACCTGGAAATAAGGAGAAACTTTCTGACAGTGAGAACAATCAACCAATGGAACAGCTTGCCCTTGGAAGTTGTGGGAGCGCCATCACTTGAGACTTTCAAGAAGAGATTGAACTGCCATTGGTCAGAAATGGTGTAGGGGGGTTGGACTAGATGACCTACAAGATCCCTTCCAACTCTGATTATTTGTTAAATCTATTAAAGTCAATGGGGAAACCAGATTCACTGAACAACCATGTTACTAAATGAACAGCTGCAGTGGTTCACTTAACAACTGTGGCAAGAAAGGTCATAAAATGGGGCAAAACTCATTTAACACATTTTTCACTTAGCAACGTAAATTTTGGGCTCAATTCTGATTGTAAGTCGAGGAGTACCTGTACACATGGATTCAGGGCTGAATTAGTTGGTAAGCTAAAACAAGATCTAAGTTCTGAAACTCTGGCTGAAGCAGTTTGATGATTCATATTTATTTTCATTTTCATGCATCATCATGGTCACAAAAATAAGACCACAATGATGCATTCCATACAAACCTAAGACTGAATTCTATATGTGCAGATAAAAAACGCACTCTGCAATATTAGAAGAGTTGAGGAAAGTACAGTTTTCGTTTCAGCCAGTGAAGAAGGCAACTATTTTATGCAGTGGTGGGATTCAACCAGTGTTACTACCGGTTCGGTGATTACATTTTGCGTGCGCATGCCTTTAGCTGTGCCGCCCGGACAGCTGAAAAGCACTGCGCGTGGGTGCGCAGTGTTTGAAAAGCCTCTTTTTTCCTGCTTTTTCAACCTCAGCTGAGCCGCTCAAAGCAGCTGAGGTTAAAAAAGCAGGAAATAAAGGACAGGTAAGAGCCTAGGTGGGCAGGTGGGCCAAACAGCAGCAGACACAGAACCGGTTCTATGTCTGCAGCTCTTCAGAGCTACCGGTTCTATAGAGCTGGGCAGAACTGGTAGCATCCCACCCCTGATCTTATGTAATAATCCGTGAAGTTTTACAGACTGCATTATCCTAGTTTCAGTTTTCTCCCTCAATCGCTTCTTGCTTCAATATCTAGAACAGCCTTTCCTAACTTGGTGCCCTCCTGATATATTGCAATGCAAATTGCTAATGGAAGCTGAAGTCCCAACAGCTTTGGACTGCATTAGGTTGAGTACAAGCCATTTATCAAACTATTTAAGCCTCATTTATTCAGGACCTGTCCAGAAATGCTTTCTTTTTAGTACCGTTTAGTATTGTTAATCTAATAACTGGTAGGATGGTGGTACAAGGAGAGAGGAGGCCCCTGAATCCTTTGCCCATGAATACTTCCCAAATCACTTCTCTTTCCATTACAGGTAGTCCTCGACTTACAGCACTTCATTTAGTGACTGATGTTACAACATCATTGAAAAAGTGACCATTTTTCATACTTATGACCATTGCAGCATCCCCATGGTCACATGCTCAAAAATTCTGATGTTTGGTCACCATTGTGGCCAAGATGGTAGTTGAAAGCACTTGGAGGTTTATCTGTGTCCTTAGAGTCACCTGAGTAATGCTCCTAGTTCCTGTAGTCTGCAGTTTTTCCCTCTGGAAATCCATTCCTGCTCCCACACCATTCAAAGAGTTCATCCCAAATTGTATAGCTAAAAGTCTGTAGAGATTCTCAGTCGTCTCAAAGGTGCTTTTTCAGGAGGCAACTGGACGTTCTTTTTTTTTTCTCTGAAGACGTTTCTCATGTCTTCTCATCCTAGAAACTTCAATGTGTCGGGCTCCGAGTTCACCCAGAGCCCATCAGCTCCGAATATGCCTCGCAGCAAGTCAGCTGACCATGTCACCTTATCTCTGCTGCTGCCGGATCTGTATTTCTGCTTGTGTGCTGGTCGATGGCTTTGGAATGGCTCAGCAGAGCTGAGGATGGATTCTGCAACAACTGCAGGGCTGCAGGATGGATTCTGCAACAACTGCGGGGCTGCTGGAACTGGCTCTTTATTGATGTAGTGCATATTGTTCAAGGGAGTTGGGGCACATATAGGTGGTAATTAGGAGTTAGGTTAAAACATGGTGAAAGTGGCACCAGATGGGGATCAGTTAGTGAGGGTCGGAATAGGGTAGGGATGTAGACATGTTATAGGGTTAATAGCATTTAACGATAATGGGTTAGGCGTGGCCAGAATTAGAACTGGGCATAGGCCTGGGTGTGGTGGGGTGTGTCTCATGATAATGGTGATAAAAGAAAAGGGAGCAAACTCAAACCCAACTCCAACCTTGCCTGGCTTTTAGCCATTCTTGCCTGATTAGAGTATTTGTTGTTTGATGCTATATTGAATAAACCATCATTGTCCTAAAGAGGAGCTGGAGTTTGGATTCGTTTAAAGACAAATCTTCAATACTCAAGGACTGGCTGAGACGATGCCCCTCTAAAAGGGTGCAAATGACCAGCTGTCTGCAAGGAACACAAATCCTTCCATTTCCCACTATCCTGTCAGCGCTGAAGAAGCGGAACAACATACTTTCGAAACAATTCCAAGTAGGTTTCCCAAACCAGAGTATGTCATGTTTAAGGCAGGGAAACTAGGAACAAGAAGTCTTTTTTTTAGATATTGAAACTGGCTGGGTGATTCTGAGCCTAACACTTTCTCAGTCCTAAACGGGGAAGTCAAGAAACATCAATCCACCAGACTTCTTTTGATTTATATGGTAGATTATGGTTTATATCTTTCCAAAAAGAGGCTTGGATCCTGCAGTAGATTTATTTGGGATGATGATAATGATCGATGATAATGATATTCCAGATACCAAAATTCTGAAAGGCAATTTATACTTAAACCAAGATCTACACTCTGAAAGATAGTCATTGGTATTAGTAGATCTCTCTCTAGCCAAGAAGAATAGGAAGTAGACCTACAAAAAGTAAATTGAGATGACATCTATGCAGTACTGAGCGAGAAAGCCTAAGAAAGGTTTTTTTACAGTAAAATAATCCAGCACAATACTGAATTGTGCCCTTCTAATGACCCTTAGTCTTAGATTGCATAGGGAGCATTTTCATTATTACCCAGAAAATAGGTGTATTGTACATGAGTAGGCAGACACCCACCTGAAGGAATGAAATGAATGGTTGATCAGAATAGTGATAATATTCAGCTTCTCTATCTTGATCTGACTGAAACATCATGACAAAACAGAACTATGCTGCTAACAAAAACCAGCCTATTTTCAGGAGATAGCATATTCTGTTTATTATCTTCCATTACGATGAAACAACAGCATATTTCAAGAATAGAGGGTGCCAGTTACGGTAAACAAACAGGTAACCGGAATCAGCTTTCAAAAAAGCTGCATGAACTTTGCTAACATTATGGCTTTTTAACCTTGGATAGCCCTTTACTCATGCTAAAGAATTTTGAAAATATCCCTTGCCTGTATTCTGGGTAGACCTACAATCACTTTCAAGGTTCATGAATCTTGAACTCCAGAAGTTCTTTATTCACAAGACTAATTAATCAAGTTTAGAACTTTATAAACAAAATTTATATTTAATGCTCCTTATGTTGAAATTATTAACTTTTTACTCTGTAGCGAGAAAATACTCAGACGTACAATCCTGACTGAAAATATCTAATCTAATCTAATCTGGAGTTCATTTAATACCAACCACTCCTCTACATGCGATTTCTAACCTTATGACAAACCTGTCAAATAGTTTTGGCTAAGGAGAAAAAATTTAGTCAAGGCCCTCAAGCAAATGTCACATCTGTCGGGTAACATTAATCTCGAACAATCTTAATTATTAGATTTGGTTGAAAACACATTAATCATCTACAGTAGGCAATCTAGAATTGCAGTGCAGAAAATGGGGAGGCTGTGTTACCCTCCCTCCAAATACAAGAAGGTAAAAAGAAAAGTTAGAGACAAACGGAGACAAAATACATAAGGATTCCAGGAAGACAGAATACTTTCCTAAGACAGCTTTGTTCCCTCTGCCATCCATCTGGTAAACTCACAAGGTTTGTTTTTCTCACCTATAACTAGAATGTATTCTAGAACTATGCTATTTTTTTTCCAAATGAGTTAATTCCATTTGTTTCTCTTACCCTTGCTACTTTTATATTACCCCCATTCTCTCTTTTGAAATTTGCCCTCTGTGTCAATGTATTATAATAGTACAATTATAGTCTGGGAATCTGCTGCCCAGTAACAGGTAAAGAAGTCAGCAACCTCATTCCCTCCATATATGTCAGACTCTACCATCTGTAGTCCTGTGCTTTTAATCATTCTTTGAATGGGGTGATAAGACACAGTGGTTCATCTGCAGAGCAATCTTAAATTGCTTGTCTCCTGTGCTGGAAATAAAGCCAGATTAAGAAACAACTGTTCAGAGTTCTGAGAAATCCCCCATTGGTGGATTTCTGTTTCTTTAACCCTCCTACTTATGCAAGAAAATAAATGCCAATAGTTTTCCATTTCATTTCTCTTTGATCTTTGAGGACAATGGGCTTCCATTGACAGACCTTTTGTAAGAATCCTATTTTGCTGGCTCACTTTTGTACTTTATAAGGTTTTATCCAGCACATTCACTCTTGAATCATTGGAAAAGCCACATGCTAGGTTTTATGATTTTTTTCTGTAGAAGGAGAGATTGGCAGAATTCTTGTGAATTTCAGAAGAGGACGAAGAAGAAGAAGAAGAAGAAGAAGAAGAAGAAGAAGAAGAAGAAGAAGAAGAAGAAGAAGAAGAAGAAGAAGAAGAAGAAGAAGAAGAAGAAGAAGAAGAAGAATTATTTCACTAGTGGGCCCAGACTTCAGACCTTCACTGATTTTTTTTCTGACCAAGTATCCTTTTTCCTAAACATATATGTCAGGGTTCCGAGTAAACTGGGCATGGGTGTGCCCAGTATGTGACACATGCGGCCTGTGGGCTGGGAGTTTGATAGCCCTGGAGTAATGCATCCACCCAAAGCAGAACTTTGTTTATTGAACACACCATATCGGCACAGCTAGTGAAAGCCAACTCTCAAGGTTCCCATGGTTTTTCCCCTAATTAAAATAGCAAATATTCCCTCCCCAGGTGTCACCAGTCACATTGTTCAATGAAGGAATCTGAGAGGCTGCTTGGTCACTCCTCTGTCATCTGCTGGGATGACCTTGGTTTCCACAGGAAAACTTTTTGTTTTGACAGATAGCTGGTCTGCACCTCTGTATGGTTTGCCAACTGCACAGTGGCAGATAGGAAAGCAGTCCAGAGGGTTAACGTCATTGCCCAGACGTTCATTGGTTGCCCTCTCCCCTCTTTGGAAGAGCTTTATAGCTCCCGCTGCATTAAGAAAGCTCAAAACATTCTCAAAGATCCATCTCATCCTGGGAACCCTTTTTTTGAACTATTACCATCTGGCAGACGGTACAGAATAATAAAAACAAGGACAAATAGGCTGAAAAACAGCTTCTATCCCAGGGCAGTAGCTCTTTTGAATTCTGCTGTATAGTGCAGTGTTGGTGTGGTGTCGGGGGTTTCTGGTTCAATGTGTGAAGGGTGAAGGATGTGTGTTTGTGTTTATTTTCATGGTCATGGTCATGACGTGCACTGAAGATGGTGTTTGATTTCGTTGTACGAGGTGCAACACAGTAAACACAGTTTATTGTACGAGGTACAATAAAGTAAACTAAACTATCTGCTTCCCTCCTCCCTTTCCCCTTTCAAAGTTCGTGACAACCAGCGGTACTATTCGACCAGTTCGCACCTATTCGGGCAAATGGATAGGGGTTATTTGGCATAGGTCGCCGAACCGGTGGCAATCCCTGGCTGGCCACGCCCCCAACCCGGTTGCCCGGTTGCTCACTTGTGATCGCTCTCCTAGCTTTCCGTTCCCCATGTCCTTTTTCTCCTCGGGGAAAAGGAAGAAAGGCATGGCCGCTGCAAGTATCACTTTCCCCATGTGAGTTAAAGTGTTGGGAGTGAGAAAGAGTGCGGTCTGACAGAGGGGGTGGGGGAATCCACTCCAGCCTTGGAGAAATTTAAAGGAGCTGCTTCCAAAATGCTTGTCTGTTAAGTGCTCTCTCTCTCTCTCTCTCTCTGTGTGTGTGTGTGTATGAGAGAGAAAGAAAGAAAGAAAGAAAGAAAGAAAGAAAGAAAGAAAGAAAGAAAGAAAGAAAGAAAGAAAGAAAGAAAGAAAGAAAGAAAGAAAGAAAGAAAGAAAGAAAGAGGAAGGTAGAGAAAGAAAGAAAAAAATAGGAAAAGAGAGAGAGATAAAACTCTGTGCTATTATTTTTAATTGTTCCATTATTTATCATGTGTTAATATTTTACACTGTCCCTACACCTAGAGTGATTTTTCTGCCTTTCTTTTGCCCAGGGCTACCACATATTTTTCAAGGTTTACATGCATTCAATGTCAATAGTCCAGAGCATAAAATACACATGTGTTTAACAAGAGTTGAAAGGGACCTTGGAGGTCTTCTAGTCCAACCCCCAGCTCAGGCAAGAAAACTGAGGATTCCAAACTCTGAGCAGAGAACCTGGGAAAGGTGTCAGAATAATACTTAGAAGGGACCTTGGGGTGGACCCTATACCAATTCAGAGAAATGGCTGTCCAGTCTTTTCTGAAAAACTTCCAGTGATTGAGCACCCAGAACTTCTGGAGACAGGCAGTTCCACTGGTTAATTGTTCTCACTCACAGGAAGTTTCTCCTTAGTTTTAGGTTGCTTCTCTCTGTTCAGTTTCCATCCATTGCTTCTTGTTTGCATTCTGCTTCTTTGGAAAATACATTGTCCCCCTTTCTTTGTGGCAGCCCCTTAAAAGCCTGTTGCCTATATCACACTCTTGAGTAAAGCATGTGAGCCATTTCCTCCTTTCAGTGGTCCATGAAAGTACATCTATCATATGCAGATAATAAAGTCAAAAAAGGTGAACAACATTTTTACAGAACTATAGATAAGTTGAGGCTGGGTGACAAGGAATGGCTGGGAGGGGAGGGGCCAGGTGAGGCACCCCTTGATGTGAGTGACATTGAGTTGGCCATGCCCACCCAGTCACATGACCACCAAGCCACGCCCACCAAATAAGCCACGTCCACAGAACTGGTAGTAAAAAAAATTGAATTCCACCACTGGTGACAACTATGAGGCAGGAGAAAAATGGCTTTAGCACATGCAAGAAGGAAATGGTGAACCTGTTTTTCAGAACAGTACTTATCAGAGATACAATTCCTAAAATCTTCCTAAAAAGCTGGGATTCAGGTTTTCATCAGCCATGTTCTTCTCCTCAGTTTCAGACATACTGAAAATGATTGAGGAGACAGTGACCACTGACAAGAGAGGAACGGGCACATGGGCAGCTCCATAATAGTGACCAGTAGGAACACTTATGTTTCCTAGCTGAATAAAAGTGAGTGATATTGCCTTTCATGCCTGATTGCTGAAACCTTGCCAGTTATTCTTAGCCAGTATTTGGAAGAGTCCATCTCTGATTTTATGGATTCATTTAAAATAAAGACACCCAATTTGGGGGGATGATTTTAGGGAGATACTTTGTCTTTGAATGCTTAACTAAAGAGTGGACTTTGATAGGAGGTCCAGGACAAAGAAGTGAGTGTTGCCCTGACCAAAAATGAAGTCTGATTTCAATTAAATAAATTAAATACAACTCCCCTCTTCTGTCACATTAAAATTTGTTGCTGGTTTTGGAGTGGTTTGGATTGCACTTATTTTTTTTTCCAGACAGTACATATGGCCTTGATTGCTTCTCTGATCTGAAACAATTTTTATATTGTTTTTACATATTCATCACAACTGGAATGTGCCAAATCTGTCGATGTATAATATTTATCATCACCATACTGCTGTCCCACATGCAGAATTAAAATACTAAAAGCAATGAAGCATAGCATTTTTGTACAATGAGTATTTACATTTTTTGGTGTGACTGCTTGGCAGATTTTTTTCCTCTTAGAGCAGAGGAACACAAGCTGAATGTTAAGAACTTTCTTGATGCGTCAAGAGAGAAGGAAAATGTCATGCTGCCATAAGGACACATGGCTGTTTTACAACAGCTTGAATTAGTAGGCTCACTGATTAGCTGTTGCTATGGTTTGTGGCAATTGTAAATGTACCCAGAAATCTATTTAACTCTCCTGAAACAACCGTGAGCATACATTGTGGGTAAAGGATTAGCTGATCCATGTGAAGAAGACTTAAGGTACCTATACAGTTTTGCTGAAATATTTTACAGAAATATTTTGAAAGACAAGTGCAACGGGGAGTTCTTTCCTGCAAACAAGTAGAGGGCTTCAGCTGAACCCAACAGGTGGCAGTTGAGGGAGGAAAGGAGTGACCAAGCACCCTGCCAGCTATTCACATTGGACAATGTGACCAGTGACATCTGTGGAGGGAAATATTTGTTCTTTTAACTAGGGGGAAAAAAAACCGTGGGAACTTTTAGAGTTGGTTTTCACTAGCTGTGCCGATCTGATGTATCCAATAAACGTCCTTTGAGGACTCTGCCTGCTGCGGAGTTCTGATTGTAGCGGATGTGTTGCTCGGAACACTGAGACAAGCAATATAATTATGTTGTGAAGAAATAATGATGTGATGTTATAATGATGTAATGATATAATTGCAGGCTGGTCTTTCCTGGCTAGCAGATTGTATATATTGGAAATCAGATGTGGTGATCTTCCTCACAATCGACCTTCCTAGTTAAATATTAATATAGCAGGAGATATATAAATTGAATTTTACTGGCTGTAGTATTCAAGACCAAGTTTATTTTGCACAGTACATGATAGTGACAAAGTAAGTTTAGGAATGCAAGAAATTATATGCTACTCTACAGATTTTATATGCATCCCTTGAAAGGTCAGCCAAATTCAAGTTTACCTACAATTAAGACTTCCATTACTTCAAACTATAGCCAGTCACTCTTTGTCAGCCCATCTTACCTTGAAGGTTCTGTTGTTGTGGGGGGGAAAAAGGATTAGATATGTTTGCTGCCCTGAGTTATTAAACTTGAGTTATTAAACAAATAATAAAAGTGGGAAATCTATCCATCCATCAATGCCATTTGTATTAGTGAGATGCCCACACATTCATTCAAACATAAACTTGCCAAGACAGAGATGGAGTAATTGAATAATTGGTATCTTGATGGCACTGTTAATGTGGATCTAATCTTTGTCATCTACTTATCACATATCTATACTTTCTGTGTGTATCATATATTGTTGAAAATAAATACAGCCAGACCAGTGGTGCTATTCTACCGGTTCGGCCTGGTTCTGGCATACCGG
The DNA here is from genome assembly GCF_049901735.1 of Notechis scutatus. NCBI lineage: Eukaryota > Metazoa > Chordata > Lepidosauria > Squamata > Elapidae > Notechis > Notechis scutatus. The sequence goes on along the minus strand of NC_142009.1, from coordinate 150,164,995 downwards.
TAGTGCCGAAGATCAGTGGACACCGAACCGCTTCTCTCTGGGGAGCTGCTTTTGGGCCTACCCACCTGCCTGGGCTCCCATACTGACCTTTATTCCCCGCTTTTGAAGCGCAGCTGCTTTGTGCGACACAGCAGATTGCCGCGCATCAGCTGCTGAAGTGACACGGAGAGTGCAGGATTGCAGGAGGTGAGTCGGAAAGCCTCTGCATGTGCGCAAAGCGCACCCACCAAGCCACGCCCACCGAACTGGTGGTAACCTATTTTGCAACCCACCACTGAGCCAGATTGGTTTTCATCTGGCAAAAAAATTAATAAATAGATATATGTGGGAGGTATGTCATAGCTAATCGAGCCATCTTCCTTGCCTTTTTGTAATGGATAGTTGCTAGCCTAGCCTTCCCTAAACTAGACCTTTCCAAATGTGCCAGAAACACCAAGAAGATAGATGGATCTTGACAGACTGGAACAGTGGGCCATATCTAACAAAATGAAATTCAATGTAGAGAAAAGTAAAGTCCTACACTTAGGCAAGAGAAACCAAAAGTACACATATAGACTGGGTGAAACCAGGCTCAATAGCAGTAACTGTGAGAGGGATCTTGGGAGTCTTAGTGGACAACCAGCTAAATATGAGCCAGCAGTGTGCAGCAGCCACCAAAAAAGCGAATGCAATCCTAAATTGTATTAACAGAGGGATACAATCAAGATCAAGGGAGGTATTAATCCCACTCTATAAAGCCTTAGTAAGACCACACCTAGAGTACTGCATCCAGTTTTGTTCACCACATTATAAAAAGATGTTGAGACTCTAGAAAAAGTACAGAGAAGAGCAACCAGGATGATTAGGGGACTGGAGACTAAAACATATGAACAATGGTTACAGGAACTGGGCTTGGCTAGTCTAGTGAAGAGAAGGACCAGAGGACACATGATAGCAGTCTTCCAATATTTGAGGGGCTGCCACAGAGAGGAAGGGGTCAAACTATTTTCTAAAGCGTCTGTAGGCCAGACAAGGAATAATGGATGGAAACTGAACAAGGAGAGATTCAACTTGGAAATAAGAAGAAACTTTCTGACAGTGAGAACAATCCACCAATGGAACAGCTTGCCCTCGGAAGTTGTGGGAGTGTCATCACTTGAGACTTTCAAGAAGAGATTGGACTGCAATCTGTTAGAAATGGTGCAGGGTCTCCCGCTTGGGCAGGGGGTTGGACTAGATGACCTCCAAGGTCCCTTCCAACTCTGATTATCTGTTAAATCAACTTTCAGACTGAAGTTCAGCCCATCTTTCCAGCTTTCCTGGGCTGGTTTAGGCAATACTAGCTCTGCAGAATTCAAATAAATTCTTGATTCAAGATTAAATAAGAATTTGTATAAAGTCTTGATTCAACATGAAATGATAATTAGGTCACTGTGTGGTGCTAAGGAGAATCCACTCCCCAAGGGTAGGGCTGTGCTTTGGAAAGCTTTTGAAGAAGCTTTTCTTGGGTATTATTGGCAATGAAGAATCATATGGCACCTGCAAAATTAACATGTTTCTTGTGTTGTTATATTTTCTAATTATATTTTAATGCATTCATGAATTCATCTGGAAGCAGGCTTATTGTTTTTTTCTGTAAGTGACTAACAGAGTTCTCTGTTGGAAATTATCACAGCCAGGTTTCTCACGGGGCAAATTTGGCAACATGGTTCAAAGAAAAGTTGACGAGCAAATTATCCACATGAAACTTGCATAAAGCACAGTCGTTTTGTTTTAAATCAACAAAATAGAAATAAGTAAAGGTGATTATTTTTCTGACCTTAGCTTAAGTGGAATGTAAATTTGGTTCAGTAATGGGTGTCTAAAAAAGTGTATATCTAATAAAAGAAGTGGTGATAGAAAGTCAAACTCTGTCTCTCAAAATAACTATAAAATCTATCAACAGCATACAAATTATGCAACTCTCCCATTTGGCTTCCATGTGGCTTTCTAAGTGTTCTTGATCAACCAAAAATCCAAAGAAATATTGCTTTAAAAATTATCTACATGCTCCTTGACACAAATACACAAAACCACCTCCTGTTTATTACTGTTGAAAATTGTCCTGCAATTTCCTGGCTATTTTCTTCCTCTATGAAAGATGCTTCTTTTTTTATTCTTATTGCCAGAGGCCTTTAACGTGAATCTGAGTTACTTTTGATTGTGACCTTGGGATTACTTCATTGTTGCAAGGCAGCTGAATTTTCTTCCCCATCATTCTTTAAAAATCCATAGTTCCTGACACAGAAAAAGTCCATTGGAGGAATTTTCTCCTATGTCTTCCTTGAGCTTTAATTGAAGAGTAAACAATCAAGGGAGCTGTAGACTTCTAGAGAGATGATTTGTAATACCAGGATGTATACTATGACGTTTTTTTAAAAAAAGGACTTGATATAACCAGTACACTGACATTGTAAAATTGGAACTGTGATGAACAATAATGAAAAATGTACAATACAAATATTTTTTTTTAAAGAAAGAGATGATTTGTAACAAGGAGAGAGGATGCTGTTTGCATTCTGTTCCCCTCTCCAGTTCCTAACAAGTTAGCTTGACACTTATCAGTAATCATCTCATCTTGTCACTTTCAATATTTTCAGAAAAAAGTAAGGACTACCAAGAGCTTCTTCTAGTTGATCAAGATGGGAATGAGAAATCAACAACCAACCAATCCATGGTCTCCTCCTCATAAGGTGGAAGGATTTATGTTTCTTTACAGTGACCTGTGAAGAAACGTAAATCACCTCACTTTCATTTAGGGACGAAGGAACTAAAAGAAAGTGTGAGGAGGTCCATCCAGTTTTTACTACATATTGTGTGGCTTTGTCTGGCCGTTCATTAAAGAAACCTCACCAACTGACAGTGGAAGTTGTCTACAAAGCTTCCTTTGCTCCCCTTTATATGAAATTCATTTTGAAGAGTGATGTTTTAATAACAGCATGCTGGCACCTCTTGCAACCAGGAGCTGCAGTCGTCATGAAAATGCTTGGAATGAGCAGATACTTTCTAAACTTCCTGTGGCTCTGTAGCAAGGGAAGACATTTTGCCTTGAGTCTATGAACTGAGCAAGAATTCCCACCAACAAGAAACCAGGTTTCTCACAGGCCCAAGGGGTTCTATAAAAAAGCCACCAGCTTTGAGCTGATCTCAGATAATCTGGTAAGAGTCAAAGGGGGGAAAAAAATCAAATCAGGGCCCCAAATAGCTTGAGATTGTGTGATCAGGCAGGATCAAAATAGGTTCCAATCTAATAGAAAACTCTCAGATGCAGATATAACTGGAAAAAAAATTCCACAATCCTACTTTTTTTACATACTTAGGCACTTTTAAAAATGTTCTGTGGGTACAAAGAAATAGGGTGGCAGTAAGAAATTGGGTACATTATTTAACCAGCAGTGTGCAGCAGCAGCCCAAAAAGCTAATGCAATCTTAAATTGCATTAATAGAGAGATAAAATCAAGATCAAGTGAAGTACTAATACCACTCTATAAAGTCTTAGTAAGACCACACCTAGAGTACTGCATTCAGTTTTGTTCACCACATTATAAAAAGATGTTGAGGCTCTAGAAGAAGTACAGAGAAGAGCAACCAGGATGATTAGGGACTTGGAGATTAAAACATAGGAAGAACAGTTACAAGAACTGGGCTTGGCTAGTCTAGTGAAGAGAAGGACTAGGGGAGACATGATAGCGGTCTTCCAATATTTGAGGGGCTGCCACAGAGAGGAGGAAGGGGTCAAGCTATTTTCTAAAGCGCCTGTAGGCCAGACAAGGAATAATGGATGGAAACTGAACAAGGAGAGATTTAACCTGGAAATAAGGAGAAACTTTCTGACAGTGAGAACAATCAACCAATGGAGCAGCTTGCCCTCGGAAGTTGTGGGAGCATCATCACTTGAGACTTTCTAGAAGAGATTGGACTGCCATTTGTCATAAATAGTGTAGGGTCTCCTGCTTAGGTGGGGGGTTGGACTAGATGACCTACAAAGTCCCTTCCAACTCTGATTATCTGTTATCTGACCAAGCTAGTAGCACAGAAAATAAGATTTCCAAGGATAATAAATTGGCAGTTCCTTGTTGGAGAACTCTCCTCAAAGACAAGACTTGAAAGCTGATCAGAGCAAACGGAATAGTAAAAGATGACATCACAGTCAGTCTTTCAGAGACTATTTTATTGCAGATGAAATATAATTTGGAATGTTTCCCCAAATGTTGATATAGAAGCCTAGTTATATCATTAAAAGAATGACCCAAACCCAGATAAGAATCTATATCCTTATAAAACCACAAGATTTGTCAGAATGAATAATGTTGAAGTCTCCAAGGAAATCTCAGGATTTTGTGTATAATTGCCCTTTTTAGTTTATATGTGGGCATGCCAAAATGTATCCAGAATACAATTGTTAGAATTTGTAACTTCACTCTTATTTTAACCATTCCAGGTCCCTCCAAAGAAGAAATGTTAACTGCAGTTTTTCTCTCTCTCATTGTTCATCCTGTTTATGATATTTTCCATGTTTTGTATAGTTGGACCTCCATTAGCAAGGACACTTGCTACCATTTTTTTAATTAAGCAACTAATAAGCAACTTCATAATTAATTCAGATTTTAGCCCCCCCTGATTTTTAACTAATTGCTAGGAAATAGCAAGTTTTGTGTGTAGATCGTCGCTTCTGATTGACACACAGGAAGGCGTCCGTGCCTCAGCAGACACAAACTGAAACATGAACAGATGGAGCCTCTCGGTGATTCTAAAAGTAGCATCCAAATGTGCAGGAAGTCTGGCTGATTTTGCATTTCAAGTTTTGTCTAGACATAGTTGTCAAAATAAAGGGCGACAAAAGAAAACTCCAGCAACCTTTCACATTGTTTCATATTTAAAGGCAGCTGGTTTGCAGGCATTAGAAGATATGGGTATACCCAAGATAGAAGTGGAAGGCAGGCTTCTTCAAAATTAATACATAGTATGAATGAAATAATATAATATTTATCAGGCTAATTCAGGGCAAATACTTTCTTGGCAAGCCTACAGAACTAATCTTCATTGGTCCCATGGGCAAATGACTTCCATTATATATATATAACAATGTGGTGTAGCGGTTAGGTTTTGGACTAAAACCGCCGAGATTATAAATTGTAGTCCTTCCTTACACATGAAAGCTGTCTGGGCAGTGGTGGGATTCATTTTTTTTTACTACTGGTTCTGTGGGCGTGGCTTGGTGGACGCGCTAGGGGAAGGACACTGTAAAATCTCCAGTCAGAGGTGGGATTTGCCGGTTCTCTGAACTACTCAAAATTTCCGCTACTGGTTCTCCAGAACTGGTCAGAACCTGCTGAATACCACCTCTGTGCCTGGGTGACTTGATGCCAGTCACTCTCTCTCAGACCTTGACTGATAAGTCAAAAACATCTGTCTCTCAGTCTCCATGGTAGACTGTAGTCTATAAGTGTCAGTGAATATCATATTACAGTAGAATGATTCAGGCTGATTATAGATATTTGTATGTATATAATTTCAGTGAAGTTTACTTCACCATCAGAAGCAAATAGTATGAAAGGAGATAAAATGCTGCCCTCTTAGATAGCAGTAATTATAATAATAATTCTTTAGCCCCAAGACTGACGGTTTTTTTCATCCTCAAAGTACCATTGTTTTATATGCACATCAACAATGAAAACTTAACAAGACTATCAGACAAGAGCACTCTGGAGAGCATCTAGATGTCTTTTTGCTGGGAAGAAATTGCTGAACAGTGTTGTAATATGTAATTGATGACCATACCCTTGTACATGTATATTAACAAATGCCATACTGTGCCAAATGTGTGAGGTAGTTTTGTATTCTTATAAAATAAACTAGCTTGATACCTGTGCTTCACTACGAAACTATGTGGTTGGGCTTAGTTTTGGGGGAGGAAAATAATGGGGGGGGGGGGGAGACTGCCTTTGCCTACCAGCATCCATTGGTATTCATCTGGCTAGTGTCCTGTCCGTGTATGAGAGAATTGAGAGCTGTTTGAAAACTGAAACTGTATTTGCTGTGTGAGCAAGGAGACAGCAAGGAGCCTGGGCATGGCTTAGCTCAACTGTTCTGTAGTAAAGCTGCTTGGTGCTGTGAAACTAAAACTGAAACTCCTCTACTTGTATTTTGCATTTGGAACAAACTTTTCAGGTGGGGAGGGGGAATAGAACTCTTTAGCATCAGAGCATGTTAATAATAATATAGGAAATACTAATGCTGTGATGATCATTTTGAAAAATCCTTTGTTAGTGAGCACCTAGAAGCCAAGAGGAACATACATGCCAAATTTCAAGTTTGTAGGCTTTCCAGTTCTGGAGATTTATTTGATGATGTGTGAGTGGTATTTCACTTTTATATATAGAGATTAATGGTAATCTCCAAACTGCATTCACTTTTCGTTATGTCTACAGAGGTGGGAGAATCAAATGAGACTTTCAACAAAAGAGACAGATTTTATTTTCTGTGCTACAAAATTCTCTTTCAGTTTATGTTGTGTGAAATAAGAATGAATAAGTTAAAAATGATTATTTTCAAATCCCCATCTTCATCTGTTTTTAGGATCTTTTCTCCTTTAGAAATACAGAACTCTTAATTGCGTTGCTTAGTTATTGCTGTTCCTATTGGTGTGTCTCCTGGGGCAATACCTTCTTTTCTCCATCTGCTACTTCAGAAAGTAAAATGATAAATCCCACATGATTTCTTTTAGAAAATAGGTAACACTGTTTATAAATGAGTGGATTATCTACAGGTGTTCCAAATGACACCAACACCACTTAGCACAGACAAACAGATTTTTCCCCTTCCATCAACAACAGAAGTGTTAAAAGCAAAACATTTTATTTAGAGAAAACTGCATCGCACCAATGAGCCTTATTTGAGTTCTATGAGATGACTGAACTGAAAGATTGCCTTTTCTGAGAGAAAACTCTTCCAGATATCTTCAGCTTGATTCATTTCCTCTCACACCAGGGCATTTGGAAGGTGTGAAGATGAGCACAAAGAGGCTGGTCTTATGTTAATTAGATCCAAACTTTGTACTGCTATTGTTGTCCAGCACCACACATTAAGTTCTAGTTAAGGTTTATTGCTCAAGCAACATAAGAATCTGGTCAACTGACACTCAGTACAAAATTAGTGCTACATAAGAGTCAATGCAATTCAAGAGGAGTTGGAATTGGAGTGTTTGTGGACATGTAATGATTCTAGGCTGAGTCCCCTCTTGACTCCACACCCTCTTCTACAATTGTTCATGGATATTTATTTCCATAGTCAATGGCTGTGGTTCATCATTCTGGGTATATCAATACACAGATTTTTAAGAAGAATGGTTACTGTTTAGCATGTTCTCCAGTTTAATAGAAAAACCAGGTATCCCAAACATGTTCATGTACCATGAAGAAGGGTTTTGGAAGGCAATGGTGATGAATTCAGAATCTTGAAACCTATCTCTTTGTACTAAACAGAGAGCTTCTTTTTAGATTTAAGATAAGTTAGTCAACTTTCCCCCAAAAAATTGCATTTGAAAATATCCTAAAGTGCTTTTGCACAAAGGTTCTTCTTAGTTAAAGTTCAGCTGCTTAGAGTTGATTGTTAAGAATGTGTGTGTTACAGAGCTGATTCCAGAATAGTAAAAAAAAAAAATGCTCCTAGGTACTTTCAAGTGCATCTGGGACTGCTTAAGACTTTCATCTTTATTTTCATTGCAGCTTTATAGCCAAAAGAAGAGTAAACAGATCTTACTTTTCCTCTGTGAAACTGTCTCTAAGAAAAAGTTGACGTGATTCACTTGGATGGATAATTAGATTAGGTGAACCTGCCTTAGATGCCATGATTCCAGTGGTGGGTTTCAAAGAGGTTTACCACCTGTTTGGTAGGCGTGGCTTTGTGGGCTCACTTCGTGCATGCAAACACACTTTGCGTATGCGTGCGCCCCAAACGTGCACATTGTCCACACACAGAGGCTTTCCTACTCATCTCCTGAAATCCCTATAGCTTCAACAAAGCAGCTGCGCTTCAAAAGCAGGGAATAATGGTCAGTATGGGAGCCCGGGTGGGCGGGTGGCCCAACAGCAGCTCATCAGAGAGAACCGGTTCAGTCTCAGCCGATCTTCGGCACTACCAGTATGCCAAAACCAGGCCGAACCGGTAGAATAGTGCCACTGCATGATTCTGTTTTGTCCTGGCATCATTGGTGGTTGGGACTATGGCATTTCCAGCAAGGAAAAGAAAATGAATAGTGGGCAATGAAAAATAACTTTTTACTTAGTACTAGGATTCTTCAGTGTTAGAACAAACAATATTGAAGTAAACAGGTAAATAATCTGACTTGGGATAAAACAATTTTGTCTTCATATGCATGCTTTGATATGACTAAACAATATAGCCCAGATAGCTTTGAGATTGCTCCCTACTTTAAAAGATGGAATGTTTTAAAAAGTCAACTATTAGTTCTAACAAGGAAGTTAAAAAATAGAATGATGGACATTAATTATTATAGTTGAACGGTGGAACAAAGAATTAGAATACCCAATTGAAAATCAGTGGATCCATATTTTTAGAAATATAAAACATATATTTAAGAATGAAATTAATTCATCAAAAAGATTCATTATTAGACATTTATTGGTTTTCTCATTCCAAGAATGTTTTAAAAGGCTGCATATCTGATTTTTTTTTCTGCTGTCATTGGGGAAAAATTGAGGAATCTAACTCATACGGTTTGGTTTTGACCAATTTGATTTCAAATCATAGCATATATTAACATGACTTTGGAAAGAAATGTAATAGTTAAAGATGCAATTGTGATATTGAATTATTTGGCAAAATATGGAATTTATCATCTGATGTCTTGCTTGAGCTCTGTCAAGGCTGGATCTCATCAAAGATAATAAACATATAAAAAGAAATGAATCCAGGATAGGAGACTATTTCTGAAAAGTCTTTATGTTCCAAAAATGAGAAGATGAAGCAATATGTTTCCATATGGTCTGGATTTCATTATAGTTTAAGGATTAAATTAGTTCTATTCCAATACTTAATGGATATTTATAGATCTTAATTTTTGTGTTTCTTTTTAATTAGTTTTTACCTTTGTAGTTTTAGTATGTTTGGGTTATATTAATTGTTACAATGTATGTAGGTTATTTTCTTATTATAGAACTCTTTCTATTTTTTTTTTCTGATGGTGGAGCTATAAACAAAGTAATAATAAAAAGGGATATTCGTGCTTTAATTTTCCAATTAACAGTGTTGTTGGGGCAATGGGAACAGGAGGACTAACGCCCTTTCAGTTACACTTTAGTCTGGTTGGATCACTTCATTAAAGAGAAAGGCATTCATACTCAGTCATTGCAGATTCTTTTTTGTGAATGGAAGCAGAGGTCACTACCATGATCTCTTGAACGCCATGGGCCATGAAAATGATGTCCTGCATAAATGGCATTCCCTGGCAGTTGGGAGAATTGGCAGGAACGTGCAGTCACATTGTAGCTCTTCCGTGCTGAGATCTTAGTCACAACCCTACAGGATCATTCTAGGATAAGGTTACATAATGTCCCAGGGATTTTACTCGAATTTCTGCTCTAGCATGCTGTCTAAGGAAAAATGCTGATTGTCACCAGTATTTCATAAATCCAGCCAAAACCCCAACCAGAAAAGCTAATAAAAAAGAAGACCAAACAAAACTCAAAGAAACTTTTAGATCTTGAGCAGAAGAAATAGCACGCAAACCATACTACTCCCCTGCTCCCCCAAAAAAGCAAGGATAAACTCAAACAAGTTTTTAGAAACTCCTGAGTAAGGTCCAGTGAAGCTGAGTTGGAATGGAGGAATTATAAAGTACCTGGGATTTATGAGGATGAATGAGATGAGGAAAATGATCCTGGGTTACCATCACATGTTGGTTACTTATTGGGATGTGTGCACTTTCAGTAATACATACATACATACATACATACATACATACATACATACATACAGTCAGGTTGGAATAGATTGATTGGACTAGACTAGAGTATGCTGGAAGAGGCTATATTTTGCTTTGTTTGTTACCATTGCATTGGAAAGATGCAAGTGGCCTTAGACAACAAAATACAACAAAACTTTTCTCAACTTATACATACAGCTTCTTTTGTCAACTATTTTATAATCTAAACGTGTTGGACCTAATTGCATTTACATCAATCCTGCCGTGACTATTGGTATGAAAACAAATTAAGGAAGGACCTAGAATGTTCTTGGACAGTTTATTATCATGGAAGTTTGTGACAAAATTCTTGGTTCTTTTTTCCTCCACCAACCATATTAAGACCTTTTTTCATAGTCTTTGGCACATTATTATTTTAGTCCATGCTACAAGCAACCAGATTACTCACGTCAAGTTCAAACTACTTTATTTTATTCTGATTATTATATAGGAGTCCACCCAGACTGCTTGCCTTTTCTTGAGAATAGATAGATAAAGCTCTATGAAGCTTGGGGGGTGTGTGTAGTGGGAGGTCAGTTCTGTATCTCTTGTGACTGGGCATGGGTTCAAGGCTAATTTTCCATTTGAAATCTCCTCCCTACCTTGCTGCGCATTTCCCAATACCGACATACTGTTGCAGGGCAGTGCTGTGGTTCAGCAGCTGAAATGCCTGGGTTTGAGACCCGAGTAGTCATGCGGCAATAGGGTGAGCTCCCATCCTTGCCCCATACCTGCAAACCTAGTAGTTAAAAAACATGAAAATGTGAGTAGATAAATAAGTACCACTTTGGTGGGAAAGTACCAGCGCTCCATAATGCCGTGTTGGCCACATGACTGCAGGAATATCTTTGGACAGTGCTGGCTCAATGTCCTTGAAACAGTGATGAGCATCATCCCCTCTAAGTGGCAACGACTAGCATTGCAAAATCCTCAGGGAATCCTTTACCTTTATATACTGTTGCATTTCCATACACCTTGGGGTCAGGTACTGTATGAACGTCATTCAATTAAGTAGTCATCATGTAATTTATTAAGTAATCCATTATGATCCCTAGAAAATGTCACTTGCTAGGCAAGTCTGTATTTCATTCAAACATGGGTTCTCCCAGCTAGCCTTTGTTTTTTATATATCCATAGTATCCTCCCAACAGAATATCAAACTTTTATTTATTCACAGGGCTTGCAGCAATGGAGAAAACATATTCTAAGAGAAATTATTTTGTTGACCTCTAAACCCAAAATTGCTCAGTGTGAACACTGGGAAAATGAAAGACAACAGAAAAAAATTCCTTGTAGCCAAAACAAAGGATTCAGTCAAAATACATAGATCAATTCAATTCAATATGACTTGGTAGATACTATGAATAGAACGATTCTAGTGTCGGTTCCCATGAAGTCTTCCCCTTAGATATTTTGCATTAATTGCTGATGAAACAAAGAACACATAAGAACACACTTTGTGGCCCTCTGTAATTGCTGCAGAGGTAATATATTTGAAGGATTTACGGGTTTTCATCTGGGTAATTCACCGGATGCTGCTTGAGTGAGTTTTGTGAAGAGCACCTTGGTTTGTTTCAGCACAGATATAAAACTACATAGTGTAAACCTATGGTGGTGCCAGTATAATCACTGGAGCACTAAATGGTGTGCACGATTTCTGAAAGAGCTACCTAAAGCTATCTATGTTTATTGTCACAATCGCTATTTACACTATTAAGTAATATTATTAACACTAACATTGTCAATAGCTTTGTAGAATTGCTAACATACTGTAGAATTCTTTGTACTCTAAAAAACAGAGAGGTTGTCCATTTCTGCCCATTTCCTTAGTCTACTTCGACACTGTGTTTGTGTGATGATGCATTCATTGCATTTCATTGAATTGTACAAAGAAACTGGGAGCAGAATTATTGAATTGAAGAAATTGTCAGGCACTCACTGGGTATGTCAGATCGCGTTATGTTTAGCTGTTAAATCAACACTTTCAATGATTTTACTGCTTCTGAATATATCAACAATGAATCGAATTCTGCAGTATGTGCAATGGCACATGGTATTAAAAATATATAGACTTCTGTTTTGTATTTTGAATCTTCCTGAAGTTGCAGAAGTTGATTTGTGATATGGTTCAAGCTGCTTTCATTAACTCTTTGATACACTGCAAGAGTTGAAGGATTATGAGAATTTCAACAAAATTAAAACTGATATAAAGATTATCATAGAAGAAATAAAATGCAAACTAAAGAAAAGACAATGTGATGTATTTCAAAGCTTCAATACTGTGTTATTCTTGTACTGGATAAAACAAGATTTATACTTCTAAACCCTCAACAGTTTTACTTTAAAGTGAAATTGTTGCTTCTTATTTGTGATTATACCATCAATAGACTTAAGCCAGTGCTCGTAGTCCTAAAATTCCCAAGAAATTCTAAGGGATATGCAAAATCAGAATTACTTGCCAGTTTATGTTGAAAAATAATATATTATAATCCCATCGAAAAGCATGCAAAGTGGTAATGGCAACAAATTATGTCAGTTTCAATTTCTAATACAGTAAATATTTATAAATATATCCCATTCAAATAGAAGTTGTTCTGGACTCCTCCATACTTGTTAAAGGTGGGAAGGGATCCTGAGAGAGAGAGAGAAAAAAACAAATACTGACTTAAACAATACTTTATGGACAACTCATAGGTTTTTTGTTGAAATAAAGTTTTTTATTTTTAAACATACACATACAAAAACATAAAAACATAAAATCCTCTTCCATTTTAAATACATACAGTGTATCAATTGGTTACGTATCTTTTGTGCTATACTTTTGTAGTCATTTACTCACAATTTATATCAGTCTTCACATTGTCAAACGAACATATGTTTATATATTTATCAGTTATTAATCATCCATGACTAAACCATTTATTCCATCGTTTTATACGAGATGTTCCAAGTTTTATTTTAGAATTTATGTTATACTTTCAACCAGTGGTTATATATATATCTATATTATGTTTTATATCAATCTATTAGATTTCTATCACAAAATTATCTAGTCTATTATATTACCATGCCTTTTTATCCAACCATTGATAAAACAAATCCCATATCATATAAAATTGCTTATCTTCTTGTTCTCTAATTTCAAATGTCAGTATACTCATTTCAGCACAGTCTATAATTTTTTTGATAACTTCCTCCTGCATAGGTATTTTGTTATTTTTCCAGTTCTTCGCAAATACAATTCTAGCCGTTGTTAAAACATTTACAATCAAATATTTCAGTTCTTTATTGTATATGTCCGGTATGACTCCCAATAAAAAGATCTCTGGTTTAAAGTCTATATGTTGTTTTATCATTTTTTCTAACCATGTGTGGATTTTAGTCCAATATTTCTTTGTGTCTGAACATGTCCGCCACATATGGTAATATGAGCCAGGTATCTGATGACTTTTCCAGCATTTATCCGATTTATTCTTAAACATTCTCGCAAGTCTCGTCGGGTGCCATCTGTAAAACATCTTATACAAATTTTCTTTATATGCAGTTGACATTGTCATTTTATAATTTTGAGACCACAACTTTTGCCATTTTTCCAAATCAATCCCATATCCAAAATTTTCCCCCCAAGCAATCATCGTTTCTTTAACTTGGTCCTCCTCCAAGTTAAATTCTAATAGATGTCCATAAAGTTTGTTAATTATCTTTTCATCAGTATCCAATTTTTTTTTATCTAAGTCAGTCAACTTATCATAAATACCTTCTGCCTTGGAGTCTTTATCAAACCTAGACTGTATTTGCAAATAAGAAAACCAATTCATTTTTGCACCTTGTTCTTCCAACGTTTGCATAGATTTAAGTTCACCCTTTTCATTCAATAACTCCCCATATCTAACTGTTTGTTCCTTTTTATATATTATTGGATAAGAAAAAGCTTCAATAGTTGATATCCATGTTGGAATTTTTAAATAATATTGTCTTTTTATCTTCTCCCAGCTCAAAAACAATGCCTCGCGAATATAATGTCTTTTAAAATACCCCTGTGTTTTAGTTCCCTTATACCAGAAAAATGCATGCCATCCCAGCAGCAAGTCATGACCTTCTAAAGTCAATAATCTACTGTTCCTTAGTGTTATCCATTCCTTTACCCACATCAAACTTGTCACCTGGTAATACAACTCCCAATTGGGCAAGGCAAACCCTCCTCTTATTCTTGTATCTTGTAACAGCTTTAATTTTATTCTTGCTTTTTTACCCTGCCAAATATATTTCAACACAATTCTATTTAACTCTTCAAAAAACTCTTTCTCTAATCAAATAGGAATTGTTTGGAATAAATATAACACTCTAGGCAATATATTCATCTTAATTGTGGATATTCTCCCAATCAATGATAGTTGCATTTTTTCCCATTTCATCAAGTCTGTCACAATCTGCTGTTTGAGTTTAACATAGTTATCTTCCTTCAGTGTACTGCATCTTGGTGTGATATAAATCCCTAAGTATTTAACCTTGTTCATAACCTGTATTTTTAAAGTTTCTTCCAACTCTTTCTTTCATCTTGTTAACATATTCTTTGTTAATATCTTTGTTTTGTCTTTATTTATTCTTAAACCTGCTACTTTTCCATATTCTTCTATTTTTTCTATTAATTTGGGTGCTGTTTCCATTGGGTCTTCTAATATAAATACCAGATCATCTGCAAAAGCATGCAATTTATACTCCTCCTTTTTAATTTTCATTCCATTTATTTCTTTTTCTTCTCTGATATTCCTATTCAACACTTCCAATGTTAACACAAACAGCAGAGGCGACAATGAACAGCCTTGCCTTGTCCCTTTTCTTGTATCTATGGATTCTGTTAATTCTCCATCACCTTTGCAGTTTGTTCATGATTTATTGTTTCAATGGCTTGGATAAATTTCTTACCAAAGCCCAGTTGTATCGGTTGCAGTAAAATAAATCGCCAACTCACATTGTCAAAGGCTTTTTGAACATCTAGAAATATCAAGGCCATTTGCTTCTCAGGGTGTGCTTCATAATATTCCAGAGTATCCAAAATGATTCTCACATTGTCTTTGATTTGTCTCTTTGGCAGAAATCCATTTTGATCAGTATGAATAAAATTATTTAAGTATCTTTTTAGTCTTTCTGCCAAAACTGAAGCAAAGATTTTACAGTCTGAGTTCAATAAAGATATAGGTCTATAATTTTTAACTTGCTGCAGGTCTGTACCTTCCTTCGGTATAAGTGTAATGTACGATTCTGACCATGTTTTTGGTATTCTTTTCTTTAACATAACTTCATTCATAACTTCTAGAAGATGAAAATTCAATATTTCCTGAAAAGTCTTATAGAATTCCGCTGGCAACCCATCTGGACCTGGAGCTTTCCCAGCATTCTGTTTTTTTTAAGGCTTCTGTTAGTTCCATCATTGTTATACTTCCTTCTAACATTGTTTCAATATTTTTGGGTATCTGAGGTAAGTTCGCTTTCTGAAGATATTGCTTGATTTTTTCTTCTTGAATATTCTCTTGAAAGTGTAGTTTTCCATAGTAATCTTTTATAATTTTTTTCTTCTCCTCATTTCCATAACAAACCTGTCCTTCTTTATTTATCAATTGGCTAATTCTTCTTGCTTCTCTTTCCTTTCTCAGTTTATAAGCTACCATCTGCCTGATGTATTTGCATCTTCAAAGTAATTCTGTTTCTCACTTTTAATTTTTTGTGCTAATTCCTCTTTTTCCATTAGTCCCATTTTATGTTTAATTATATCCATTTTATTTTTAATGTCTTTTTTTTGTGGGGACTTCTGTAAGTCTTTTTCCAGTCCTTTATAGTCATCCTCTTTATTACGATTAACATAAATGGACTTAATTCAGCTATTAAAAGAAGGAAAGTATTTCACAAATTAGATAAATTAAAATTTGATATAATCTGCTTACAAGAGGTACATATTAAAAAGCAACATATGAATATATACTAAAACAAGGAAAATTAGGAAATTATTTACATCGCTGGCACAATCGAAAAAAAGGTGTGGCATTATACATTAAAGAAACAATTTTGGCAGAATTAATTTATACAGATGATGATGGAAGGATTTTGATGGTGGAGATAACGGATAACAGCGTTAAAACACTTTTAATTGCAATTTATGCCCTGAATGATAAACAAGAAGAATTCTATAGACATCTCATACGTTTTAAGTGTGATTGGTGCACTCAGCCTAAAATGCCATTATTTTCTTGATTCAGAGAAACTTACATCATTTGCAAAACTTTACAGTAATTATAGGGATGGATCTGATGAAGAACAGAAACAATTTTTAAAATGTTCCACAGTGAAACAAACATGGAAAATGGCTTTCAGAGTTCCATCAGTTGTGTGCTATTGTCATCACTTTACCCCCATTAAGTATAGGCTGTGAACAAACATGTTCACATCTGTGTCAAATAAAGACCTATTGGAGGAACTGTATGGGTAATGAATACCTAAGTAACACTATCATATTGGCGACAGAAAAGAAACCCTCCAAACCCTTAATTTTGAAGCTGTGTTGACAGCTTTGCAGAATTGAGCACGAATCAGGAGATTCAACTTCTATAGTTATTGACATAGGTATTTTGCCTCCATTCCTCTTCTCATTGACTTGATCAAAGTGTTCAAACAGTTTGATCAATCAAATTCTGGTCAAACAATAGTTTGTCTTCATATCTGACCAGAAGTTGTCCTGTCTCAATTTGCTGCTCTGCTTCCTCTTAATGAATATATTCTTGGAGATGTCCGTAATAGTATTTGCTCAAAGATAAGCAAATGAAAGGAACCCATTAGTAATAGCTTTTGTGCTGCTGAATTTGTACATTGAAAAATGCCTAAAATTTTTATTTGGAAGTAAAACTGTTTGGGAACTTCTTTTTCTTGGTGTAACTTAGAATATGTTTAGTAAATGCTTGCTTACATTATAAAGAGCAAATTACTATGCCACCTAAATTCATTTGAAACAATAGAATTTATTTCAGACAATATAAATTTGTAATAAATGCTTGCCCATCTTAAAACTCACTGCATCCCCTCTATTTTCCCTCCATCTTAATGCAGCTGAAACTATTTCTGATACCAGAGTTTTCAATATATAGAAAAGTGAGCCAACATTGTAATAAAGACATGCAAAAGTACAAATGTGGCAGTTTCAGAAGATACATCTTAAGACATGAGAATATAAAAACAGCCATCCAACATCAAAGCAAAGTGTTTCCCAAGAGACCAACCAGATATTTATAGAAACTTCCAACTTCATATTCCTCAGGAACATCAATTCAGGTGCCTACCACTTCCTGTGCAAGAGGTAATATATAATAAGTATGATGACCTGTAGCTGGTGACATCCTTGTTCTACATGAATTTGTCTAATCCCACCTTACAATCATCATTAATTTGGTGTAAATAACTGTATCCTTATGGTTCTGAAGAAGTACTTCAACTATTGCTATCTTTCCTTATAGCAATAGCACATAGATTTATATACTGCTTCACAGTGCTTTCCAGCCCTCTCTAAGCGGTTTACAGAGTCAGCATATTGACCCCAACAATCTGGGTCCTCATTTTACTCACCTCAGAATGATGGAAGGCTGAGGCAACCTTGAGCCTGGTGAGATTTGAACTGCCAAATTGCAGGCAACCGGCAGTGAGTAGAAGTAGCTTGCAGTACTGCATTCTAACCACTGCACCACTGTAGCTCTTATAGGGAAATTGCTTAGCTCTCCCCCCGCCCTGCCCCAATTATTATTTCCTTCCTTCATTTTTTTCCAGATCTTATAATATGCTTTCTGGGTAATTGTTAGGAATTGCTAATCTCCTAACAGTTGGGTTGGAAATATATAAACCAGGATAGACATTTAATACTGTCTCTTTAAGGGAATGCTAAAATTGTAATTGGGTGTGGTTCCTCAAACGGCCATAAGATGAAGCCAGAAACCTGGGTTGTTAGTTCTGTTGTTGCTAGATGTTCTGATGTCCGCTGTTTTTGGTTCCTGCATTTTTCCTATTGACTGTTGCTGATTGTCGTTCTTCTTGGATTGCTGTAAGTTTGTTACTGAACTGTGTATGATACTGGACATTGTTATTTGGATTATCCCTGGACTGAAAACTGACTGCTTTAACCATGTATGACTTGGACTGCTTGTTGGACTTTGCTTAACCGTTTACCTGAAGTAAAACCTACATTTTACTATTCAGTGTATCTGTGTGCTGGTCGTGTGTTATTCAATACCACTCTCACTATGTCTCCCTGTGTGCGCTCATTCTCCTAACGGGGAATTACCTCAACAGTAATGTCCAGCAGCAAGTAGTACTGAATATATTATTCCAAGAGTCTTTGCAATACAGACATTAGAGTTGGCAGTTTTTAAAGTTCTTCAATTAAAGCAAAACAGCTGTAATGCACAGGAAAGTTTCTGAAGGATTATAAGACAACAGTAGAAAACTCTGATTGAAGTGGAAAAAGGAAATGAACTGGCAGAACTTTCAGGGTACTCTGTGGTTACAATGCCAATCACAAAGGACTAAAGCTATAAAACATTCCAGTGCATCAGGGTTAATTGGATTACATGAAGCAAAGGAATTTTATTTAAATTCATTTCACCAATTCAGCTCTTTTCAAGTATAAACAATGTATGATTTGTCACCACCGAACGTGGATCAGAATGCTTCTTGAAATATACATGATCTTAAAAATGATGTCGTGCGGATTGCCTTTTCGTTGAAGTGCATTTGAAGGCATATCTGGAAGTGTTTTTAAGCATATGCCTAAAGCACATCCTAATACAGGAAGCATTTTGAGCGAAGAACCCCAAATTATGTGATATTATGTGGATCATGAGTGG
Organism: Notechis scutatus; assembly: GCF_049901735.1. Taxonomy (NCBI): domain Eukaryota; kingdom Metazoa; phylum Chordata; class Lepidosauria; order Squamata; family Elapidae; genus Notechis; species Notechis scutatus. The sequence goes on along the minus strand of NC_142009.1, from coordinate 150,146,110 downwards.
AATTCAACCAGTGGCTTTGATAAGCATAAGCAGTTTTGACATGATTAAGGTAGACTTGCAATCAAGGGGCTTCAGCACATGCTCAGACTCTCTGAATCATCATCACCAACACTGTCTAATTGCTGCTTATTAAAATCAGCTGATTATATACTTTTTCAAGTCATATGGAGGCTTGGGTTGTTGGTTGTTTTTTGACATCCAAGAAATGCCAACCATTCTTTGCCATGTCCGAATGACAGACCCAGAAAGCTGATTCAGTTCCTGTTTTTATGGAGATGCAAAAGGACATAAAAGTTATTGAAGTTATTGTTCATACTAAAAGTACTGGACTGAATGCAGCTGGGAGCAGAATATCTAGGAAGACTGTGGGAAGTCTGCTGAAACATTCATAATTGAATTATCAAAGGCTAATAAAATCCTTCAGGCTGAAGTAATGTCTTTCAAATCTCTGCTTTGCTGGCTGGAATTCCAGAACAAGAGGAGAAGAGACAGTTGGATTTCTTTATGGAAGCCCTAATAGCATGTGAAAGGTTGTCTCTTCCAGGAGATTATCACTTGGTTATTAAGAGAGCTTGTGTTCCGGTCCCTTCTTATTGTAAAGCCTATAAGCTTCAGCTATTTATTGTAAACTTTCCTAGATTTATCATAAAAAACAGCAAAGCATGCTAAAAAAAACCCACTCCAATTGATGTGGAGAAAATAAATCTGTCTGTCTCTCCCTCCCCACCCCTGGATTTTACTAAGAAAATTCAAGATCATAAAATAATGTTTGTTGCTACAACAATGACAGCTACAAGGCTCATGAGAGAAACATATGCATTTGAATCTGCATTTTGCCTGATTTTTAGTTGTCTTTGTTCTCATAAAATCGAGTGGTGTCCCAGAAATTTATTAACAGTCTTAAAGAAACCAAAACAATTCCCACATCCTGAAATTCTACTTTCCATTTTCAGAAGGCTGGAAACTTTTTCAATTTTTGCCACTGGGCCTGCTTCCAATCTCAGGGTAGCAAACTTCTAGTCTTTAGCTCTTAATTAGTTTATTGCTTGTTTAATGTATTTATTTACTTTTGCAATATTAACTACCCCAATCTCAAAGGGCTCTGAGAGACGTACAACATCATGATCATTGACAACAACAACAACAACAACAACAACAAACCAAAGACTAACAATAAATTGGTGAATCAGAACAACAACAAAAAAGGATCATAGAAAGCAAAGATAAAACCCAAGATGGGTGCACTCAGTCAATCAGCTGGGTCTGGAAGCACATTGTTATAAAACATTTTAAACTTATTTTTGGAACTGTAGCAAAGTGGGGGCTATACAAAGTTCTTGGGGGGAGGTTCAACAAGATTTTTCAATATTTCCACTGTTAATATTTCAAGGAAAGATTGCTACCTTACCCATGTCCTAGGGATCTTGTGCAGGGAGAAAACTTTCAGTAGGCCCTTTCTTGGTGACCAAACCAGATTCTGGTAACTTGGTGCTGGCTAGCCAAAATTATACAACATTTATAGCCAAAGACTTAATTGAACCACTGTTCTTTTGTGACCCCCCCCCAAATATTTATCTCTTTTAATTTAGTTATTTGCTCAAATGCAATGCTCAAATGCAATGACTCCTTATAAGAGTCCTTATTGTTGCTATTCACTAGATGATTGTTCCAAATAATTATGTTTAGTTGTTTCTAAAGTCTATCCCAAATGCAGTCATGTTATCCTTATTTGGCAACAAACTAGAGTTAAGTTTCTTTTATATGTCAGAGGCCTGTGGTTGATAATCATATCCCTTCTAGTTGGAATACGATCTATAGCCTTCATATTTCTAATTACCACAGAACCATAAAACATTAAATAAATGGATATGAGTGAAATCTTACTTAAAGAAGTGCATCTTATGAAGACAATAATAAATGTGATCCAGAGGTTCATTTGAGTCTCTTTTTTTAAAAAAAGTCATGTTTCAGCAGCTTTATATATATATAAATAAGAGAGCTGCTTTTTATTTTCCAAACAACTCTAAACAAAACCATGATTTCCAACAAGACTAATATAAACAAAATGTGCTATGCTTCATCTTATTATTTGAAGTGAATACACATGTTCCAAATGAGTTCAAGGTTTTTACTGTATATGTTTCAATTGTCTTCAGGAAAGTTACATTTAGCTTTCCATATCTGAAAGATTACCTTTCAATTTTAATTTTTTAGGGGATTCAGCTATTGATTGAAAGAGAGAGTCTACAATTTGACTCTCCGAATATTATTTTTTGATTCATGAGAAGCTCGCACAATGAAATAATCCTCACTTTAAAATAGCAGGTAAATCTATTTTGGAAAACAGGGCTTCTCATACTATTATTGTTTTGATCTGATTTACAATGGTACCTTGAATTGCAACTACTTTGAAACTCGCCGAATTTGGTACTCAGCATATTTTGACGTGAAAATTTTATCCCGGTACTCATCATTTGTTTGGTGTTCAACACACAAATTAGAACTTGTCAGTGATGACTGCCTTGGGCCTCACTATATTATTTTTTATGGAGAAATTTTGTTTGGTATTCATCGTTTGTGATACTCATTGTGCCTTCGGGAACCAATTAACAATGAATACTGAGGTACCACCGTAGTTTTATCGAAAAAGATTTCCAAAATTTTGTACAACCAAATTAACACTAATGTTTATACATTATAGATCTTGGCAATTATTCAAATTTAAACATTTTTTTTACTTAGATTATTTGGTTCTGGTGCCAAGATTGCTTCTAAATCTCCATATCTGTTACAAGTTTAGTGAATGAGTTGTGCTCTGGAAGTCAATAATTCATTTTTATACAAAACAGATGGAATTGTTTAATTGATATTAATTATTCGATGAGATTTTTGAAATAGCGAGCTTGAAATTCCTGATCCTGTAAATCCATAGACAGTCTTTAAAGACTGTGAAATGAGTCTTCTTCAATCTTAGAATGAGGTTCCTATAAGAAAAAGTTTTGCTGACTACATGTTATACATTCCTTAATAGATATCAAATATGTATATAGTATTTTAAGCTCAGGATTTGGACTCTATCAAGGCATCAAGAATTATAGGATTTAACATAGGGAAATGGCCAAACATATTTTAAAACACTGCAAAGATAAATCTGTATATGGATTACAGCAATAGATTATTGAAATTTGTTGCTTTGTAATACTTGGTTTTTTTTCCAACAAAGGGGAAAGGAAAGGAACATTAATAACCAATCAATCAGAATAGAGCTGGAAGGGACCTTGAAGGTCTTCTAGTCCAACTCCCTGCTCAAGCCTGTACCATTTCAGACAAGTGGCTATCCAGTTTCTTCTTAAAAACCTCCAGTGATGAAGCACCCACAACTTCTTATGGTTAATTGTTCTCACTGATAGGAAGTTTCTCCTTAATTCCAGATTGCTTCTCTCTTTGATTAGTTTCCATCCATTGTTTCTTGTCCTGCCTTCTGGGGCTTTGGAAAATAAATTACATTTGGGGCAGTCCCTCAAATACTGGAATATTGCTATCATGTCACCCCTAGTCTTTCTTTACTTTAGACTAGCCATAGGCAATTCCTGCAATTGTTCTTCATAAGTTTTAGTCTCTAAGCCTTTAATCAGCTGCTCTTCTCTAAGATGATTAAAAGTCTGGAGACAATTCAAAAAAAAATAAATATTAAAAATATTTTCCCTTCCCTTTCCCCCTTTCCCCCTTTCCTTTCATCACATTATTAACAGAGTGATATGTAGTTGTAAAAATTCGATTCAACAAACTAGTTAGTGGGAATTGAAATCCATTGATCCTGGTAGTCCATTAAAGAGACTATGCCTGCAGCAATTTTATTATGCATGTGATGGAAATTATATTATTTTACATCATGTGCATAATAATATCCTCATGCAAATAACACAAATTTACGTATTTGCAATGGAAATTTTGTCTGTTGTTTCTGAGGTTTGTTGAAGCAAAGGTTCATTGCATGTAAATATTTTTGTATCTTTTCAGTTAGTTATTTTGACATAGCATTGTATACTAAAAAATAAAATCAGTCCTTTTGACAGAAAGTGGACAAATAAACCCTTAATATATATATATTGCAAACTATTTTAAAAATACAAGTTCCAGGTATACTTGTAAAAGAAGAAACAGACATCCTGCCATCTCTGGAACTTAAAATTACATTTAATGTACTTAATAAGCTGCTTTCATCAGCCTCTGCTGACATCGCAAGAGTATTAAGCAGTGGTGGGATTCAAATATTTTTACTACCGGTTCTGTGGGTGTGGCTTAGTGGGCGTGGCAGGGGAAGGATACTGTAAAATCTCCACTGAGAGGTGGTATTTACCAGTTCTCCGAACTACTCAAAATTTCCACTACCAGTTCTCCAGAACTGGTCAGAACCTGCTGAATACCACCTCTGATATTAAGCTACCATTACAGAGATCTCTGCCTTTAAATATCATTAATCAATTTAGCCCTTGCACACGTGATCGGCCCTTCTAACCACCTCCCTTCAGTAATTAGCTCTGTTGTTTTTGCTTCCGTCGTGTTGGTCAAAGGAGGCTTATCTCTTGTTGTTACTTCCTCCCGTGTCCGACCCAGCATTCCAACTATATAGTTCTGTTATATATTTTAAAAGAATTTAAATATTTTTAAAAATATTTTAAAAGAATTTTACTTCTTGTATAGAAATACCAGGAAGTGTGGGGGGGGAGGGGGGGGAATGGTTTGTAGATCATTTTTGCAGCGTCCAGGCATAGTATGCGAAAAACAACAATGCAGTTGCTAGGAATATAGCAGCTGAACCTCATAATGTATGCAGGTAGTCCTTGACTTATGACCACAATTGGGACCAGAATTTCAGTTGCTAAGCAAGGCAGTTTTTAAGTGAATCTTGCCTGGTTTTATGACCTTTTTGCTCTAGTTGTTAAGTGATTTGCTGTATTTGCTAAGTAAATCAAGCAGTTGTTAAGTGAACTCAGCTTCCCCATTGACTTTTCTGAGAAGGTCGCAAATGATTATACATGACCCCAGGGTGCTGCAACCATTGTGAATATGTGTCACTTGCCAAGCACCCCAAATATGATCCTGTGACCTTGGCAATGCTGCAATGGTCTTAAGTATGAAGTCTGATCACAAGTCTCTTTTTTCAGTGCTGTTGTGTAATATCAAACAGTCACTAAACGAATAGTTGTAAGTTGAAACTTACCTGTTCATTTTTTCTGTATATCTTCCCCCATGCGCTTTCCTTCAAGTTCCAATTTACGTTTCAAATTTCGGGAAATCTGCAGTTTTTTTTTAAACAAATATTTTGATCATTATACATCTTCTAAACACCAAAAATGTCAAACTATCCAAATCTCGGTAAAAAACCCCCAACATATACCATGTGAAGGAAATGATGCACAAACGTAGTCATGTTTATGCAAAATTAATATATTACCATGCATGTCACTGATTTCTCTGAAACACTTTGCTTAATTACAGTTTTGATGACCAGAAATGAGGATCAACTTGGCTCCGGTTCCAGCTTATTTATTCAAAAAGCGCAGATTCTGATAATTGTAAGAATGTGTGAAGTGATATATTTGCCAACTAGAGTAAAGCAGTAAAACAAGTAGGCAATAAGTCACATTTGTTTCCAGCACCCCTAAAGTAGCATCAAGCATCCTGCCAACACTTACTATTTTCTTTGACAAATATGGAAGTGCCTTGTTAGCAGAAATGCTTATGATGAGATTGTTGCTCGTTGTGCCAAAGCAGAATCAATGAGCTTTCTAGACTAGGAGCTTGATCACCAAGAAGTGTAAATTTTTCCAGAAAAGGATCAAACTTCACCTCCAGTGGCAAATGGATCACTCACAATTGTCTCTATCTCATTAGCAGTCTTGATTTTTATTGGCTTACAGCCAGCCTATAACTATATTTTTCACAGCTTCAACTAAAAGAGGGGCCACACGGTGGCTCAGCAGTTAAGATGCTGGGCTTGTCACCTAGAAATCCAGCAACCCAGGTTCGAGACCGAGTGCCACACAATGGGTTGAGTTCCCATCCTTGCCTTGGCTCCTGCTAACCCAGCAACTCCAAAACATGCAAATGTGATTAGATAAATAGGTACCACTTTGGTGAGAAGGTAACAGTGCTTATTAATGTCATACTAGCCACAAAACTTCAGAAATGTCTTCAGGCAGCCTTGGCTCAATGGACTTAAAACAGAGATGCACTACTCCTTATAGTTGGTAACAATTAGTGGAGTAAAATCTGCAGAGACTTCACCTAACAACTAACACCTAACAACTTAGTGTCATTGCTGTTGGGTGAAGAATAAAGAATTTAATTTCATGCAACTGACTGCTTTTTTCATCCTGGCATAGAATGATCCTGAAAAGGAATAAAATTCCAACACCATGATGAGACATTGATCTTCTAGAGCACAGGTGTCAAACTCAAGGCCCGCGGGCCAAATGTGGCCTGCCACGTCATTTTATGTGGCCCGCGAGAGCTACAAAGTTCCGATTGTCTTTAAATAAATAAAGCAAAAGAGAGCATTGACCACAAACTATATTTCCCAGAATGCATACCAATTATGTTACCAGCGAATTGTCGACATCCCGCCACTAGGTTGCAGTGTATCCTCATCAATGTTATTTTCTGCAAGTTGAATTATGTGGAATTACAAATGATCCCAATATGTCCAGGAAGAGGAAAGTTGATGCAGATGGAAGGATGTTTCAAGAAAAATGGGAAGGTGAATACATGTTTGTGCTTCAAGGAGAGAAACCGGTATGTCTTTTATGTTACGAGGCATTATCGGTTGTCAAAGAGTACAATCTACGTCGGCATTTTGAAACCAAACACGGAGCTAAGTATGCCAAAGTTAGCCTTTCAGAAAAACGACAGATTGTTGAAGAATTAAAAAGCAAACTACAATTGCAGCAGAATGTGTTCATGAAAGCCACAACCAAAAACGCCGCGGCAGTGAAAGCTAGCTTCATCATTGCAGAAGAAATCGCCCGAGCTTCAAAGTGTTTTTCAGAGGGCGTGTTTTTGAAGCAGTGTATGCTGAAGGTCTGTGAGCAGGTGTGCCCCGATCAGATACAGACTTTTGAAAATGTCAGTTTATCAAGGAACACTATTGTGGACTGAGTTACAGAACTAGCAGGAAACCTGTCGACGCAGCTGTCCCAAGAGACACATAGCTACATAGCTTTTTCCTTAGCTCTTGATGAAAGCATAAACAACATGGATACAGCGCATCTATCCATTTTTATTCGAGGCATGAAGTCGGACCTCTCTGTCACTGAGGAGCTGTTGGATGTAGCTGCCATGCATGGGACCACAACGGGACAGGACATTTTTGATATGGTGGAGAAGTCCATGAGTAAAAATGCATTGCCTTGGGAAAAGTTGGTGGGATTAACTACAGACGGTGCACCCGCAATGTGTGGAGGAAAAGCGGGCTTGGTTGGACTAATAAAAGACAAAATGCTGAAAAGTAATTGTCAGATGCCTCTGGTAACGTATCATTGCATCATTCATCAAGAAACGTTGTGTGGGAAGGTGCTGGGGATGGATCACGTAGTGACCACAGTCATGAAAACTGTGAACTTCATTCAAATGCATGGCCTGAATCACCATCAGTTCCAGCTGTTCTTGCAGGAGATGGACTCAGAGCATGGAGACGTGCTGTACCATACAGAAGTACGGTGGCTGAGTAGGAGTAAAGTCCTCAAACGATTTTTTGAACTCAGGGAAGATATTGCTCTTTTCATGCTAAGTAAAGGAAAATTTGTGTCTGAACTGTCAGATCCCAACTGGCTGTGTGACTTTGCTATGTTATGTGACATAACCGAGCATCTCGCCCAACTGAATCAGAAGCTGCAGGGACATAGACAAGTCATTATGCAGATGTCCGACATGATCACGGCTTTCCAGTGTAAACTTGATCTGTGGATGTGCCAAGTCAAACAGGACAATCTTGCTCACTTTCCTGTTTGTCAAAGCATTTCAGCCTCATTTCCCGGTGTTTTTTCATGTGCTCTGTTGGCTATCAAAGTGAGCCGATTAATAAATTAGTTTGATTGGCGCTTCTCTGACTTTAAAGCGCAGCACTCAGACTTTGCCATCTTTGCCGATCCTTTCACCACCGACATCTGCACTGCACCCCAGCACCTTCAGATGGAGTTAATCGAGCTTCAAAGCAATCGTAGCCTGAAAGCAAAGTTCAAGGATGTTGCGATCCAGGACTTTTACCGTAAAATACCCCCTGGTTCAATGCCACAGCTTCGGTGTCATGCAGCCTGTGTTCTGTCTATGTTTGGGAGCACCTATCTGTGCGAACAGATGTTTTCAATAATGAATCTAAACAAAAACAAGCGTAGATCACGTATCACTGATGAGAACCTCCACGCTGTTCTATGGATTGCTTCAGCTCAAGACCTAAAACCAGACACTGACACACTGGCTACGGAAAAATGGTGTCAAAGATCCAGCCAGAAAATGCATAAGTAAGCATTTTTAAAAACCTAATTAATATATAATAAAATGTATTTCAATCAAGAAGAAGAATAGTTAAACTGTGCAATTTAATGATTGTGCTGACATTTTATTATTTTTAGAACATGATCAATGGATTATGATGGAGGAGAGGGGATCCACTCTGTGTGTTCCAGGACAGTCAGCATCTTCTCATGAACTTCACCTAAAAACTTGAGACAATATAGTTGTGAATTGAGACAACCCTGATTTTGTTATTTTGAGTTATTTACAAATATAACTTTATATGTGTAGTAATGCATTTAGTGTTTATAGGTTTATATGTTTATGCAGACAAATCTGCAAGGCTTTATGCAGCCATTTGTTTTTGTGAAATGCTACATCTGTCACATATGTTCTTAACAGCTCACAATTGTTGGTTATACTTATTCTGTTATTCTGCCCCTCCTAGCTGTGACAAAAAGGATTTGAACAAAGTTATTATCATAACTGATGTTGGATGATGTTTTTCTATTATTATTCACTTGGATAGATTGATCATTGATTGATGGAGTAATGTGGGTTTCTTAACTTGACAAAGTAAATTTTTTATGTTATATTAACAGAGCTACTTGCAACCTTTTTTTTACATTTATGCAAATGCATATGTAATATTTGTGATTTGAATAAATAATAAATTCAGAGTTAATTAACATTTAGGAGTAGTTACATTTGATTACATTTATACTGTCATACAGTTACATGTGGCCCTTTGAGGGCAACAATTACGCTGACGTGGCCCTGGGTGAAAATGAGTTTGACACCCCTGTTCTAGAGTAAGGAGAACAACTCTAATAGTTTGATGTTCTCACTTCATGGAGATCTACTGTAAACTTGACTTTGGTTTTGAGCAAATTGATTCTCACTATTTCTACAGGGCAACTGCTACTTATACTAGATCTCACTCACTACCTCTAAGGCACCCAAGCAGTGGTGGGTTTCCAAATAGAACCTACTGGTTCTATTTGCGGTTCTATGCATGGAACCGCAGATGGCTCAAAGACTGACCTCTGTCAATGCTGGTAAGCTGAGCTTTGCGTGCGCATGCCTAATGCACACTTTGCACATGCAGGGAGGGCTGTCATCGCTGGTAAGCTGAGCAGCTTTTTAGCTCAGCTGAGGTGCAGCAATCTGCTTAGCTGCGTGAATCAGCTGAGCTAAAAAACCAAAGGAATATACGAGAGGTAATAGCGGGTGTGGGTGGGCGGGGCCAACCAGAGATGGTATTTGCTGGTTCTCTGAACTAGTCAAAATTTCTGATACCGGTACACCAGAACAGGTCCAAACCAGCTGAATACCACCTCTGCACCCAAAGCATTGGAGTCATAAAATGTGGCTTTCAATATAACAAGGGAAACAGAATGGGGAATCTACCTGCTAATGTGTCTAGCAGAGGTGGTATTCAGCAGGTTCTGACCAGTTCTGGAGAACCGGTACCAGAAATTTTGAGTAGTTTGGAGAACCAGTAGCGGAAATTTTGAGTAATTTGGAGAACTGGCAAATACCACCTCTCACTGGCCCTGCCCCCAACTATTCTCTGCCTCTCAAGTCCCAGCTGATGAGCTGGGTCTTCTTTTGTTGCCCTGAACAGAAGAATGGAGCTGGAAAGCAGGTTAGCAAGATGAGGATGGAATGGGATTTTGCAGTAACCTTCTCCCAGGAGTGGGGTGGAAATAGAGATTTTACAGTATCCTTCCCTGCCACGCCCCCCAAGCCATGCCATGACCACCAAGCCATGCCGACAGAACCAGTAGTAAATTTTTTTGAATCCCACCACTGGTGTCTAGCATGTGTAGAGTTCCCTGACATTGAATACCGTACATTAAATAAATAAATAACCAATGAGTGTGGCAGAACACAATAACAATAACTCAGTAAAAATTAATATATCAGTAATATAGAATTCCTGTTCACTTCCTACAGGCAGTGCTAGTGGAGGATACTTTTAAGATTTCATGAACATAACTATCACCTTTATCATTGGCTAGTCAGGCAGCAGGAGATATTCTAAAGTGTGTTACTTGTGGCCAACTCTTGCCAAAACATTGTGCAATGGAGAAGCTTATTTTTATGGTCACTTTTGGTCTCCAGCTGTTTTTCCTGAAAGACAATGCAGGCAGAAAGAAGCAAAGGACTAGGTTTTAGTGTAACCACAGTATTGCTAACTGAAGTGATTTAAATGTATGCAGGTCTGGACCTATTAAGGATAAATCCATGCCCCTTGGGTTGGGGTTAATTAATTGGACCATTTGATTCCTTTTTACTCTTCCCACAAAACAGTAACCTCCCAATTGACCCTATTCAGCTTATTAGCGATTACGGTGTATGATTTATTCTCGGCTGCTATGTGTTTTAATTTTTATATTATTGAAATTGTTCTTAATTTCTTTTTAATTTTGTTCACCGCCCACAGTCACTTATTGAGAGGGGTGGATACAAATTGAATGAATGAATGAATAAATAAATAAATATTGTAGGAACAGGGGCTGAGTGTAAGACTTGATTCTACCAATTGCACATGCTTATATGCCATCTCCAGAGCTAATCCAATTTGCCGGGAAACATTCTTTCCTGAACCCCTTTCACTCTGACAGCAAGATTAACTAACTTAATCAGCAGATTCCTCTTCAGCCTTTACATGAGGTTTACTTGCTCTAGTAAGGCCTTTACTTGACGGAAAGCAAATCTCCTTCTATTCCAGAGACTGTAGGAACTGCATCCACCTACATGGCAATAGATGAACGAAGCTTTGGAATTTTTGATCCACAATCTTGTTTGTCATTCAACCGATATGAGCTACTTGTTCCCTGCTGCCAAGTACTCTATAGGGGAGGCTAAGTGTTTAATGCAAGTTGTCTTTTTTATTATTATTACTGCAGGAGAGGTTAGTGTAGTGGTTATCCCTTATGCTTCACTAATTTTAAACATACCTTGAACTAAGTGACTAAGGGCTGTAGCAAAAAGAACATTAACATGATAGTTCAGGTAGGGAAGACAGCAAGAGGTAAGGAGTTTGGGTTGACATTTTATGTCTTTTAAAATGTTGACCTTTTGGAAATATCACTGTGTACATTTTAAATATTAATAAAGGAGCTGGCTGTTAGATGGCAGAGTGGCTGTTTGTCAGAGGCTGACCTTTCATTGAAGCAAAAGAAAATTGACAGTTTTATTAGCTGTAGAGGACCATGGGGTGGGAAAACAGGAGGGAGGAGAACTTACCACTTTAATTAGTTAAACAAGCTATATATTCAAAATGAATCCAGCTTAAGGCTGAGCTTTGAGGCTCCTGAAGGCACAAATCATACTTTTGTGTGTGCATGTTTTTTTTTGAGCAAATATTTGCTTTGCTAATAAGACATCTCTACTCAGCTTGTTCTCTAGACTGAAAAAATCACATTGAACACTGGTTCCTACTATTTTATTATCAAACCATGGGTTCATTCCAGGGGTTCCTTTAAAGCAGAAGAACTGGGGGGGGGGGGGTTAAGCATCTTCAGCACCAGGTATGCTCTATAGGACAGTGGTCGCCAACCGGTGGGCCGTGGTCCACTGGTGGGCCTTGAGAAATTTTGGTGGGCCGCAGAGAAATCTCACCCCCAGAGCACCCCACCAAAGCAATTAATCCAGGCTGCATAGAAACACAACGCTCCCTGCCCACTCACTCCTTACCCGGCAAACTTGCCTGCTAAAATTGCTATTTTTCCTTTTTTTCAACCATCATCTGTTCTCCTATGCCGGGAGATTTAGATTAGCTAGGAAGCAGGAAATGGTTGGATTTCTTGCTTTCTAGCTAATCTTTAGATCTTCAGCTCTGCTTTCCTTAGGAATCTGCCTGCTTTGCCTGATTTTGGGTAAAAATTGCTTTTTTTTATAAAAAATTCAATATTTACATACATGGTGTGTTGTGAGTTAATTTTATGAGTTTGCTTGCTAGTAAATTTTATGAGTTTGCTTCCAAGCAAATTTTATGTGACAGACTGAGCTAGCCAATGGCAGATAGATAGATCTCTGAATGAATCTGTGATTCTATAAGCAACTCAATCTGCCTGCCTGCTTTGCCTGCTTTGGGGTAAAAGTTGCTCTTTTTTATATAAAAAATTCAATATTTATATAAATATTTATAATATTTACATACAAACCATGCCCAGCCAGTCACATGACCACCAAGCCACACCCACAGAACTGGTTAGTGGTCCCTGAGATCTAAAATTATGAGTTTGGTGGTCCCTGAGGTCCAAAAGGTTGGCGACCCCTGCTATAGGAGGTAGGTTCTGTAGTGTATTCAAATATAGACTTCTAATACTACATTCTTATTGGTTAGTTAACACAACTTCAGTTGAAGTTACTAGTTGCTAATAAAGAGCTGATTTCAACTCCGGTATTCGAGTCTGCTTTGTCCTGGCGATAGAACAGGTTCCTATGTCCAATCTACCTTTGGCTCAATATTCTCTAGTTACCCCAGTTTTTCCTTCTAGATACTTTTCCTTTCTATGCCCAACTAGGTTTGCAAACTTTATCACAGGAAGTTGAGTTATATAACTCACAAAACAGGCAACTAAAAGTTACTGATTTTTAACTGGTATTTCTTTTACTCAACTTTTACTATCTAGTCAGCAAAACTCAAAATCAATTTTTCATTTCTTTCCCACCTCAAGCACAAAATCCACAAACGGTTTCCAAGTAGAAAAAAAATTAATTGTGTTCTTTTCTTTAATCAGATTAGCCAATATGGCCAACTCTGCTAGCTCCATCAACTTTTGGAGACATTTGTCCATTGTGGGAATCACAGCATTGGTTGGGTTCAGCCAATTCGCACCACTTCAGGAGAACCGGTTGTTAACTTTCTGAGCAGTTTGGTGAACTGGCTGTTGGAAGAAATCATTAGGGCAGAGAGCCCGTTGTTAAATTATTTGAATCCCACCACTGAATCACAATGTCATCCCATTTTTGTGCATAAAGTAATTTTACTGCCATTAACGTATATAGCATCAAGGTTCCAATTTTTTTCAAGTTCTTTGTCCATTAGGCCTAAAAGAAAAGTATCTTGTTTTATCTTTATATTCATTTTAAGAATATTCTGTATTAAGATGTGAATCCTACTTCAATGTTTCTTTGCTTTATCACATGTCCATCATAAATGATAAAAAGTTCCTTCTTTACATTTACAACATTCATTGATACATTTATACGTTCTTGACAACTAAAGCCTACAATCTCAGAATGAAATCTATTTTAGACAAAATTAACAAATGACACAATCACAAGAACTGCGATGGATGAAAATGACTAGGGTGGGTGCTCATGATATTATTTGGCCTGTGACAGACAGTGCTAATTTAATAAGTGTGTAAGATCCAAGATACTGAGGTCTTACAAAGAGAAGAATCTAACCTAGAACAGGCTCTCATTCCCTTTATCTTGTGTGAATTGAACATCAATTTACTGGCCCATTTCCAGCCTATTATCTAGCCCAGGCATTGATTCAGGATGAAATATGAAGTCACCTCATGATGATTTTATTGCATATGCTTAACATCTTGCCATCAATTAGTCTGATTGAATTAATAATTTCACTGTGGCTTTATATACCATATAAAGCAAATATATATTGAGCTCATCAAAAGATAACCTTTTCAACGAAACACTCCCAAGAGCAATGGGCAAGAGTATTTTTTTTTAGCTGAAGTAATGGGAAATAGTTTTTGATTTGCAAACTGGACAAAACAATTAGGTTTTGGATCAAGAGGTAGAGCTGTACCCTGAGAATAAGTTGTCTGATAAATTGTGAGTTTCAGCCTAGCTTTTATTTGGTGTCTAAATGAAAACTAATAAAGTTTTGTAAGATCAAAGATAGCTCTAGAAGGCCATTTTACAAATTATGGGTACATTCGATCTATAAATGAATACTGATACACTCAAGCCAATTGCTAGTGCATGAATTTCTCAGCCTGGTTGTCCTCCAGTCTAGTTTCTACTTTTTGCTCCATTTTTTTCTTTAAGCATCTTGTAATTAGATGCTGCAGGTTAATTTGCAAAGGCTTAATGGGCAGTGCCCTAGACACACACTGGAGATTCACCTAGTGCATGTGTATGTATGCATGATGAAATATTTTTGTGATTTTTGACCAGTTTATAAATTCAAGCTTCCCTCTTCTCATTTCTCTCTCTTTCTCTGTCTCTCTCCCAGTTTAGAAACTATCAAGTACTCTGATCGGGTGGGGATTGGTTGCAACTTCCAAGTGCTATTGATAGCAACTATGATGTTTAACTTTCAGCAAAAGTTACCAATGAACTCCTCTAGTTCTAGAATTACAGATAGATAAACAGGAAAAGGAGTCCATGGACAATTAGAAAAGAGGACAAATGGGGTGGGAAGAAAGGAAGACAAACTCTTTAACCTTCTTGATATTTTCAACAAAAAACCCGCCAAAACCAAAAATATTTAATTCTGCATGTATATGACATTATTTTTCCCAGTGTCAGAATTGTTTTTTCAGTCATAATATTTTTCCAACAAATCTTTATTAAAAAAAAACAAAACATTCTTTATTGTCCCTTACTTTTCAGGAATTTTGTTAAATATGTCTTAGAGTCCTAGAAACCAAGAAAAACTTTCTCCTTTCAAAAACTTTCTCCACTTCCTCCTGCTCTGCATTCTTACCCGGCTGCCAGCTTCTTTGTGGCGGACCATTACAGACTTCGCCGCTGCACCATCTTGGGAAAAGGGGTTCTGCCGGCCGGGGAGGGGTCTGCAACACCCCTAACCCCTCTCCGGATCCCCCTACCTTCAGCTGCCCCTGCAGGGCAGCCTAGCTCCGTCTCCCGTCCGGATCGGAGCCCAAAAGCCGGCTAGCGCAGCAGGATCGCGCAGCTTCGCGAATCCCTGCCGCTCGCGGCACCGATAAACCGGACAATAAAGAATGGACAAAAGATACAAATATAATGACTCAAATTAAGATGATTAATTAAGATAGAATTAAGAAGAGTGAAATATGTGGAGAAGTTAATATAGAAGACTTAGAATGGTAAATAAAATAAGTATGGAAATGGTTTAAAACAGAATTATAGTTTATCTGACTTGTTAAATTTATAATGGAAAAAGGTTTAAACATGTAATGGATAATGATGATTTGTGTGTTTTGAAAATTAATAAAACTTGTTTAAAAAAAAAACATGTTACTGATTATATAGAATCAATGACTGGCTTTTCAAATTTCACCATAGAAACATCTGAGGAGACATGTGGTCTATAGACCAGAGTGATCATAGATTTGAAGGGGCTTGATTGAAAACAATTGCTGGAATAAGGAAATAATTTAATAATATAAATGGTGGAGACGCAGTGGTTAGAATGCAGTACTGCAGGCTAATTCCCTGCTCACTCCAGGGGTTTGATTCTCACCAGGCTAAAGGTTGACTCAACCTTCCATCCTTCCGAGGTCAGTAAAATGAGGACCCAGATTGTTGGGGGCAATAGGCTGACTCTGTAAACCGTTCAGAGAATGCTGCAAAGCTGCATGAAGCAATATATAAGTCTAAGTGCTATTGCTACACATCTAGGCCAGGGGTGTGAAACTCAAGGCCCAGGGGCCGGATCCAGCCTGCAGGTGCTTAGATCTGGCCTGGAAACAGCAAAGGACGGGCCCGCGGTGCCTCTGCCAGCAAAAATGGAGCTATTTTTTGCTTTTGCTGGCAGAGGGTTGCAGGAGGCTGTCACAGCCCATTTTCACTGGCAGAGGCCACTGCAGGCACCCCAACATGAGTGACACTGAGCAGGTCATGCCCACCCTGCCCACCCCAGCTCCTTGAGGTCAAACACAACCCTGATGCAGCCCTCAATGAAATTGAGTTTATAACCCTGATCTAGGCTGTCAAGGGGAAAAAACAATGTATGCCCTCCTTTTTGCCAGACATCTGGTAAAACTATCATTATCCTCTGAATCTTCTCTTATTCCATCTATTGTCTTTGTGATAGAAGCAATGGATGTTCTATTTATATTGTTATCCTAAACCTTATTTGGAACTGGCCTATACTGAAACTAGAGGGACAGAATTTAATTAGGTCATCCTTCATACTGATATATACAACATTGATACAGGCCTTTGTTGTAATACTATCCCATGTAAAAATATAATTGTGTAGGTGAATCAAATATTCCTCTTAGGTGAAAATACATTTCCTATATTAATAGCATCACACTGGGAGGAAAAAATAGTTCCATTATGTCAGAGAGTGATTCCCTCCAAAATTTGCTACTAAACTAGCAACTCAAAGAGAGAACTAATGCATACCCACAAAATCTGCATACCTTTCTTTGTCCTTGGTCATTGTTTTAAATGTGACCTTCAGAGCACATCACTTCAATGGCAGTGTTTGCTTGGTTGGCTATCTTCTCTAATGGTATGGAATCAAAGGAAGAGCTTCTACAGTACTGGTGTGTGTGTGTGAGTGTGTGAAAGAGAGAGAGCGGGGAGGGAAGGAGAGAGAGAGAGAGAGAGAGAGAGAGAGAGAGAGAGAGAGAGAGAGAGAGAGAGAAGGACTTAGACTAATTAGGCAATTTTGGTTGTACTGTATATTCATTGTTATACACTTCCAACTTTTCCTAGCCACTACATAAAAAAACTTTGTACCAACAAATGAGAAAGAGTTTTTTTGCTTGCTTGTGCATTTTAAATTTTATACATACACAACAGGAGAGCTGTGCCTTCAGCTATCATCACCTTGTCGAGGCATGGAAACACATAGTCAAAATGCCAGTGAGTCCCAGTAGCCATGGACTTCATAATGTCACCTTTCTGTTTCCAGTTGTTACTTCTGGAGGCACAAAGAGAAATATAACACGTTATAGTTTGTCAGTGTTCACACTTTCACACATCAGCAAGATTTAATGAGGTATAAGGACGGTGCCAAACCCAGAAGAAACTTTGCTACCAGTAGCACTAATTAAAGGTTCTCTGATGCAAGATAGGGCATTACTGTGTGATATAACTGATTTTTTCTTGGCAGTATTTCTTGGCTACAGACCTAAATCAATACTCAAAAATGGCTACACATTCGGCAAGGGGAGGGGGCTGCCCTCCATTTCAAAAAGGGATAAGGAATTCATTTAGGAACAAAGCTAAGTGCAAGCACTGTAGAAGGTCAGTGGTTTCCTAATCTGCTGAAAACCTAAAGTTTCAACTTTTCCTTGACCTGATGGTCTTTGTTTTGCGGTCCTGCTCCTGATCCCAGCATCCCAGTCTTTTGGTGGCTAAGGGCTAAACCTAATTTGGGGTTGGAGGTGAGAGGAATGATGCTCTGGAAAATAATAGACAACGAATGAGGCTAGCTGGGATTTTCTACTTCTCACTGACTTTTGGAGGGCAGGGTTGGTATGCTTTGTTTTATGTAAAACAATTTTAGAATTTATATCATTGTGTTGGATATTTTACCTGACAACCATCATTCATCCCCCTGCCTTATTCTGGAGAATCTCTTTGATTTTTTTTTAAAAAGGAACAAGAAATAAAATAATGTTAAGAAATGTCAGACCACCCTCTTAATCAATTAACATAAGTCTTTCAACCATGTTGTCATTCAGGGGGCAAAACCTTCTGGCAACCCAGCCACGATCACCTTGGGCACCATGTTGATGGCTGCTTAAATTGGCAGGTAAACCAATAATCCATCTTGAACATACAAAGCTATACCAAACTATTGGAGAAGCGAGACCAGAGGTGGTATTCAGCAGGTTCTGACCAGTTCTGGAGAACCTATAGTGGAAATTTTGAGTAGTTCGGAGAACTGGCAAATCCCATCTCTGACTGGAGATTTTACATTATCCTTCCTCTGCCACACCCACCAAGCCATACCCACAGAACCTGTAGTAAAAAAATTTGAATCCCACCACTGCTCTGACTTTTAAAGTATCCTTCCCCTGACACGCCCACCAAGCCACACCCACAGAACCGGTAGTAAAAGTATTTGAATCCCACCACTGAGTGTGACCCTGTTATTTAAGCTGAGTCTATGTGGTTCTTCCATGCTGTGGGTTTTGCCAACTTATTCTATGAGGATGTGTATAAATCAGAGGGAGATTTTATGTTGTACACATAGGAGGCCTCAATTTTAGTGCTTGGCATCTCCAGATAAAAAAGGTAGGTTGCAATCTTGATAATGACCAGGTCTTAGAAAGCTGATACTATTCAATGTTCACTTAATGGAGGAAGAAGGGGCCTTAGAAAGCAAAAGGACCAGAGTATTTGCACAACTTTCATGTTTTTAGTTTCCATTATCAAACAATTTTTAGAAACCTAGCTTTTATAAAAGAAACTAAAACCTATATGACAAATTTAAGTCTACAGACTATGATAGCTTAATGGATCATGTAGGTTCACATGTGGTTTCTTCTGGGGCACAAAATGTCACAGGAAGGTTGTAGTTTTTATACCTTATGTTGTTGATTTTCCTGAGACGCTGCTGGAATTATTTTGGTGGACGAGTTGGATTCTTGATCAATTCTAGCAGGAATCAATCTGTGTCACTGCCTACCAGCCTTGGAAAGTAGTTTAGACAAAAAGCACAACCAGGATATTAGCTCTATCTTTATTGTACGTTATCAAAAATCTTACAAATCTGAAAGTGCATTTTAACCCCTTCACTATTACAGTTCAAGAAACTAGGGAGAGTTGCTGCTGAGACATTTATCAACCCCCTGTTCCTTCTGCAGACTCATCTGCTTCTTGTTTGACCATTGTGTAATCTGTAGCATTTCCTCCTCTCCCCCAATGCCATTCCTACATACCATTCCACTGGCATTATCCAGAGAATTGAATAATTGATCAGGAATATGATGATTATAAAACTTATAGTTTCTTCCCTTCTGAGAAGGCAGCTACACACAAACAGTTCATTTACCCAGGTTTGGGCATCTGTGCAGTATCCTGTGCTTGATTTTTTTTAAACTTCATTTAGGTTGTGTGACTAGCTAGATAAACTCAGACCTTTAATTCAAGGTATATAGTTCAACGCATGGTTCAAATCCAGAAATTAGGTCACAATAATTTGGCAACCTCGTTAAATGTGAACCAAGCTACTATGAATGGCTTTGCTCAAGTGACTACTAATGCTTCTATAAAAAATAAATAAATGTCCGTGTCCCTGGACCGATCTATGTAAAATTGCTATTTATGCAACTTTCATTACCAAGCTGGGTATTACAATGGTACAAAGATTCTGTGTAGAGGTTTTTCCAGATATGTAATCGTCATGATATGTCTATGTCTTAATTTAATCAGCTTTTTGGCTGGTCCACAAGCAGATTCTTGGAACCCTCCTCTTTATTGAACTAATGCAGTTCTAGCTTTATCATCTTTGGCCCTCTTATTATATTCTATTAGCACACAGCCTCCCTCCACTTTGCAACTCTGGTGAGAAGTCAAATGCTTGCTCTTTCATTCTACTTTTCCACCCTAAGGCAACAAACAGCCGAATGTTTGCAATGTGAAATTTTGCACATAAAACTCAGCACCAAGTATGACACCAAGCTTCATGTTATTAACATTGATACCAAATATGGTTTGGGTGAATAAATATATAAAACTTAGATATCATGGTTTAAGTGCTTATCACTTTAAGCACAATGCAGCAGGCAATTAGCCGATTAAGGGTGCGGTTAGCAGTTACAATATAAGGAAGTATTAGAAGCTGGAAAGCTTACTGTGAGTTTACTGTCTGTTACTGTCTGTAACTGTGAGCTGGCTGTAACTGTGTGCTGCTGCGAATAACTGTGATTACTGACTGTGAGTGCCTGTGACTGAACTGTTATTGTTTGATACTGTTTGCTGATTTACTGCGTAAGTCTACTGAATATCCAGCATTTGTTTCTCTGGAGAGTGAAACCGGAGGAGGAGAAGATATCTTTATCGGCTGATAAAGATATTGCAGAACTCTTAACTTGGACTATACTAGTGAGTCTTACTGGATGGAAATACTGTTAATGACTTAATGGACTGAATGACAATGTTTAAACTCTAACTGGATTAAAAACTATTTAAACTACAAACAGTGTTTGTGTTCAGTGTGTGTATACTCATTGGGCCCTTCCTGGCTTGACTACTGCTGCAATACTCTTCTAGGGTTAATCCCCAAACCCTAACATTGGTTATGGGCCCAGCAGCATAGTCTAACTAACCAGGATATAGCAGAGAGAGTTGGTGTGAGTTGCACATTACTGTAAAAACAAACTGTTTTAATTAGTTTAAAATAGTCACAATATCTGAAGAATAATGGCACAAGTAAATTTGTCACAACTGTCCATGATATCCAGGCTGGATGGAACAAACTATGTTTCATGGTCAATGAAATGTAGTTTACTTCTACGCAGAGAAGGTTTGTGGGACATTATAGCAAACCCACCAGATGTGAGTAGCTGGGATCCTGCTAATGATGATGATAAAGAAAAGTTACAAGACTTTAAACTGAAGAATGAGCAGGCTTTATGCATCATAGGACTGACTCTCTGTGATCAGCAGCTTGTCCATATTCATGGAGAAGAAAATGCTGCAAACTGCTGGGAGAACCTCAGGAAGATTTATGTTCGGGACAGTGTAGGAGCACATATAAATCTTACACGGAAGCTTTTTGACGCATCTTCAGAGGAATGGAGATATGTTAGTTCATTTAAACTGTATGAAGAGCATTTTTCAAGATTTGCAAGAAAAAGAGCTTATATTTAATGAACTGCAACAAGTCTACATAATATTATCTTCATTAGATCAAAGCTATGATGACTATGTGACTTCGTTAGAGGTATTGCCAAAAGAAAGCCTCTCATTAACCGAGATTACAGGCAGGCTACTAGAAGAAGCCAGAAGAAGGCGTGAGCGTAACGAGCTGAGAGAAGATAAGAAAGAAGAGAAATTATCTTCAAAGTTTGAAAGAAACCAGCAAAGCAAAGTTAAGCACCTGGAAGAAGAGAATTTATCTTCGACAGCATACACAATTAAAAAGTGTTTTAATTGTGGAGGCAGAGGACATTTGGCAAGGTTCTGCAAAAAGAGAAAAAGCCAGAATGTAAAAAAGCCAAAGAAAGCATTTGAACTAGCCATGTTTAGCAACTCTGATGTGAAGAATAATTTATGGGTGGTTGACAGTGGCGCATCCCACTGCATCACAAGAGATAAGACAAAATTTATAAAAATGTCTACAAGTTCTCAACATATATCTCTTGCCAATGGCTGGAACCTGAAAGCGAAAGGTCAAGGTTTTGCACGTTGTCCGTACATAAACCAGGATATAAAAATGTTGTATGTACCGCAACTAAAGTTTAATTTGCTTTCAGTAAGGGTATTAGATAAATTAGGTTATGTAATTACTTTTAAGGATAATAATTGCATAATTGAAAAAGATAACAAAAGGGTAACTGCAGCTTTAAATGGAACATTATATGTATTAGATAATAGTAAGAAAGGGAGGCTCAAACTGTATTTAATAATATAAAGCCTCATGAAGAATGTATCCATTTATTGCATAGGCGTTTGGGGCATGTAAATTTTAAAATGCTAAAACGTACAGTTGAGTTATCTGAAGGAATAAGGTTAAAACCTTGTGATAAATATTTGCGTTGTAATGTTTGCTGTGAAGATAAGAGCAAAGTATTGCCTGCAAATAGGCTAAATGGTTTCAAAACAAAAGAACCTTTAGAAGTAGTATTTGCAGACATAATAGGTCCAAAGAAACCCAGTATGGGGGTGCTAGATATATACTGAGCATTATGGATCATTATTCTAGATATGGGTTTTGCTATTTAATGAAAAGCAAAACTGAAACATATCAACATTTTTCAATTGGCTTAAGTTTGCTGAAAGAAAGTCTAAGCGGCAACTGATAACCCTGGTGACAGATAATGGCAGGAATTTATTAATAACAAATTCCAGAACAGACTTAAGATAGCTGGAATAGAGCATAAGAAGTCTGCTCCATACAGGCCAGAACATAACGCTTTTATTGAAAGAAGAGGCCAAACACTACAGGCAATGGTTAGAACAATGTTAAATGATTCTGGGTTACCTGATTATTTGTGGGGGAGGCTACAATGTGTGCTAATAACATATTGAACAACGTTGTTAATACAACAACAGGTGAAATACCATTTACCAGATGGCATGGCAGGAAACCTGATCTAAGTTACCTGCACACATTTGGTGCACCAGCATGGGTGCATATTCCTGCACAACTCAGAAAAAAAGGGCAACATAGAGCTAAAAGAGTTTTCTTCGTTGGTTATCAGGCAAACCATAGGGCATATAGATTTTGGGAGAAAGGCACATCTAAAGTGTTATGTAGTGCTAGTGCCCAATTTCTAGAACATGAAGGATGGGAGAAATTAGAACAGGATGCCAATAAAGATGTAATTATTGAATCCTATAGAAATCCCATTAGTTATCCCTGTAACTTTAAAAATAAAGTAAAGAGACAAATACAGGATGAAATAGTGCCCATAAAGGAAGAAACAGATTCAATAGCTGAACAGGATGAGGAAGATGAACAGGTAGTAGTTCAACAAAGTCCTCCTGTAAGCCCTGTAATTCCCAGAAGAACTACACGTATATCTAGACCGCCTGATAGGTACCAGGCTAACACAGTGTGCCAGATTAATGAAGTTCCTAATTCTGTTGAAGAAATTAAAAAGTATCCTAATAAGGAAAAGAAAAATGGTATGCAGCAATGAATAAGGAACTGAATTCATTAAGTGATATGAAGGTGTATGAAAATGCCAAATTACCTGTAGGAAAGAAATCCATTGGCTGCAAATGGATATTTAAGGTAAAAATAGATAAGGATGATAATTTAATCCATAAGGCAAGGTTAGTAGCCCAAGGTTTTAGGCAGAATGCCAATGACTACGATGAGGTGTTTGCACCTAGTCTTAAGGCAGCAACCTTGAGAGCAGCTTTAGTGTGGGCAGCTAGTAAAAATTATATAGTTAACCATTTAGATGTGGAAACTGTTTACTTGCACGCCCCATTAAAACATATTATTTATATGAAAAAACCTGTTGGTATTAAAAGTGAAAATAAGGATAATAATGATTGTTGGTTGTTAAAGAAAAGTCTCTATGGTCTTAAACAATCAGGCTATGAATGGAACCAGTATATTGTAAAGGAACTAGAAAATATAGGATTTAAAGCTGGTTTAGCCGATCCATGTCTGTTTAAGAGGGAGATAAATGGGAAAGTATCATTATTATTACTATTCACAGATGACATTGCTTTGATAACTGAAACTAATGATGAAGCAAATAAAATAATAGCATCATTAGGAAAGAGAATAAAGATCAAGCAATTAGGGGAGATAAAAAGTATCTCGGTTTGAATATAAAGAAAACACGGAAAGGTTTTAAGATATCTCAGGAAGATAAGATAAGCAAATTACTAAAAGATTACAAGATGGAGCTTTGTAAGCCAGCTAAGACTCCAATGAGTCAGGAGTTTAGCAACACTGATGTACAAAGCCCTGAGTTTGATAAGGTGATTTATCAATCTTTAATTGGTAGTTTGAGTTATATTAGTAATTGGTCTAGACCAGATATATCGTACTGCGTGAATCAGTTGGCTAGATTCAATTCTGCACCATGTGAAAGACACTGGAATGCAGCTAAGAGGATATTAAGATATCTTAAAAAGACAATGAATTATTCATTGTATTTAGAACCAAAGGGTGATTTAATTCTGTGTGCATATGCAGATGCTAGTTTTGCATCAGAAAGAGACACTAGAAAGTCGACTTCAGGAACAGCCATAATGCTGGGTAAGACATTAATAGGCTGGAAGTCAATTAGACAACAGCATATAAGTTTGTCTACTATGGAGGCAGAATTCTCCTGTTTATCATTGTTATGTACAGAGTTAATAATGTATAAACAAATGTTAATTGATATAGGTATAACTGTAGATTATCCTATAATTATACATGAAGATAATCAGGCAGCAATTCAAATGGCCACAAATATTGGAGTAAAAAACAAGGAGCAAGCATACAGATCTAAGATACCTAAACGTGAGACAATCTGTAAGAAGTAAGATGATTCAGCTAGAGTACTGTATGTCGGAGGACAATTTAGCTGATAATTTTACTAAAGCCCAAGGTGCCAGTAAGCACCAGGAGAGTTGTGAAAAATATGGGATAAGATTGTAAAGATATTATATATTTATTTCACCCAAAAGGGGAGTATGTTAGGTATAACATTGATACCAAATATGGTTTGGGTGAATAAATATATAAAACTTAGATATCATGGTTTAAGTGCTTATCACTTTAAGCACAATGCAGCAGGCAATTAACCGATTAAGGGTGCGGTTAGAAGTTACAATATAAGGAAGCATTAGAAGCTGGAAAGCTTACTGTGAGTTTACTGTCTGTTACTGTCTGTAACTGTGAGCTGGCTGTAACTGTGTGCTGCTGCGAATAACTGTGATTACTGACTGTGAGTGCCTGTGACTGAACTGTTATTGTTTGATACTGTTTGCTGATTTACTGCGTAAGTCTACTGAATATCCAGCATTTGTTTCTCTGGAGAGTGAAACCGGAGGAGGAGAAGATATCTTTATCGGCTGATAAAGATATTGCAAGGACTCTTAACTTGGACTATACTAGTGAGTCTTACTGGATGGAAATACTGTTAATGACTTAATGGACTGAATGACAATGTTTAAACTCTAACTGGATTAAAAACTATTTAAACTACAAACAGTGTTTGTGTTCAGTGTGTGTATACTCATTGGGCCCTTCCTGGCTTGACTACTGCTGCAATACTCTTCTAGGGGTTAATCCCCAAACCCTAACAATTAGGGATCTTCTGCACAGCATATTAACTATGGCAGGAAGCTGCCTTGATGACATTGTCTTCATCACACCTGAGAAAGCAGCCTCTGGTCATCTTTCTTTTTACCAAGGGTCTAATTTTCTCTTCCACTTTTAAAGTAGGGGTTTCCATCTTCTGTCAACACCAACCTTGCAATTTGCACATCTACAATACCTCTCATTGAGGTGACAGGCAGGTGACCTTCCCACATCTATTGGTCACCCTCTCCTCTAGTGCAGGGGTCCCCAACCACCGGTCCGCGGACCGGTACTGGTCCGCGGAACAAGTCCTACCGGGCCGCTGGCTTGCTGGCGCCGCCATCTTTTTTGATGAAAAAGTGCTTCCGGTGAGCTTTTCCAGGTAGAAAGCTCACCGGAAGCACGTTTTCATCAAAAGATAGCGGCTTAGCGCTCGTGAGCTTTTCCGGGTAAAAGCCATTTCTACCTGGAAAAGCTCACCGAGCGCTGGCGCCATCTTTTTGATGAAAAGTGCTTCCGGTGAGGTCACCGGAAGCACTTTTTCATCAAAAAAAGATGGCGGCGCCCAGCTGATGCCGGTACCAGGCCGCGGCGTAAAAAAGGTTGGGGATCACTGCTCTAGTGTCAAGCTATTGTTTTCCATGATCATATCAGACTACTATTGGCAATGGGAGAGCCATATATTTCCATTCTACTGCTAGCTATAGAGGACTATAGACATACTCTTCTTCAAGGATAGAATGCAAGAATAGTTAGGTAAACATCAGCTTAGCCCTTGGAAGGAAGATGGGGTGAGAAAAAAACTGAAGAAAACCATGGCTTGAACCAGTCAGTATCAGAGGAGTTGACAGAAACTTTGACAGGCTTTCAATAATTAATATATCAATCTTACAGTATGATATGGCATAACAATAAAGTTCCAGTAGTCCTTGTGGAATCTCTTTCCTGACCTGCCCCACTTCAAAAGGCTGTTCTTTTAGGGAGAGGCTTCAAAAATGCACATTAGTCTCTGCAATGTTTCATTATTGGGAGGGCCAATTTTTTCTACAGGAAAGAAGAGGAGGGGTGATTCTTCAATAGCAGTTCTCAAATTCTATTGATAAATACCCCTGAGTGGTCAAAGAAGATGGGAACAAACAGGGCAGAGGTGGTATTCAGCAGGTTCTGACCAGTTCTGGAGAACCAGTAGCGGAAATTTTGAGTAGTTTGGAGAACCGGCAAATCCCACCTCTGACTGGAGATTTTAATTTAATTTAGTTTACTTTAATGTCATTGCACCTTGTACAACAAAATCAAACACCATCTTCAGTGCACATCGTGACCATGAAAATAAACACAAACACACATCCCTCACCCTCCACACATTGAACCGAAAACCATCAACACCGCACCAACACTGCACTATATAGGAGAATTCAAAGGAGCTACTGCCCTGGGATAGAAACTGTTTTTCAGCCTATTTGTCCTTGTTTTTATTATTCTGTACCGTCTGCCAGATGGTAACAGTTCCAAAAAAGGGTTCCCAGGATGAGATGGATCTTTGAGAATGTTTTGAACTTTCTTAAGGCAGCGGGAGCTATAAAACTCTTCTAAAGAGGGGAGAGGGCAACCAATGATCTTCTGGGCAATGACATTAACCCTCTGGAGTGCTTTCCTATCTGCCACTGTGCAATTGGCAAACCATACCAGGGTTGCCAGATCGCAGCTTGGCTCTGCGGCCAAACTCAAGTCAAAATATGGCCAAATTCGGCCAAATTATTTTCTCTCATGGCCAAATTTTTTTATGCAATATAACATGAGGATATATTGTTTTTTGTTTTTTTAACTCTTTTTAAATAATCAAATCATAAAAAATAGTCTTTATTCGACAACGTGATGTGACGTCATGGGAATTTCTGCGTTTCTTTACTCACATCCAGGCTAGGCAGCTCAATTCAAATAACTGCTACTACCGTTTGGAAAGCTCAGGGCCAAATGCAGCGATCTTGAGGAGGGGGGAGCTAGGGCATGAGGGTTTTTAGGGGGATTCCCCCCCGATTGAAAAAATATAATCACTAAAAAAATAAAACGACATAAAAATAGCAATTATATATAGAACAATGCATTTAGCTAGCTTACATGTACCACAGGTGTATTCTCTCGGTCGCACATCCGGGATTTTCCGTGACGCCGCGTGCCGGCTGGTGAGAAAACAATCCAATACTGAGATGTTTACATCCGGGTTAACATCCGTTTATATTACACAGCGCTGTTCACAGTCAGAAGGCTTCGGCCTGTGTATCGCGTCGTTTTTCAGAGGTTTTCAGACGATCTGACAGTCATTTTCATGTGAATATATTGTATTGAAAACTGGTATTCAGCCAAAATTTCGATTTCACGGCAAAGCAACTTTCATACGGCCAAATTTCCGGCCAAATATATTTGGCCGGAGACATGATTTTTTTCACGGCCAAACAGATTTCTATATGGGCAGATTTTTCGAATTTGGCCGGAAAAACGGCCAGATGGCAACCCTGAACCATACAGAGATGCAGTAAGTTAAAATGTTCTCTATGGTGCAGCAGTAGAAGATCACCAGCAGTTTCTCATTCAGTTGTTGTTTTCTGAGAAGCCTCAGGTCGTATAATCTCTGCTGGGCCCTTTTGACCAGTTCTGCAATGTGGGCACCCCAGGTCGGCTGGGTCTTCTTTTGTTGCCCTGCACAGGAGAATGGAGCTGGAAAGCAGGTTAGGTGAGGAGGGAATGGGGATTTTGCAGTAATTTCCCCCCAGGAGTGGGTAGGGAATGGAGATTTTACAGTATCCTTCCCCTGCCACGCCCACCAGGCCACGCCCACAGAACCGGTAGTAAAAAATTTTTTTGAATCCCACCACTGAAACAGGGCAAGAGAAGAGAAGCAGGGCAGAATAGCACCTATTGTGCCAGTTCACTAAACCCTTTGAGGGATTATTCTGTGGGATCAAAATACTAAGACCTCCAGGAGTATTGCTGTTAAATGGCACCAAAGGAGATGTTTCTCACCCTATCTTTCTCTTCACCCACATGCTGTGGAGCGGACCCCTGTTCTACTTTCCTGTTGTGCTGAAGCTGAAAGCTGTTGGAAATGTGGTCAGCACATTTAAGCTGGCACACAGTACAGACAGCAGAAAACCACTTGAAATCTGCAGCTCGGATGTGCTTTAAAAAACCAAGTGGCTCTATGTTGCTTCTAAAGCCACTAACTCTCTCTATGGGGTGCATTTTTTTTACAGGTTTAAATGGTGGTTAAGTAATTTAGCTCCTGCCTTTGTTTAGCAAATAGTATAAACAAAAAGCAGCTTATCATTAAAAACCAAGAAAATACATCAAACCCCAAGAAGGTTCACCCATAGCCTAAAAAAAAGCAAAAGGTGGTTTCCTCTAGCATTTTTTTTTGAGAGTTCTAAAACAGTATACTCCCTTTCTAGGGAATTTGTTTACTCAGATTTTCTCTCTTCTTCTTTAAAAAAAAAAAAAAACTAAATTCATTTTCACCATTCATTTTTTATCAGAACTGATGAAAGGGAAAAGTGTGATCTTGTCAAAGAAATCCTGATTCGTTTTTTTTTGTTTTTGTTTAAAAGAATATAACTAATATATATTTAAAAAAGATCCGGTTTGGTCTGCTGGTTAAGGCACCAGGCTAGAAACTGGGATACTATAGGTTCCAGTCTTGTCTTAAGCATGAAAACCAGCTGGATGACTTGCTCACCTCACCTCACAGGTAAACAGGAGAAGGAAGGAGTATTAGACATGTTTGCTGCTTTGAGTTGTTTGTAAAAGTAATAAAGGTGGAATATAAATAAATAAATAAAAAACAGACTAAGAATATAAGAATAAGAATTGAAAGATGTGTGTTTGTGTTTATTTTCTTTGTTTAAAATATATATATATATATATATATATATATATATATATATATATATATATATATATATATATATCAAATTTCTTTTGTTACATCGTAAAACATCATGGTATCAACAACGTTCTTGGCATCTATATAGGTTTTTGGTTTAAATATCATAGTACATTATATTACATTTGTTTACTACTAAATAATAGCTTTAACTATGATTACTATTCTTATATCTTTATTTAATTTACAAAATTTTGTTTTACTTTCTTAAGGGTTGTTTCGATTAAAATTTTTGTCTCACTTCTTAGTTCTGTTTGTTAACCATTTATACCAATTATTCCAAATTGAGAAGAATTCAGAGTCGTCTTTTTCTTTCAATTTCTTTGTTAACATATTCATCTCAGCACTTTCTGTTACTTTGTGTATTATTAGTTCTTCATTAGGGGTATTTGGCGTTTTCCATCCCTGCGCAAAGGCTATTCTGGCGGCTGTTGTAATATGTAACAATAAGTATTTTACTTCTTTCAGTAATCTTTCTTTGATGATTCCTAAAAGGAAGGTTTCCGGTCTGAGCTCAATCTGATACCCAGTGATCTCTTGTAACCAATTTTTAATTTGAATCCAGTAAGTCCTGGCCTCGGGGCATAACCACCACATGTGATAAAATGTACCATCAACTTTTTTACATTTGGGACTCATGTTGGGATAGATTTTTGCCAATCTTGTTGGAGCTAAATACCATCTATAAAACATTTTGTACATATTTTCCTTGTATGCTGCATAATTTATAATTTATGTTCCATATTTTCTCCCATTCCTCTAATTCTATAGTGTAACCAAAATTCTGTGCCCATGCAATCATTGTGCTTTTGACTATTTCCTCTTCCATTTTGAAATCTAATAAATATTTGTATATTTTAGTTATAAGTTTTTGTTCTGGCCCCATTAATATTTTATCTAATTGGTTCTGCCCTTTGTCAAATCCAAAATCTTTTAAATCTTTTTTATATTTATTTTGAATTTGCAAATATGGCCACCAATCGATTATGATTCCATTTTCCTTCAGTTCTTGGATTGATTTTAATTTCCCTTGACTATCTAATAATTCTTCACAGCTTACCATTTTCCATAGGTCTAATCTATTTGGATGAATTATGGCTTCCATGGTTGACAGCCATCATGGGATTTCCATATAGTGTTTGCCTTTGATTTTTTTCCAGGTTGTAATCAATGAATCTCTTATTAGGTGTTGATTGAAATAGGTATGTACATTACTTTTGTTATCCCACAAAAATGCATGCCAACCTATCAGGAGGTCATGTCCTTCTAATGTTAAGATTCTGTTGTCTCTTAATTTAACCCAATCCTTTATCCAACTCAACACCGCTGCCTGGTAATAAAGTTCCCATTCTGGTAGTCCAAGACCACCTCTGCTCCTATTATCTTGGAATAATTTTATTTTGATACGTGGCTGCTTGCCCAACCAGACAAACTTGGATGTCATTTTATTTAGTTCTATAAATAAAGATTTCCCTAATTTAATTGGGATCATTTGGAATAGATATATTAGTTTTGGTAAAGTATTCATTTTCAGCGTTGCTATTCTTACTAATATAGACAGTTTCAATTTGGCCCATAATTCCAATTCTTTTCTGATTTGCTTAATCAGTTTAACATAACTGTCCTCTTTTAGTGATGAGCATCTGGGTGATATGTGTTTGTGTTTATTTTCATAGTCATAATGTACACTGAAGATGGTATTTAATTTCGTTGTATGGTGCAATGACAATAAAGTAAAGTAAAGATATATCTCAAAATAAACAAAATGCATTCATTAATACAAACAAGTAGAGTAATTGTCTTATTAGAGACAAGGTATGT
Organism: Notechis scutatus; assembly: GCF_049901735.1. Classification (NCBI taxonomy): domain Eukaryota; kingdom Metazoa; phylum Chordata; class Lepidosauria; order Squamata; family Elapidae; genus Notechis; species Notechis scutatus. Next base: position 150,114,980 of record NC_142009.1, on the reverse strand, counting down.
TTATAATACTAAAAAACATTTGACAGTTGCCATTGTAACTACCTAGAAAAAGATTAAGCTGCAATGAAACTGAAAATACTCCTCTCCCATGGTCTAGAGCAGGGGTGTCAAACTGGATTTTTTCTGTAGTTCTCCTCTGTGGGCCAGCTGTGTGTGTGTGTGTGTGTGTGTGTGTGTGTGATTATATATATATATATATATATATATATATATATATATATATATATATATATATTCTTAAGTTTTCGTGGTACTTACATGTATGGCATTCAGCTTTGTTCGGGTATTTTCCCACATCATTGTAGTTGTGCTTTTAAAGTTGTAGCAACGTTTCGGCAGAATCTCATCTGCCATCATCAGGGAAAATACCCGAACAAAGCTGAATGCCCCCCCACACACACACACATATTCCATGCCAGCCAAAACACCACCTGTGCTCGCTAAAACAGGGTGCAGGGTCCCCCTATGCCCCATTTTGGCTGGCAAAGTGCTGTAAGAGGCCATTCAGGAAAAAAACCGGCTGTGTGGGGTCCACGTGCAGCCCCCATGCCCTGTTTTGGCTGGCAAAGTGCTATAGGAGGCCATTAGGGTGAAAATGGGCTGTGGGGGGGCACGTGCAGCCCCCACACCCAGTTTTGGCTGCCAGAAGCACCATGGGCTGGTCCTTTATTATTTCCAGTCCGGCCCCATGGGCCAGATTTAATCACCCCTTGGGTTGGATCCAGCCTGTGGGCCTCAAGTTTGACACCCCTGGGATGTTTGATTGCATCTTGTAAGAAACTGACTTTTATATCTTATGAAATCAACTTGAGTTGATCATAATGGAAAGAGGCCATAACTTCTTTCTTGTGTGGTTGCCTGATCATGACAGATTTTTTTTTTTACCTCCATCTCTACTTCAGGGGTGACACCTATCTCAGCATAACATTTTCATACAAATTATAATGGTTCTCTTCCCTCCCTGCCGTCTCTTTCAAATCTAGCCTGTTTTCATCATAGACTTCTGGTTTCCCTTTCCTCTTGTTAAGTAATTATTTGTGGCTACCTGTTCAAATTTGGCACCCTCCTGATATCTATCTTCTAACCCTGTTTTCCAGTTGCAGTTTGATTAAATGCAAGTTTGGAAAGATAATTGCTACTTTAGCAAATGATGCACTGCTAAAACACACCTGGCTTACTTAGGAGTTTATAATTTGACTTTTCTCCCCCTAGCTTGATGTGTGCTGCATTAACAGAATGGAACGCCACATTAATATGAAACGGTTCAAAAGAACAAAGAGTATTAATATTCATGGCTGTTTCAAAACAAAGCAAAATAGAGTGCAATAATTTTGTCCTGTAAGAACTAAGTTAATTGGTTATTGGCATATTATCCAGTCAGAAAGATAGGTAAGGTAGGGTGGAACAGCATTCTGATGTTATTTAGCATACTGTGCGAACTAATGTTATCTCTGAAATTAGATGTTACATATCTCCCTAGAAATCATTACCCTCATTAAAATACACACACACACACCTCAAATTGCTATAAATCTGTATTTTCCAACAAGGAACATGACCCTGAATTTAATATGACTTCCCCCCTAAAAGAATACTAGAAATAGAAAAAAAAAAGTACAAATACAGACAAAATTTTGTTCAGTGCTCCATTTCCCCCAAAGGATAGGCCCAGTTCAAAAACTAAAACAGACTAATAAAATAGAATAGAATTAATGCAATTGATTAAAATGAATTGCCTATAAAATAAAGTACCCGTTGATAAAAATTGATTGAGAAGTTGCTCTGACAAGAAGTGAGGGCTAAATGCAATCATGGGAAGAAGTGGGAAAGCCTCTAGGACAGAGATCCCAAAACTTGGCAACTTTATGACTTGTGGACTTCAACTCCCAGAATTCTCCAGCCAGCTATGCTGGCTGGAGAATTCTGGGAGTTGAAGTCCACAAGTCATAAAGTTGCCAAGTTTTGAGACCTCTGCTCTAGGAGAACAGGCTCCTGCTTAGAACATAGGACATAGAATAGTAGACCAGGAAGGGACTTTAGGGTCTTCTAGTCCAGGGTCCCCAACCGCCGGTCCGCGGACCGGCACCGGGCCGCGGAACAAGCCTTACCGGGCCGCTGGTTGCTGGCGCCGCCATCTTTTTGGTAAAAAGCGCTTCTGGTGAGCTTTTCCGGGTGAAAGCTCACGGGCGCTGTTGTCATAAAAGATGGCGGCGCCAGCGCCTTCGGTGAGCTTTTCGGGTAGAAAGCCATTTCTACCGAAAAGCTCACCAAGCGCTAGCGCCGCCATCTTTTGTAATGCAGCGCTTTCGATGGCGTCACCGGAAGCGCCTTTTCATCATAAAAGATGGCGGCGCCCAGTTGACTCTGTACCGGGCGCGGCGCCCAGCTGATGTCGGAACCGGGCGCGGCGTCGAAAAGGTTGGGGATCCCTGTTCTAGTCCTTCAAGGTCCTTATCAACCCTATTATATATTCTAAGCAGGAGCCTATTCTCCTGGAGGCTTTCCCGCTTCACCCCATGAGTGCTTCTATAACCAGATGTCTAAGCCATGTTTTAGTCATGGGTTTAGATCCTAGACTCCGATCATGCTATCACTAACACCATTAAGATCAAAATTCATTACTGGCACTGTTAGAAAACTATTGTTTCACTGTTGTCTTGGCAGGATCTTGTTAATTGTCTGTGGGCGTTAAAGACTGCAAGACAAAAAGGATGATGTCAAGAAAGAACATAAATCCAAGCCTCATTTTCATGAGCAATTGCTGCTATAGGATAACCCCATCTTGAAAATGGGGTTCTCCTGGAATTCCTGAGCAAAATGCAGGATTAACAATGGAGGGATGTTTTCTGTCAATCATGAAAACATTTCATGCATTGTAAAAAAAATATGGCTTTTAAATTCTTCTGAATTTATAGTTTGGGCCTGATGGATATTGATATGATTTGTAGGATCCCAATTCTACAATTAATTTTCACATACAACCGATCAGTAGTAAGATGCAAATAGAAACTATGAGTAATTTGGAATAAAAGGTTGGAATAGTCTTTTTAACAAGCTAGAGGACTATGGTAGTAAAGAAAACTAAATTAAATTAAATTGATATCCTCTAATCTTAAGAGACAATTAATTCAAGTGAACAGAATGTTCATGTTTATTGGATTCTCTAAGGCAGGGGTGTCAAACTCAAGGCCCAGAGGGCAGATCTGGCCCACAGGGTGCTTAGATCTGGCCTGGGGGGCTCAGTGATGGTATTCAGCAGGTTCTGAACAGTTCTGGAGAACTGGTAGTGGGAATTTTGAGGAGTTCAGAGAACCAGCAAATCCCACCTCTGACTGGAGATTTTACAGTATCCTCCCCCTGCCACGCCCACAAGCCACGCCCACAGAACTGGTAGTAAAAAAAATTGAACCCCACCACTGGCAGGGCTGCCCTGGAAACAGCAAAGGGCCAGCTTGCGGTGCCTCAGCTAGTGACAACAGAACTGCGGAGCGCTGCAGGTGGCTCTCCGGAACTCCGTTTTCGCTGGCAGAGGGATGCAGCAAGCTGTCGCAGTGGAAAACAGAGCTTGGGATCCCGTTTTCACTGGCAGAGCGCTTTGGCCACCATAAGCGCTCCTAACACGAGTGACGTTGAACTAGCCATGCCCACCCTGGCCACACCTACCCTGGCCCCCCAAGGTCAAACACAACCCTGATGTGGCCCTCAATGAAATCGAGTTTGACACCACCGCTCTAAGGTTTCAACTCTGCGTACCCGTAAATGTAACCCTGAAGGGAAAAAAAAAACTGACAATGTTTTGGGTTGCTTTTGGGTTTCATCTTTTTGGTTAACTATTCATGAGGTTGTTAATAACTTTTGGAAAGAAAAGTAAGGATTAAAGATGTGAATGTTTTGTTCCTATGGAAAGCCTCTATTGCTTCTGATTTGAACGTTGAATTGACAACACAGATGATGTTACCTGGTTTGGGTAATGAAACATTTGGGTAATTCAAGCTCAGAGATCACCAAGGATCCCTCATGATGTGAATCCTGATTGGGTGATGATTACCTCATCTATTACCTAGGAAGAATTGGCATTGATTGGATGATGGTTCTTTACAACTGTAGACTAACATATAATAGTACTTGAGATCTAAATACATCTGCAGTCTTTCTGGGTCAATCTCAGGTGCATTTTAAACTGTTTTGTAAACAGCTGGAAGATAGAAAGACTGGTTGTGCCTGGAAGAACTTTCATTGCGCACTATGCATACATAAGGGAGAAAAGGGAGATAATGTTGACTGAATATCATCAGCTTTATTAGAAATCAATTGGCAGAAAATCTAGAAAGAGCTGGCTGAGAACGTTCCTAACCAATGAAGAATAAAGAAAAGGTACCTAAATACAAAAGCAAGCTCCAAGTCTTAGAAAAATCTGTTTTAAATTGAATCTGGTGAGCAGCAGAAGCAGCAAAGTGCATGCTCTGTTCATTGTAACCTGAAACTGAAACATTCCTACAAGAAATATCCACAAACATTATCTTTGAAATTTTATTTTTCAGTTTTCTCATCCTGGTATTAGCTCAGGGCATTCCCGTTGCCCATAACCATGTTGGAACATGGCAAAATCTTTCCTTTTGGGGCTGTTTTGATTTTAGGTCCTTTGTGTAACAGAGATGAGAAGACCAGGAGAACAGTCACCAGCCCTCAGAATTGTTCATTATTATGACCAGTGCATATGACCTACATTCAGTGGTGGTATTCTACCGGTTCAGCCCGGTTCTGGTGAACCAGTAGCAGCAACGAGCAACAGAGACCGAACCGGTTCTCTCCACTACTCTGCTGATGGGCCTACCCGCCCACCTGGGCTCCCATACTCATCTTTATCCGCTGAATTTGAAGTGCAGCTGCTTTGCGTGGCATAGAATAGTGCCGCGCTGCAGCTGCTGAAGCGACCAGGATCGTGCAGGCTTGCAGGAGGCGAGTTAGAACCTTCTGCGTCTGGGCAAACACCTCTGCACCTGCATAAAGTGTGTGTTTGGCATGCATGTGCACGCAAAGTGTGTGCAGGCATGCAAAGCGCGCCCACCAAGCCACGCCCACCAAACCAGTGGCAAAAATATTTGAATCCCACCACTGCCTACTTTCTTCTTATTTGTGTTTTCTTGCTTTTAAAGTTGTAAGTTGCTCAGTATATTGTGGAGATGGAAGGATCCCCTCCAAACTGAATGAATGAATGAGTGAATGAATGAATAAAAACCAATCTAAAATACCAGGAGACAAAAGAGAGCACCGACAGCCCACGTTCAATAAGCTACTCTGAAGTCCTCTACCTGTGCTTGTATGTGGGATGTTGCCAGAAATCGGTGCCAGGGTCATTTGAGCACCCAGGTCATCCTCAACGTATTACCACAATTGAGCCTGACATTTATGTTGCTAAGTGAGACATTCGTTAAGTGAGTTCTGCCCCATCTTACAACATTTCTTGCCACAGTTGTGAAGTGAATCACTGCATTTGTTAAGCTAGTAACATGGTTGTTAAGTGAATCTGGCTTCCCCATTGACTTTGGTTGTCAGAAGGTTGCAGAAAGGGATCACTGGACCCAGGGACTCTGCAGCCATCATAAATATGAACCAGTTGCCAACATGTGTGACCAGGGGATGCTGCAACGGTTGTAAATGTGAAAAATGGTCAGAAGTCACTTTTTTTTCAGTGACATTGTAACTTTGAACTGAATGACCTAAATGAATTGTTGTAAGTCACGGATTACCTGTATGTCCTGGTATCATCCTATCCTAAACTCAGAGGTGGTATTCAGCAGGTTCTGACCAGTTCTGGAGAACCGGTAGTGGAAATTTTGAGTAGTTCGGAGAACCGGCAAATACCATCTCTGACTGGCCCCGCCCCCATCTATTCTCTGCCTCCTGAGTCCCAGCTGATCGACGGGGTCTTCTTTAGTTGCCCTGCATAGGAGAACGGAGCTGAAAAGCAGGTTAGTGGGGTGGGGAGGGAATGGGATTTTGCAGTAACCTTCCCCCAGAAGTGGGGAAGGAATGGAGATTTTACAGTATTCTTCTCCTGCCACGCCCACCAAGCCATGCCACACCCAGAGAACCGGTAGTAAAAAAATTTTGAATCCCACCACTGCCTAAATCTGCATTTTCTCACTTTGAGAGAGTGACCTACTTGGAAGGTGACTGTGGATTGAAAAGTGATGAAAAGGCCACTTTGGCTCCTTCAAAAAAAATCAGATATGAAATGCATATAAATCCACTGAACCAGAAATTATTTTTAACTTCAGTTAAGTGACAGAGGAACTGAACTGCAGGCTCAAGTGTTCTTACTGTTACTGCCAGGGAAGGAGACAGAATCAAATAGAGCATTAGCTGGCTGTGCCTGTTGCTGGCCACTCTCGGCCCCAGTGGCCATCAATCACTGGGGCTGTGAGACAACATCAGCATATGGTGATACGTGAGGTATTTTTCTAAGTGATGAGAAACTTGAAATGATAGGGTGACTGTGTGACTTCCTTTAGAGAGGAAATCCACCGTAAAAAATAATAATCAGAGCCAACTTGATCCATGACATGATGGGGATTCTAAAACATATGTGAGATGCTTGAAAACAGCATTCCAGCCATTGCATCTTATAGCGTTTTTCATCCGGCAAGAAGCCACCAAATTAAACAAACAAACAAACAAACAAACAAACAAATAAGGTATGGGAAGAAACAGAAAAGTTAAAAGAAATTGACCCGGCTGTAAAGTCTGCAGTTCAAAGTCCCAAAACAGGAATTATGGACTGAATTCAAAAGTAGTTCTCTTATGGATACTAGATTATAAAGCCAAATATATAAAGATAAAGAAAATGGCTCCTTCCCCAGCTCAAAAAAGTTCAGTACAGGCAGTCCTCCACTTACAACCATTCATTTAGGGGTATGCCTAAGTGCACAATCATTCCTACCATCCCTGTCCTATTGTCCCTATTTATTCGTACCTATTTCCTGTATTCATATTCATGTTTATTCTTATATCTTGTAAGCGATTGACAAATCAAATCAAATCAAATCAAATCAATCAATCAATCAATCAATCAATCAATCAATTAATTAATTAATTTAGAGACCATTTTAAGTTATAGTGACACTGAAAATGTGGTTTATGACCAGTCCTTCCACTTAGGACTGTTGCAACAGCCTTATGATCACATGATAAAAATTTGGTTGCTTGGCAACGGGCACGTATTTACAACAATTGCAGCATCCTGGGGTCATGTGACCACCATTTGCAAGCTTCTCAGCCTGCCTCCAACAAGCAAAGTCAATGGGGATGTGGGGGGTGGGGAGCCTTTCATGTCAAATGAAGTCATGAGCAGATATAAGATTGGAGTAAAAGAGAGAGAACTAAAAACAGTACATCTGTGGGGAAAGATGATTGGGAGAGAATTTGGAAAAGAGCAGAAGACACCCAAATAAATCAGAAGACACCCCAAAGAGGTTATAGATCCTCAGAGAGCGGCTTGTCCATTTTCTCACCAAAAATGGAGCCTCTTTTTGCTAGAAACTGTCTATTTTGCCTTTATTATAGCTCCAATTTATTCTTCCTTAACCCTCACTCCTTCCTTCCAAACATTTGTTTTGGAAATCATCTGTAATCAGTAGGAAACATTGATGTTCTATTGTCAGGTCTTATTCACATTTTTGAAAGAAAAAAAAACCCAATTTTAAATTCTTCAGTCACCAGTGCCTTATTACTTGTTTCCCTCCTCCTGGTTCAATTTCTCACAAAAATGGTTCACTACACCAGAGTTCTTTTCATATTATCTGGAGAGATTTGCTACCACCTAGCCAGTTTATTACTGGCAAATTGTTTAATAACAAAGAAATAAGTGACAGAAGAGGTACCCTCAGCTGAAGGTGAACCATTGTAATAGTTGGCTAGGGAAAGTAAGGGGGGACTTTGTGGCAATCACAGGCTGCAGTTTAATTTTGTGTTTGTGAGGGGATTTTTTTTTCTGGCTGTTGAGAGTTGCACTAGGCAGGATGGTAACTAAATTATATAAACAACCTAAACAGAAACAGAAATTTGGATTTCTGGGTACTTTTTGTTTGGGGAGAATTGAATTTTTTAAGAGCGCATATAAATCTTAAGTGTAAAATACCACCACCTTATTTTCAATATTTGTTTCACACCTAGCAATGGCAGGAAATTGTAACTCCCAACTACTAACTAGCGACTGTGACCCCATTGCCATTTTACAGTCCAATTTATGGTTAGTCTGCAGAGAAAATGGGGAGGGAAAAAAAAATCACATCTGGCCTTTCGAACAACTTGAGATATAAACATAATTGACAAAAATGATAACATGAAACAAAGAACAAGTGGGAGAAAATTTGAAAGAGGGAAAATTGCCCTGTGTAAGGGGCAAAGAGAAAGTTCACGAAGGTACAGATTTTCATCTGAAGTACTTTCAGTGTATAATTGGTGAAATGATGGCTATCCCTTCTGAAAAAGATTGTGGCTGAGCCCATGAAAAGGATTTAAGGCAGTGCAGCTAGTACCTTGTCCTTGAACAGAACAACCAATTCATTAACCAGAATAGAAGAAAGCAGCGTTCTCAAACCAGGATGGGCTGGGTTACAATTTCCAGCTCCCAACTATTTGGCTGGCGTGGTGTGTCATGTCAATCTACTCGAAGGGCACTAGGTTGAAAAAGTCTAAAATAATTCATCCCCTATAATCTTTCCTGAAAGTTTTCTATTTGGAGGATTAGGTACCTAATGAACTCCCTCTACATATGCATGGTCTGAATGGAGTTAAACACTGAGTCAATTCTTGTGCCAAGCACTAATTAAAAAAAAAAAGCTTGCATACATTGTTATATTGAAAACCGGAAGTATATAACCTAAAGAGGTTATATAAATAGTTGTGTAAGTAGCTAATGAGATTGTAGCATCTTGAACACTGATGATGTTATCTAGTTGGACAATAAAATGTGTACAAGCATATCTGCAAGTTTGGATTATTGCAATGTGCTCTACATGGGCCTACCCTTGAAGAATATTTGGAAGCTACAATTGGTGCAGAATGCAGAAATGTGGATAGTTTTGGAGGCCCCAGGGAGGGACATGTAACACTACCCGTTATGCGAATTGTACTGATTGAGGCAAGGAGGAAGACTCAAGCAGGGAATTTGCCTTGAATCATTGCACAGCCGCAAAAGTTCCAGGACTGATTCTTTCCCCGGCCCCCAAGCTCCCTGAAACGTTATTTTTCTGTTCCCAAGGGAAGGGAAGAAATCAGGCAGAAAGGGCCTACTGTGGACCCTACCAGCCAAGGAAGTTTGGCTGGTGGGGTCCAGGGGAAGAGCCTTTTCCGCCATGGCTGCTGCCCTTTGGAACATCTTCCCACCAGAGATGAATTCCACACCCCATCTTCTGGTCTTCAGGAAAAGTTTTTAAATTAGGCTATGCTGGCTGGCATGGAGTTCTGAAGGAGAAGCTGTTGGCTGGGGATGGTTGGTGCACTAACAGAGAAGGCACCCTCCCCTTTCCCTCCAAACCCATGTTTTTAGTCTATTTTAATTAATGTAATTTTAATCTGTTGTCAAATTGTTGGAAGAAATATCCTTCTGGGTTCAGTTCCAAGTGAGGAAAAAGACACTGGAAACATGGAGGCTGTTTGGAAAGATGGTTTAATGATGGACAGGACCACATGGCTTGGTGCTCCAAAGAAGGGAGGATGATCACTTGCTTCAAGGTGAGGAAAAAAAGGGAAGGGCTGAAAGTGCCTAAGTTTCATGCCCTCTGTTGGTATTTGAATTTGAGCTTGTATTCTGATTGATTGTCAGACTCCCATGGGGCCATGCAGGGGCAACTCTGTAGGCTGTCCTGAGTGCCAGGCTTGGTTGAGCCTTGCTGGATGATGATGTAATGAAAGGGCTCTGGACAATTCCTATAGATCTACCTGGAGATCTTTGTTATGTAAAATATTCTAGCCCAGGCCTTAATGGCCCACCCATTAACAAAGGTGAAGGTGACCTTCTGCTTCTGAGGTGAGTTTCTGCTTCTGAGTTTCTACTCTTTTTAGGGGAAATATTCTGCCTTTTTAATATTTTATAAGATATTTCAATTTTCTAGGAGAGGGGTGGGTGCTAACTTCCTACAATATTTATAGTTGTTTTGATATCTGTATGTTTTATTACATTGTAGCTGTTCAGACCTGCTTCAAACTACAAGATGGGTGGCATATAAATTTAATAAAAATAGTAAACAACCAAGCTCAGAGAGAACTACTCTATGTTGGGATGATATATGCTATGGAGGTGCTACAGCAAAATGCCACTGAGTGGCTCCAGCATGAGCCTATCCCAAGATGGTTTGTCCATTATCATGAATTTACTAAAGGTAATATTATCATGACAAGAATCCAAGCTGGGACAACCTATATGACTTGTGGTAAGACTTAATGGGCTACCTGACAGGTTGATGATTTACATTGTCCTGATAGAGCAAAGTAGCATATCATGGGAATAACACTTAGTGTGACCCTGCCCATTACCATTGATAACAGATAACAGATAATCAGAGTTGGAAGGGACCTTGTAGGTCATCTAGTCCAACCCCCCGCCCAAGCGGGAGACCCTACACCATTTCTGACAAATAGCAGTCCAATCTCTTCTTGAAAGTCTCAAGTGATGGCGCTCCCACAACTTCCGAGGGCAAGCTGTTCCATTGGTGGATTGTTCTCACTGTCAGAAAGTTTCTCCTTATTTCCAGGTTAAATCTCTCCTTGTTCAGTTTCCATCCATTATTCCTTGTCTGGCCTACAGGTGCTTTAGAAAATAGCTTGACCCCTTCCTCCTGGTTGAAGCCCCTCAGATATTGGAAGACCACTATCATGTCTCCCCTGGTCCTTCTCTTTACTAGACTAGCCAAGCCCAGTTCCTGCAAGCATTCATTGTATGTTTTAGCCTCCAGTCCCCTAATCATCCTGGTTGCTCTTCTCTGTACTTTTTCTAGAGTCTCAACATCTTTTTTATAATGTGGTGAACAAAACTGGGTGCAGTACTCTAGGTGTGGTCTTACTAAGGCTTTATAGAGTGGTATTAGTACTTCCCTTGATCTTGATTGTATCCCTCTGTTAATACAATTTAGGATTGCATTAGCTTTTTGGGCTGCTGCTGCACACTGCTGGCTCATATTTAGCTGCCTGTCCACTAAGACTCCAAGATCCCTCTCACAGTTAGTATCATCTGCAAATTTGGTAAGTTCCCCTTCTATTCCCTCATCTAAGTCATTAATGAAGATATTGAAGATTACTGGGCCTAAGATGGAACCTTGTGGCACCCCACTGCTTACTTCCCTCCATGTAGACTTAGACCCGTTAAGGACTACTCGTTGAGTACGGTTTGCCAGCCAGTTGCGAGTCCATCTAGTGGTGGTGCTATCTATTCCACTTTTTCTAGCTTACTAAAAAGTAGGTTGTGGTCTTACTAAGGCTTTATTTTTTAATGCCTTGCTGAAATCTAAATATATTATGTCCACAGTATTTTTCTGGTCTACTAATTTAGTCACTGTGCTGAAGAATGAAATGAGATTGGTTTGGCATGATCTGTTTTTAACAAACCCGTGTTGACTGCTAGTTATTACTTTACTTTTTTTCTAGATGTTGGCAGATCTGTTTTTTTATTATCTTTTCCAGTATCTTCCTGGGTATTGATGTTTTTTTCCCCTTTTTTGAAGATGGGAACCACATCAGCTCTTTTCCAGTCCTCTGGTAGTTCCCTGGTGCTCCAGGATTTTTGAAAGATATAGTGCAGTGGTTCTGAGATGACCTCTGCCAGCTCCTTTAAAACTCTGGGATGTAATCCATCAGGCCCCGGTGATTTGTTTTCATCAAGATCAGACTGGTGTTCTCTTACTATTTTTTTGCTTATTTTAACTTTTATTTCTGGTCTTTCTTTTACAGTTATGTTTTTGGTGGGTTGAGCTATAATTTCTTTTAGCGTGAAGATGGCTGCAAAGAATGAGTTAAGCAGTTCTGCTTTCTCTCTGTTGCCTGTTACTTCCTTGCCGTCTTCTCTCTTTAGTGGACCGATTGTTTCCTTGATTTTTTTCTTGTTATTTATATGTCTTTGACTTTTGTTGCAAGTCTTTGTTCGTTCGTTCTGAGCCTTTGCTATCCTGACTTCGTCTTTTCAGATTCTGGCTATCTGCTGATATTCTGCCTTAGTTGTATATCCTTCTTTCCATTTTTTGTACTTGTCCTTTTTTTCTTTCAATTTGCCAGAGAGATCTTTGTGCAGCCATGCTGGTTTCTTCTTTGATTGCTTGTTTTTCTTTCTCAGTGGTATTGTGCTGGTCTGGGCTTCTATGATCATATTTTTTACAGTTTCCCAAGATTCTTGAGTTATTTTCCCCTTTAGGATTTTCATCCATGGAAACTTTCCCAAGTTCTCTCCGCGTTTATTGAAATCAGCTCTTTTAAAATCCAAAACTCTGGTGTCATTATGTTCTGTTGCTTGTGTTTGTGTTATGTTGAATCCTAGAATGACATGGTCACTCTCACCCAAGGTTCCTGCAGTTTCAACTCCCTCTATCACTTCTTCTCTGTTTGTAAGAATTAAGTCCAGTATGGTTGTCCCTCTAGTTTCACCCTATACCTTTTGGACAACAAAGTTGTCAGCTAGGTTGGTTAGGAACTTATTTGATTTCTCACTTGGTGCAGAATTAGTTTTCCAATTGATATCAGGATAATTGAAGTCTCCCATTACTATTGTTGTGTGTTTCCTGCATATGTTTGTTAGTTGGCTGGCAAAAAGGACATCTATATTTTCTGCTTGATTGGGTGGCCCATAATATACACCTATGGCCATGTCATTCTTTTTTTCTTTTATATTGACCCATATGCATTCTAGGAGGTTTTCATCTTTGGTTTCATGCATTTCTGTAGCAATATAGTGGTCCTTTACATACAGTGCAGCTCCACCTTCTCTTTTATGGGGTCTGTTTTTTTGAATAGTTTGTATCCTTGTACCAGTATGTTCCAGTCATGGGTTTCATCTCACCAAGTTTCTGTTATTCCAACTATATCATATTTACCTTCATTTATTCGTAGTTCGAGTTCACCCTGCTTGTTCCCCAGACTTTGTGCATTTGTATATAGGCACTTGAGATCTTTATGTCTGACACTGTGTTTACTGTCTACATAACCTGTGTTGTGCCTGCTTGCCCCTACTTTCTTTCCACCTGTTTGATTAGTGCACATGGTATGGCACTCACTATTAAATGCTTGGTTTTGGTTGGCATCAAGGTTGGTTCACATTGGTTCACTTACTGTAGTTAATGTTGCTAAGGACCATTGATAGATTAATGTCATTTGAGCACTTGAAAATAACTCAATTAGAAAGGTGAAACAACAATTCTATTCAATTACTAAGGTGCTGGGACCAGAGGTGTGGATTGAAAATTTTTCTACAGAAACTGAAAGTTGGACACTTTCAAAGTTTTCAACAATGTTTCCTTCTTAAATGACTGTTTCTCCTTCTCAAATGATTGTTTCTCCTTCTCAAATGACTGTTTCATGGCTCTCTCTGACTGTTCCAGTGGCTAGGAGAAAAGAGAAGGGAGACCCAGATAGAGAAGCCACTGCGCAATAAGACAAACATCTCTTCTTCTCTGTAGCCTTCATGAAGCTACAATTAAATTGCCACATGGGAGTCTTCCTTCATTCTTCTCAGAATTAGGTAAAGTCTCAGTCTAATATCAAATGATCAACTGTAGATATTCAGATCACCTCTACCCAAAAGTGAAGAAGAAGCAAAAGAAAAAGTAGTACTTTTGTTTACTGATAGATTTCCAACCTGGCTTTCTTGGTGTGCTAAAAATACATTGGAATTGTATATTACTGGCTACTGCCCAATATTGTTTCCAATTTTCTAATAAAAATATTTTTCTCCACACACCAACTCTTTCAATTTCTTTAACTGTCTTGCTCAGTCCTCATCGAAAGAAGCTACACTTAATGCTCCCCCCCCTTCAAACAATATAGACTAAATGCGCAGAGTATGATATTGAGATGAATTTGCTAATTGGAATCATGCTCCTTTTCATTAAAAAAAAAATCCTCTTCAATTTTTTTTCCAGAAAATCCACAACCTTGGCTGAGAGAGCTAGAAACTTCTGAAGTTTCCTCCTATCCTTTTACAAAAATGAAGTGACATTAAGCCTATATAAAATGCTGAATATTTAACACGGTATTAGCTTCATAAACAACATTTGCGTACACAACATGATCCCAACAGATTGTACATGAAGGATGAAATGTTTTCCATACAAGCTATCAAATAAATGGATGAACGAGAAGAAAATGTTTATGGAACGATAACCATTCTATTATTAACTACTGGTTTGCATATATGCCTCCAATTAATGATAGAAAATGGGATGCAAGTCAGTTGAATCCTAATTACCATCATAACACTTTGTTGATTATGAACACTGTAACAGTAAATTGAGTCTGCTTTATTTGCATAACAACTCAGTAGGGTGTCAGTCATTGCTCTGTCACACAGAGGTTCCCCCCGCCCCACAGCAGTAACTTTGGGTAAATATACTCAATGCTTCTTGTCACTCACAATTTCTTCTCTCTCCCTCCCTCTCTCTTTTCCTTCCTTCCTTCCTTCCTTCCTTCCTTCCTTCCTTCCTTCCTTCCTTTCTTCCTTCCTTCCTTCCTTCCTGTTTAAGACTGTGATGGAAGTTACTGGTTAAGTAAGGGTAAAAAACCCCAAAGATCCCAAGCTAGCAGGAACAACAACTAATGCATGTGGAATATTGTGACTACTGGATGCTACTGAATTTGTAAATGGTTTCATGAAGTTAGGGGAAATGAAATATTTGCAATTCATTCATAGCCAGGAAGTTTAACTTGCTCTATGATGCCTGAATAAAAATACAATACCAGATTTTCAATTTTATGGTTTCTTGGGGACATTTCAGAATTGTGACCTAGTCTAGCATAATGACAGAGTTTAGCGTGTTGGGGTTTGTTTCCTGAAACTGCATAGGTTTGGCTGATTGGTGATGGACCTTCAGTGACATCAGGTGGGGGAAGTTGAAGCCTCTGAATTGATCGGGAAATCAGCAGAGACAACGATAGTACTATGAGAACCCAAGAGACAGTTGGGTTATCTCTTCAGACTGGGGTTATTTACATCCTGATGGGGAGTGGGTGGAAAAAGTTGGTGAGGGGAAAAATAGCCACAGACAATGCAAATGTGAAAGAAAAATATATGTTTTGAGAAATGACAACAGCAGGACATGAGGAGTGAAATGGGAGAAGAGGATAATATAATCCAGACCTACAAGTGTTAAGGAGAAACACAGGGTGACAACTAGTAACCCAGTTGTGATTGTATAAATGACCCAGGCTGGGAGCCTTGAAGTTCATACTGCACCTTCCAATATAGTGTTTAATATAGTGCCTAATATAGTGTCCTTTGCATATGTTGAACTATAATCTAGTGCAGGGGTGTCAAACTCATGTTGTCACAGTGGTGTCACATGATGTATCAGGACTTCCCCCTTCACTAAACAGGGGTGTGGGCGTGGCCAATGTGTGATGCACCTGGCCCATGGCTGGAGTTTGACAGCCTGGATCTAGTGGATGATCTAGATCAGGGGTCTTCAAACTTGACAGCTTTAAGGCTTGTGGACTTCAACTCCCAGAATTCCTCCTCCAGTCATGTTAGCTCAGGAATTATGGGAGTTGAAGTCCACAAGTCTTAAACTTGCCAACTTTGAAGACTCTTGATCTAGATATATCCATCCCCAGATTTTCATTTCTTGCCATGGGAAAGAACAGCACCACAAAATGTATTTTTGTATTTTTGAACCCAACACTTGTCAAATGGCACCTGCTATTATGTCTTGCTCTTGCTGAAGGATGTTTGAACTCACACTGTGCTCACTACACCCCATGTTTTGCAGAAGGTTCATGGATGTTGTTGGATTGAATGAAATCATCTGAGAATAGAAAGGCTCCTTGCTGGATATAGCTTATGAACTTGTCTGTGGTACACAGAGGCAATCATTTCCAATTTCTTAACTGTGTCAGCAGTCCTAGTGTTTGTGAATCTGTTCTTTTTCATCTGTCTCTATGTTTCTAGAAATCCAGATGAAGTTTTGTGAAGAATTCATGATGCTTTTTAATAGGAGGAGTGAATATAACACTTTTTCCAGTGTTACAAAGATTTTCTCCCACTGGGGAGATTTCTAAATGTCACGAAATTAGATTTGAGGGAGCAAAACAGGTGCAGGCTCACAAAGAAAATGCACAGCTGTGTTGAGCTACATACACTACTCCGTAATTCAAAGTGTTTTCTCAAAAACAAGACCTCCTGGAAAAGATTTATTCCCATCACCACAAAAGACCAGCTGAGGTGTTTGTGACTGATACCTCAGGTAGCAGATGGCAGTGAGGTTTGAGTGTCCATACGTGCATGTAAGAATACTTTCCATTCTTTGATATAAAAAAGTAGCACAAAGGTTAGTCAGAGCCCCTTTTTTCATTGGTGTTTTTTTTCCTTGTGTAGAAAAATGACTAAAATGTATTTTAGCACAGGAAGTTGTTAAGAAGTCATCCGTTAGGGTTGGAAACCCTTCAAAAATGCTTTGGAAGAATGTTTTGGACCTTACGTAGCCTAGCACTTCTACAACCAGGCTTCCTTCAGACTTCTGCCTGAGTCTGAAGGACAAAAAAAAAAATGCTGCTGTGAATTAACTATAATGATTGGGTTCCTTCAAGCAGTAATTTTCAATGCTGGGGTGATGTATTTTGTGATGTACGGTTTCCTAAAATTAGAAACAAACCTGTACAAACCTGCACGAAATAAAACCTTTCACGATTTCACTGGGGTTTACAATTGGGCAAGAAATAAATGTACCCAGGGGCAACTCAAGGGTATATGGCACCCCCTCAGCCACATTTATTTATTTATTTATTTGATATAGTTGCCCATCTTACCGGCATGTAATTCTGGGAATCATACATAGTCAAAACAAAAACTGAACAATATATCCATTAAACCGGTGAAAAATAATTAAAAGCTATAATGACAACAAGGCAGGGAAGAATGTTGGCAAATGTTCATCAGCCATTTAATGGGCTCTACAGGCCCAGTGGCAAAATCAAATTCTGAGGGTTTTCCATAAGGCCAACAGGGTGGGGACCAACCTCACCTCGGTGGCAATGATGTTCCAAAGAGCAGGTGCCACAAGAGAAAAGGTGGTTTGCATGAGCCCTATTAAATGAAGCTCCTTGGCCAATGGGACCCATAACATGTCCCTCCTGTTGGAACTGATGGGATGGGTGGATGTAATATTGACTAATGGCCCCACCTAACACCCATGTGAAGATTTTGCATTTTTAGAAGGATTTGGTAGAAGGATGGCCTTGTTGTCCCCTAAGTTTGATGCCTTAAGCCAGTGCCTATTTGGCCTTGGGTGAAAGCTGATCCTGAATATACCACTTAGTATAATTATTGCATTTTGATCTCTATAACAAATACTGTAAAACAGCGACAGAAAGTTGTGGCTGTGGATCAGAGGTCTGCAAACTTGGCATCTTTAAGACTTGTGGACTTCAACTCTCAGAATTGTCCAGCCAGCTATGCTGGGAGCTGAAGTCCACAAGTCTTAAAGTTGCCAAGTTTGGGGACCCCTGTAGTAGAGTGTGACTTGTTTCCAGACATTGTTTTAATTTAGTTGGCTTCATATACTTGGTAGATAGCATGTTAGGACAAAAAACCTGGGAGCTCTGTCTCTTCCCACATCATGGTCAAGTGAAATCCTTGCTTAATGACCTTCATGGTCCTGGGGTCATGATGACAAGGACTGCTGGGGCTGTCATTGCTCATTGGCACAGTCATGTGACATTGTGCTTTAAGATGACATCACTTAGCAATAGAAATACTGGTCTTAATTGTCATTGTAACCAGATGACTACCTGTACATAGCCACCCCACTCTACTTTGGGTGCTGAATGGAATCAGTTGTGGGATTCAAATTTTTTTTACTACCGGTTCTGTGGGCATGGCTTGGTGGGGATGGCAGGGGAAGGATACTGTAAAATACTACCCACTCCTGGGGGAAGATTACTACCCACTCCTGGGGGAAGATACTACCCACTCCTGGGGGAAGATTACTGCAAAATCCCCATTTCCTCCCTACCTAACCTGCTTTCCAGCTCCATTCTCCTGTGCAGGGCAACAAAAGAAGACCCAGCCAATCAGCTGGGGCTCTGGAGGCAGAGAATAAATGGGGGTGGGGCCAGTCAGAGGTGGTATTTGCTGGTTCTCTGAACTACTCAAAATTTCTGCTACCGGTTCTGTAGAACTGGTCAGACCCTGCTGAATACCACCTCTGAATGGAATATACTGTGTAACATAACCCCGTCTAAATTATGCAATTATGTATGTAACTATGTGTAACTATGCATTTGGTAGGATAATTACAAAGAGACAAGGTTCAACACCTTTGTTTTAGTAGAGGTTAAGAAGAAGAAACTTAAATATAGCTCTGCATGCTTACATAAGAGTAAAGAAGAATCTTGTTACACTTTTATAAATCAAACATAGTCTTAGGAAAAGTAGCTAGCCTTCAGATTTTACTAGTTTAGTACATTAATAGCTGTTTGTTGCATAGCAGAAATATAAGTGGGAAACTTTCCTTGATCCGTTTCCTCTTAAACAGAGTTCCTTGACATACTGTATGTCAATAAACCGCACTAAGCCCCATTCACATACTGTCCTATTTATTTCCAGTTTTCTTTTAATAGCCACACTTCTAAACACGTGCTATATTTTCTGCCTACCAGTGTCACCATGCAGGACACTTTTCATGCAGCCGTTCATGGAGCCTACGTGTTGGATGGCTTCAAGAAACTCACCTTGGAGTATTATTATTTTTTAATTGGAAGTTTGACAATGTGGTTTGGTATTATCTCAGCTGCTAGCCCTGCTGGAAGTGGGGGTTGGCGGGGGGGGGGGGGTAAGGGATGTGTACTGCAGTAATGAATATGTATGTATAACCTTTATGAGAAACCTATTTTTTTCCACCCCGATTGAGTGTGCCATGGCAATAATACTATGGGAAATTGCACATATGCATGTATACCAAAAGAAGAGAATATTTGTGGCTCAGGGTCGAATGGTGACCCCCTGGTGACCTCCTTGCTTGTTTTCTTGCAGGCATTTCATTACCCAACCAGGTAAGATCTTCAGTAATGAACTATCTGCAAGGAAACAATCAAGCTCAGTCCGCCCCAAGGACTTTACAGTATGGGCATGTCTGTATGTATTTCTGTTTTTTTAGGTTATTCATTTAAATTGTGTGCTGCTCAGAGTCTGGGTGGAGTAGCCTTTATCAATTATAAGTCATAAACAAACAAATGCTACCGCTTTCTTTGCCACTAGAAAGACCTACAGAGACCTACAGATATTTGAGTTCTGGGAGAAGTCAAACCTAAGTATTAGTGATCCCTATCTGTAGTTCTTCATTATCTGGTAACAGTTTGTTCTGTGTTCAATAGATGTCATGCTAAGCTGATAACAAAAGCTCTTGACCAAGGAAGAAAAAGCCTTGCAGAGTTTCATCAATCAGGTTTCACATTGGACATTTCTAGAATCTTGGAAGGTTAATCAGAAAATTGAAGCCTTCATTTATAAGCATATGCATGATAGCAATAGCACTTAGATTTATATATCTCTTCACAGTGCTTTACAGCCCTCTCTAAGCAGTTTACAGAGTCGGCATGCTGTCCCCAACCATCTGGATCCTCATTTTACTGACCTCGAAAAGATGGAAGGCTGAGTCAACGTTGAGCTGGTCGGGATCGAACCCCTGGCAGTCAACAGAATTAGCCTGCATTCTAACCACTGCATCACCACAACTCTTAATGGGGGAGGGGGAGGGAATTGTGAGTTTCTTCAATTTCTAGCTTCCCTAGCTGAGGGCTTGCTTAAAAAATAAGACTGAAGTGTTCAACAGTTCCTCATTTGCCATATTTTGAATACTTTCTTTCCCTACCTCCCAGATTCCAAGAATTTGCTTATAGTAGTTATCATTTATTAATTCTTTTTAAACAGAAGTTTGGTTCACTTCAACTGCCTTAAAAACTCCAGTCCATGAAAGACATACATTTAAAAAGCAAATTACAAATCTTTGCTGACACTTTTGACAGGATTGATTGAAATAGACATACTTTTTAATATTAAAAAGTACACTTCAAAATGTTAAATTCCCATCTCTTTCAATATGAAATACCTGAATCCAGAATGCTGCAGTCATAACTTCAAATTATGTATTCATCTTTTAAAGACAGTGGTGCAAGGACAAAGGGATGTGTGGGAGAGGAGGGTTAAACTTGGTTTCCAACATAGGAAATACAGTGCAGCCAAGAAACCCCTAGAGGTCTGCAGTGAATAATAAAGTCCACATTTCTAGCATTATGAGATGAGGGAGAGCAGTTGGTTATGAATAATTCATCCTTTGATAAATGTAATGTCACTTTGCAATATATGCATAAACAGGGCAGACTACGGGTTTTTTGTGTGCATCTCACCACTAAACAAGCCAAAGGTCAGATTGTGTCAATGGCATTTACAGCCCACAACTTAATGAGAAGGAAAAATATAAGAGTATATTTATGGAAAAGATGTATATTTAAGAAAATTAGAGCAAACATTTCAGCTGGGAACCTGCATATTGCTAACAGCCTACATGTTAGAAACCTTTTGTTAAGATGGGCTACTTCAGGTCCCTAATGTAAATATAAATACATTTAATACCCAATACTTTATTAGGCAATGTCTCACACAGGAAATAGGAAAGATTTTCAAGATGGGATTACCTGGAAAGAGGGTTCTTTCTAAAGAAAGTCTCCAAGGGCTTCAACAAATACAAAGGCACAGGCATCTACAAAGACCTTGCAACCATGTTTTAGGAATTTATTTTGGAAGTAAAAGTCAATTAAGAGATTGGAAAAGACTCAACATTTCCTCACTACTTTCCTACTTTTTTTTTGTTAATACATTGAGAAGCACTCAGGAAAGATCTTGAGATGTTATAGCCATGTTCCCTACTCTTGTCATGTTATTTTTCTTCCTAGAGATACAAAATTCATCCTGATCAGTTATCAGTACTTTTCTATGAGTAGCCATATCAATACTATTATAGAGTCTGACAAAAGATGTCCATCCTTTTTCATATTCAGGTAATTTCTTTTTTTGTGGGAATCAAAGAGGACAAATGTAATTTGATACAGATGACTCTTCCTTATTCCTTACCTCCAAGTCAAATTTCAGCATATGATTGCAGTTTCAGATAGGAGGGTAGTTACGTATTACTTTAATAATGTAACTGGTAAATAAGCCCCGCAAAATGAAACCTGGTTTCCAGATAGGACTGTTCCCAAAAAATGTAGTCCACTTCACATTTGGAATAGCCAGGCTTGAAATTGGAATGACCTGTTCTGTGGCTGGACAACTTCCAAAACAGTGGGAAGAAGCCATTCTAGGTCAGAGCATTTTATGACTATATACTTGCTATACTAACAATCAAAGTTCTCTAAGGCATTATATGGAATGCAGTTTGACTGGAAGGAAATTTTACTTTTAAAAATGTAATTCAGTTGTCCATATCTCAAAAGATGTACAGTTATGTCCGTTCAATAACTTGTTAATCTTAGATTCCAAGAAACTGTGTCAAAACCCAAATGAGTATTCTCTTTCAAGCCTCCTTCCTCTTTGGAGGAAGGTTATCTTTCCTATTTAAAGTACTCATCCTCGTAGCTAACTCCGTACTGACTGTATCTTTTTAGAATATATGTTCCCAGAGATCAGCATTAGGTTATTTGTGTGTGTCTGTGTAACCTTCGAGTCTATGTTGACTTCTGGCCTCTGCTTGGACTAGTCTGTAGTTTTCTTGCCAAGGTTTTTCAGAAGTGGTTTGCCATGGCTTTCTTCATCTTAGTGCTAATGGAGAATGACTGCGCTAAGGTCACGCAGCTGACCACATATCTAAAGAGGAACTAGAACTTACAGAATCTGGTTTCTATCTTGATGCCTTAATTGCTACACTAAACTTTATACATCCCTTAAGTTCTTTTAATAGGTTTAATGATGACACATACTATATGCTGACAACGAATTATACAGGTAGCCTTTGACAAGGCTGACTGCTTAGCGACTGTTCAAAGTTATGATGGGTCCCCATGTGCTGCTTGCAACCTGGTTTTGATGTTACAGATGCTGCAGCACCCCCATGATCATTTACTCTTGCATGCAGGGATGCTGCAGCACCCCCTTTCCAATCTTGCCCCCATCCACATTGAGAAGAGCAGGGGGTGGGCTCATGTAGTTGCCATGCTTAATGACTATCATGACTTATGATCATAAAAGGCAGGCTCCAGTACTGTTGTGAGTTGACTGTCTGTATATAGTTTTCATTTATCATAAGATGACAGATGCACTCTTCTGTCCTTTTTCCTGATGTTACACAATGGGGCATCCCTTTCCAAGTGGCTTAGTGGGGACTGGATGTGTTCCTATTGTCTGAGACTGAACATGGCAAATAGATCATTGTGTCTGCTTCATTCTAATCATTCTATTGAGCCATGGTGGCGCAGTGGTTAGAGTACAGTACTGCAGGCTACATCTGTTGACTGCTGCCTGCCAGTAATTTGACCATTTAAATCATTCCAAATGGGTAACTTTAATAAAAGGATGTGTGTAGAATCTTCAGTTCTATACGATGACAGCAAAGCAGCTGTTTTATGCTCTTGGCATCTCACATCTGGATTATTTCATCAGTCTGTTGACTAGATTGTCCAATATATTTTCCCTCTCCTAATCAAGATTTCTATTTTGGACCTGCCCCATCTCCTTCTGTTGTCAATCCCTATATTGGCTTAGAATTTGGAGAATGTGCCAGTTTAAGTTGCTGATATTACCTCATCAAATCTTGGGCACAGCTACATCTGGTTATTTGGAAAAGCTGGTTATAGTTCATGGGCCAGTAGTGCTTGGCCTGATCATCTAACTATGATTGACTGGTACGTGCTGAAGGTGTGACTCCAATGATGCACTTTTTAGCATCTCATGCCTACTGAACAGAAGGGGGCGATGATGTCTAGCTGTCAAAGATTTACAGTACTCTTGTCTATTGCTCAGGAGAGATTTGTTTAAGAAGTTGCAAATCTGAGGTCACTTCCTTCTGACTTTTTTTCCTCAGGCCCATGTACTTGGGGCATATGGTCTCCGATTCTCCTCCTAGCCATTGCCTATCTGCATAATTTAATTTCTGTCATTAAATCTCCTTTATGTTACAATTATAAATCTTTTTTTTACCAATTATGGTTTGGATCACATTCTTTTTTCAGGAATACTCACATGCACATGCAGAATATTTCAGCAACCAATGGGGCTTTCTTGTATTAAAATAGCCACATTGCAGTTCTATATGATGACAGCAAAGCAGCTGGTTTATGCTCTTGTCATCTCACATCTGGATTATTTCATCAGTCTGTTGACTAGATTGTCCAACACTTTTTCCCTCTCCTAATCAAGATTTCTATTTTGGACCTGCCCCATCTCCTTCTGTTGTCAATCCCTATGTTGATAATCCCCCCACCACAAATCAAGTGCCAGTCCTCTGGAACAAATACCCGCCAGAAATTTACCTAGAGTCTATGGAATATGCTTACTTTGCCCTACCTTACTGGATGAGCAGAAACTATTAGAGACAGCTGGTTCTCCTAAATAACTGTGAAAGACTTTATGGTGATAACCAGCATCTTAAATTCTGTATCTAGGCTGGGGGGTGGGGGGAATTCAAATTTTTTAACAACTGGTTCTGTGCGTGTGGCTAGGTGGCCATGGCCATGTGACTGGATGGGTGTGGCTTGGTGTTTTTTTTTGCAGCACCCACCCCCCATTTTTTGGTCCTCAGGGAAGCTTCCTTGGGGGGGCGTTTTTGCTCCCCCACCCAAGGGGGGAAGAAAAAGAAAGGAGCCTGGAGGAGGGGTGCAGCACTTTCACCCTCCATTTTGGGGTCTCCTGGGCCTCAGATAAGCCTTTTGGTGGGGCATTTTTGCTCCCAGAAGGCTCCCCTGGGGCTCAGGAAGAAAAAAAATGGAGCCCACCATTTTGGGGCCTTCTGGACCTCAGGGAAGCCTCCTGGGGGGGCGTTTTTGCTCCCAGGAAGTTTCCCTGGGGCCCAGGGAGGCAAAAAATGCCCACCCTCCATTTTTTGCCTTCCTGGGCCTCAGGGAAGCCTCCTGGGTGAAGCAGTAAGATATGAGGGGAATCCCGGCACAGCTGATCATCGGAACAGCTGATGGTCGGGAGGGAAAAAAAAAAAGAAATACCTTAAAGAGTGACTGGGCAGGGAAGAACCCAGTCAGTGATGTTGGGCATACGCGCGATGCTGCGCATGCACAATCAGAACTGACTGGGCGGGAAGGAGAGGGGTGGGCGGAGAGGGGCGGGGCAGGGAACGATTTGCCGGTTCTCCGAACTGCGCAGAATCGTAACAACTGATTCTATAGAACCGGTCTGAACTGGTAGAATCCCACCCCTGATCTAGGCCCACTCACTGCAGCCAACTTGCTATGGCCAATTTGCCACAGCCAACTCGCCACAGTCAACTCGTCATGGGACAATTTGCCATGCCCAACTTGCTCTGGGGCAACTTGCTGAGGGACTAGAGTTACACTAATATTAAAGAAATGGTGGAATAGAATAAAGAAAGGATGCAAAAGGAGGGACAAAATGAAATATGAATGGATGGTCTTGCAATGAGTTGTCCCATGGCATGTTGGCTGTGGTGAGTTGGCCACGGCGAGTTGGTTGCGGTGAATTGTCCCATTCCATTAAACTGCTGCCAGAAGTTCACAGGTAATCGATGCTGCTCACAAAGTAGCCATGACACACTGGCATAATGAGGAACACCTATTATAGTCTGCGTCACTGCATTTTGGGCCAGCTGTAGCTGCAGAATGATCTTCAAGGGCAGCTCTATACAGAGTACATTACACTTGTCCGATATGAAGTGTCTGAAACATGAGTGACTGTCTAAAGGGCCTTCCATTCTGGAAATGGGCATAACTAGTGCACCAGAATGACCTATGCAAAGGCCTTCTTGAGACAGTTTTCACTGTTTTCAAGCAGGAACTGGGAATCCAGGAAGACCACCACATAACACACTCATCTCGAATGGGGAAATGGTCCCAGATCAATAAAATCCGTAAAATTTAAGAACCAGATATTTTATTTGTATTTGTATGTTTTGTGAAAACTTAAATAAAACTTTTATTAAAAAATAAATAAATTAAGAACCAGAAGCACACATTCCCATTTAAGTTCTCTTGCACCTAACAAAACCTGTGCCCTGGACATACTTCTGAGTCTTTCTTGTCTGAAAGTAAATATCTTTGCTCATACTGGTTTTATTGTCAGAATAAAATGTCTAGAACAGCGGTGTCAAACTTGCGGCCCGGATGTGTCATATGCTGGCCACGCCCACCCCCATTTTAGAGAAGGGGAAAACAAGTCGCAGTATGTCACATGATGACAATGTGACGATGCAAGTTTGACACCCTTGGTCTAGAAGAAAACATCAAGGAAGGGACCATTTAATTACAGTTCCTTCTTTGGGGTAACTTAATGAAGTCCTTTTCCTCAGAGTAACTTCACAGAATGGCTCCTGCTCCAGGCTCCCTGATCCTTCTTTAACTCCATTGTCTTCCCTCCTGCTTCCTCCATACCCACATTCTCACCAAGAGCAGGAAAATAACTCTGCCACAAAGAACAAGGGATCGGCCTATTTTCCAAAGCACCTGAAGGCAGGACAAGAAGCAATGGATGGAAACTAATCAAAGACAGATCCAACCTAGGACTAAGCAGAAATTTCTGACAATTAGAACAATTAATCAGTGGAATGGCTGCGAAGTTTTGGGTGCTCCAACACTGGAGGCTTTTGAGAAGAGACTGGACAGCTACTTGTCTGGAATGGTAAAGGATCTCCTGCTCGAGCAAGAGGTTAGTCTAGAAGACCTCCAAGGTCCCTTCCAACTCTGTTATTTTGTTAACTCCTGAGTAATAGTTTTTCACCACACATACAAATCTAGCTGTTCAGTTCTTGTGGCCATTTTCTCTGAAATATGTCCATGGGGCTATTATGTATCTCATCCTCCCCCCAAAATATGCAAACAGGATGCTTTTGGGATGCTGGCTGACCCAGCTAATGGTGAGATCCAAACATAAACCATACAACCTATACGATTCATGTTGAGATTTTGCTGGCACATCTGCCTTTGCT
Organism: Notechis scutatus; assembly: GCF_049901735.1. Lineage (NCBI taxonomy): Eukaryota > Metazoa > Chordata > Lepidosauria > Squamata > Elapidae > Notechis > Notechis scutatus. Next base: position 150,088,623 of record NC_142009.1, on the reverse strand, counting down.
TATGCCATTTCCTCCACCTTTCTCCAAACTGGGAAGAAAACAAGTTGCCATGTGGCTTTTTTTCCTCTGAGTTTTTTTGTTTTTGTTTTTGGAGGGGCTTTTTTTTTGCTAAAAGGGAAATAACTGGGCATTTTTCTCCCCTTTGTAGTTTTGCTAAAATTGGATCTTGCTGTGATTTCAGCTTTGGTTGGAAGACAAAGCAGGAGGTGCAAATTGAAACTTCTGCAGCTGATGAGGAAGGTTTCAAAGATGATTTGCTCGTCATTTTTGTATCTTTGAAATTGGCAGCCTCAAAATGTGTTGGTTTAAGGAGTTTCAAGGATTATTAGAAGCTCTAATTATTCCCATTCCAATTAAAAGCTGAACTCCCACTGGGTTAATTTTAAAGTTTTTATCTGTGAATTTCAGAAAGTGCATAAATCACAATGTGAAAGAATCATACTGAGCTGAACAATAATTGTTTGTGATTATCAGGCAGCTCCTGATCTAATGGAAAAGTTATTGCAAAAAACCCTGTGCCTTGTTATTATTATTTTAGATCTACAATATCTGGCTTGCAATAATCTAGACAAGTAATGGTGACAAAGAATTGGAGTTTTCTGTATTACTTTGCATTCATCCTGATGTTTGCAACCAAGATATGACAGACTTATTTATTTGATAAATAAGCAAATGGATTAAAAAGCTGTTGTTGCTATTTATATATATCAGGATGTGAAGTCAGTCCCATAAAACATTTCTTGTCTCCCTTATTACCTCACTTTGTTTCCTTAGTTTTAGTGTAGGCGTTGCTTCAAGTAAACAAAATCTTTTGCATTCTGAGCAAGAATCGGTCATTCTACAACACTGAATATTCACTATTCTGACTTTTCCCCCCCAGAATTTCAGAGCACAGATTTACATTGACTCACATTGCTAATACCAAGCATAGTTGCATATTGGGTAATTAAAGGCAAATAGATGTTGTTTAATAAGAGAAGGAATTTTGAAGAGAATTCATATCAGACAAAGGAACTGTCTTCTTAATGGAAAATAGTTTAAGAACAACCCATTCAACATTTACTTTAATTATTAGTCTCCATAAAGAGATATGGCACACAAATATAAATTTAGAGAAAGAAGAGTTGGATTGATGATGAGTTGATAATTATAACTGCGCTGCTATAGATCATACATAATAAATATATAGTCTTACAAAGATTAAAGGAAAACAGGATATTACAAAAAGAGATAATTTATTATTTAGTCTGTAATACTTATAAGTTATAACATTCAGATAATATATTTTAAAAGGCTCTAGCAATAATTTGATTCCATGCTGTATATAGTGTATATCTATCTTAGACAAGCATTCTTCACTAGGATGAAATTTATCTATGAAACTTTGACGAAATTCAGATTGTCATGATGTCCCTTGTTTCCATCTTTAATACAGTATTTTATCATCCTTTATGGGTTAAGGAAGTGACATTACTTCCATTTTTTCCTTTTTGTTTCTTTGTGTGTGTAGTTCTTTCGGGAATATTTTCAGTGTTGGTTTGCTCTTGCCTTCTTTTTACCACGTCTGGATGAGAGGGACTAGCCCAAGGTCACCCAGCTAGGGCAGGACTAAAATGCATGGACTTCTGGTTTCTAGCCTGATGTCTTAACCACTATACATCACTTAATTTTTTTTTATCCAAACCCTAAGTTATTTTTATCAATTATCATACATATGCTATTATCACATAATTCTACAGCATTAATCATCACACATACTATATATAGTCTTTACAATGGTACCTTGGTACTTGGGCTTCATTGGTTCTGGGAGGCACTATGAATACTAAAAAGGATGAGTAGGAAACGAACCATGTGACTTACTACGTGACCCTTTATTTTGTCTGGGAAGGACTTCCTATCTGTCCCTTTTCCTCTGTCAGTGTTCTGTCCCAGCCGAAGTTTCCGAAAGCAAACACAGATCAACTCCAAAACTGAAACATTCACGGCTTTATTCCACAAATACCCTTTTTGTAGATAACAGATGGCTAGCAGCCAATTAGTCCAATAAATCAGAGTGTGTAATCATCACACAAACTCCTTCGAACTTTTGCCTTTTGCAAAGGCAAAACCCGTTTGAAACTATATTCCCTAGAGGGGGGGGCTATTAATTAGCATTCTTACTCCTGAGTTGCCTGTGCTGCTCTTCCATGAATCATCCTGCTCTCACTCACACCCAGCACAGGCTTCTCGGGAACGTCCACCTGATTGCTGCCGGCGAACCACAACAGCCAGAGACCTTCCCAGCATGGCCAACTTCCTGTCCTCTGTGGCTGTTTCCCACTTCCTTTTGCAACACGTACCAAATTCAACAAGTTTTGAAGCAGTCAAGTACTGAGGTACCACTATATTTTTCCATAAAAGGACTGTCCTTGTCTGGATGTCACTCTATGGGCATCCCTTTCCTGATGCCTTGATGGGGTCATAGACAGCATATATTCTCACTGTCTCAGACTGTACACGGCAAGACAGGAAGCTTGCTTTCTGCCTAAGGTAGGACTAGACTTTGTGGTCTCTTAATTTCTGGCCTGGTGCCTTAACCATGACAATAACTAGTTTACTACTTCTAGCTTCTCGTATCTTATTTTAAATTACATTACATGAATTATATATGCTTCCAGGCAAATCAAGCAATTTGTCTGACATTTCCACACTAAAAGGCAATCTGAATTAATGATACAGGCAGGGGAGGGGCTCTTGTCTTTACAGAATTATTGAAATCCAACCATTTCATTTCATCTCATTGCTTATGAAGAGTATGCAAGTCAGCGCAGCAGCCATCTTAAGTGAGTGACATTTTACCTACGCAGGGGGACTCCCATCTGTGCACTCTCCCAAATCACTTGGAAGAGTCTGCCAGTCCCCTCAAGCAGATCTGTGTGCAAAGTGAGGCAGAGGAAACTGCTGCGCCAGAGCAGGGATAAGCAGCAATCATTTTTCTCCCCAAGTCATACTTCTAAGGAAACCATTCGAGAAGAGCTGAAGAAAGCGGGTAGGGCCACTGCCCTGTATTAGATGTACAGGGAGCAGGAAATGGCCTTGAAGGACAGGAAGAAGTGCTGCTACTGAGGCAATGGTCAGGTAAGCAGGACTTGAGACCATTCCAAAAAAGCAATTGGAGAAAACTGACAAGATCCTCCCTAGTTTACACAGAGATAAAGAGAGAGAGGAGTAAAGCACTCTCAGACTTGAAAGATTCTGTTATTATAACTGTTACAATAAAAGTAGTCTCGACTCTTAAAATTGTTCCCTACAGTAAGCTATTCCATTGAAAATCACACAAATTTGCTACAAATAACATTAATGAGTAATTCCTGAAATACCCACACATTTTTCCCCTTCCTGTAAGTTATGCTTTCTGGACCATTTTCAAAAGGCTTTTATTTTAGTTTGTTGCAGCAAAAACAACATTTTGTAATACCTTAAAGACAAACATGCTTATTACAATGTAAGCTTTTGTGCGACATCCACTCCATCGTAATTGTAACATGTAAATTACATTGAGAGCTTTGGCAGAAAAGCAATATACACATGTAGTAAATCAGTGCACAATATTGAATAAGTTATATGAAATCATAACCTTAAATTCTTCCTCTCTCCCATTCCTTTACTGTAAAATTTAACTCTGGCAGTTGATTGTGATGATATTTTGGAAGTGTCATGTGCTTTTCTTCTTTGCAAACTATTTCTCATTTCTATTTACATTTATCCTAGTGACGATAAAACAAGAATCTATATATATAAAAGCGAAATACCACTCACACATCATCACAAAATCTCCAGAACCATAAAGCCTACAAACTTGAAAATTGGCAAATATGATTCTCTTGGCTTCTAGGTGCTCACTAAGAAAGGATTTTTAGAAATAACCATCAGAGCATTAGTATTTCGTATATTATTATTAACACACTGATGCTAAGGAGTTCTACTCCCCCTCCCCACCTGAAAAGAAATCTGTTCCAAATGCAAAACACAAGCAGAGGAGTTTCAGTTTCAGTTTCACAGCACCAAGCAGCTTTAGTACAGAATAGTTGAACTAAGCCACACCTAGGCTCCTTGCTGTCTCCTTGCTCACACAGCAAATTTCAGTTTCCAAACAGCCCTCAACTTTCTCACACACTGACAGGATGCTAGCCAGATGAATATTGATGGATGCTGGAAGGCAGAGGCAGAATCCCCGCCCCCTTATTTTCCTCCTCAAAAACTAAGCCTGACCACATAGTTTCGTAGGGAAGCATGGGTAAGCTAGTGGGTAAATATAATGTAGCATAATCCCATCAATACTTATTCAGAAGTGTGCTGCAGTGAATTAGGGATGTAAAGACCAATGCCATTGTACTCTGCCTCCAGAATATACTTATTTTCTCTCAGGAAATCCCATTTTCCTCCAGGGCATGGTTGGGTCTGAATGTTCCAATAATGGTTTGTATATTTCCAAGATTATCTAGAAGGGTAAATATTCATGGTATTCTGATTATAGGCTGAACATGAACACAAACTGGTTCCAGCTCTGGAGAATTCATATGTAAAGGATATAAAACATCACTGCAATAATTTGACTGGCCTGCTTCCCAGGAAAAAGCGGGCACCATAGGAGAAAATGAACTGTTTCAGAACTAGAATATATACTTCACACAGCTCTAGAAACAGTCCTTTTGGAGTAACGATGGAGGAGGGAGCACTTAAGAGTAAGAGGCCTAAATATATGCAATAAAGGGTCATACATAATGCAGGCTCAATTCATATTGTTTTGCAGCTGAGCAGGAATAAATTTGTTGTTCAACATGGACTTCCACTATAAGATTTTTTCCCCATCTTTTTGTACCAAATCTGCCTTACTCTGCACTGTTGGACTTTCAGAGAACTGAGGCTTTAAAAAACAGAATAGAACAAAGGTTATCCTTTTTAAGTCTACTGACGATGAATTTTTAAGCTAAGTTTAATAAAATCTAAAGGTGCTTAAGCAGAGACATTGTACTAATGTACTGGGCTTGTGCGGATCAGTGTAAGTTTGATATTTGCATATTTTCCTACTAAGTATTTAATTGTTAAGATATATTTCCCCAGATTTTTTAATTGCATATCTTTGTATTGTTTTACTCTTGTCTGGGGGAAAATGGAGAGAACTTAATGATAAACCCTTATAATTATTAAATATAATTTTGGCAGGGTGACTGTCTCCCCACATGAAAATGCATGTTATTAGCCTTCCAGGGCTAATATTCATGAGAGATTTCCCAGAAAGAGAAGCTGTGATCATCACACGTTTTATTAAAAATAAATACTTACAGCAGTAAACCTGTAATTCTCCCTGGGATGAACACAGGGTATGTATACAAAGTTCCACCATGGCATGTCAATACCAGCATGTGGGCTTATAAAACTTTTATGCACAACACACTGAACATTCATTAATCATGGGTCCAACACAGATTGTAAATTAAAATTGTGTGAGAAACTAACTTTTCAGCCTTCCCTGTGAATTCCTCAGTGTCTCTCCACCTGGCATTACCTTTCTTTATATTCCTAGACTGTGGTATACATCTATAGTTTCTTACACTAGGAGCTCATGCAGTGGTTAAATATGGTATAAGTTTGGCCCAGCATTGTAGAGTGTCCTCAGCAAAGAAAGAAAATTCCAAAGGATATGAAAAATTACTGGAGTTACAGAGAGAAGTTGAGTGTCCATGAAAATTCAGTTTTGAAAAATGAGAGAATGAAAGATCTTGGAGAGGTGAGACCTTGGGGGAAAAATACTATAAGAACCAAAGTTGTTTTAGCCAAGTATGAAAATGTAAATAGAGTCGCTGATACAAGCATGCAAGATATTCAAATCCAGGCCATGTCTAAGATGATTCAGGTGATTGAGACTGTTCTTAAACCCACCTCTTCTTTTCAGCATTTGGTCCCTTGATTTGCAAAGTCTTGGGTCTAAACGGAGAATGTCTTTGTGGATCAAATATTCATTGGGGCCCATTTGAGATTTTAAACCATGGCAGTCTGTGGCTATGACAGAGCACTTCCTGTATTTCTCTGCTGGATCTAGACAAGTCAGAAATGCCTTCCTGTGCCGTGTGCCATCTTTTCAATGTTCATGTTGAGGAGGGAGCCAGAGTAGTCAGAAACTGGCTCACTGTGAACAGTTTTCATCATTCTTTGAAGATAAAATAAATTGGGGATGTAGCTTGGCTTGGAATTTCCATTGTAGAGGCAGATCACAAGGAAGAAAGTTTAGAATGGCTTATCTTATTCATGTGGATTCTTTTGAACATCAGAGACAGACAGGATCTGTAGTGACTGATAACTACCACCTGCTTGCTGGTTGAGTACCCTTTTAGAGGATTAAATCAGATGGGATAGGAAGGACCCCATGATTAAGGCAGATAAGTAAGGAAGGATGTGGTAGATCCTTGTTTGATTAAAAGGAGGCAATTATGCAACCATTATTTTTTTTAAAAGCTCTCCCTTTACCTGAATGTTCTTTATGATTATAGGTCAGACTGAAATATTCCCCCTGTAAATTGGAATGTAGTGGCTTTGCGCCAGATGCTTTGGAATAATTACCTGGACTCATTTTCATCAGGTGTTTTAGAATATAGAATGCAGCACTGCGGCTACTTTGGTCACCTTGATGAATGAATGAATGAATGAAACTAAATGGAGGGAATGCAGTGCTGCTAATGAACTGAGACTTTGGGCAGCTTTTGAAAGACCTTTTGTTGCCATTAGAGGTTAAGTTGTCTACTGCAAGAGAAGGGGCTTTCTCCTTGCTCCTCTGACTATGGAAGGCTCTCCCAATGTTTGGTTCACCTCTCCCAAGGTTTAGGACAAAGGCTGATTCATTAAATTTTTGATTGCTTTTAACTGTATTTCTTTTAAAGTTATATGTGGAGTGCTTTATTTTCATTGTGATATACACTGTTTGCGTGTTCATATACGTAGAAAAAAAAACCAGAGCATAAATGAAAAATATGCACGAGTTTGTAGTGTTATTCCCCCCCCTGCAGAATAAATGGTGATCATTTAAATGATCTCAACAGGTCCGATATATTCCTGAGTGTTATCATGTCCTTTAAAAATAATATACCGTTAAGGGTTTGAAATTGTACTATCTCTTGGTATAAAAAATGAACACAAGCAGATTGCTGTATAAAGTTATAAAATAGGGATGCCTAAAGCTTTATACTGGCATTGAGAGAAGCAAGAAGTGGATTTAGTGTACTGTGAAAAAAAAAACCCTCTCCCATTTTTAATCTAATTTATCTACGTTCTTATTTTATAAGTCATTCATATATCCAACTATACATCTGAGCTTCAGGTTTCAAAGTCCATTTTCCCCCCATAAATTGCCCCCTAGCTAAGGCTCTTCATGGTCTCTAAAATAGGTTTTGCCATTAATCTATTCCTTCTTGCTAATGGAATTTCTGCAAAGGACCTAATTTAAAGAAACAGGTTGAAAGCCTTGGGTATTTTAAAATTTCAGAGACAGCAGATTTATCAGCATTTGTCACTAGGCAAACCCCCCTCTCTGTGTGTATGTATGTATGTGCACATATGTGAAAGTGTTTTTATTATTGTCAGTATGGGATTTCAGCCAACTTGTTTTATACACACACACACACACACACACACACACACACAGGTCTAGGTGTGTTTGGGTCTTTTCCCGTGTAAGATTAAGAGTATCTTGGCAATGTTCCGCGCAGGTCCCACTCGCCGTCCTCAGCTTTAGTGCTTTCGGCTTCATGCCAGTGCAAGCAGTGTGTGATCGGAGCTGCCATCTCTTTATAAATACTGGTGGGGGGAGGGCTGGTGTGCTGGGCTGGTTGGCTGCGCTGCTGCCTCTTGATTGGTTGATGGAGTTGATGTTGGTATAATGGGCTGTGTGATGGCCTTGTGAGTTTTGTTGTGGAGATATCCTAGATCTTGTGCTGTAATCTCCTGGGTCATTTGTTTGGTAGTGATCTTTTTTCCATTAGCCTCCCGTGTTTTAACGGCTTGGGTAATGGGTTGTGTGATGGCCTTGCGAGTTCTTTTGTTGTGATATCCTGGGTCCTGCGTTGTAATCTCCTGGGTCGTTTGTGTTTTGATCTCTTTTCCATTAGCCTCCTGTGTTGTAACGGCTTGGGTAATGGGTTGTGTGATGACCTTGTGAGTTTTATTGCTGTGGTATCCTTGGTCTTGTGCTGTGATTTCCTGGGTCATTTTCTGTGTTGCAACTTCTTGAGTTCTTGTGGTGTAATTTCCTGAGTTTTCTGATGTGATATCCTGAGTGGGTGGCTGTGATTTGGCATTCTGGGTTTTGGTCTGGCTTCGAGTTTGGGGTCTGGGTCTGTGTTCTTGGCATGTGTCAGCTTGTTTGGTTTTGGGGTCGGGGGGTGCGACAGCTGGCGAGGCAGCTGTGGTCTGGACAGTGGTTGTCTGGACGGTGGTTGTCCTTCGTTTATAGGATGGGTTTGGGCCTGGGTCTGATGAGGGGGATTGGAGGTGGTGTCCCGTGTTGTTTTGGGTCTGGTGTTGGTATTCGTGGCTGGGACTCGTTTGTTAGTGAGGGCTAGTTTCCAGATGTCTGGTAGGCAGGAGGTATCATCCTGTTTATTCATGTTATGGGGGGTGTTTCTCTATTTTGATGGCTTCCCTGATTATTCTCTTGCTGGAGTGTTCAGTGTTAGATATTAATTTGGTTCCTTCAAAATTAATTTCATGTCCTGTGGCTTTAAGGTGCTAGAAAAGGGAGAAAGTATTTTCTTTTTTTCTGACTGCGTTTTTGTGTTCTGCGATGCGTGCATTTATTCTCCTGTTGGTTTGTCCAATGTATGTGGCTGGGCAATTGTTGCATGGTATTTCATAAACTCTTTGGTTTTCTAGCTGGATCTTGTCTTTGGGGTTTCTTAGGATGTTGGCTATTTTTTGGTCAGTGCCGAAGGCTGTCATTGTGTTTGTGGAGAATTTTGCTGATTTTGTCTGTGGTGCCTTTGATGTAGGGGAGAAGTGCGATACCGTTGTCTTGTTCTGTGTCTCAAATCCCTCAGTAACTAAGACCAACCTGAGCACAACCAAGCCCCCACCTGAACAGAACACACCTCCAGCCAATCAGAACATGGCCAACCCCCAACCAATGAGAACACAGCCAAACCCCCAACCAATGAGAACACACCCCCACCCAATCAGAACACAGCCAAGCCCCCATCCAATCAAGTCACACCCCCACTAGCAGTTAAAAGGAAGAAGTAGCTGCAAGCTCACATCACTCTGAGAAGCACAGAGCTGAAGACAGAAGCCTGAAGATGATGAATGAGACTTCATCGAAACGCGTTGCCTAGATACTTCCAATCTTACGGGAGAAAACCCGAATAACCAAAGATCCACATACAAATACCCGCGAGAACCTCAGAATATATATATATATATATATATATATATATATATATATATATATATATATATATATATATATATATATATATATATATATATATATATATATAAGTTTTCGCGGGTACTTATGTATGGTGTTCGGCTTGGTTCGGGTATTTTCCCATGTCATTATAGTTGTGCTTTTAAAGTTGTAGCAACATTTTGGCAGAATCTCATCTGCCATCATCAGGCTTCTGTATTGGGTTCGTCTGTGAGTCAGACTTTCACAGCCGTTTCTTTTTTAAATTTGGTGCTAGCCTATGCTGTGCCAGAATGGTTTTTTCTTCATCCTGATTGGTTGGGAGTCTTCGTCTGTGTTTATTGGTCTTGGAGTTTGCTGTGTTCTGCTTGATTGGTGTTTCTAATATCTTCTGTCTATTTTGTAGCTTTTTTTGTCTTGATTGGCTGGCAACATTGTGTTTCCTGTATTGGAGGCTTTTAGTGCGGCTTGGCTCTGGGTAAATGGACTGCTATCATTTATTAGGAAGCTAGGTTTCATCTGGGTGCCTGGTTGGGGTGTGTTTGAGCTGGAGGTATCAGGGGGAGTCTGTTTGTGCCCCTGTGTTTGGCTGGCTTGTGGTGTGGAGATTTTTTTGTTTGAGAGTGCAGGCTTCCAGTTAATTGACAGTCTGGTGGAGTCATCTCTTCTATTCATGCTTTCAGGTCTTTTTTCAATCTCTATGGCTTCTCTGATAATTCTGTACCTGGGGTTTTCTATAGTGGCTAGGGTTTTGGTGCCATTGAAGTTGATGCTATGACTTGTTGCTTTCATGTGTTGGACTAGTGAGGAAGTGTGTTCCAGCTTTTTTACGTGTTTTTTGTGTTCATCCAGGCGGGTACTTATTCTTCTATTGTTCTGTCCAATGTATGTGGTAGGGCATGATGCACAGGGGACTTCATATATGCCTTGGTTTTCCAGGTCAATTTTATCTTTGGGGTTGCTAAGGATGGCTGCTATTTTTCTGTCTGTTTTGAAGGCAGTCTTGATGTGATGCCTGTGTAGTATCTTACTGATTTTGTCTGTAGTACCTCTTATGTAGGGCAGGACAGCTGTTCCATTGGTCTGTTCATCTTCTAGGTCTCCATTATGTCTCAGTGTGTTTTTGTGGATCAAGCCAGTGATTTTGCTTTTGTGGAAGCTGTTGGCTGTCAGTACTTTAGTCAGGGTGCATAGTTCAGTCTTTATGTATGTCTTGTCTGCCAGGCATTTGGTTCTGGCAATTAGTGTTTTGGCCAAGGAGTTTATCTGTGCTGGGTGGTGGTGGGATTGGGCGTTGAGGTAGTGGTTGGTGTGTGTTTTCTTCTGGTATAAGGTGTGTCCTCGTGTGCCATCTGTTTTTTTGTAGATTAGTACATCTAGGAATGGTAGTTGTTTGTTTGTTTCCGTTTCCATGGTGAATTTGATTTTGGGGTGTGTGCTGTTTAGGTGTGTTAGGAAACTGTTTAGGTTTTCTTTTCCATGGGGCCAAATAACAAATGTGTCATCGATGTATCTTAGCCATAGTTTAGCTGATGTATCTTAGCCATACCACCTCTTGGAAATGATCAAAGATCTACATGCGGAACAAGAAGATCTGCTTGTAAGTTTCGACGTGGTTTCACTATTCACTCAAGTCCCAATAAAGGAAACTCTCGAAATCATCAAAAATAAATACCAACCACCCAAACACCTCATGGAACTAACAGAACACTGCTTAACCAACACATATTTCATATACAAAGGACAAAGATACAAGCAAATTGAAGGAGCCCCTATGGGATCACCACTGTCTCCCGTCATTGCAAACCTGTTCATGGAAGAATTTGAATCCAGAGGCCAAGCCAATGCCACCCACAAACCCAAACTATCGTCTTCCGGTTTGAGCTTCTTCGGCGACAGACCAAAACCTCATCTCTGTGAGGCTTTGATCCGTGCTCGCCGCTGGAGCACCCCGGGCCGGCTGGTTTCAGGGCTAAGCCACCCCGTAGAGGTGGTGAAGAAGGGGGAGACTGCCTGCAGGGTTGAGGAGAGCCGCATCTCTCCTCCCCAGCTGGCCATTACTCCCTTTCCCAAAGGCGGTTGTAGCGATGGTCAGAAATGGCCACCACAAAGAAGAACTCGACCGGAAAAGAATGTGCAGGAGGAAGATAAGAAGAGAAAGATTGGTTGACTGGGTCAAACAGCAAAAGCAACAAATAAGGTACCCTGGAATTTAAATTTAATAACATTGTTCCCAAGGAAGATTTTGAAGCTGCAAAGGAGAGAGAGAAGGGAAAGGATTAGGTTTTTTTCTTCCCTTCCTTATACTGACAGCTAAGAGACTTAAGCAAGAAATTGAAAAAAAATCCACTTTGACATTAATAGGCATCTAAGCTGAAAATAAAAGTCAAAGGGATAATAAAGATTTCTGGATATTTAAAAGTCTTTAAAAGCAGGAAAGGAGAAAAAAAGAATAAAAGGGCAGGATCTGGAAAAATGGAGGAGACTGCCTGGAACTATTTTATTTTTATTTATTTATTTATTTATTTGATTTGCCAATTGTTTACAAGATAATAAGTATAAATGTATACATAGTTGTGAATACATGAAATGGTTACATATAAGAAAAATAAAAGAATAAGAGAAACAATAGGACAGGGACGGTAGGCACGTTGGTGCGCTTATGCACGCCCCCTACAGACCTCTTAGGAAAGGGGTGAGGTCAATAGTAGACAGTCTAAGGTTAAAGTTTTTGGGGTTTGGGGAAGAAACTACAGAGTCGGGTAGAGTATTCCAGACATTGACCACTCTATTGCTGAAGTCGTATTTCCTGCAATCAAGTTTGGTGCGGTTTACTTTGAGTTTGTATCTATTGTGTGCTCTTGTGTTGTTATGGTTGAAGCTGAAGTATTCATTGACAGGTAGGACATTGCAATGTATGATTTTGTATACCATGCTTAAGTCAGACCGAAGACGGCGTAATTCAAGGTTTTCTAGTTCTAGAATTTCAAGTCTGGTGGCATAAGGTATTCTACAGCGAGTAGAGGAGTGGAGAACTCTTCTTGTGAAATATTTCTGGACTTTCTCAATTGTGCTAATATCAGATCGTAGTGTGGGTTCCAGACTGATGAACTGTATTCGAGTATTGGTCTAGCAAATGTTTTGTATGCTCTGGTTAGTAGTGTGATATTACCAGAGAAAAAGCTACGTAGGATTAGGTTAACAACTCTTAATGCCTTTTTGGCTATGTAGTTGCAGTGTGCTCTAGCACTTAGATCATTAGAGGTGAGTATTCCAAGGTCCTTTACAGAGCTTGGGTCATCAACAAGATCTTGACTATTCAGCTTGTATTTTATTTTCTGATTTTTTTGCCAATATGTAAGACAGAGCATTTATTTGTTGAGATTTGAAGTTGCCATTTGTTTGACCATTCGGATACATAGTCAAGATCTTTTTGTAGAGTAGCAGTATTGTCTGTGGTATTGAACAGCTTTACATCATCAGCGAAGAGAACACAATTGCTCTTAATATGATCACAGAGGTCGTTTATGTAGAGTATGAAGAGAGTTGGTCCTAGAACACTGCCTTGGGGGAACACCACTATTGACAGGTACTGGATTTGATAGGACGCTCCGATTTTGACCATTTGTTGTCTGTTTGCCAGGAATGCTTCTATCCAGTTATTCAGTTGTCCAGAGATACCATAGGATTTTATTTTTAGGAGTAGTTTGTCGTGTACCACTGAATCAAAGGCTTTACAGAAGTCTATGTAGATTGCGTCTATTGTTTTGCCCTGGTCGAGTTGTGTCGTCCATATGTTTTTGCAGTGTAAGAGTTGCAGATTACAGGATAGTTTTTCCTGAAACCAAATTGTTTATTGGAGAGTAGGTTATTTGTCTCTAAGTGAAGGATGATGGATTGGTTAATAATTGATTCCATGACTTTACAGGTGACGCAGCATAAGGAGATTGGCCTGTAGTTTTCAACTAGGCTTGGGTCTCCCTTTTTGAAGATGGGGATGACTGTGGCTTGTGACCATAGGTTAGGCAAGGAGCTGGTTCTGAAAGATTTTTCAAAGATTATGCTTAGAGGTTTGGCTATGGCAGTGGATAGCTTTCTTAAGAAGTAGGCACATATTCCATCCGGTCCAATAGATAGAGATGGTTTTAGGTTGCGTATTGCTTTTTCAACATTGTCTTCTGTGAAATCGATATGTATTAGATCATTGTTGTTATCTGTGGTACGGCTAGGAAATATTGGGCATGATCCATTGCTGTTTACAAATACTGAGCCGAAGAATGTGTTAAAGATGTTGGCTTTAATGGTGTCGTCGTTGCAGTCTTTACCATCAGGTCCTATCAAGGGAGGGATGGACCTTGAGTCTTTTAGTTTGTTGTTTACAAAATTGTAAACAACTAAGGAATGGAACTGTCACAAAAAGGAACTTACAGTGAAATTTTAACAAGATTCCTCAAAGATACATCTTAATTGAAACTTGGTAACAAAATAATAGAACCCCAAGAAGAGAAAGTGGAAAAAAGAAGCAGAAAGAAACAGCCTTGGATTATTTGGATTACTTGGTGATTTTTGGTTTTTGCATCTGGATGACTAAAATTAATCGGGTGGTTGTTTAAAAGTCTTTAAAATGGTATCAGTCTTAGAAGAACTGAAAATGGAACTTAAAAAATGGGAAGAAGATGCACAAGAAGGGAGAGGTTCTTTTGGCTTTGTATTTCAATTCTTAGAAATGGAGATCTGGAACAATGAGAAACAACAAGAAATGCTTGCAGAACAAGAAGATTGGGACAAAGAAGAAGCCATCTTTAATGATCAAATAATTTTAAGTGGGGGGAAAAAAGAAAAGGGGGGAAAGAGAGTGAAAGGTTTAAGACTAGAAAAAACAACCAAAAAGAATAATAATAATTTGAAAGATAAGTATAATATTAGAAAGCAACAGAAGAGGGGATTACAGATGATAGAGTTAGAAGTAGAGAGACGAGGGGTAAAAAGGGGAGGGAGAAGAAGAGGGGGAAGAAGGAAAGGAAAAGAAGTTGTAAAAGACAGAAACGAGAAATGGAGAAACAGGGAAAAGATATGAGGATTGTAATCAAAAGCTTGTTTAGAGATAATGGGTGAAAATTTAATTGCAAAAGGGATTCTGCAAAGGTACATAAGATAGCATTGTTATATTATAAACAGAAATAATTTTAGAAAATATGATTAAAATGATGGATAAAATATTTACTGTAATGTAGTTGAATGTTTGGTAATAAATAAATGAATTAAAATGATTGAGAGAATTAAATGGGAACATTTTTAATTATTAGTAATGATTCATAAAAATATAAGTGAGAAATATGGAAAAAAAGAATTAACTATGAAAGGTTTATAAGTGTTCCCAAGGAAGTATGATATTTAATTGAAAAGAAATGTTAAAGATGTTAAGATTTTAATTAATATTAATGATAGAATTGAATTGGAATTGAATGTGTGCTTTATTTACACACACATATATATATACATATACATATACATACACACACACACACACACACACACATATATATATGTGTGTGTGTGTGTGTGTGTATATATCTTTTTAAGAATATAGTGTGTATTTTAAGAATGTACCAAGCAGAATTTGATTGGAAGTTATGTATTATATTGAATGCTATAATCTTAAAGGTATACATTGAAGCTTAAATAAGAGTTTGAATGGATAAAATTAAAAGATATAAAGGTGTCATACTCCAATTGGTAACTACAGGGAAAAATTTGTTTAATAAGAAAAGATAATATGAAATTGAAACAGGACAGACAAAAGTATAAATATAATGATTTGATTGAGATGAGATAATTAAAATAAAGTCAAGAAAATTAAAAGAGGGGAAAAACTATGCAGAAAATATAAAACGGTAATAAGATATGGAATAGAATATAAAAATGAGCATGAAAGTGAGTTTAGTGTCTGCATGAAGATATGGAATAGAATATAAAAATGAGCATGAAATTGAGTTTGGTGTCTGTATGAAGAAGTGATAACCTGGGACCATGCTATTTTCAAAAAAGATGTTTTATTTGTATTTTGTTTTTGTGAAAACCCAAATAAAACTTTCAAAAAAAAAAAATAGTCATTGGGCACAATGAGCAATCAAATCATTCTAGGAAATAGTCAGTATGAATTGTAAGGACACAAGCGACAAAGTTACAGTCATACAGTCACAAGTGGGTGGGGATGGGTGATAAGGAGTGATGAGAAGATTAACAGTAATCGTAGTGCAGACTTTGTAAATAGTTGGACAGTGTTGAGGGAATTATTTGTTTAGCAGAATGATGGTGTTCGGGAAAACACTGTCCTTGTGTCTAGTTGTTCTGGTATGCAGTACTCTATAGCGTTGTTTTGAGGGAAGGAGTTGAAACAGTTTATGTTCAGGATGTGAGGGGTCTGTAAATATTTTCACAGCCCTCTTTTTGACTCATGTAGTATACAGGTCCTCGATGGAAGGCAGATTGATAGTAATTGTTTTTTTGCAGTCCTAATTACTTTCTGAAGTCTGTGTCTGTTCTGTTGGGTTGCAGAACCAAACCAGACAGTTATAGAGGTGCAGATGACACTCAATAATTCCTCTGTAGAACTGTATTGCAAGGACCTTGGGCAGTTTGAGCTTTCTGAGTTGGTGCAGAAAGAACATTCTTTGTTGTGCTTTTTTGATGATGTTTTTGATGTTAGGTGTCCATTTTAGGTCTTGTGATATGATAGAACCTAGAAATTTGAAGGTCTCTACTGTTGATTCTGTGTTGTCTAGTATTGTAAGAGGTGGCAGTATGGGAGGGGTTCTCCTAAAACCTGTATTGAAATCTGTACTGAACAGACTGGCTTCTAACATCCTACAAACAACAGCCTTGGCTTTGGGTTATTCCACAGTTGAATATTGAACATATTTTAATCTTGTATTTTATATTTTAAATGTTAAGTTGTATAGCAGGGGTCCCCAACCACCGGTCCACGGACCAGCACCGGTCCGTGGAACAAGTCCTACCGGGCCGCTGGCTTGCTGGGCGCCGCCATCTTTTTTGATGAAAAGCTTCGGTGAGCTTTTCCGGTAGAAAGCCATTTCTACCCGGAAAGCTCACAGCGAAGCGCTGGCGCCGCCGGAAGCACTTTTTCATCAAAAAGATGGCGGCGCCCAGCTAATGCCGGTACCGGTCGCGCCATAAAAAAGGTTGGGGATACCGGGCCGCGGCATAAAAAAGGTTGGGGATCACTGTTGTATAGTATGCCTCATTTTAATTGTGATGCTTCTGACATGAATAAATAAACCCTGAGAATGCCTGTGCTGCAAGGTAACTTATTGTAGCCTGCCCATTAGTGATCCCCTACCAAACCATCTGGTTTTGACCTGCCTCACTTTGTCTGGTTGAAATTGAACAGAATTAGGTGTGATACTGCTCTGTATCAGTGGAGATGGAAAGACTTCTCTTGTTGCCATTGTGGTGCTGATATGTAAACTGTTAAAGATGTTGTGTAAGATTGTCCATGAGGTTCATTCTCTGGTTCCCTAGAATATCAGCATGAAGCAATGCCAGAGGTAGCAATAGCAATAGTGCTTAGACTTACTGTATATACCACTTCACAGTGCTTTACAGCCCTCTCTAAGCGGTTTACATATCACCCTCAACAATCTGGGTCCTCTTTTGCCGACCTCAGAAGGATGGAAGGCTGAGTCAACCTTGAGCTGGTGAAAATCAAATTCCTGGCAACCTGCAGAATTAGCCTGCAATACTGCAGTCTAACTGTTGTGCCACCACGGCTCTTAATCACCTGTATAGCTGAATTGGACATCCAGTTATGACACCACTGCCATATCCCCGTAGAAGTTTTACTTATAATTGCATGGACTTCTCTTCTGTCATATTTGCATCCTATGCTAAATAATAATAGTCAATTGCTTTTAGAGCTAAAAATGTAATGCTTTTATTTAGGGTCATCCTTGTTAACAAACTCATGGCCATGGAACCCAAAGCCCTCCAGGTTTTAAGTTTTAGCAGAAAAATAGGCCAGCATAAATTGTGATGGCTATATGATCTGGCAAGAGTTTGGTTCTGTAATGATCAGGATCGTGAATGGCCTTCTCCTTAAAGTTTTAATGTGGGTCATTTTAAGAAAAGTAATTGGTAACTTCCTTTGGCTTCATTTCCCCACCCACCAAAAGTCACCCAGGAAAACATCCATCCGCCCACTTTTGTTAACAGAGAAGAGGAGAGTTCTGACAGATGGCTAAGCTGGTGGGTTTAGCCATCTGTCAAAACCTATTCTGATTTTGCACAAGTGTTCTGTGTGGATGATTTAAAAGGAGCAATGGGGACTTATTAGATAGGACTTGTGGCTAGTTTGTGGAAGAGCACTTTTTTTTAGGGGACTGGAGACTAAAACATATGAAGAACGGTTACAGGAACTGGGCTTGGCTAGTCTAGTGAAGAGAAGGACCAGGGGAGACATGATAGCGGTCTTCCAATATTTGAGGGGCTGCCACAGGGAGGAAGGGGTCAAGCTATTTTCTAAAGTGCCTGTAGGCCAGACAAGGAATAATGGATGGAAACTGAACAAGGAGAGATTTAACCTGGAAATAAGGAGAAACTTTCTGACAGTGAGAACAATCAACCAATGGAACAGCTTGCCCTGGGAAGTTGTGGGAGCATCATCACTTGAGACTTTCAAGAAGAGATTGGACTGCCATTGGTCAGAAATGGTGTAGGGGGGTTTGGACTAGATGACCTACAGGGTCCCTTCCAACTCTGATTATCTGTTAAATCTGTCTGTTGTAATACTGCTTAAGAACTTTAATTGGTCTAAAATGTTGCATTTAGTTGTGGAAAGTGTTTAACATCCTTAATAAAAGAAATCTCCTGGGTATCTATGTTTTTAGATAAAATTGAGAAGCCAGTCTATGCTTTATATAAGTGCTGCATGTTACAGGCCCAGGTAAGCTATAATGGAGTTTTCTGAGCCCTCCCGGGGCTTTAAGAAATCCAAAGAGGACCTTCATTCAGTTGGCCACTATCAAAAACACATTTGGTAGAATTTTGAGAAAAATCTTGTCAGCAGCTGCTACCAAAGGGATGTGGACTCTCTCAACTCCCCCACCCTTCACCGTCTCTCTTTGTCTCTCTCCTGCATTATTTTTCAGCTTTGTACTTAACATTTGCCTGCAGAAGGTTTGTTTGTGGTTTTTTTTTTTTTTGCAAGATATGTGCATGGGAATAAAATGTTCAGGCCAACCCCAAAACATTCTGTTCCTTCTGGTGACTACATTGATCCAATTGTTTCGGGGGTGGACCAAAACCTGGTTGGAAGTTCATCCTCCAAATAGGGAACTATTTGTGAGGTTTTAAATGAAATGTTGATTCAGTTTACAAGTTATCTCTAGGCTTTTCCTTGTATGTCACACAGCATAGATTTTGTTATCTTTCCATGAAAAAATACTAATTTCTGAGTACATATGCTAAAAGGAGATATGTATATCCAGGGATGGGATTCAAATTTTTAACAACCGGGTGTGGCTTAGTTGGTGGGCGTGTCTTGGTAGTCATGTGACTGGGTGGACGTGGCTTGGTGGTCATGTTATTGGCTGGGCGTGGCCAATCAATATCACTCACATCGAGGCACGCATCTCCTCGCCTGGCCTCTCATGACTGTGGGGATGCTGCAACAGTCGTAAGTGTGAAAAATAGTCATAAGTCACTTTTTTCAGTGCCATTGTAACTTTGAATGGTCACTCCACACAAGCAAAGTACCAGCAAAAGAGGGGGAAAAAACTCCAGAGAGGTTCCTGAGACAGGAAGTCTAGTCCTGCCAAGAATGTAATAAGGGTTAACAGAGAGGCAGTTTCTGTAAGCAACAGCAGAATGTTTCCTTCCTGCCTTCCTTACAGGATTAGGCCAGCAAATAGGTGAGAACCTGTAGAATCCCATCCCTGTGTACCTCACAATCAACCTCAGTTCCTTCAATTCTGCTTCATCATGACCATTTTGCTACACTACCAAGAGACTAGATAGTAACATTCTCTTGTGGAAAGTTGTTTTCCTATGTTGTCACCTCCATGCGTGACAATGTGTGAAGGAGAAAAGCTTGATTACTTTGGAGGTGAACATAGGTCAGTGTGATTACTAGTCCTCTTTTTGCAATGTATGTACATGATAATAATGAGTTTCATCAGCATGCATGTATGAGGCCAATGTTACATGTATGGAATTCAGGAAAATGATTATTTTTATAAGTAAGGACTTAAAAATAGTAGGAAGTTGTCATTTGTAATCACAGCTATTTCAAAAGCCTTTTGTGATCAATACCCACTCTGAAATTTTAAAAAGATTTTTGAAAATTTCTTCAGTTCAGAAAAAAAATGAAATGAGAACTTTCTTCTCTAGGTGATTAACATTCATTGGCTAAAACTATTGTATATAAGAACATACTTTCTTTGACTCTTCTCATGAGATTCTTCAAAACTTTAATAAATCTGTTTTCTAAGTCCAATATAGAAAAAAATATCTAGGTCATTAGCTAATTAAATGAGAATTAGATAATTAAACAATAGGGTTGTTTTTTATATGTCCCTTTTAGTTACAAAACACCAGCCAGTTTCTTCTGTACATCCAGTATGTCCATCTTTTCCATGCCATTTTTTGTAGCCTGTCATTGGGAAATCAACTCAGTCTCTGCCTTATTAGGTAAAGCTTGCTTCTTTTCCATAACATATTTTAAAAGCAGTCTTTCCATAAAGACAGATATTGCTGTTGACACAGTTAATATTAATTTCTAACTCCAATTTTCAAAAGTATCCTTCAATATTTCCAGTGTTAGAATATTTTGTGTCATATAGTAATCAGTCAAATTTATTTGTACTTCTCCTTTAATTGGATTGAATTGAATTCCAAAATCATATCTCAAATTTATCTGGACAATAGTTCATCTGTAGCTTTTTAAAATCAAAGTCTTATTTTTTAAAAATGTTTTTAAGTTTGTAGCTAAGAATTTCTTTTGTTAATGATTTGTAGGCAAACTCACCTTGTCCTTTCATTTTTGTATTTCCATAGGTTTTTGAATAGGTGAAAAATAGTTAACATGCAATTTCTGAAAGTGATTAGAAAAGGAAATTCAGTATGTGAACTTTGTGACTTTTTAAAGGGACCAATCAGAGTTTGAGCAAGGTGACAATTCTCTTGTCTTTCAGTGCTCAAAACCTGCCAGAGATTGCTTTCTTACATTCTCTTTGTAAGTAGAAGTGTCTGGAGCACTTGTAGGCAATCTCCGATTTTCTCTTGGTCTTCAGAAGTTAAAGATCCAAATTATTCACTAGCTCTTCAATCGTCACCATGATCATTGGTTCTGCTTTTCACAGAGTCTTATATTCTGCCATTTCTTGAGAATTGTTAAAGCTCTGAAGAATCTTGAAGAGACAAAGAAGAAATGAAATCAAGTTATATGACATTATTTGAAAGCACTAAAGATTAAGTTTGTTAGAAGTAAAAGGAAGGAACATAAAGTTGGTTTGTTTGGTCAAGGTTAAAATACCTTATTTCTTGTAACCCTTAATAGACTTTTGCTGAAATCAGGACTGAAATGATGATGCTTTATGGATTTGATTATAGGTAAGAGGGAGGATATGGGAATAAGAGACCATTTTTGTAATTTCAGAGGACCTAAAAGTTACTAAAATTATTTATACTTGTGATGAAGGGTTGGAGTTATTTTATGTATTTCTTTTCCTTTTTACTGTATTTTTTTCTTTTCTTTTTCTTTCTACTCATTATGTCTTTTTTCTCTTTGCATCTTTGATTCTTTCAGTTTTCCTATCTTTCTTTAAATTTTTAGTATTGTGATTGTAATTCTTAATAAAACTACTTGAATAAAGAAATGTAGGAACAAACCTTGCTCCTCAAAACTCACAAGCAGAACAGTGGCCACATACTTTGCACCATATCTTGGCTTCTAGAAGGCCTGAAGGTCAGTTTGGTGTGGTGGTTAAGGGACCAGAATAGAAACCAGGAGACTGTGAATTCTAGTCCCATCTTTGGCATGAAAGCTTGCTGAGTGACTTATCAGTCACTCTGTCTCAGCCCAATCCTCCTCACAGGATTGCTGCTGTGAGGGAAAAAGAGGATGAGCAAGGAGCATTAGGTCTGTTCGCCACCTTGAGTTATTTATAAAATAATAAAGGAGGGATACAAATCTAATAAATAAAGGCATGCTCTTTTTATAAAACGAAAGCTAGGATTCTAAGAATTATGGTTCATTAAAGGTAGCAAGAGATTGAAAGTTATATTATCTGCTTCCCCTCTGTGGGCATCCTTATATACCCTCCAAATAATAAATCTCAATAACACTGAGATATTCCTGCGAAACAGCATCTTGAATCAATATAATAATTGCAAAAACATCACCAGGAGAAATGCATAAGGGACTTCAAAAACATAAGAATAATATATGTTCTTGTAAAGGAGAAGATGTTATGCAATGACAGTAGAGAAATGGCAAAATGCCAACCCAACTGAACTGGGTCATCATGCAGTAATAAAAAAGTTGGCTGTCTCAAAAAAATATGTGAGACAAAAAAGAATGAGTGAAATATTATGATTATCCTTAACACAGACTAAAGAAAAATGTGGAGATTCTATTATTAAAGAGGAAAAAAGGACAACTGACAAGAGTCTAAAGGAATTACAGTAATGGAAATAAGACTAAGCAGTACTAATGTTAAAATGGTGAGAAAAATGCCATAAAGTGTACATTAGCAACAAAATATAGTTGGGAAAGCAGATTATAGAGACAAAAATGAAGAAACTTATTGAACATGTATGTGTTGATGGGATAAGAGAGGCTAATGGGGAAAACTACATAATGACAGAACTGGAAACTAAATGGAGCATTACCTTAAACTTCAATCTAGTTTGTTGAAACATTAACATGGCCTGAAATAACAAACAAAATGGAAAAGTGTTATGAGATTTAGGATTTGGATTATTGTATGCTTTATGAGGAGACCAGTTGAATAATGACAACAAAATTGTTTTTGAAAACAAAAATATTAGGGTTAATATAAGTTCAGAAGAAAGTTTTCAAATATTCAAAGAAAGACATACTTAGTTGGGGGGGAAAAAGATAAAACTGGAAAAAATAAAAAGAGACAAATAAAAATGCAAAAACTAAGAGGCTGTCAGTCTTTAAATGTCCTATTCTTGTTTATATAGCGTGGCTATCCTCAAGACAAGAAAGAATCTAGAAAACCAGAAGGGAAAAACTTGCATTAAAAGAACTATAAATAGAACGGGAAAGTATGTACAGTACTTTCTGCTCCATAAATCCCAGTACAAACATTGACAAAAGTTTCTTTGCTCTCCAATAGCACAATAAATTAAGGCTTACACTATGAGAAGAATAGCAATGAAGGATGGAAAAACTACCCCAAACATTTACAGAGCCAAATGAAAGAAGAACTCCAAATATTTCTGATGTAATGTTCTTCCATTAAACTGGAAAAACTGCAGAGTGGTGTTTTTCCTAGCAGGACAAAGTTTTTGACAAAAGTCACAATAGATTCAACCACAATTTTGCCTTTAAAAAAAAAAAAAGAACTTTCACTTGTGCAAGATGACAATATTGTGATGGTTACCAGGCCTTCTACCTGCTGAGTCTTGAAAAATGTACTTTTTTTTTTTATTCTGCACAAACCTGGCAGCAGCTGAGAAGCTTAAGAAGGTGACATGGATTAGAGTCTCAATCTTTGTCACAGGTCTTATTATATATACTCCCTGAAGTGTTTCTATTCTCAGGTAAGTCTCATGTGATCAATGGTACATACTTCCAGGAAACCAAGATTAGGATTTTTATTGGAAAGTTTTCTATCAAGTATAATATCATTTAATTCTTTTTTTTCCCCTCCAGTGATATTAATGCAAACAGGGAATGTGACCTAAAAAAGAAAAGCGCTAAATTGTATATGTTGAGGCGTATCACTGAAAGCAATTTCAAGGCTGAAGAACCTGAAAATAAGCATTCTGCTGCCATTGTCAGATATGTAATTTCAGCCCCAGAAAAACATATTAGTCCTAAAAGAAGTATATCTGGAAAAGACAATATAAACACAACCTTTGAAGGAATTGGAAGAAACGAGCAATTCTAAGATGAAATATCAAATTTGCTTGAACATCAAACTTCAGACAATATGTCACAGTTAAAATGTTGTTTTTCTGTGCTGTGTTAAAGTTCAACTGAAAGGTATTCTATGAATTTGTTAATCACCACAATTTTAAAAAAGTCATTATAGGACTAAATGCTAGTCTTTCCACCGGTTTAAAGAGCTTTCTAATGTTTGAAAAATTGAAATTACTTACCGGTATTTCTCAAAATGAATATCCTGAAAAGATCAATTCTGTTTTGAACATCCATTTGATTACATGCCATCAAATCAGTTATGACTATTATTGACCACATAGACAGATTTTCTCTGTGATTAGCTATTCTAACTTGATCTTGCAGGTCTTTGGAAAGTAAACTCATTGCTGCTATAAGTGTTCATCCTCCTCGATGATGGTCACCTCCTTCTTCTCTTTCCTTCTAACTTTCCCATAAGTTAGTGATGTAGTGGTTAGAGTGCAGGCTACTTCTGTTGCCTGCCGGCTGCCTGAAATTTGGCAGTTCAAATCTCAACAGGCTCCAGGTTGACTCAGCCTTTCATCCTTCCAAGGTGGGTAAAATGAGGACCCAAATTGTTGGGGGCAATATGCCTACTGTGTAAACTGCTTAGAGAGGGCTGTAAAGCACTGTAAAGTGGTATATAAGTCTAAGTACTATTGCTATTACTAATTAGAACCTTCTCCAGAAACCTACTGGAAGTCTTTCTATAATGTGTCTGAAGAAGGATCTCTTATGCCTCTAGTGATAACTCTGGGTTGATTTGTTTGATGACCTATTTGCTTGATTTTCTTGGTTCTTCATAGAATTCTCAGGAGTCTGCTCCAACATCAAAGTTCAAAAGTGTCAATGCTCTTCATATCCTGCTTCTTCAGTGTCTACTTTCGCTTTCATAAAGTGTCATAGGGAATCACATGGCTTGCATGATTCTGATATTTGTGAATGGGTATAACACTACAGCATTTGAATGTCTCTTCCAAAGCCTTCATGACTGTTTTATGAATGCCTAATCTATGGTGTATTTCTATATTGTATTCTTTACTGTTTGTGGTTGATTGTAAAAAGCAGAAGCTATCAATTTAGCATCTTCATTTGTGAATTCTAAGGCTGGATGTTGTACTTGATGTTATTGGTTTGGTCCTATTTACATTTAATTTTACACTTTTTTCTATACTACACCTTGACTTTTATTGCTACAGCTTGCAGATCCATTGCATTGTGACTATCAGAGTAGCGTAACCATCACAGGACATGTTACTGATGTTTCTTCCTTCACTTTTAAAGTCATTCTCATCTTCTTCCAATCCAGCTTCCCATCATATAAATTCAGCATATAGGTTAAATAACAAGGAGGGAACTTGCAGCTTTATCTCACTCCTTTGCAGCCAATCTGTTTTGTCATATTCAGTTCAGTTCCTGACCTGTATATATTGTGGGTTTCATATGAGGGCACTGAGCAGGGGTGGGATTCTACTGGTTCAGACTGGTTCGGGTGAACCAGATGTTAAAGTTACATCTGGTTTGCCGAACTGGTATTTCAAATGACTGGCTGGCTCCACCCCTCCCTCCCCTCCTCTCCTAGGAGTCTCCACGCAGCCCATTTTTGATGGAGGTAAGTGCAGGGTCCACGCGGAGGCTCTCGGAGGGGGGAAAAATGAGCCTTCCGGAAGTCCAGAAACGGCCCTGTTTCTGGCTTCCCGAGGATCTCCAGAGCCCGGGGAGGCTGTTTTCGCCCTCCCAGAGGCCCAAGGGAGGCCTCTGGGCCCTTGCGAGGGTGAAAAACAGCCTTCCCAGAAAAAACGGAAGTGGCAAAATGGGCCCATTTCTGGCTTCTGGAGGGCCTCCAGAGGCCAGGGGGAGGCTGTTTTCGCCCTCCCAGAGGCACGGAGGAGGCCTCTGGATCCTTGGGAGGGTGAAAATGGCCTCCCCTAGCCTCTGGGGGCCCACCGGAAACTGGAAACAGGAAGTTCTGGTAGGCCCCACCCACCATGGCCCCGCCCACCCAGCAACCAGGCAGTGAACTGGTTGCTGGGATTTTTGAATCGCACCCCTGGCACTGAGATGTTTGGGGCATTTTTCTAACTACATTTCACTATTTGATGTTTTACATTATGAAAAGTCTTTGTATAAACAATGAAACACATATTGACTTCTTTTTGATGGTCTTTATCTTTTTTAATTATTCAGTATTCACCATCTATAATGTCTCTTGTTCCTCAACTTTTTCTAAGGCCAGTTTAAACTTCTGGCATCTCATTTCCATGTAGGCTCTAATCTGCCTTAGACGATCCTAAACATTTTTTTTTGCTAGCATGTAAAATTAAGGATAGAATAATATACAGTAGTACTTTCTAATATGGTATTCTTATAGTTTTTGTTAAAAAAATCTATCTATCTATCTATCTATCTATCTATCTATCTATCTATCTATCTATCTATCTATCTATCTATCTCTATATCTATATCTATATCTATATCTATATCTATATCTATATCTATCTATCCATCCATCCATCTATATCTATATCTATATCTATCTCTATATCTATATCTATATCTATATCTATATCTATATCTATCTATCCATCCATCCATCCATCTATATCTATATCTATATCTATATCTATATCTATATCTATATCTATATCTATATCTATATCTATATCTATATCTATATCTATATCTATATCTATATCTATATCTATATCTATATCTATCTATCCATCCATCCATCCATCTATATCTATATCTATATCTATATCTATATCTATATCTATATCTATATCTATATCTATATCTATATCTATATCTATATCTATATCTATATCTATATCTATCTATCTATCCATCCATCCCATCTATATCTATATCTATATCTATATCTATATCTATATCTATATCTATATCTATATCTATATCTATATCTATATCTATATCTATATCTATCCATCCATCCATCCATCCATCCATCTATATCTATATCTATATCTATATCTATATCTATATCTATATCTATATCTATATCTATATCTATATCTATATCTATATCTATATCTATATCTATATCTATATCTATATCTATATCCATCCATCCATCCATCCATCTATCTATCTATCTATCTATCTATCTATCTATCTATCTATCTATCTATCTATCTATCTATAAAATAAATATTTAAAGTGCGTTTAAAGCTGAAAATGGACAGGTGTTCAATTCTCAAAATAGAACTTTAACTGCACTAATTAAATGTTTTCATCTATTTCTACTGTTGATTTCATGTGTTTGTTGTGATGGTATTCATATTTTGTGAATTGCTTTGCTATTGTTAACATGAAAAAGTCAAAATGCAAATTAGATTAATTTGCATATTGGTTTAAGCATGTGGAATATGTAAGTTAAGGTGCCCAGCTTTGAGGTTTGGAATATGACAATCCTATATATGGGGAGGGGGTAGTGATGGTTATTTCCACATCAAAACAAAAAAGTACTAGGGGTTTGCTTTATAGCGTGGTTTTTCATTGTGTGTGTGTGTTGTGTGTGTGTGTGTGTGTGTGTGTGTGTGAGAGAGAGAGAGAGAGAATCACAGATGAATCTAATGAAAAATTCCCTGAAAAAAACATCCCCTACTGAGATGAGATGGACCAATTGCTTTCGTAGTGTGGAGACAACAATTTGGTCCTCAACACCGATAAGACCAAGGAGCTTATAGTGGACTATAGAAGGAACAGATCAGGCATCCAGCCAGAGGTGGTATTCAGCAGGTTCTGACCAATTCTGGAGAACCGGTAGCGGAAATTTTGAGTAGTTTGGAAAACTGGCAAATACCACCTCTGACTGGAGATCTTACAGTACCCTTCCCCTGCCATGCCTGCCAAGCTACGCCCACAGAACCGGTAGTAAAAAAAATTTGAATCCCACCACTGCATCCAGCCCTTGCTTATCAATGGAGAATGAATGGAGCAAGTGGCCAGTTTTAAGGTTCTGGGTGTTACCATAAAAGAGGACCTGTCCTGGGTGCTCACATTGCAGCACTGGTCAAAAGAGGCCAGCAGAGATCATACTATCTGAGACTTCTCAGAAAATAACAGCTGAATGAAAAACTGCTGGTGACCTTCTATTGCTGCACCATAGAGAGTATCTTAACTTATTGCACCTGTGTATGGTTTGCCAATTGCACAGTGGCAGATAGGACAGCACTCCGGAGAGTTAACATTGTTGCCCAGAAGATCATTGGTTGCCCTCTCCCCTCTTTGGAAGAGCTTTATAGCTCCTGCTACCTTATAGGCCCCATATCTTTCTTAAGTTCAAAACATTCTCAAAGATCCATCTCATCCTGGGCACCCTTTTTTTGAACTATTGCCATCTGGCAGATAATACAGGATAATAAAAACAAAGACAAATAGACTGAAAAACAGCTTTTATCCTAGGGCAGTAGCTCTTTTGAATTCTACTGTATAGTGCAATATTAATGCAATATCACGGGTTTTCAATTCAATGTATAGAATGTGAAGGATGTGTATTTGTGTTTATTTTCATAGTCATAATGTACACTGAATATGGTATTTAATTTTGTTGTACAAGGTGCACTGACAATAAACTAAACTAAAAATGAATATAAATATACAGAAGACCAACTTTTGCAAACAATTTATTTTACGATATTACATAACAAATATCCTTTGTATAGTCAAAGCATCAAAGCAATCTTTACACAAAATTGTTTTTTTTCTTGTTCTTTTCATGAAAAATTAATAGCCATTTCCTGAAAAAATATGGGGAAAAGGGTGTGCAAATATTTTTGTCAAATAAGGTTTACTTTTGCTCAACAATAATTTCAATTGAAATTGTGGATGGTCTTTGACCAGGCAATTCACACGTCATCTTTGACATCAGGTAATAATAACAGGTGGATTCAGAGCTCCTACAGCTTTCTCTGCCAGGCAAGGACCACCAGGAGGTAGTACACATTGGTTTAATCCTTGTTAGGCATGTACCTCATATAGGAAAGCCTGGCTGGTGTAGAAGTTAAGCATCAGTCTTGAAACCAGGAGTCTGTGAGTTCTAATCCTACTTTAGGCATGAAACCAGCTAGATGACTGGAGCCAGGTCTGTCTCAACCCTAGGAAAAAGGCAATGGACACTGTTTCTGAAATCTTGCCAAGAAAACTGCAGGAACCTGTCCAGCCAATCATCAGGAGTCAATACTGACTCAAAGATATGAAAAAAAAAAACCATACATGATAGCATGACATAATGTACTTTCTATACTTCTCTGTCTTTGGGAACTTAGGAGAAGGTGGAGTGTATATAGCATTCAGAAGGATTTGATAGCTTGCCAGCCAAGGCCTACTAGTCTTTTGCCAAGGAGCATTGGAATTGTCCATGATTCCTTAGTTGAATCTGTTTCATGATTTATTTTTTCAAAATAAGTCACTGAGGACATTTTTGACAAGGTCTGCATTATTAATGCTGTCCATATACACAAGGGAAACCCATGCTTCCATTTTAAGGTCACGGATAACCTTGAAAAGAGTTATGCAATGTTTCCATCTGTCTGCAGATATCTGCCTGGAGAGAAATGCTTTGTCACTCTCACTGCAGTTTGCAGAAGTCTAGCATTGGAAAGTTCACATAGTTGTGCCCCTTCGGTCTGTACTTCTAGAGTTGCTAGGCCAAAAAGATCCAGCCATTTTTCCGCAATATCCATAAAGGTAGCGGGCAAGATCCTGAAAGATTTACCTCATTCATTGGCCAAAATAACCTCTGAATAAATCCAGCTATTAGTGGACTTTCTCTTCCAAATTATTCCAAGGATTTCTTTTTGTCCCTCTCTCTCAAAAAAGTAAAAGTTTTTCCTGAAGTTCAGTGAAGCACTTCAAGATTTGTCTTTTGGAAAGCCAGTGAGATAGAGAAGGACTAAACATTGAACACCCCTGCCTTAACAGACACTCCTTGCCAAAGCAGAAGTTGAAGGCCCCATATTTGATGGAACTGATTTTCATGGCAACAGATTAGACTTATTTCAGGATGGTTGACACCAATACATGCCACTAGAGAGTGCAGTGAATCACCATGATATAGGGAGCTTCTTTTTCACCGAAGCAGTAAAATCAGATGTATTGCTAAGCATCACAAGGGTGTCTTCTGTGCACAGAATAGTGAATTTTCTTTCTCGTGATTAAAATTTGGTTTGCCATTACACCTTTCACCCTTTCAAAGGGACTGATGGTCTTGATCATGTCCAAAAATTGCTCAGAAGATAGGAGTTATTTAATAGGATCGGCAAGCATGGAATGAATGAAATTCAGAAGTTTGCTGCACTGAGAAACATCAATAGTTTCATCTAATTTCATGCTGAAGGGAAATAATACAAGTGTCAATTCATCCATAAATATTTGCAAAATTTTAGAAGAAATGCCAGTGAGCCCGGAGTGCACAATATCATTTGACAAAGGCACGTCTTTGATTTTTTTTTTTAATTGTTCCAAGCCTCAGACCTGTTTAAGGTGGTAAATCAACACTCTGCATGATTTTTGTTTTTTTAAATGGCAATGATAAGCAACAAGATAAAAACTTTTGGTTGGTGCACAAAATGTTTAGCCTTTTCAAATCTTATCATGAAACAGAGCCACACTGTATTTTCAGGATAAAAGATGGGTGTCCATCACCATACAATTTTAATTTTTATCAAAAGGAACCTATTCCAGCCACCCTAGCATAGTGACAATAATTCTATATTATCTGACCATGGATAGTATTGGATCATAGGTCCAGTATTTGATCTCAAGTTTTCTTTCAGTTTCTGTGTTTTATTTTCTTTCTCTGTGACAAATTTACACTGTTTTAAGAAACGGAAAAGGACCTTGTGATTGGGATAATGTTCTGATTGTTAGATGAAATGAAGTCATTAATGCAATTAAAGTGTATGTAATTTTTTTCATTGACTCCTTCCTAAAAGTAATAGTGTCATCTGATGGAATAAATTGTATAATTGCAGCTCTTCTGATATCCCTTTTATAGAAGCCACATTCTCTTTCTTTTCCCTTCATGTTAAGAAAATTGACAGCAGTCCTTCAAACATAGTTTAAAATAATTCGTTAAATGGGGTCTCCTCTTTTGTGATTATTTAAAGCTGAATATGATTTTATCCTTAGCTGAAAAAGGTCACAAATTCAATATGTAACTTATTACTAAAATATAAATTAAATACTGCAGTCGATGCATGAAGAACTTTGTACTTCTTTTCTCATTTAGCCATTTAAGAATCTATAGGAAGAAAGGAAGTATAATTTCAGTACAATTTCATTCCCAAAAGAAGAGCTGAAAGTGTATGACTTTCTAAATGACTGAATATTATTTTCTCCTTTAAAGGTTAAGGCAGATGTAAGTACCTTTCAGAATGTGCCTTGATGGAGAAAGGCTGTTCTTACTTGATTAGGAACTATGTGGAATGTCCATGTCTATCTCTTCCAGTTTTTAACCCATACTATAAGAGCTGGTTCATCCTCACCCAGTCTGTGTCCAAACTAGGTGAGGACAGTCGATAATGGGTGGCAATGGCAGATGATGTAGTCTAATCATATGCATTCATGTTTTGGCACTAAGAAGTAGAGTGGTATCTTGCTTCCGGAGACAACTAAGAATGGGTTCAAGTCTGTCATCTACTGGTAGTCAACATGGTTGTACAGACTATTTTTAAAGTCCTAGTCAATTGGCTAATACTGAAGTATATTATATGTGTGAGTGTAATAGAGCACAACTTTCCCTATCTTCTTCCATTGGCCACACTGGCTGTAGTCCCAAACATAGAAGATAAATCTTTGGGGAAAGACTGTAGTAGCAGACAATATAAAGAAACCGTGAAAGAGCCATTAGCAATATCAATGAATCTAACACAAGTTGTAAATAAGTTATCATGCTTTGAAAGTAATAACATAAATTGAGATGAAGAGTTTTAGTGATGTGGCATATTAGCCCTGTAAAAATAAACACACACACACACACTCTCACATATACACACTCATGCATGGAATACTAATCAATTACTGAGTTGCCAAATAAATACAGTTCTCTGAAGTGAAGGCTGGCATATAACACATTGAAGATGATTAACCTGAATAGATTTGATTTATAAACCAACCACTTTCAAGCTTTGATAGCATTCATAGTCTTTATCATTTGGATATTTTCAATATTAATTGTATTAATATTGAATTGTAGTAATGCAAAATAGTAACACAAAATAACTTGTATTATTGATACAGGCACACAAAGAGAAGCAGCTGGAAGATGGACAAAGATGTTTTTGTAATAGCCTGAGAAATGTATCTTGGAAGGACTTCTCAACTGCTCATGCTTCTCAGATTCAGACATCAGAATATTCACATAGTTCAAAGCATGAGCATCTTTGGCTGTTTTCGGACAACTGCACAGATGAGTTTGGTTACTGCCTGGTCAAAGATTTCCAAAACATGCACAAAAGTATAACCCTAATTTGCATTGTTATTCTGACTGCAAATAATAAAAGAGCCATCACATAGAATGAGCTGGATTTGTGGCACTCATATCTGACAGCTTAGAACAATTGATAAGTAAATGAAGCATTTTGCAGGCCAATCTATCGCAGCTGGAATCGTCAAAACAAACAAACATGGACACTCTGACTCGGTAAACAACAATAAAAAGCTTTTGTCATTTGATGGCTCATTGAGGACCAACTAAATATTTCATAGAGGGACTGAAGAGGATCTGGCAGCTCAGTCGTTTTATGCCTTGCTCTTGAAAGGAAGGCAGCAATTATGCACACAGTTGGCATGCTGAAATCCGACTGATTTCTCTCATTCCATTCCATGATGGAATTTACATATGATTTACATACATTATAGAATTAATCTTATTTTCATGCCATATGGTTGCTAATAGAACCTGACTCCTTTTAAGGGAAGAAAGTTGTAGCCCAAGAACAATACAAAGAGAGAAGCAAAATCTCACTCTAAGTTAAGTTGCACTTAAACTTGTCTACTGCAAATGTAATGGTCATCAGTGATGCCCGATGATCAATCTCTAATGCAGATAATGCATCAAGGGATGATATTTCAGGAGGATGTTCTGGAATCAGGAGCAAAGTTCTAAAAAGAAAAATCGAAGTAGACTCCATCAATGTTTACATTGAGCAGGAAACACCACGTGGTATTATTTCTTGTGGGAATTGTTAGAGCAAAAAAGTTGAGCATTGTTACCCATACCTGGGATGTTTAAGCCCTATAGACCCAATCATAAATATATAGTACACTTGCACAGTATCATACATGGTATAAAATTATACATGCCTTTGGATATTGTATTTAGCACTCAGGAACCTGGTGGCGCAGTGGTTAAGAATGCAGCATTGCAGGCTAACTTTGCCCATAACCGGGAGTTCAACCCTGATAAGGCTCAAGGATCATTCATCCTTCCATCCTTCTGAGGTTTGTAAAATGAGGACCCAGATTGTTGGGCGCAATATGCTGATTCTGTAAATTGCTTAGAGAGGGCTGTAAAGTACTATGGAGTGGTATACAAGTTTAAATGTTATTGTTATATATTGAGAAATTAATCCATCCCTCACTCAGGTTGGTATATTTAAATTATCAATCAGATCTTTCCTTCTAAATGAACAAGCTCACCATAGGAAAAAAAACTTGAAAATATTTAAATAAATGTCTGATTATGGTGCGTGTGTGTGTGTGTGCGTGTGTGCTCGTGTACGCAGTACACACACACACACACACATCAGTAGTGGGATTAATTTTTTTTTACTACCGGTTCTGTGGGCGTGGCTTGGTGGACGTGCTAGGGGAAGGACACTGTAAAATCTCCAGTCAGAGGTGGGATTTGCTGGTTCTCTGAACTACACAAAATTTCCGCTAGTGGTTCTCCAGAACTGGTCAGAACCTGCTGAAGACCACCTCTGACACACACGTATAGTGAGGCACACACTTGAATGTTTTCAGGTTTTCTTCACACTAGGCCTAAAGCTGAAAGAGAGCCTCACTGATCGATTGATTTAGGTGAGAGTTCATTTCAATTAATTTGAGTTTTGCCTAATTTTACTGCTATTTTGTACATTTATGGGGAGACATTGCAGTATGTAGACCTGAATTCAGTATACTGTAAGATAGTAGTGTGGATGATGAGGCAAGACGCAGCTAGACTTTTCTCCTTAAAGCTCCAGCAGTTTTGGCTTCAACTTAAGCAATTAAGGTATCAAAGGGCATCAGTGGCGCCTCTTTGTAATTGAGATCCTGATAAAGGGTTTTTTTTTTCCTAGCTCGCTCTCAGAATCAAAGGGAAAGAGTAAATGTCTGTAGTGCTATTGCTCATAAAAGTAATTAACTCCATCTCCTCCCTTTACCGATCTCTTATTTTTAGATGATAATGAAAATTGCTGTAGTTTGCCACCAAAATGGAAGAAATGATTCCACCCCCCCAACTATTCTCCAGTAAGATTGAGGGTAGGCAATATTGCTGTGTTGATGACACAATTTGTCCTTGCCGACTCCTTGGAAGTGTCTCTTTTCAGAGCACGGATTGTTTGAGGAAGAGGGAAAGCCTCTCAAAAGCCATTTTGCTTTATTATCTAATCCATTTAAGAATCCAGAAGGTTTCCAGGGAAGATTAAAGAATGTACAAAGAAATGGTTTGGAGGGGAAGAAGGAAACCCTTCAAAAAAACCCATCACTTTTTTTTAAACCTTTATTGAAAATTTAAAATATTAAAATACAAAATACAATACAAATATTTAAAACGAAAGTGTTATGTATATTACAATCCATTTTGACAGTGCTTACATTTCAATTGTTATTCCAGTGCATATTTTATACTCCTATTTGTTCTTATGTATATACATCTATCTTTCTAAATTATACATTCCTTACTTATTTAATTGCTTATTTCTATTGTTTATCCAATGGTACCAATTTTCCCATACTGTATAATAAACTGAGCCTTCCTTCTCTTTTAATTCTAATGAAAGTTTGTCCATTTCCACGCAGTCGAAAATCTTTTTGACAATTAAACTATCTGTCGGCATAGAATCCGCACAATGTTGGGAAGGAAAAAAAATCCATCACTTAAAGGAGCTTTAAACTGAAATTTTCCTACTAATAACCAGCTATGTCATGAGCCATCCATATCAGAGACAAAGAGAGAGTCAGGATGTTTTTTAGTCATAGCCATCAGATTAGCTCCAGGGATCTTATGGGATACTTTTTAAAGAGCACGTCAAGTAAAAAGAAGAGAAAAGAAAGAATCATAAGCACAAGTCCGAAAGTGATTGGTGATAAAATCATGTGACTTAAAAGCTATCTCCTTCTCCTTCTTCTCGCTGAATGCTACCTAGATAAAAATATAATTGGGACAGATTGCCACTAAAGAGGATGTTGCTTCCAGCTGGAGGGAGCTAATGAATATTTAAAAAAAAAAAGTGTCGAATCCTCTCAAATTTTATCTGCAGGGCCTTTTTTTTCTTCTTTTTTAACAACTGAGCAGATCAGAAATCACAGAGCTGTCAGGAAACATTGAGAAGTATTGAGCACAATCAGTGTCAAAGATAAGCAAGAAGAGAGAAAATAACGGGAAACTATCTATTAAACATAACAGTCAGAGTATCCAATTTCCTTCAGTAGAATAGATTTCTCTCACAGATTTCTCTCACAGATTTGCCCTTTAGCTATTTATAATGGATAATTTTCCACTTTCTTGTTATAACTGTATGCATTCATTTCTACAACTATATGTATGCTTCTGTACACGGTGACGCCTTTCTTTGGTTTAGAGATTTAATTAATTGGCATATTCTGAATCAGAGTAAGTACATTGACAAGTATGACAAGTAGCAGAAGTATCCTGTCATTTCAGCTCTGTAGAAAACAAAACAAGCCAATGTTTATGTGACGGATGTGAAGTTGGGTTATTAAAATATCTATTAGCTGATTGAAATACTCTCCTAGGCAAAGGCAGACAAAGGCCTGGCCCAATTTCCCTTCAGAGTTCCTTTCTACCTTAAATTCCCCTCCAAATGCAGGATTGAGTAAATGTCTATGGAGATTCTCAGTCATGCAGGTCATGGTTCTCCCAAAGGTGCTTTTTCAAGAGGCAACTGGACTTTCTGGTCTTTGAAGATGTTTTGTTTCTCCTCCAAGGAGCTTCTTCATCTCTGACTTCCCCACTATCCAGTCAGAGCTGAAGATGCTTCTTGGATGAGAAGCGAAACATCTTCAAATAAAAAACAGAAAGTCCAGTTGCCTCTTGAAAAAGCACCTTAGGAGCAGGATTGAGTAGTAAAAAGAGTAGGAGAAACTTCACATTAAGAAGGCTAGAAGTCTCCCAACCTGCTACTCTAAAGGAAGAATGACAAGCTGTTCTTCCTCTTGCTACTAAAATGTATCTGGATTTGATTTACTGGAGGAACCAGTATTGAACATGTAATTAATTCATCAATTAGTTCATGAACTGTGGTGGCACAGAGATTAGAATGTAGTATTGCAGGCTGACTCTGTCCACTGCCAGGAGTTCAATTCTCACCAGCTCAAGGTTGACTCAGCCTTCCGTCCTTCCCAGGTTGGTAAAATGAGATTCTGTAAACTGCTTAGAGAGGACTGTAAAGCCCAGTGGTATATAATTTAATGCTATTCATTCATTCATTCATTCATTCATTCATTCATTCATTCATTCATTCATTCATTCATTGGAACCTGTAGTTTAATCCCACTTTCAGCCAAGTCTTTTCCTGTTCAGTTATAACTTGCCAAGGTTGCTGTGAGTTAAGAAGATGCAAGGTGGTACTTAGTGTATAGTGTGAACCACAAAGCAGCTAATGGATATCTCGTCTCTATCTTACAGGAGGTTTTTGCAGCTCAGGCAATTTTACAGAGGATGTTTCCCTTTGTTTTGGGCTTTTGTGCATTTGGGCTTATTTTCTATAAATGTTATGAGACTTCAGGCTGCATGTTAAGGACAAGATTGTGATAAGACTGCTAGCCAACAAATGGAGCAATGGTCATCATTTATACTAAAGAAACATCTTCTTGTCTCTTGACACAATGAGAAACACCACCTAAGGCGAGCAATTACATTTTTCAGTTGTATTATTAGATAGTTTTCCTGGAATCAAAAATTGTTACAAAGTTTCTGGTACTCTATAGATAATTGGTATTATTGAGGGAAGAAAAGGAAAAATACAATATAAATTCCAGATGCGTCATAGGAGAAATAAAGAACTTTAATCAAGTGGTATTTTTTTTAAAAAAAAAATCTGCAAGAAGATTCTATAGTAGACAAACTTATTTATGTAAGCTACATCTTTTATTATTGTAAATGTGAACTGCCCAGAGTCCAACTGATTATCGTGGATGCAAATTGGATTGATGGATAGCTAGATGGATAGTTAGAAAGATGAAGAGAGAGATAACTCAGAGCTGGCTTTCTGCTAAGCCTATTTTTCCTGGAACTTTGAATTTGCAGTCTGATTGGTTATGTGATAATAACCCATTATCCAAAATTACTTGTATCCTGTAGCCATCCCAGATCATGATCCCCGTATCTTCATTTTATAAACTTCTTTTTCATAGGAATAAAGCTTCTGAATGCCACATGTTTCCAAAGGCAATGAACTTTTTTTTCCTTTGACAAAGTTTCTCTTCTTATCCAAGAAGCTACTTTAGTTCTAACTAGCTGATAACCCAGCGTTGCCCCGGTATTTATTTATCCCAATCCTGTATTAGACAGGAAAATCCTGTAGTCGGGACTCACACTGTTGTACTGTCTGTTGCGCTATTCTTCTATTCCTCCACAAGAAGGAGCCCTGTGAAGCCATTACCATGGCAGAAGCCATTTTAAGGCACCTCCCCCCACAATATTTGTTTCCAGTGGGTAAGTCATCTGTGTATCAAGTTTGGCTGAAATTGCTCAAGGTGTTCCAGAGTTATGCTGGAACATAATAAAAAAATTAGAAAGAATAGATAGATAGATAGATAGATAGATAGATAGATAGATAGATAGATAGATAGATAGATAGATAGATAGATGAGGATAGATAAATAGAAGATAGAAGATAATAGAATAGATAGAATAGGAAGAAGAAGAAGAAGAAGAAGAAGAAGAAGAAGAAGAAGAAGAAGAAGAAGAAGAAGAAGAAGAAGAAGAAGAAGAAGAAGAAGAAGAAGAAGAAGAAGAAGAAGAAGAAGAAGAAGAAGAAGAAGAAGAAGAAGAAGAAGAAGAAGAAGAAGATTATTGAGTAGTGAGGTATGGAAGGATTTGTATTCTTAGCAGTCATCTAATCATTAGCACTCTAAGGGTTGATTGTTAGCTCCCTGAGAGTCATTGAGGCCACTTGGGGCTTTATCTGTATTGTCGGAGTCATCTGAATCAGACTGTAAACAGGTGTGGAACCTTCTTGGGACTGCTGCAAAGGACTGCATTGTAAGGAACAAACAATCATTTTACTGGAAACATTTATTTTATTCTTATTCATGTATTACATTTATTGTAATCCTCCAGAGTCTTGACGATCTAGTGTTAAAGTAAAACAATTGATAAACCATTAGAATAGGCTGGAAGAAAAGTACTAAAAATAGATGTCCTCCTTTTAAAAGCTTCCTCTATTGTCTAGTTTGTGTATCAGGTGTGCAGTTATTTGGGGAAATGCAGAATGAAAGATCATTGCCCTCAGGGATAATTCTATGCACTTTAGTACACAGCAGGACTTAAAAGACTTCATTTTAATTTCATGACAATATGAAAAAGACAGAAAAAAATAAATTGCTAGCAAATAATAAAATGAAATAAATTTGCTTTTGAACTGCCAAAAAGTAAAGTAGAATAGAATACAATAATAAAATAAAATAAAATAAAATCTACCAAGCCGGTTCTAACTTCTTTTGCTGATGGACGATTGGAAGATTTTTAATTGCACGGAATGCCTGTGTGATACTCCCAAGTAAGCAGGATCTATTTCCAAGAATTCAATTCTATGCAGGACAGAATCCCATTCGTCTTATTTTGCAACATTCAGACTGAAGCTCCACCTTTCTAGGTGCTGTTGTCAAAATCAATTCATACCTTCATTCATTGTGCTTGGGGGATGAATGGATGCGGTTTTCATGTCAGACAACCATAATAGTCGCTCCCATTATTTTCCTTTCCCATTGAAATAAGCCTAATGCAACTGATTTTCTACACAAGACTCGGGTGGCTTACACTGGAGTAGACCTATGAAAAGAAAAAGGGTGTTTTATCGGTGAATGGCTTTTTAGGATTACAATTACACGCCAAGAGACACAATAAGAGACCATTGTGAGGCACAAAGATAAGCAAAGGGCAAAGTGGTCCTCTATATAGAAGAGGAGTTTGCTGTAACAGGCTGACAAGCATCTGCAAAGATAGAGTGAACTTAGATTGATAGGTCTTTTTTTTCAAGGAATCCTATCCTATTATACCTTTCTTATTTGTACCGTATTTTAGTGTAGCAAAGAGAGACAGAAGTAAAATGGTAGAAAGGTTTTCCTTATGTTTTTAATGGATTTTTTTTAAAAAAAAGATTTTTGACTCACCCCTGCACCACATCCCTGTTAATTTAATATGAATGGGGAGGTTACTGGCAAACAGTAAAGTTTAAGGAAAACTTACATACAAGATTTGAATGTGGGGGAAGGGGGAAGAATGTGGAAGACCTGCTGAATGGCATACAGAAGAAAGCAGCTTTGGAGAGAAAGAGAAGAGGTTGTGTTGTTAGAGAAGAAGGTTGTTTTGTTGATGCCTTAATCAGTTTTCTCCTCCTTTCTTGGTTTGGCACTTGACATTTGGGGCTGTCCTTCAACATTAATATCACCTTCTCACTGTTAGATCCCACCTTTTTACACTGGTCATACTGAAATATTAGATATCAATATGAAGAGGGATATTTGAAGTACTTGCATTGCTCTGCGAAGATTGGTTAGGCTAAACTTCACCCCAGGCTTGAGGAATATTTTTTAGACTTATAGATGTATTAATAAGTGCCTTCATCTAAAAATATATTAATACATATCTAGGGAAGTCATCCCTTACCTTATCTAATATAAATAGTTTGTAAGCACAGATAAACTTAGGAACCCAATATTAACTTCTAACAGGGAGCTCTTCTTGGTCAGGCTGAACTAATCTGATTATGCTAGGTTTTTCTAGAAATTCAAGGAACAGAAAATTAGAGGATTTTGCTTGGCAATCATTATGTTTCAAAATAGATCATATTTTAGCCACAGATTTTTGCTGAGATAGATGAACAGAGCAGATAGATAACAATAGTTGCAGACTCTAGGAACAGTTAAAAAAAGTAGTCATTGCTTAAATGACAGTTGAAAGAAGGATCTTGATGAAGGCTGAGTGATATGAAATCCAGTGGACCATAAGAAAACAGCATATGGTTCCATGGGTACAAATATGGTGGGAGTT
Source organism: Notechis scutatus (assembly GCF_049901735.1). Classification (NCBI taxonomy): domain Eukaryota; kingdom Metazoa; phylum Chordata; class Lepidosauria; order Squamata; family Elapidae; genus Notechis; species Notechis scutatus. Next base: position 150,048,546 of record NC_142009.1, on the reverse strand, counting down.
CACTGCCTCCAAGGCCATTCAGCCTAGCATAGAGATAGTATCACATAATGTACAATAAATGTTGTACATCACAAAAATACCTCTTGTTTGAGAGGACAAGAAATGCTTTGGGTGACTTCAATAGTTTAGAGCAGAAGTCTCAAACTCAAGGCCTGTAGGTGGATCCAGCCCTGGAAACAGCAAGGACTGGCCCACAGTGACTCCGCCAGTAAAACGGAGCTGGGGGGCATGCATAGCCCCCCCGTGCCCTGTTTTCAGCCTTGATGGCCTCCTGCTGTCCTCTGCCAGTGAAAACGGAGTTTGGGGGGGGCAACACAAATGACATTGAGTTGGCCATGCCCACCATGGCCAAGCCTCCCAGCCACGCCCACCTGGCCCACTAAGGTCAAATGCAATCCTGATGCGACCTTCAATGAAATTGAGTTTGACACTCCTGGTTTAGAGGGTTTCTTTATTTTTCGAAAGGAACTTCATTGGATTTGTTAGAAAACTTTGATTCTAAAATATGAACTTGATTGTTGATATCCTTAAGGATCTAGACCATATGGTTGCTGTCATTATGTTTCACAAATCATATGACTCGTAACCCTCCCTATCTATTCCTTTTCATTGCCCCCCCCCCACCAGCATATGTGCTGATGCCCTTTCTACAGATGTCAGATCCATCACAACATCTCCAGATTCTGTCATTGGTGGGAAACTGTTGTTTTCTGAGGCTATCAAGATGAAGCTGGGATGTTCTTTCTTTAAAATTCTCTTCTCCCTCATTTTAGCTGAATTTTAAAGAAAGCATTAAAAATGATTTTAATTTTATTCAGGTGGGTCTGCAGGCATTTTTCTAGGTTACAAGGATAAATGACTACATGGGTTGTATGAAGCTTACAAGAAGCCTACTTCAGTCCAGTTCCTAAAAGAGACATAAGCCTAGGATCAAGCCAGCTTGTTTCAGTCTAAAGCATGGGTGTCAAACTTGCAACATCATATTGTCATCACGTGATGTATCACAACTTTCCCCCCTTCTCTAAACCTGGGGTGGGCGTGGTCAGTGCATGACACATCTGGCCTACAGGCAGCAAGTTTGACACCCTTGGTTTAAAGCATCCAGATGGAATGTCTTGAGACATTACCACCAGATGGATCAAGGTGATGAAGTCCTGAGATAAAGAAAATTATAGGCATGGGCCTAGAGAGTGTAATTTGCTCATGTGTTAGCACACCATTCCAACACATCTTTATTTTTTATGTATCTTGCTAATTGATGTCTTACACAGTATAGCAGCTCTAAGAATGAATGTGGATAGTTTCTGGAAAACCCGTGTTTGCCATAATTGTGACAAATATTGCCAGAAAAGTGTCAATACATGACTATGTGCATGATAAGCTGCTTTATACTGAGTCCGGGTAGAGACCAAAGAGGATGGCCTTGATGGAGAGAAGGTAGATCTGTTACCAAAGCAAAAAGAAGGGAAACATTGCTTAATACAAAGATTGATGTCAGCCCTAAGATGGAGATAACACCAAGAAATCAAGTCCAAAACTATGTTAAATAAGACTGGCTACAATAATAGAATCTTGCAAATTTGATTATGTATTACTTTCTCCCTGCCCTTTCTATTATATGAAATAGGGAGAGATGTCTGAGGCATTTTTGCATTCCGCTTTCACTTGTTGGACTTAAGCAATGTTTTCTTTCTCATTGCTGTGCTGAGGGCGTTCCCCCCTCTTTGTCAAGGCCGTTTTATTTACTGTCTACATTCAGACCCTAAAATTATTCAGCACAATTTTGTCTATATTTTGTTGATCTCAATCATAATACTAAGACATGGTTTAGAATTAAGTAGAATAAGAGAGTTAGGAGGCAGGAAACCCTACACCACTTCAGACAAATGGTTATCCAACAACTTCTTAAAAACTGCCAGTGTTGGAGCATTCACAACTTCTGGAGGCAAGTTGTTCCACTGATTTAATTGTTCTAACGGTCAGAAAATTTCTCCTTAGTTCTTTGATTAGTTTCCACCCATTGCTTCTTGTCCTGCTCTCAGGTGCATGGTTTGTTTTCAAATATCATAACTGTTGGGTATAATCCAATTCAAATCTAAAACATGATTTCTAAACCACAGCGCCTAGATTCACACAAGTCAAAAACAAGTAAAGTATGTTATAGCTTGCTGGGATATGTGAATCCAACTATAGACTAGCAGCACCTTTCTCAAATCTCCCGGAAAGTGAGATTAGTTCCTCTTATGGTGCCTTTATTCATTCAGCTGTCTGACATTTACAGGTTGCCTGCTGCTCCAATAATGATTTCTTTAATTATCACATTCTATTGAACTTTATTTTTGGGATCTGGGATTAGGAAGACACAGGTTCAAATCTAAGGATTATTGTTGGGATAGGGAGATTAAGCTAATGAAATGAATTTAAATTGTGCTAAGAATCTGAATCCCACATTTGAATTTTTTCACCATATTTTATTTCCCTCCATTTGCTATTTTGAGACTATATTCTTTTTTCTAAGGATACAAAGAGAGTTAATTGTTGTGAAAAATAGTTGTTGTTTTTCTTAAAAAAAAAAAAAAGAACAGATAAATTTCAGGTAGTAGCATCCTTCTGATATTTTGCTCATTTCTCTTTTATTTCTCCCTGCACAAAATCAGTGCCATTCAGACTCCTGAAATAAATTAGACTTGATAATTTCCTTCTAGCTTGCCATTAAAGACACCGAGAATGCTGCAGGCTAGCATTGGCCTTATTGCTGATGAAATGACCCTGGCAAATTTTAATTACAATGTGATCTGGAGGTGGGGGTTAGATCACAATGGTTTCCTATTTCTGTACTATTTGTCTCAGCTTTCCTGCAAGGTTAGATAAGGAGACAGTTCTTTTCCCCTTACAGGTTATGACTGCTGAAAATCTAGATGCTAATGACATTTCACTGCTGTCAGCAAGAGGTTGTGATAGATTGGCTCTGCTTGAAAAAAGTAAAACTTTGGGATGTTCAGCTTGCTTTGGGTATGTTTAGGATAATTAATGTTGAGAGCATCCACATGTAGCTCGGCTCCTATTTTGTTGGCTTTAAATAAAAAACGAATCCGCTGTCTCAGGAAATTCTAAAATCCATTATGGAGATTCCAAGTCTACGACTGTATGGGTTCTTGCTATTGCTATTGGAAGCAGCAATATAAATTGGTTGAGGCATCAAACAAGGATTACTCATGTAGGTTATTGCTGATTGGATTTCCATAGTCCAGCTTTCTGTAACTCAGTAGCTGGCACAACTTTTAGTACTGAAACTCTCAATATTCTCAACCAGCCATGATCTTTGCAATTCTACCAGCAGTGCCAAAACATCCCAAGAGCGTGAAGTAGGCAATTGCTGCCTTTTCAAAAACTGATCAACATAAGTGAAAGAAGATAATTCAATAGGGAACTCCCTTAATCACATTTGCATAAATCATAGATGTAGCTATGGCTGCTATTATGACTACTACTACTACTACTGCTGCTGACTGCTAATCTGAAGAATCAAGATCTTGATATTCAGCCAGCTAGATTTTCTCATTCTTAGGCCACTTGACAGGCCAATACAGTTGATCCAAGACATTTTACAGCTGAAACACTTAAGACAGGAGGCTAAATGCAAGGATGGCTGGTGTATGGACAGAACAGATTAGATTATTCCAGCGAACATCTGGGGAGTTTCCGAGAGCTGCCAATACTGTGCTTCAGAGTCTATTTCCTGAGACAGATGTCCTGTCTAATGATAGGGGTCATTAACAAGTCTTTGGTAGTTTTGGGGGAAAGAATTATGCATCTTGTCTCCTCAAACATGAATCAATATGCGAGGTTTCCAGTTTTCACAAATGACACGAATGAATGATAAGACCATGAATTATGCTAAAAATTCTATGGGATGTTTATAATTTATTAGCACTAAAATAGGAAGGTATATAAGGAACCATATAAATATGAATGTAAGAGACTAGAAGTACAATACACACATACACACACACCACAAGAAAACTGAGGAGTGAGAATTTACTGACTGGAACTGAAACAGCAGCATCTCTAGGGCCATGTAGAAATCTGATGCATATTCTTTAGATGTAAAAGTGCCATTTTTTAAAAAAAATTCTGCAAAATTACAGGCAATCTAAATCATGCCTTGTCTATTCAGAGAAGAAAAAAAGACCATTTTAGAAACTCTACAGCTCTTTATATGCAGTATGTTCAAATAAGCCAGGGAGCAAGCTATGTATGGGGTATGTGTGTGTATGCGCGTGTGTGGCGTTTTGTGTATCTTTCTATGTAATCTCTCTTTTAGAAGATCTGTATTTTCCTCTGTGCTATGTTCTTTAGACATGCTGCAAATTCTAGCTAAAATTCATATTCTTTCTTATACCTTATGGAGATCCAGTTCTGTCATTCAAGGACAGGGCTCATCTGTCAAAGAGTTGTCAATGAAGTATGACAAATCTTCTTGTGTTAAATGCCCACTGAGGTCCCTCATTACAGCTAGTACCCCAAGAGCTAAGCTGAAACATGAATTTGGTGACATATTCCCATCCCTCCCTCCTTTTCACTCTCCCTTGCATCTTTTGAAGGAAGTGGATACGAATTCCTTCTTAGTTGGAGGGATGAAACTTTCATTTTTATAACAATAACATTAGCAGATGCTCCGAATATCCTCTGACCTCCAGCAGGACAGTACTGTTTCTGAGTACCGCTGAGAAGAAGCTGGGAGGAGGCAGATTTGACACAATATGACTTCTCTTCTCGAAAGCCTGGAATCCTTAATGAACTGGCATGAATTATGTATTACTCAAGGATTGTAATTAGACACCGTGTGACAAATGAAGAGCCCTCTGTTGAAGAACCTCTTGATTTTATTGGAAGTAGTTAGAAAGTAAGATTGAATGTATTATATTTGTTATTAATCAATCCTGCAGCAGTTTAGTTTAGTGCCCTAATATTCTGCCCTTGTGTTTTGTTCGCATGTGAAATGAGATTCTCCATCCCACTCCATCTCCCAGATATGACAGCCCCCCAACAACTCTTCCCACCTTTAGCAAAGCCACCAAGACTGATTTGTCCCCAGGCCTTAGGAGCCACTTGAATGGTAGCCCTCATCCCTGACTCTATGGTTATTTTGTTGTGTACTTGGTCGCCATTTTACCTTTTGTATTCTGTGTTTATGCTGTATATCACCCAGACTCACTGAGTTTGACCAGCCTAAATGTTGCAGCAGATCCTGTTTCCAAATCAGGACACAAGACCACAAAAGGTTGGAGAATACAGGTTTTTATTTGTGCACAAAGGTTCAGAGCATTAGCATGGCAAATTCTGAACTCCTGGCTCTTCCTGGGGCGTCACTTTTATACATTTCATAACCTCAGCCTAGCCCGGGGCGTTTCTTATGTTAAACTATACCAAAAAGGAGAAGTACATATCTGTTTTTTATCAGACCCATCCTTATTCACTGAAACATGCTTACTTCCAGTTCCTTAGTTCAGCAATTTCGTGGTTTTGCACAATATTTCTATAAGAAGCAAGGTAAGGGGTCAGAGGATTTCTGGTAAATGCATATTTTGTTCTTGACCTTCCAGGCTGCATCATTATAACTCTTGAAAATAAATAAATAAATAAATAGAAATGGGATGTTTTCAGTGGGATAGGTAATGCTGAAAGTCACACAGGTGCTTACTTGCCATTCTATGGTATAACTATATTTTTCCCTCGGTCTTACCTTAGGGTTTTTGTTTAATCAGGTAATACCAATGCAATCCTTCTTTTGCTTTCTCATCTGCAATGTTTGTCAAGAGATCAGGAAGAAGTTGGCAAAGATATTCGAAAGCTAACTTGCCCTATTGTACATGCAGTTACCAGCGGATGGAGCCACCGTTCAGATTCAAAAGAAAGAATGAAGACAATGAGCAAAGCTTCATTGATTAATTTTATATACTCGCATAGGAGAAATGTTTTCACCATCAATTGTGGACGGTACAAAGATCAGGAGAATAACATGTATTTGGGATGTCTTTTGGATGCATTTTATAGGCCTTCAATCTCACCCCCCATCTCTGGAATTGCATAGATTGCTTTTAGGAAAATAAATCAGGGCAGGACAGCAGAGTTGGTATCAGCAAGGAAAAATTACATATATAACAAGGAGTGGATGTCTAATTAAGGCAAAGGTGGGAAATAATTATCTAATTGGAGTCAGAGGAGATCTTATTATCTTCTGGCTTACAAAGAAAGCGAGTACATATGTCTTTATGGAGAAAACAAGGAAGAAGCTAACTTGAATAAAGAAGGTTTCATGTACAGGTCAAAAATGTCATTCATTCACCATGCAGTTGCATACACATACACTGAAATGAATAATCAGTTTACAGAGCCAGCATTCCTAGCAATTCATTGTTCCCTTGGGATGAGGAAGCACAAAAGAAGAAATGTTGCTACCCATTTCAAATACAATGCCATTCTTATCATAAGGAAAATGAGAGATTTGCAGCAAAATATTGCATATTTAATAATTCATTTATGGAGTTTGCATCCTCCATTTTAAAATATTTCTTCCATCTTATTTAATTTCAAAATATTAAAGAAGTTTTATATGTCTTCAAAATATTTATATCTATGTGTGTGTGTGTGTGTGTGTGTGTATGTGTATGTGTTTTGTCTATGTATGTGTATGTGTGAAAGCCAAAGGAACATAATTTGGTATAAAGCTAAATTTATAGCAATTTATTTATATATTTTAATTTGTATTCATTTATTTGATTTGTCAATCTCTTAAAATGTAGTAAGTATAAGAATAAACATGTATGAATACAGAAAATAGGTACGAATAAATGGGGACAATAGGACAGGCACGGTAGGCATGATTGTGCACTTATGCACGCCCCTTTGTGTTTCTCTTGTACAGGGATGTCAAACTGGATTTCTTTGAGGGCCAGATAAGCATTGTAGTTCTCCGTAGAACTGCTACGAGCATCCATAGGATGGGAGGTGCTCCAGTCTTGCTTCATACAGGCTGAGCTATAATTAAGGGAACGCCCTCCTCCTCCACGTGACTCCTCCTTGCGTTCCCCCAGTTTAGCTCAGCCTTTGACGAGACAGGCAGCTAATTCTGTTCTCCTTGGCCGTTTCAGGTTCCTTATTGCTAGTATCAGGTTTGCTGCTTTTTCCTATTAATCCTTCTTCCTTGCGCTTTCCTGTGGGTCTAATTTGTGTTTTAGCGAGATTTCTCGCACCGGAGGGAGCCTTTGGGGGAGTTGGAGCTTTGCCCCCCCCACCCCCTCCGTTTTTTTCCCTCTGCCTGCACCGAACTGCGCTCCTTGGAGCCGTCCGCCTTTTTCCCTTCTTATCTTTCCGATCGTTGCGTCTTCCCCCCGCCAACGCTATTGGAGGAAGCTCTGCTTCCTCTCCCAGCTCTTCTACCTTTTGGCGTTCTGTTTTTTAGTGCTAAGGGCTGGTGTGTCTCTGGGATGTTGGCACCATTGCGGGCGGCCATTTTGGGCTCGCCTCGTGGTCGGCGCCATTTTGAAAATTTCAAAAGTTGCGTGGTGGTGAATGGTCCTTAGCGTGATTAGTAGGCCGCGTGGACTCTGATTTAAAAGAGATTACTGTGGCTCCGTGCCCAGTTATTCTCATATATTTTCCCTTTGCTGTTGGTTTTTGGCATTTACCCGCTACTAGCTCAGAGACCCAGGCAGGAACCTTCCAAGTTCGCTGGGAGGCTGCCATGAGAGGCCTCCATCACTTTTTGTATTTTTGCCTTTTTTTCTGCTTGCGCAAGCATTCTCCTTATATATAGAGGAGGCTTTTATTGCCCTTTATATTCCAACAGGCCTCAGCGTTGCATTTGGCTTCTCCTATACAGTTTTATAGTTAGTAGTATTTTAGTAGTTTTCCCTTCTTATTCACTTCACTTTTTTATCTTTTTTTATATATATATATTTAAAAAAAAATAAAAAATAAAAAATTAATAAAAAAATTAAACCATTTAGATATTGCACTAGGGCAGTTTTTTTCCCTACATTTCTTAAGATTTTTCTCTTTTGTTCACTATTTTAGTGGGAAATTATTTAAGGAAAATTTCCCCCTTTTCCTTTTTTCCTTCAAAAGGGGGACGTGACCCAACTCAGGAAAACCGGTCTAGGTGATAGGCCGATCTCCTAGGCGCACCAACCGCCTCTTATTTTATTTGGTAGCATGGCAGAGCGCAATCCTAGTGGGCCTTCCTTAAAGGCCAAATCCAAAACCCACTACCTACGCGCAAGGGACAAGGATTCCTCCAGTGCCTCCCAAAGGGTCGCCTTGCGACGTCATAAGGCTCTGGAGAAGGAATTCAACAAACGCTCCAAGGACTCGCCTTCAGTAGCTCTTGCCCCTCTCTCTCTTGCTATTCAGCCCCCCCCACCGGGGCAGTCTTCCCCCTCCAGGTGTAGCTCCACCAGAAGTCTTCGGTCCCCTCGTGTCCCTGAAGCAACCTTCACGCCCACTGCAGCGGGCCTACGGAGCGAAGACCCGGCCTCTTCTGTTATCCCTGACAGTGTCAAGGAGTGGATGCAGATCGCCATCCATCAAGGGATTGCTGAAGGCATGCAACAACTGTCAAGGCCAGAGGCTCAAGGAATGGCATCTGGATTTGCATCCGTGCCCACCAGACCCATCGCTGGATCGGCATCACCGCAGGGACAGGTACCCCTCCAATTGGACGCTCCAGGCCTGGAGGGTGTGGAGGCCCTGGTGGAGGAGGAAGGGGACTTTCAGTCCTTCGGGGATGAGGAAGGTTCCGATAGGGGGTCACTTCAGTATTCTGAGCCCATTTTTGACGTGGACCCCATGGAGGGGGAAATGTCGGAAAACGAGGGCATCTCTCCAGAGCAGCCGACTATGGTAGGTCTGTTCAAACCTCAGTTATTTAAATCCTTGTTGTTCAAAGCTAAGAACATCTCAGGTCTTCTTCCTCAATCCGCCTCTGAGCCACCTCTTGCTACCCCGGGGGGTCAAGAAGACGCCATTTTCAGTCATCCCATCGTTGAAACTGAGGTGATCCCCACCCCCCGATATTCTCCGATCTAGTTGCTAGACAGCTGGCGTCGGCAGGTCCTTCCCCCGCTCCCTCTAATCAGGACAGGAGATTGTTCAATCTCGACCCGGAATTCTCAGCAATGCTGGCTACTCCGGAGGTTGACGATCCTATCATCAGATTGGCTTCTTCTTCTTCCAATCCCACTGACTCTCTAGAGGCACTTAAACCGGAGGATAAACGGGCAGAGCTGGCGCTTTGGCGAGCGCACCAATCAGACGCCTGGGCCATAAGATCGGCCACAGCGGCCTCCTTTTTCACCCGCTCTTCCATAAGGTGGCTTAAACAACTCAAACAGCATGTCCCTGCTTCTAACACAAGAGCCCAGCAGGACATTGCCAAGATCATGGCCGCGGCGGAATTTGCAGCTGGCACCACTTTTCACTCCGTGAAGTTCTCGGCTTGGGCCATATCCTCTCACGTAGCTGCTCGTCGGCTACTCTGGCTATGGCAATGGCACGCCGATGTGAAGAACAAGTCAAAACTAGCCTCAGCACCCATCTCGGGGGGCAAACTATTCGGCCCTGCCCTAGACATGGGCTCATGGAAACACGCAATAAGAAGAAGTTTCTTCCATCCATTTTGCGTCGATCAGATGCTAGAGGGTCCCAGCCCTTTCGGAGGGGCTCCTTTCGCCCCTCCTTCCAACATTCCTTCACCCCTAGGTATCAGGCCTCGCAGTCCTTTCGACCGACCTATCAGGATAGGGGGGACTCAGTTGACAGGGGCAGGAGGGGGGGAAATTACAGGAGGCCCTTCAGAGGTTCAGGAAGCAGGTCATCCCGAAGGCCCAGATAGCCCTTCTGGCTCCTTTCCCATTGGCGGTCGCCTCAGGCATTTTGCTGACCAATGGGTAGCATCCATTTCGGATGCTTGGGTCAGACACACTGTTAGATTTGGCCTCTCCCTTCAATTTCATTCCCCTCCTCCAAATCATTTTAGGGTTTCCCCCCTATCCAGAGACCCGGCTAAGCGGGCACTTATGTCCTCAGCTATCCAACATCTAATTGACATTAGGGCTATTCAACCTGTACCTGCCTCGGAACGGGGAGAGGGGTTCTACTCCCTCCTCTTTTTAGTCCCTAAGCATTCGGGAGGCTGGAGGCCTATTCTGGATTTGAAAAGACTCAATCGATTTATTATCAGACACAAATTTAAAATGCACACCCTTCAATCCATCTTGCAAGGTATTAGAAAGGGAGACTGGATGACTTCAATAGATCTGTCCGAGGCTTACCTCCATATTCCTATTCTCCCCACGCACTCTAGATTCTTGAGGTTTTGTTATAATCATCAACATTTTCAGTATGTGGCTCTTCCCTTTGGGCTGGTTTCGGCCCCAAGGACCTTTACTAAGGTGCTAGCAGCTCTAGCGGCCCACCTTAGACACTTCCCAATCCGGGTTCATTGTTATCTTGATGATATCTTGATTGTTTCGCCCAACCGAACCCAGGCTACACGTGACACTGCCACCACCCTTTCAATGTTGCAGGCTCACGGTTTCCTTGTGAACTGGGAAAAGAGTCAGCTCCTTCTGTCCACTCGTATAGCCCATTTGGGAGCCATCATTGATTCAGTTCGGGAAAAGGTTTTCCTTTCCCATGAGAGATTCATCAGCATCCAAGCCTCCGTCAGAATCATTAGGCAGTCTGGTCGGGTCTCCTTGTTAGATTTATCCAAGCTACTGGGGAAACTTGTTTCCTGCATTTCCATTATTCCATGGGCACGTTTGCATTCTAGATCGTTGCAGTGGTTCCTCCTGCCGTACCAACGTTCCGGACGGAGCAACTCCAACATCAGGGTGCGAGTCCCTCCAAGAGTCCTCACCTTCCTCCTATGGTGGACAAGACCTTCCATCAACAAGGGTCATCTGTTCAAGGATCCTCCAAGAGTCACGCTCACTACAGATGCCAGTCTTTCAGGATGGGGAGCACACCTACACTCCCTTTCGGCCCAGGGCGTTTGGTCGGCCACCGAACAGCGTTGCAGCATCAATTGGTTGGAGCTTCATGCTGTGTATTTGGCCTTGAAGGCCTTCCTACCTCAGGTACAAAAAAGCCACGTGTTGGTCCTCACCGACAACACCACAACCAAGGCGCATATAAACCGACAAGGGGGCACTCACTCTCTTCGCCTAATGAGGGAAGCCGAGCGTCTTTGTCGCTGGTCAGAAACACATCTTCTATCCATCAAGGCGGAGCACATTTCAGGAGCCTCAAATGTGCAAGCGGATTGGCTCAGCAGGGCCGTGTTGGACCACGCGGAATGGCGTCTGCATCCTCTTCTATTCAAGGAGGCAGCGACCATCTTCGGCCGGCCTCTGGTAGACCTATTCGCTTCTCCGCACAATGCTCAGACGCTGCGGTTTTTCTCCCGATACCCAACCAACGGAGCAGAGAATTTCGATGCCCTGCGTTGCCCTTGGCCTCCCGGTCTTCTGTATGCCTTTCCTCCTCTTCCGTTAATCCCCAAGGTGATTCGGAAACTGGTTCTAGAGAAGGTGGAGATCCTCCTGGTGGCACCGTATTGGCCCAGGAGACTGTGGTTCGCGGACCTTCGCGACCTGTCGGTGGCCCCTCCATGGAAGATTCCACCGGACAAAATCTTTCTGTCCCAAGGCCCTCTCCTCCATCCAAATCCACAGTGGCTTCAGCTAGCCGTTTGGAAGTTGAGCGGGAAAAGCTAAAGGCAGAGGGTTTTTCAACTCAGGTCATTGCTACCATTATGGCGGCTAGGCGTCCTTCCACCACTCGCATTTATAATGCAACCTGGAACAGTTTTTCCAAATGGTGCCGTCTATCTTCTATCAATCCGCTCTCCCCTTCCATGGCGCAGGTTCTGGCCTTCCTGCAAGACGGTCTGGACAAGGGTCTTTCTCCCAACACTCTGAGAAGACAGGTCTCGGCTCTTTCAACGGTGGTGCCGGGTGACTCGTCTACGCCGCTTTCCCACCATCCTCGTATAAGGGCCTTTCTCAGGGGAGCTTCCAATCTGCGCCCCCCCAATGGTTCACAGATACCCGACCTGGGACCTTAACAAGGTCTTAACGGCATTGACTAAACCTCCCTTTGAGCCTCTCAGGGAGACCTCGCTTCAATTCCTCACCTTTAAAGTGGTGTTCTTAGTGGCCATTACTTCTGCAAGAAGGATATCTGAAATTGCAGCTCTATCCGTCAGAAAGGACCTGTGCATTTTCCATCCTGATCGAGTAATTCTATGGCCTGACTTTATGCCAAAGGTTAATTTGGCATTTCACAGAGCACAGAAATTGGTCCTGCCTAACTTTTGTCCGAAGCCTGTACGGGAAAGGGAACGACAGTGGCACACCCTCGATGTGCGCAGAGCCCTCCGTATATACATCCATCGAACTCAGCCTATCAGGAAGTCTGAGTCACTTTTTCTGTCATTTCAGCCGAAGACGTTGGGTTGCAAAGTCTCCCCGTCTACTGTAGGCCAATGGATCAGGGCTACCATTTCTAAGGCGTACTTGGCACAGGCTCTGCCGGTCCCTAGTGGTATCACTGCCCACTCTACCAGGAGTGCGGCCACTTCAGTCGCCTGGGCCACCCAAGCTTCCATCCATGACATATGTAGAGCGGCCACCTGGGCTTTCCCATCTCCCTTTATACGGCACTACAGAATTGACTCTTATGCCTCTGCAGAGGCATCCTTTGGTAGGCGAGTCCTTCAACAGGTAGTGAGAGAGCCAGAGGAGATTCCAACCCAGACGGAGTCCCGCCCGTAGGACATCATGCTTTGGTATGTCCCATCCTATGGATGCTCGTAGCAGTTCTACGGAGAATGGGCATTGGTTCTTACCTGATACGCCTCTTCTCGTGGAACTGCGTAGAGCATCCATCCCCACCCTTCTTCCTCCGTCTGGTAGGGAATCCTGTTTCGGCCAATGATCCTGTTTATTATTGTTCAGGGTTAAAAGATTTTTTTCTAGTTAAATTAGAGGATTATTCTTGTCTTCTCGGCTTCGTTAAACTGGGGGAACGCAAGGAGGAGTCACGTGGAGGAGGAGGGCGTTCCCTTAATTATAGCTCAGCCTGTATGAAGCAAGACTGGAGCACCTCCCATCCTATGGATGCTCTACGCAGTTCCACGAGAAGAGGCGTATCAGGTAAGAACCAACGCCCATTCTCCTCTGCGGGCTGAGTGGGGTGGGGGGAACGAATACTTCCTGCAGCACTCTGCTGGCTGAAAATAGGCCTGTGGCCCATTTCTGGGCCATTTTTCAGCCCGTTTTCCTCCTGTTTCTGACCTGTTTTTCAGCCGTTTTTGGCTGGCAGAGTGCTGTAGGCGGCCATGGAGGGTGAAAACGAAGCACGTTTTAGCTGCCAGAGGCACCACAGGCCAGTCCTTTGATATTTCCAGGCCAGATTTAAGTACCGCAGGAGACGGATCTTGCCAGCGGGCCTTGAGTTTGACACCCCTGCTCTAGTATCTTTACACAAGTAACATATAAAAATGATTTTGAAGACAAGCTTATACTTTCCTGCATTTTGCTACTTGAAAAGCACAGTCAAATGGCTATTCAATTTTTCCAAGACCAGCCAAAATTTATTTCCTGACCAGAAACAGAATGATTACCTTCTATAGTACTCAAATATTTAAATGATTTTAAAATGAATAGAAGTGAAGAATGAGGGAGATACCAAATAGTACACACAGAGAGAAAAAGTTGACCTCCCTCCCTCCTAGAAAATATTCAAAGAGTACACCTGAGAATGCAGTATTGCAGGCTAATTCTGCCAATTGCCAGCAGTTCAATCCTGACCAGCTCAAGGTTGACTCAGCTTTCCAACCATCTGAGGTTGACAAAATGAGAACCCAGATTATTAGGGGCAATATGCTGACATTGTAAACCGCCCAGAGAGTGCTGTAAAGCACAATTTGTATATAAGTCTAAGTGCTGTTGCTATTACTAATCAGTAGTTCTAACTAAAGCATCTCAGAGTCATAATCTTCCCAAAGTTGGGGATTAATAATGTGAAATGGCTATGGCTTTGTCAAATCATCCTAGGATCATTTTTTTTTGGGGGAGTTATAACATAAAATAATATCCTTTGAATTTATTAAAGAAAAGTAAAACCAGCTGAATATCTAAATTAAATTAAGCAGATGGCATTAAATCTGTCAGAAGACATACTGTATACATTGATGATTTGAATGCTTCTTTAAACACGTTCCTTGAGATTTTTGACCAATTGTTGCAGCAACAATCTCCTCTCCCATCTGTTACTACTTATATCTGAACAGTTCAAAACAAATCAGTACATGAAGAACAGTTGCGGGAAATGGGTGTGTCTAGTCTAGTGAGGAGTAGGTTTAGAGGTAACATGATGGCAGTGTTCCAATATTTGAGGGGCTTCCACAAAGAAGAGGGGCGGGGGCTGTCAACCTATTCCCCAAAGCACCTGAAAGCAGGACAAGAAGTAATGGATGGAAACTAACCAAGGAGAGAAACAACCTAGAACTGAGGAGAAATTTCTTGACAGAACAATTAATAGGTGGATTTGCCTCCAAAAGTGTATATTCCATCACTGGAGGCTTTTAAGAACAGACTGGATAGCAGAGGTGGTATTCAGCAGGTTCTGACCAGTTCTGGAGAACCGGTAGTGGAAATTTTGAGTAGTTCGGAGAACCGGCAAATCCCACCTCTGACTGGAGAGTTTACAGTATCCTTCCCCTGCCACGCCCACAAACCAGTAGTAAAAAAAATTGAACCCCACCACTGCTGGGTAGCCACTACTGGGCCAGAGCCTATTTGGAACTGGGCCATGTGAACCGCTCAAATTGTACAACCCTACCACTCACACAGCTCAGTTTCCCTTATGCCCCCTCCCAGGCCACCAAACCACAAAGTTTGGGGGACTGCTGGAATTTTTCTCTTATGTGGCAGTTTCTGTGTGTCCATGAAATGGAATTTCTGCTGATATATCTTCTCTCTTCCCTGCAAATCCATTTTAGCATAATGCCTGTTACCCAAAGTGAAAGCTAATGCTTCCACATCAACTCTCTCTCTCTTTTTTTTTTTTAAATCTCTTTTCAAGCTATGTTTGGGATTATGCTGGAACTAAAATCTAGCACTTAGATCAGTTAGAAGAAAAAGAAAAACAGCACTGAGTTTTCCTCATGGATGCTGTTACACTGGGGAGGGGGATATATACAACTTATTTCAACACACACATACACACACACATATGTAAATCATACTTAGATTTGGCTTGCTTTAGCTTTTATGAATAAGAATACTGCAGAATACCCTGCACATTAATAAGATATAGTTTCCATTGCAAATAATCAAAATCGACAGAAGGCAAAGCACAGAGCAATATATTACACGTACCCAAGGTTTTTTTTCTCTTTTAAATAAGGCACATTGTGAAAAGCAAACACAGATTTGGAGAATTACAAACATTCAACCACTTTTGATATTTTGGCATGTAGTGCTGCTAATATGCATTTTAGCAGTTTATAATAACAGCAATAGACCGGTGTTAACAATCTGAATGCAAAGAACTATTCTCATTCAATCATTACTTTGAACATCCCGCCAGGTTTCTGAGAGGCTAAAGATTTGTTTTAAGGAATCAGGGTGGTGCTGGGCTAGAAACCAGGAGATTGCGAGTTCTAGTTCTGCTTTAAGTGTGAAAGCCGGTTGAGTGACTTTGGGCCAGTCGTTCTCTCTCAACCCAACTCACTTCACATGGTTGTTATTGGTGGGAAAATAGGATGAGGAAGGAGTATTGGATATGTTCGCCACCTTGAATTATTTAATAAAACTAATGAAGGTGGGATGAAACTCTAATAAATAAAATAAAATAAACATGCAAAGTGAGACAAAAATCAAAATGTTTAGAATATTTATGAAAATGCTGAAAAGAAGAAAGAGCAGCGTTACATTTCTGAGTCGATCATCCTGGACATACCAGAGAGCTCCTTTTTTATATATAGCTTTCAAGGCTCTGCATGGGTCTTCAAAAAAATGCTTCTGGAAACTTCCCTGCCTCATTATTTTTCGAATGTTTTACATATATCTTTAATTTTTCTAAAAAAAATTGGGATGCTTGGATGCTTCAAAGCAAAGCACTGCCCTCCGGCATGATCTATGTTACCAAGAATCACTTGCGAATCTCTCAAAAGCCCACTAGACCTCTTTCCAAACCTGGAAACATCTGAGCAGTGCTTGAAATTATTAGATACTCCCACAGCAGTGAGAAATCCCAGGTGCAACAAACAGAGCTTAGTTTAGATGGAAGAATATAAGGGTTTTTTTTCCCCAAAAGAAAAGAGTATGTGTAGCTTATCATTAAACTGTAGAGTTCTTGCGTTCTTTGAGCATAATTGTTTTCATGCAGGTATTTCATTACCCAACTCGATAACATGATCAGTGCAAGTCAGTGTGAAGTCTGCAACTTGTATATATGTAATCACCAGTGGTGGGATTCAATTTTTTTTTACTATTGGTTCTGTGGGTGTGGCTTGGTGGACTTGGCATGGCTTGGTGGGCGGGGCTTGGTGGGCGGGGCAGGGGAAGGATACTGTAAAATCTTCATTCCCTCCCCATTCCTGGGGGAAAGTTACTGCAAAATCCCATTCCCTCCCCACCCCACTAACCTGCTTTCCAGCTCCGTTCTCCTGTGCAGGGCAACAAAAGAAGACCCAGCCCAGATCAGCTGGGACTCGGGAGGCAGAGAATAGATGGGGGTGGGGCCAGTCAGAGGTGGGATTTGCTGGTTCTCTGAACTACTCAAAATTTCTGCTACCAGTTCTCCAGAACTGGTCAGAACCTGCTGAATACCACCTCTGGTAATAACTCACCTTGTCAGTTTCAGAGGGGATTTGGTTTTCTCTTTAGTGGTTCCTTAGCTGGAGTACAGGTACCTGCAGCACCCCCTCATCCACTTATGACACCAACTAACTTTTCTGTGGTCCTGGCCGGTCTACTACATTCCCGAGTGCCTGGCTACAGTCTTTGCCAGCCTGCCTAGCACAAGCCCACAGACTTCAGTGGCCTGTCTGTGGCCCTTGCCTTCATCTGTACTCCCAAATGCCACTCACAGTTTCCTCATCCATCTGTAATGCCCAGGCACCTCTCATATTCTTTGCCTGGGACTCCCACCTGTCTTTGTTTAACAACCTATATAGTCTGGGGATTATGATGCAAGCAGGACTTGCCGCTGCTAAGCAATGCAGTGTGACATCATGCTTTATGACCACATCACTTAGCGATGGAAATTCTGGTCATAGTTGCCATCATAATCCAAAGAATACTTTATTGTTTTCCACCAGGTAGAAAAGGAAACACTAAAAAGGAAACCACAACCCAATCAAAACTGGTAAGGCACGTTATTATATATTAAATCTTTATTATAGTTGTTTCTTTACAAATAAATACGTAGAGGGTAAGAATATAAGGCATGTAAGAAATACAACAAACGGATCTGCAGAGAATTTTAAGACTGTTAACCTTATAGGCTACACCGTTGTCTCAGGTAAATCCTGCTAGAACTATCTCTCTGCCTCCCCCTTGCTGTCTCTGTCCATTCATTCAATTCTGTTATTCTGTTCAGTATCAGAACAATCATATGACTTATCAATTTCCAGTCACTCCTTCATCAGATGCTACACTAAGTGGTGAATTGCTTTTTCAGAATATTGTAAAGTCGTTAAGATACGTTAACATTTTGTCAAGGTCCAAAGCTCTTACCTTCAGTGATCAAATCCACAATATTTTTTGAAGTGTAAATGAGATTGGTAAGAGAACAATAAGCTTTCTATTAGCCTAGATTCTGCAGTCTATATTTTGTATCTTTCTGCTTCTATATAACCATCGCACTCCCAAACTTCCGAATCTCTACCTTCTTTTCCCCGTCAGCCTCGCTTTCAAGAGAGCTATTATTAAATATGCATGTTCAAAATTCAGTGAATTCTTCATGAATTAAATGGCAGGATGTTAAGATTTCGACACATTGAGGGCAAACACAAAGTTTTGTACTTTCTAGGGTGACAAGCTCCTGTTTTCTTGAGATGCACAATATATATAATCTTTCTTGAAGGGTCCTAGGATGTCTACAGAAGCCTATAAACAACAAAAAGTTCATATGACCTGAGAATCAATATGAAAATGGCAGAGGACCTGGTCAGCTAAAATACTGTTTAAAATGACTTTTAAACTAATTATGCTATATGAAACAAAGTTGGATGTTATAACTATTTTTTTTTCAGATGTTTTGGACTACACAGCTCTTGCTTATCATTTTTTAAAATGACCAGGGGATCCTTCTTGGCTATTCCGATGGCTTAAAAAACAAAACACACCTATCCCCCTGGGAAATGGAAATCCAGCATTGCTTCACAAAGTTGCCCTCCAAAAAAGAATTCTGTTTTCATGCTCTGATCCTTCCTGTAATATGATTTCAGAGGGACTTGAAATGAAAGGAAGATGCATGAGAAAACGTCTATAGAACAATTGGACATTGATAGTAAAGCTGCTTATGGCAGGCAATGCCTGAATGACCTAATTAATTAATTGCCTAAAGCTGACCATCTTCAGCCATTTTCAGTATAAGTAGTTGTTATTTGCACTGTAGTTAAGGAAATTTCTTTTTTTTATCAAAATGTGTTTGATTATACAATTACAAGGCATTGAAGAGTTGCCAAGTCGATATTCTTTGAAAAGGAAAGTGGAGACTATAAAGAAGGCATTTCTTTGTAATTGGCTGCATTTTTTTAATTTGTGCATGTGAGTGTGTGTGGATCAGTAGTGGTATGCTACCGGTTCAGCCTGGTTCTGCCAAGCCAGTAAGCGGCAATGAGCAGTGGAGACCAAAACGGTTCTCTCCACTGTTCTGCTGTTGGGCCCACCTGCCTGCCTGGGCTCCCATACTCACTTTTATCTTCTGCTTTTGAAGTGCAGCTGCTCTGCGCGGCACAGCAGAGTGCCACGCGGCAGCTGCTGAAGCGACCGGGAGAGTGCAGGCTTGCAGGAGGTAAGTTGGAACGCCTCTGCGCCTGTGCAAAAACCTCTATGCTTGCACAAAAATGCAAAGCGCACCCAAGCCATGCCCATCGAACCAGTGGTAAAAGTTTTTGAATCCCACCACTGGTGTGTGTGTGTGTGTGTGTGTGTGTGTGAGAGAGAGAGAGAGAGAGAGTGTTTGTGTGTGTGTGTGTGAGAGAGAGAGAGAAAGAGAGAGAAGATGGTAAACAAGATGATCTTACTACAGGCAATTGGGAATTGGGAGCAAAAAAGTTTTGCCTTTGGGACTAGAAAAGTGCTAGAATAGTGCACCACAGCACTTATTTTAGAAAAGGAAAAAAAAATAGAATAGAAATAGAAAGCTTGGAAAGAAAAATAATAATTAACCCCCTTCCCGACATTTCTCATGAATTTTAAACCAGCAACCTTCTATTCACAAGAGTTATAATGATTACTGTACTATTACAACATTCAAGATAAAAAAGAAGTACAATTGATGTTACAACTTATAATAAGCATTGGCATAATCGAAGAGGTATTTCTTTCCATTTTTTCCCCTTCCTTCCATTCAATTATGTCCAATTCTCAGAGACTATTTGCTGAAGTGGCTTGCCATTGCCTTACTTCCTGGGGCTGAGAGAAAGTGACTAACCCAAAGTGATCCAGCTGGCTTTGTTCCTCAGGCTGGATTAGAACTCACAGCCTCCTAGTTTCTAGCACAATGCCTTAATCACTACATCAAAGTGGCTCTCAAATTTCTTCCATTAGAAAGTATCAACTGAATCGCTGGCGCTAGTCTCCAGGGAAGAAAAGCTCTCCATCCTAAACAGACAAAAGCACTGAAATTGTCATAAGAGGAAAAGAGTACGTTTGAACTACAGCAGGCAAATATATCTGGATACTTGATGAATTTGTGTTGCAGGGAAATGAATGAAGGCTGATCAAAATATTGTCCCTCCCTCATACTGGCCATGACAATCAGGCAGGCAGATAACTCTATACCTCATGAATCAGTAAATAAATCAGTTTTACTACCATGTAGTTAATGTATTTTTTTTTTAAAAAAAATGGGCAGTAAACTTAGAATTTAGTGTTTATAATCTGCAAATAATTAAGCATTTGAA
Source organism: Notechis scutatus (assembly GCF_049901735.1). Classification (NCBI taxonomy): domain Eukaryota; kingdom Metazoa; phylum Chordata; class Lepidosauria; order Squamata; family Elapidae; genus Notechis; species Notechis scutatus. Next base: position 150,028,334 of record NC_142009.1, on the reverse strand, counting down.
CTAACATTCTAAGTATCCGCACATAAATATTATTGAAGATAAAGTGATTAACCTTAAACGCCGTTTGATTATTGTGTAAGGATATTATTCATTCAGTTGGATTACTATGCTGTTTGGAAAGGATGCATTTAGTCTAATTGGATGGCTCAAGAAGCACAGTACCTATAAAAAATAGCTTGTTTGCATATTCTATAATTTTCAAATGACATATGAAGAAGTACCTTGAACAAATTTAATGATCTATAGGAAGCCTTTAATTAGTCAAGTAAAATTTATTTATATACTCTTCTGCTGTAATTACTATACTCAAAGCAAATTCATCATGGATACAGATACGTAACAATTACATTCTTTACAAAAATGAATAAATCTTCAAAATTAACAAACATAAATCAGTGTTAAATATAACTTCTAATAATTAGGCTGGCCTTACCTATTATATATAAATGGTACTTTTCCTCACCCAGAGCACAGTACTGAAGTCTAACCAACAAAGCATAATGCTGTTAAAGTTCCTTTCCTTATATATATATATATTTTCTGAGGTTCTCGCGGGTATTTGTATGTGGATCTTTGGTTATTCGGGTTTTTCCCCGCGTAAGATTAGAAGTATCTAGGCAACGTTTCGATGAAGTCTCATTCATCAACCTGAGCACAACCAAGCCCCCACCTGAACAGAACACACCTCCAGCCAATCAGAACACGGCCAACACCCCAACCAATCAGAACACAGCCAAACCCCCAACCAATGAGAACACACCCCCACCCAATCAGAACACAGCCAAGCCCCCACCCAATCAAGTCACACCCCCACTAGCAGTTAAAAGGAAGAAGCAGCTGCAAGCTCACATCACTCTGAGAAGCACAGAGCTGAAGACACAAGCCTGAAGATGATGAATGAGACTTCATCGAAACGTTGCCTAGATACTTCTAATCTTACGTGGGGAAAAACCCGAATAACCAAAGATATATATATATATATATATATATATATATATATATATATATATATATATATATATATATATATATATATATATATATATATATATATATATATATATCCTTTATAATGGTTTATGTGGAAGGATGATCTATTAGCTTTTGCAAACATCACAGGTTTGCTCTAATGTCACTTACAATTTATTCTCTTGCTTTTAATTACTTATGGCTGTTATTGTAGCTTCTGAGCAATCTTAATCACCTAGTCACTTGACTGTTAATATCAATGTATGTATGTCATAGAAGAAGCATAAGGACAGAAAGTTCACAGAGTGCACTTGAAACACTTATTTCCTATAAGGCACTTGTGCAGCATAGGTTAAAGTAAGTTCAGAAAGACAATTTACCAAGCCAAATCCAAGTGCTGACAAGGTAACAACACTCTAATTACTGCAAATGCCATGAGAGGCTGATGTGTGCAGAATGCAGCAGGAAGAATAAACTTGGTTCCTGTATGACATGCTGCAATCTCTGCAAATTCTGGACAAAGGGCATGTCTTTTGATGGCCGTTTTACAGGATAAACAGCCTGGAGATTATGATGATGTTCAAACTACTCTTATCTTCTTTCTACTGTAATTGGGATTCTGTTTTGGCTCAAGGCTATTAGTGCAAAAGCAATTATTGTACCTACACATATTTTCCTGTCTTCCTTTATTTAAAGAATTGAATGACAGCATGATGTCCATTCTTAAGAATATCCAGAACGCCGACCAATTCCTTCTTCAGATAGTATATATAACGTAAGAAATAATTACCAACTAAATTTTTTGTATATAATTGGAGGAAAACATTACTCATCAATGCAGTGTTGGCTAGCATAGAGGTGAATAGTTATTGTGGGAACAGGATAGATAAAGCACCAGAACCATGTCCTATCATAGCCACAAACATTGGGAGAATAATCAGTAGAATCTAGAAGGCTGCCATGGAATATTCTCCTATGTTGTGATTAATTGTGTTTAAAAGGGATTGATTATTTCAGGATGAAGTCTTTGTTTACTATATAATTCAAAGTAAAATGAAAGTAAATTCGGTGCTGCAACACACCTTTCTGATTCTAATAGGAACACTTGAAAAAGGCCAACAGTTACTTTGCCACCTGCTAAGAAGTATTGTTAGGCTTCTACATCACCTTGATATCAATCGATTCATACAATTTTTCCCAGACTCAACTTTGCTATCCCCACTAGAAGATTAATTCCAAACAGATTTGGAACCTTGACTTAGGTCAAAGTCAGCTGCAACTTGAAATAGTTTTATTTGTTCACTGTTATTCCTGCAAGAAGACAGAAATTGCTGCTTTTACCTTCTACTGTCTTGGTAACTTGTAATCTGGCTGCCAAATGTTTACCCAATGTTTATAAGGCTTATCCAGGTATTCACAAAAGGCCAAGTGTATAGGAGTTAGGGTGGATCCAATTCATATTGCTCATGAAAACCATATGATCTTCCATTCTTTTTGATGAATGAGAGTTGGCAGGTGTTGACTTGATTCTGTTTCATTATGGTGCATCTGTTCTAGAAGCAAACTTTTTAGAATCTCAGCATGCCTTCATCTGTCTACAGATCTACGGAACTTTTTCAGGAAACAATGAAAAGAAAGTTGAAGTTTTCCTCATATTTCTGCTGTCTGTCTGACTCTCTGCAACAAGCATTGCCATTGGTGGGCATTTGTGAGGCCTAGAGCCAACATGAACCAATCACTAATCATTTCTTAATGCTGCCTTTTCACTTGTCAGTCTTGCTACAGGAATGAGTAAATCATAGGAAGAGCAAAGAAAAGAGCCATAATATTCCCCTCTATTGAAGATAGATGTAGGAACAAAAGGAAGCTCTTCACAAACTTCTACAATGAACTTATTATCATTCCATGCACGAAGGTTGAAAGGGAATTGAGGTGCCATAGAACTTAAGGAGCCAGGAGCCAAAGATGCTTTTACAAGAGGCAACTGGACTTTCTGATTTTTCTTTGAAGATCTTTAGCTTCTCATTCAAAAAGCTTCTTCAGCTGAAGAAAGCTGAAAGTCCAGTTGCCTCTTGAAAAAACACCCTTGGGACAACCATGACCTGGATGACTGAGAATCTCCATAGACATTAAGGAGCAAGCATATGAGTGCAGCCCACAATTTCTTGCAGAGTTACCTTCATGCGATTTACATGTAAAAGAGGCTTGATATATTACTCTGTGGAGCATTTAATGTTAAGTATTTATCTTTCCTTTTCCGATACATTGATCAGATTGCTTCTGGAATACAGTATTGAGCTTTGAGCACCAAATTTGGAGTAGACATCAACACTGGAGCTTGTCCAATGGAAATCTATTAGGAAATAAGAGAAATGGAAAAGATCCACAACTGGAACTAAGATAAATTTCAAAAATAACATTGGGATATATTCACATTAAACAGGGAATTGGAGTGCCATGTGGAACCCACATCCAATCTACCAACAATAACAGTAGAGAAGGGAGTTTCTGCTTCTGCTAAATTGCTTTTAAATGTCAAATATTACTGGTGTGAAAAGGTGCTAACATGGTTTTTATTTTCAAATTATGAGTAATATTATACAATGACAACAAAGGCATATATTGAATGTGCACTGGTGGGTACAAAACACACACAGACAGATAGACAGAGAGAGTCTGATTCAATTGTCCATATACTTAGTTATGACAAAATAGATATGGATAAAAGTATAAATAAAACAGATTTGTTTTGAGATGTCAGAGCTTCTCATATTGGTTTTAATTAGCAGGATGTTTTGTAAACAACTATATATACATATTTCATCTATGCATATGTATACTTATAAAAAAACCACATACTCGTCACAAGTGAACCAGTTTGCTGCCAGCTAATCTTCGGAGCAAGGGGTTCGCCCGAACCAGTCCAAACTGATAAAATACCACCCCTGATTTTTTTCAGAAATAATGGCAATTTTGTTTTTCAGTAAATAGATTGGGTTCATGTTCTTCCATTGTTAATATCAGTTTTTTTCTAGCATCCTTCTGAGTACAGCCTCCACCAATGGTCCTCTCCCCTAGGTGGTGGGGGAGACATTGTTTCTCCATCAAAGAGATTGTTAGATCACTTGTATTTGGTCTCTTGGAGTAAGGATGGGATGGCAAGATTTCCTTTTACTGGATTTCCTAGAATTTTTCTTTGGACTTTCCCCAGTTTAGAACTCTATCATGCAGAGCTCAGTCAACCTAGCTATACTATCAATTTAATGTATTTCAATCTCATACATACCCAATCTCATTTTGTGAGGCCTAATGTTGATTTGTTCCTGTGCTTATAGTGTTCAAAGTCATTCAGTCTTGGGTCTCTATATTATCCAGTGTTCACTGCAGAGCAGTATATTAAATTCTAGATAGCTATATAGATTCATCCTCATGCTGAGGATCTCTAAGTTTAATTTTGTTTACTGCTAATCAGGTGCTAAGAAATGACGTTGAAAATGCTGCACCAATGACCTTTTGTAATTTTCTACCCTGCCCCAATGAATGATTCAATATCTTTTTTTTAATATTCTGTTTAGGGCTGGTGTGAACGGTTGCCAGTCCTCATGTTGTAATTTAGGAAATACAGGAGGTGTGAATTTATGTTTTGAAGTTCCCAGGGACTGTGAACTCTCTGAAAATGATCGTTGGAGATCAATGGTTTTAAGCAACACTCTAGCTAATTTACATGGAGGTAACATACCTGGTCTCTGACTGCAAATCAGCAAGTAATTAACGCACCGAGATTTGGGAAGATTTCCCCATCCCTGTTACTAAATAATCTCTAAAGACGCTGATGAGAGTTAATTAAATCAATCAGCTTCTTCATCTTCTCAAACAATGTTGCAATAAAGGTATCAGTCTGATGGAATACTGATGCCATGTTTTTTTTAAATCAGGGATCCCCAACTCCCTGGGGTGCGGCCCACTACTGGCCGTGGCTATCTGCCAATGGGCCACATGAGCAGCAGGCCAGTGCACATGCACATGCAGTTTGACTCGTGCAAACAGTGGGCTGATATGCATGCGCATACATGCGCAGCTCCACTTGTAGTCAAGCTGTCTGCACATACACGTGCACGTGGCCATCATTTGCGGGACTTGAGCTGCATGCAGGCACATGGGTGTGCATGCCAGCCTGCCACTCACACGGCCTGGTTCCCCTTTCCATCTGGGCCTCCAAGTTGCAAAGGTTGCTTAAATACCTGATCACGATACCTGATTATCTTGTTGTCCCTTTCAGGTTGCATCTGTTGGTCCTCCCCTCTTCTTTCATTTGTTATCAGTTGTCACTCTGTGAACTCCTAGCACACCTGAATGCCAACCCATCAGGTCCCTATTTCCCTATATGGTTCTCAAGCCATGGCTTGATTAATATGGATTCTGAAGCATTCCAACTGCTCCTCTTAAAGAAAAAAATAATGATGCTTAGGTCTGTCTTCTGTATTACAAACGTCACTATTTTCTGTCTGCTTCCATATTGCACATGATTAAATGTTTTCCTTTTAGGCACTAGAGAACACCTAGCGGTGTATTTGACAGTTATGAATAAAATTATGATGGGGAAGCTATTCTATTTGGAAGGCCTTTAACCATCCAATATTTTCCCTCCAGTTTGTTACGTGCTTTCCTGGAAATAAATCCAACAACTAACATGCTTCTTTAAAGGTTAGTGGAGGCCTCTCATTTTGATGAGCATCTGCATAGCATCTGTAATCTACCTTTATTAGGACATGATTACCTGGGGTGGCAATGTGATTTCTCTTCTCATAACATCTAAGTCTTCACAATATATTCTTGCCTCCAATAAAGACTTTTCATCTTAAATTGGTAAGCATCTAATATTTGGGACAATTAAGAGGCTGTGGTTTATGGCTTTAGAGTAGAAAGGCAGAAAAGAAAGAAAGAAAAAGAAAGAAAGAAAGAAAGAAAGAAAGAAAGAAAGAAAGAAAGAAAGAAAGAAAGAAAGAAAGAAAGAAAGAAAGAAAGAAAGAAAGAAAGAAAAAAGAAAGAAAGAGAAAGAAAGAAAGAAAGAAAGAAAGAAAGAAAGAAAGAAAGACAGACAGACAATAATTTCCAACAGGCTTACATAGAGTATTTTAAAGACTTAGAATATGTCTTTCATAAAATAAGGGAAAAAAAGGAGCAGATGAAAATTAATTGGCTTCATTAAACTTTATGAAAATTTACCCTTCACATTGGTTTGATGATGAAAATTCAATCAGCTTGGCACTTTATGGCTGCAGTTTACACATAATGAACAATGTACATAATTGTTATATGATGTTACATTCTAGGCAACAACTTTATATGGTAAAATCCATTACACATTTAGGCCACACTTGATGTCTCAGGGTGACCTGCAGAGAGAATTTTAGGGAATGTAATTAAAATAATCTACAAATAATTTACAAGAACATGGTGGAGGATTTTAAAATGCATCTAGCGGGCTGCATTTATTCTACACAATTAAATCTGAATAAAAGCCTGAAGCTTTATGTTTTAAGCCAGAGTAAAATCATCCTTAATTCAGGACTACTTACCTTTGGATAGTTTCCCTCTCAGTTTTTCTTCTCTCTGAAGAGTTGGGTCCTTTCCTTCTTCTCTGATGTCTTTGAACTTTCTTTTAGCTTTATGCATTGAGTTAAACAGGGACACCCACAATGATGCTCATGGGCTTCAAACTGGCAAGCTTGACTAGCTGATCAAAACTGTACTCCATTATGTGTATGCCAGGTGTGTAATGCACATTAAAATTGGATGGAACTTTGCTAACCTGGTTGCACCTGCCGTTTGAAAGCCAGTGACTATGGTTGCAAACCTGGTGTTAAGTCAAGTTTTGTCCAATTGCAATTCACTCATTATCTTTCCAGTCCTGTCCCCTAAGGAGATACATCTGGCGAGACCCAGAAGAAGGGCCTTCTCCATGGTGGCTCCCTCTGTCTGGAACATCATCCCCCTGGAGATTAGACTGGCCTCTATTCTAACATGCTTTCAGAAGGCTCTGAAGATGTGGTTCTACCAATGGGCCTGGGGAACCCAGAGTAGGATGGAGCCAGCGGTGGGATTCAAATAATTTAACAACTGGTTCTCCACCCTAATGATTTCTTCCAACAGCCAATTCACCAAACTGCTCAGAAAGTTAACAACCGGTTCTCCCGAAGTGATGCGAACTGGCTGAATCTCCCACCACTGGATGGAGCCCATTAAATGGCTATTATGAATGTGTGTTGTTGCAGGTGGGGGGTGAGGGGTTATTATTTTATTATTTTTCTTTTTTTATTATTATTTTTCTTTTCATTTTGTATTGTGTTTTTATGTCCTTGTAAGCCACCTTGAGTTGCCATGTGTGAGTAGGCAGCCATACAAATTTTCTAAAAACAAACCAACAACTCTATGCATCATGCTAAACTATTTCTCTCTCTCTCTTTATTTTTTACAAATGAAAGGGGCTCGATTCTCACAAAACCCTTATACAGAGCAATTTTTAAAAATTGTTCATTGTGGGGCCTTTCTGTTTGTCTCCTCTAGTTCACTAAAATGAGGTCAGCTCTGTAGCAGTAGAGATCAGGTATCATACAGTAGCCAGAATGAAACAGCATGCACAGTGATGGGTGCCCCTAGCTTGGCCCATATAACCCCTCTCTTGTGCAAACTGCATTGGCTTCCATGTTCTTTCTGAGTGCAATTCAAGCTGTTGCTCATTATCTTTAAAGCTTTATATCCATGATGGCGAACATATGGCACATATGCCGGAAGTGGCACGCAGAGTCACCTCTCCAGGCACCCCAGCCGTCACCCATTTCTCTTCTGGGTTCTGGCACGTTCATGCGCACTGGCCAGTGTGGTCTTCGTGCGCACAGGAGCACTGGAAATCAGAACAGCAGTTCCCCAGTGTGCACATGCACGCCAGCCAACTGGTCATTGTGCGCACATGCATGCAGAACCCGGAAGACCAGGTGGCCAGTGCACATGTGCGCGCTGGAAACTGAAGCTCAGATTCTTGGCGTTTCGACCAGGGAGCTGCTATTCTTTTTCCAGCATTCTCCTGTGCGCGCACGCTCCCGTTTTGGCACTTGGTGCTGAAAAGGTTTGCCAACACTGCCTTATATGGTACAGAGCCAAGCTATCTGTGGGATCATTTTTCTCTAAAGACATTTACCTGTCCCACCAAATCAGATAGGGTGGGGTATGCTCTTAGTCCCTTCTCCTAAACATTTCCATCTGATAGGTGTTAGGAAGCCTGCTTTTGCCATGACAACCCCTGCCTTAAGGAAAACTCTGCTCCAAGCAGAGGTGGTATTCAACAGGTTCTGACCAGTTCTAGAGAACCGGTAGCAGAAATTTTGAGTAGTTTGGAATACCACCTCTGACTGGTCCCACCCCCATATATTCTCTGCCTCTCGAGTCCCAGCTGATTGTCTGGATCTTCTTTTGTTGCCCTGCACAGGAGAACAGAGCTGGAAAGCAGGTTAGTGGGTTAGGAATAGATATTTTGCAGTATCCTTCCCCTGCCACGCCCACCAAGCCACGCCCACAGAACGGGTAGTAAAATTTTTTGAATCCCACCACTGGCTCCAAGCATGCCTCTACTGCCCTAGCCTTTCATATGGCATTGCAGGTCTCTGTGTCAGGGTTCCAAGTAACACCCCCAACAGAATCAAAACTCCAAAGCAGGCATTTTCCTCAAAGTTTGAATTTATTAGAGATGTCATATTGGCACGTCTGGGAAAACCGAAATCTGAAGCCCCCGAGTTTTCTCCACCCAAGGTAAAGTCAAAGTTCCTTCCGCTGCATCCACACGGGCATCACATGGTCCAGTCAGGTCATTGTCCCAACTGTGATTAACGCCCAGTCACACCTACCCAGGTGCAGGCTGAATGTCCTTGACTCCCAAGGGGAAAAAATGTTGTTATGGCTATACATCCCACATTGTCGCCATCAGGCCCCCCACTCTACCCTGTTCCCACAGCTTGCCTATCTACCTTTGTGGCAGCCCTGAAGGTTCCAATTTAAAGATGGCTCCAGGGCTGACAGTTTGTGTTTTCCCCCAATCACTAGGAGAAGACTAGATAATCGCACTTTAAAAGTTTGATTGGGCACCAAGTTTTGGCTGTTTTTAATATTTTTATTGGTATGGTTTGTTTATTATAATGTGAGTTTATGTGTCTTTTGGTCTTCAATTGGGAGCTGCCCAGAGTTAGGTTGAATGATGGGGTGGCTATATAAATGTTTTAAATAAATAAATATACACAATGCAGAAGACACATCTCCGTATTCTGTCCTCATTCCTCCATGATAGAATAGATAGTTGACAATGTGTGAACTTGTTTTGGAAGGACAAAAAGGTTCTCATCACTTTGGGATGTAGAAGTATTGTATTCCCCTTCATCTCTTCTACATGCATTTCTTTTTAAATAGGGAAGGGATTAGGGTCTGTTTCATATGTTATTTCAGATATGCAGCTGACATTAGGGATCTGAGATTAATGAAAATATTGAGACCGTTTTAACTTTCATATTTTTTAAAACATAAATTTCTCATTTCCAAATTTCTTTTGTTATTCCTTCAAAGATAACCAGTGTACCTTTTAGATAGTTAACTAGAGTAATTTTGTATTCCAAACACTAAAAAAACCCACTGACAATCTCCCTGAACCATTAACAATCATTTTATACTTTTAAACTACAACTCACAGCAAAGACATAGTTTATTATACAGCAAAGCCACAATAATTTAACACTGAGTGCTTTTCTTTTTCCGTAATTATGAATCGACAGCTTTTGTATTATAATCCTTCAAATCGGCAACATACTGACTATATATACTGATTTAAAAAAAAACTGCTGTAAAAGATTAGATTATATTGTATATACCCATGAATCGGGCCAAAAATGGATAAGAAGTTAGGTTAAAAGTCTACTTTTTCAGAATATTTAAACATAAATAGGTCAACTAATTTTGCAATACGGTGCAGTGTTTTTCCTCCAGAGTAATGGATTATACTTGGCTGCCTCCAGAGTCAAAGCAGACTTTTTAGAAAGATTCAGGTAATAGGTAAACCATCAGTCAAGATGGAAATGACTTCACTCTTATCATAAATCGTCAAGCAGAAGCTGAATAACCCTCTAGTCATGATGCTTTCATCTTATAAATTTCTTGCATTCTGGGGTTTAGGTTAGATTACCACTTAAACTAGATGGCTTACAAGCATGAAAATCTTTATGGGAATCTTATGTTACTATAAGATAAAATGTCTTCTTTGACAGGTAGACTGACAGATCGTAACTGATGGCTAGCTTGGCTGCTGCATTTTGCCAAGCTCATCTAAGGAGTGGTACCTTATGTTTTGGAATTCACTTGAAGTAAAAGTGCAAGAGTTTGTCTATCATTTTAGACAACCTTTTCTTGAAATTTCTTGAAATTTTCTCTTTCTTGAAAGCTCCTGCTTATGGAGTCATGCTTGGATTTCTGCTCTGTTCAACTGATTTATTTCTGCTAGCAACATTCAACTTTTAAAATGTAAATTCTCCATAATTGCCTCTTGGATATGACAGACTTGCATCGTTCTTTTGTTATTTAAATGGCTAATCCTAATTTGGTTTGGTTGTGTTTCTCCATCATTGTCAAAAATATTATTCTATCAATACTTTTGGTGGACAACTTCTCACTAAAGTTTTTCTTCAACCACAAGAGGATTGATTATGTTCAAGGAGTCTCCTGTGCAAAGCAGCTGGATTTGACTCCTGCACTACATCTCTTTGGACAATTACCTAACTAAGACCTGTATTGGCACAGTGGTTAGAATGCAGTATTGCAGGCAAATTCTGCTGACTGCTGTTTCGATTCTCACCAGGCTCAAGGTTGACTCAGCCTTCCATCCTTCCGAGGTCAGTTAAATGAGGACCCAGATTGTTGGGGGCAATAGGCTGATTCTATAAACCACTTAAAGAGGGCTGTAAAGCACTGTGAAGTGGTATATAAGTCTAAGTGCTATTGCTAGTGAATGATGCTATAATGTACTCGTGCCTGTGGTGTCTAGTGGTGGTTGGAATATAACTTCTAAGTTTTCAAACTAATATGGTAGATCAAATTAGCATAGATTTCCGTATTCTCTTTATGCACTTTGCTCTTCACTTAACTAAAGAGGACCTAACTAAAGGGTGGAAATGGCAATATTGCCTTGCTTGATATAAATCTATGGGAAGCAGGAAGTAATCCATTGTGTACCTTTGGATGACTCAGTGTTTAAGTTAAAAATACATACTTATAGGAAATATATGTGTGTCTTAAATTTTAAAACTAATACAAAATACATGAATGGATTCATCAATGCACTGTCTACATATTTAGATTTATCAAACTATCTAATATCCATCCTGTGGAAGAGCAGGTTGGTTGAGAAAATTACTGGCATCTGTGCTCCTTACTTTCTTTCCCATTCAAGCCTTTTCCCCAGTGTCACTATGGCAAAGTTGCCAATAAAGCAGCAATCTCGACACAGTGTGGGAGAAGACAGGAATAGAAGTGAGGAGAGGGGTATTTTTGGGAGCCTATCAGTGAATGGAGAAGTGGAGCAGCTAAAAGAAAGAAGATAGTTTTCTTTCAGAGGAAGTAGATGCTCCTGAGAAAAATGTAGTGTCAAGTCCTAGACAGAGGAAGCACAATATGGAAAAGTGCAAGAGCTCTCTACATACTGGTACCGAAAAGCAACAACAGCACAAGAAAGTAGAAGACATGTGAAAGAAATGAGAAGGAGAGAGCGGGGGAGGGGGAGAGGGACAGAAACAGAGAGATAGACAGAACAGGCTCTGTAAGAAAATATTTATGTATAATAATAATAGTAAAGAACATAGACACAGACACAGATTTCAGAGGATAATTTGGACTGCAGAAAAAACAATCACTACCAACCTTCCATCGAGGACCTGTATACTGCAAGAGTCAAAAAGAGGGCTGTGAAAATATTTACAGACCCCTCACAGCCCGGACATAAACTGTTTTAACTCCTTCCCTCAAAACGACGTTATAGAACATTGCACACCAGAACAACTAGACACAAGAACAGTTTTTTCCTGAAAGCCATCACTCTGCAAAACAAATAATTCCCTCAACACTGTTCAACTATTACAAAGTCTGCAGACTGTTAATTTTCTCATCCCTCCTTATCACCCATCCCCTCCCACTTGTGATTGTATGACTGTAACTTTGTCGCTTGTACTCTTACAATTGATACTGACTGTTTCCTAGTATGATTTGATTGCTTATTGTACCCTATGACTATCATTAAGTGTTATACCTTATGATTCTTGACTCTTGATGAATATCTTTTCTTTTATGTATACTGAGAGTATTTGCACCAAGACAAATTCCTTTGTGTCCAATCACACTTGGCCAATAAAAGAATTCTCTTCTCTTCTCTTCTCTTCTCTTCTCTTCTCTTCTCTTCTCTTCTCTTCTCTTCTCTTCTCTTCTCTTCCCTTCCCTTCCCTTCCCTTCCCTTCCCTTCCCTTCCCTTCCCTTCCCTTCCCTTCCCTTCTCTTCTCTAGTACAGAGGCAATCCTAATAGTGATAGTATAGCATAAATTGTCATGTAATAATAGAGGTAATAGTAATAGGATATGATAAAGACAATAGGAAGCACTCACACATACATTTCTAAGTTTTACACGTCCCTTTTATTAAAAATCTAGTATATCTAGTATATCAGACAAGCCAATTAATTGCAATAAGAGTGCACTCCCATCCACCCCCAAATATTCATTCATACTTAGGATCATACTAGCAGTACAATTTTGGCCATCTTTGTGTCTTTAAAGCTATTAACTCTGATGCACAAGTAACTTTCTCTTATCTGTCAATATCCATTTTGAAGAGGTTTTTACCTGGGTTGGAACATGGTGCCTTGGAAAGGCTGTGGGACTCTGAAGCCTTGTTTATTAAATAAGCATGTCTGCTGGATAAAATGGCTTCCTGCAGCTTTGACAAACATGATCAATGAAGCTCATTTCCTAGTGCAGCAAGTTCTGATGAAATTCTCAGTCTAATCCACCTAATATCATTTACTCCACTGAAATTCATGTGCCTTAAACCACTCTGTCAATTAAATGTATTTCATCAAAGGGCTGTGTGCATTTCTGGTGACAAAGTGATTTGCTCAACACATTTTGGCACGTGTACAAAAAAAAAGAGATTACTTAGAGGAGAGATGGAGAACGAAGCTCTCTGAAGCAGATGTTAGCAAACACAAATTATACAGTTACCAAAGTGGGAGGGGGAAAAAAGAAAAACAAGGAGGCATAGAGGTGGGCAAGGAGGAAGAAGGTTAAGCATTACATTTTGCAGAAGATTCTATGGTGGGCAATAACCTTCTCTATGTAACCATAAAACACAAATCAAAGAGACAACAGATGTTTCTGTACAAGCTATATGTTATCTATAGATCAAAATGAATGCCTGGAACACAACAGAAGTGATCTGGGAGACTCAAGAGGTGATTGGCAAAAAGCTAGGGGGCCACCTGTTACTTGTGTCCAACAGGGACCTGTGCTGGGGAATCATGCTGATCTTGACCCATACAATACCACTTTTTAATTTTTTTAAAAAAATATTTTTATTTATTTATTTGTCAAGTGATTATTAGATAACAGGTATAAGTATAAACATAGTTATGAATACATGGATACATATAAGAAAAATAAAAGAAACAATAGGACAGGGACGACTTCTTAGGAAAGGGGTGAGGTCAATAGTAGACAGTCTAAGGTTAAAGTTTTTGGGGTTTGGGGAAGAAACCACAGTCAGGTAGAGTATTCCAGACATTGACTACTCTGTTGCTGAAGTTGTATTTTCTGCAATCAATTTTTATCTATTGTTTGCTCTTGTGTTGTTGTGGTTAAAGCTGAAGTATTCATTGACAGGTAGGACATTGCAATGTATGATTTTATATCCTATATTTAGATCGGACTGAAGGTGGTGTAGTTCTAGGTTTTCTAGGTCTAGAGTTTCCAGTCTGGTGGCATACTTTTATGTAGCACACATTGCCAAGAAGGTAGGTTTGGGAATCCAAGAGCTAATTGTCTTTAAAAAAAAAAATCAAGGTCAATTCTCCCAATCTGGATAGAATTTACCAGGTTGCTCTGGTCTTATTTTATAGGCATGCTTTATATTTTACTGAGTTCGACAACGTTGTTGGGACAACCGCAGCCTCTAGAACACTTCCTATCTGCTCCTCCTTGTGTGTTCCCCAGGACTGAGTGCTGCTGAAGCTGCTACTCCTCCTCTTTTCATTCCCCTGCTTTATCATCCTGGATGGGAGATCACCTGGATTTGCAGCCCAGGTTAGTCGTACCCAATGGGAGGGAAAGGCAAACATATCCCCTTCTTTTTCTTTCTAAGCAGATGGTGCAATGCAGCATAGCATCTGCTTCTGAGGATCCAGCTGCATCAGTCTCTCATCACACACTGTTTACAACTCAGACAGTTCTGCAGTCATTGGAAATAGACTTTTTTTCTTTCTTTCTGGGTTCTGGGTAGAAAAGACAGATGTGCATCTTCTACTATTCTTTCACTTCTGGTTGGTAGAAAGTCTGCTTCTGCATCCCCGCAGGCTCCTGAAAACTCCGCATTTGGAGAGATCAAAGTCAAGGAAATTCCCCCTCTCTTACATTGATTTGCGACGGTCTAAAGCAGGGGTGTCAAACTCAAGGCCCATGGGTTGGATCTGACTCATAAATCTGGTGCTTAGATCTGGCCCACGGGGCTGCCCTGGAAACAGTGAAGGACCGGCCTCATGATGCTTCTGCTAGCAAAAGTGGAGCTCAGGAGGGCAACTTTCAGGGGCCTCCTACAGCCCTCTGCCAGTGAAAACAGAGCTCATTTCACTGGCAGAGGGTTGCAGGAGTCCATCCTGGTTGTAAACAGGGCCTGGGAGGGCTGCACGTGGCCCTCCCGAACTCCATTTTCACGGCAGAGGGCTACCAAACAAATTAAAAGCAAAACAAAAGGAGAAATATTTTTGCATTCGAGCACGCAAGAAGGGACAGAAGAGGAGAAAGGGAAAGAGGAAAGAGAAAGAAAAAGAAGGAAAGCTGGGAAGAGAGAAAGGAAGGAGAAATAAGGAAAGAGGGGAAGGAAGAAGAAAGGAAAAACAACAGGGAAGGAAAAAGAAGAAAAGAAAGGGAGGGAGGGAGGGAGGGAGGAGATTATAGTGAGAGTGAAGGAGGATCTGAGGGAAGCCCTGCCTTAGCACTTGGCCACCACAGATGCCCCTGACAAGAGTGATGTTGAACTGGCCACACATACCCCAGTCCCCCAAGATCAAATACCACCTTGATGCGACCCTCAATGAACTCGAGTTTTATACCCCTGGTCTATAAAGATACTATAGGTTTGGTTGTAGCAAGTTCAATGTTTTGGACATTCAGGATTTGTTGTAGTCAATCAAATCAAATCTACTTTAGTTTGGTCTTAGACCAGAAGACTACCAGAAATGCAGACAATAAAAAAGAAATAAAATAAAAATAGTCATGACTTAAGTCCCATTGAATAGTTTCATCCTGGTTTTACTGAGAATTCAATGTTCCCATGAGTCCTCCTCGCTCAACAACAGGATTTTGCAACTTAATCACTTTGTCTGCCAATAAAAAAATATTTAGACTGAATTCATCAAGCTGATCCTGTTGATTTTTAAAAATAAGAATTGAATAAAAGTTATCAGGAAAAATTTATGCTGTAAAGAAGTCTAATTGACTCAATTTCTGAATATAATCCTTGGGATGGTAGAATATTAATTTATCTACCTTCTAGAACTGCAAGGGAAAGTGAAATAGGCTTTGATGAATATCTGCAGGTAGGACTTACACAATGTTTAGATAGGAGAAAGCTTGGGTACCCTTTTTATTCCACCTTGTCTCCCATGAGATGAACTTTTCCTTTGGACAATTCTGCTTCAGTCCTGTTAGATCGGGTAGATCGGTTCTCACAGAGACATGAGACCAAGTGTACATTCAGCTCTTTATTTCAGTATTCAGACATGTACAAGATCTTGGAGCCGCGGCAGCCCTTCATATAGGGATTGCTCGCGGCTCGGCAGCCAATGACAGGGCTTTGAATCTCTGGCCAATCGCGGTTGATTCTTAGCATGCCAATCACGGCTGTTCAGTTGACCAATCGGGTTGCGGTCCGTGTGGACCAATCAGGACTCAGTGTTTGGAGTATGCTAATATAGAACAAGTCCTATACATCTTTCCAAGTATGGTGTGCAATTCACAGATTGTTTCAGAGAGTTTTTAGTATTCTGGGAACAGTCTCAGCAAGGTGGTAATATCTGGTTGATCCTGTCTCAGCTCACAGACTAAAGGAGGCTTGGTTCTGGTTAGTACTTGTCTGAGAGACCATTAGGAAATGCAACATGTATCAGCTAGACTGGGAAGTGAAAAAATCTTGGAAGAAGGCAGTGGCAAGCCACATAGCAGAAAAACTAATTGGAAGTTTCCATTAAGTCACTAGGAGCTGAATGCAACTGAAGAAGAATGTTCTATCTATATTAGGAACAATGACTTGGAACTCCTTTGTGTGACTGGTTCTTGCCATTACTTAGTGCAGAATTTGTTCTTTCCCCTTGTTTAGGAAGTTGTATAATTTTAAAGAGAATGGCTACCATCTCTTATGGCAACCCTCCTTCCTCCCCCTCAAGCTAATTCTGTAGGTTATTAACTTCCACTGAAATTCAAAACTGTTGAATTATGTTTCCTTTTAGGGGTGTGGCATTAGTGTTGTAAATCACACTTTGTCAGAAAGACAGGAAAACAGGAAGTTGTCCTCTGTTTGGCTTGCACTTTGTCCAGAGTGCATTTGGTAAACAGGGTTTGTGTGTATTTAAATAATGATTGTCCAGGAGTGAAATTAAATCATTTTCACTTCTCCTTGCTCTGAGACACATGAATTGGAACGGTAATAAAAGAAAAATCTCATCAACTAACCACTGGCCACCAAAGTCATTTGTCTGCTATTGATCCACAGTGCAATTTAATGGTGTGGAAAGCAGCTACAAGCAGTCTTTTGTTCCTCTCTCTAGATTAGTAAAGCCTTTGTATATACTTGGGAAGGGAGAAAAAGGGAGGAGATGGAAGATTAAATTATTTCTCTATAATATTGAACACTAGACTTCCTTGCAGCCCTTGAAGGAGTAGAGTTTGCACTGGGAATGCAAGACACTTCCATGCCTTGCTTTGTGTAAACTACTCATAACTCATGATTCAGTTTCGTATTTCTCCTGGCCTATTTTCTCCCTTTTTGTATTTACTGAATATTTCATTCCAGTGGTAATGGATTGCTATAAATTTTAGATTAGGACTAGCACAGAGGGCAGTGGAGGTGGGTGAGAGAAGGAGATGAAGTATCTCATCAGAAATTACTTTGAGATACTTTGTTGTAAGTGTAGGATAAGAAATTCCAACCAACTGAGGAAGTGATTATTTGATTGTTTGATTTTTTTAAGATCTCCTTTTAAATTGATACCTCTTATTTATTACATAAAATTTCCAAAACTTTTCTCCTTGCTAGGACTTTGCTGAATCAAGGAATTTAAAAATAATAATCAAGAATTGCTCAGCAGTAGCCCAGGCTGCAAACCATTAACTCTGGTCCTTCAAGATCCTTGTAAAGAAAGCTCCTGTGTTAGAGATGTTCCAGTTCAGGAAGATTGTTAAGGCCAGTCTAGAAAGTAGTTCCTTGAAGAAGCAGAACAATAAGGTGGTTTGTAATACATATTTATGAGGCTAAGGTTACATCCAATGTTATTTGAATGGGCTTCCTCTTCCCTTAAATGGGATTTATTTAATTCTATTAGCAAATTTATATAGTCACCCATCCTACTTCCCCCTTTTCTGCTTTCCATATGAAGACCCAAGTCTTCTCTTATGCCAGGAAGGATATGGGACTTGAATTGCACAGCCATTTTAGCTCTCTTGAGCATCTTTCTGGGTGCCCTTGCCTGCTGGGGGTAGGTGTGTTCAAAAGAGAGACTAATTGCGTTTGTTTCAATAAATATTTAAGATTGTACCAGCAGCAAAAGGAGGTTTATATCAATTTATTAAGTCCTTTATGGTTAACTTGATCTCCTGGTATTCATACTAAATTCATTAGCTTTATAGCTTTAAGTCTTGGTACACAAAAAAAGGCAGGAAGTGATTAATTCAACTATGCCTCTTTGAGGATTACTAGGGTGTTGTCCAATTCCCATGACATTTTCCTTTTGAAAATAAAAGGCATCTTGTCCTTAAAAATAGATTAATTAAAAACAATCCAGGAAACCATTTTAGATCACATCTATCTGATTAGCATCACAGTTTAGTGATGGTTGTTCTTGAAGCACTTAGTTTCCCTGTTAGGAAAACTCAAATTCAACTAGGTACTTGGGAACGACTGCTTTTTTTAAAAAAAAAAAATGAAAAATGTGTGTTATATTACAAGATTTCCCCAAAAGGCAAGCTATGAAATTTATGCCTAGGGCTCAACTTTTAGAGGTGGGGAATTAAAAACAAAACAGAGAGAGGAAAAATAACTAACCTGTTTTACTGCTGATAAATCTAACCGTCTGAGGTAAAAGCCTGCGTTACCAATCAAAGGCATTCTGCCTGCTTAACAAGTGCAAACCCCAGCTGGTTATAATTCATGGGGAAACTATGGGTTAAATGTTGTGCGGACTCATGGGGGCCTCTGGGGTGTATGGTAGGGAGAGATCTTGCAGAACAAGTACAATCAGAAATACAAAACCTCTCACTGGATGCTTTTAAGCAGCAGAGCATAGCGGAAACCTGTAGCTGGGGCAACTTGAATGACGCACAGGGAGTTTTGATTGAAAATGGGCTATGAATGGATACAATTAAGGCCCCATTTCAGTTTAAAGATGAACTGGCCATGGAGCAACAAATTGTGGAGCACTTACCCTGCTGAGCTATGTAATCAGGGAATGCAGCTGTAATTGGGACTCTCCTCGGTTTTGCTTCTACTGGAGAGGAGGGTACAGGATTCAATTTAATAAACAATTTGCCACATGGGTCACTCCTGCTGAGCAGCAAAGAGAAACTTTCTCACATCATTTTTTTTCTCCTTTTCTTCACATCTCTACAGTTTCCAAACCCAGTTACATACAGTGACTGACAGAAGACAAAACCTGGGTTTTATCTGCCAGCAGCTTGTCATCTCTCATGATTCCACTTGCTGCCCCTTGTTGTTAGTTCGTTCTGTGACTATTCCAGAAGAAATGGTTCTAGCAAAAAAAAAAAAAAAAAATTACCTGGAAGATTCTGCTTTAAATATTGAAGCTCTATATTTATCATTTCTGTCCTTTGGATGAGGCTTTTCTTGATTTTCAGAAACCTACTCTAGATCACGGGTCTCTACATACTTCAGCTCATAAAGCTCTTCATGGAGTGTCAGAAAATTTATCAACTTCCAAACATTACATGGAAATAATTTAATAAATATTACTTTCATAACACTAGGAGTCATCATCATCGACAATCCCTTGATAGTCCCATCAACTCTTGGGGATTGATACTAGCCCAGTTGCCTGAAGCTTCTGTCTACAAAAAAAGAAAAGGCTTCCAGTCAGTTTAACTGGGGAAAGATTTGCGTAGCCTAGATCAAGGATGTCAAACCCAAAGCCTGGGGGCCAGATCTGGCCCATGGGGTGCTTAGATCTGGCCTGCAGGGCCGCCTTGGAAATAGCCAAGGGGCGCTCGTGAGCTCTATTTTTACTGACAGAGGGTTGCAGGATGCCATTGTAGCCGAAAACGGAACTCGGGAGCCAGTTTTCATTCGCAGAACACTTGGACCACCACAGGCACCCCCGACATGAGTGACGTCAAGCTGACCATGCCCCACCTCCCGAGGTCAAACACAGCCCTGGCCTAGATGGTCTGATCAGGATTGAAATGTCCCCTAATCAGTTTTCTTTAACCTGTAGCTATCTCTTGAACAGGAGGAATTGTAAAGGTAATTAGATTGTAAATTTAATTGAGTATTAGCTCAGGGTAAGCGTGGGAGGATATAATAGCCTAATTGCCATTGATTTTCCCATGGAATTTAGTTTCTTTGTGGCAGTTTTCAGCCTATTAGGGTCTCATACATGCATACAAACTATAAATTACATACTAAGGAGCATCTATGCAGCTAATGATACAGGAAGGCCTGTATGGAAGAAGCTAACAAGCCAAAAAGCTGCGAAAACCATCTCATTCAAGCTTATTGTAATAACGGGGCTGAAACCGTCTCCTGTGCGCCTGCTGAAAATGACTTTGGCCCTTTTGATGGAAGCCTATGTGCATCCCTTGATGTATTGTGCTTATTTATAAATTCCTTACTTCATTTAATGCATTCCTGAAGCAAATTCTCTGCAGGAAAAATAATGCTGCTATCATGAATCACAATGATTTTATGGTCTTCTTTGTTTTTTTTAAAAAAGAGGCCAACATCTGTTCTGCATCTAAATTGAAGCCACCAAAAATAATAAATAAATCCTCACACACATTTTGGGTTTTATCACTAGCAACAAAGCAAAACATGACTTTTTTTTTCCTTACCAGTGTTTCACTTATAAGATTAACTGAATCCAAGTTTAGTAGAACCATCTTGCCAAAGACGCTGCATCTGGATAGGATAAAAACGGTTGCCATCTCAGCTGTTAAGGTTCTCTTGGCATATTGAATCATAAAGGCTTACGGTCCTTTCATGGGTAACCTGTAGTTTATTCACTTATCCATATTTGTAGTATTTATGAAATATATCCTTCAAGGAGACTAACAATAAGTAGATGATGGTGATGATGATGAATGTAAAATAAAACAATAATTCAACAGGTGAAATACCTGCTAAAAAAGAGAACTTTCATGTCACAGGGGAAAAGCCAAACAGAGAGGATGAAAGATGGAGCTACCTTAATAAACTGTTCCGCAGGAAAAAAAAAAAAGCTTTTTCTTATTTAGAACAAACCTTTATCAGCAGTGCATTGGTTAGTTTAATTAACGTAAGTCTATTAATATTGCGAGAGAATCAGGAATCAAGAATGAACGACTTGTAGGCACCCCACCATCTGCAGCCCTGATTCTGCATAGGTTTACATCCCACTTCCACTGAACTATGCATTTTGCTTTAATTGCTTTACTCTGTAAACCTCTAATGCAAGCGCTGTCGTCTTATCACCTTTGCATATGTGTCGCAACTTTGTTGTAACAACAACAGAGAGGAAGGAAGGAAGGATTTACGTTACCTGGCAACTTTAAGCAGATATTCCAGGATTTAAACAATGGTGAGGACTATGGCTAGAGCTTGATAGTGGTTAACTATTAGCATCTTGGATTTTAACACACACACTGTCTGGTGGACTCGTCTTGCTTCCATCTGTGCTAGGAAATGAAAAATCTGAGAGAAAAATATATTTTTTTTGTACTTGGGAGTTTAAAGTTCCCAACCTCATCAATGGGGCTCAGCAGTTAAGGCACTGATAAGTTAAGACTTATCAGCTGGAAAGCTGACAGCCCAGGTTCAAGACTTGAGCTCCATGTGATGGGACAAGCTCCTGCCAACCTAGCAGTTCAAAAGCATGCAAATGTGAGTAGATTTTGTGACGTCTGCTGGCCAATGACCACTGGACAGCGCTGGCTCAATGGCTTTGAAACAGAGATGAGTGCCTCCCCTATACTTATCAATGACTTCTAGAGTAAAATCTGCAGGGACTCCTTTACTTTATTTCATCAATAGAAAGTTAGTATTTTTCTAAATTAGGAAGCTCTTTCATATGTTATTTTTAATCCCTTATTCACCCTTTGTGTGTTTGGAGGGCATATTATAGCAACAGCTGCTATAATTGCTGCAACAATTTTCATTACTTCTGCATAAACTCAAATCTTCACAGTATAATTCATACTTACTTTGTCAGTATCCTGGATTATTGCAGGTACATAACTCCAAAACTGTGATTTGTGCAAATGCATTGGCTCATTCTAACCATGCACTCTGGTTTTGCAGCTGCAACATAAGGTTCTGATAGGGTTCTGGGTAGTGGTTGGATTCAAATAATTTAACAACCGGTTCGCCCAGGATCAGGTTGGCTGTCCTGGGATGTGTGGCTATCCCCGTCTATCAGCTCCGCCACACATGTGGGATGAGCTTCCCGTGATAGCAAACCTGACCCTGGGCGAACTGGTTGTTAAATTTCCCCCGCTATCAAAGTGGATCCTTGGCGCTGCACTGCAATGGAGAAACAGGCAGCTGGCATGAGGGAAGGAGGAAGAGCAGGGAGAAGAAAGAGGCAAAGCGGCCTTCTCCTTCCATTGCACCGGCCATTCCATTGCCCATTTCTCCATTGCAACACAGCACAGCATCCAGGATCCACTTTGATAGTGGGTAATTTAACAACTGGTTCACTCAAACCGGTGCAAACCAGCTGAATCCCACCACTGGCTCTGGGTACAATTCAAGGCGCTCGTTTTAACACAACCCTTCATAGCTTGGCTGTCAAATATCTCAAGAACTATCTGAGAAATGATCCATCCCATACCCTTGTCCCGTGAATGATCCACTCAGTTGAGAGCTTGGGGAGCAGAAGCAATAACTTTCTATCACAGCCCCTGTCACTTTGGAGTAGCTGCCCCTTCCCCTCAGTGCTTCAAAACATATGCCCTGGTGTCCTTTAAGGAAGGCTGTACAATAGGGTTGTGTAGGGAGCTTTTGATGTAATTGCACAGTCTTTTTATTATGATGATGATGTGAATCAATGGGAATCCTTCTGGAAAACTTCTGAATAAAAATATTGCAAACAAACAGGGAAAAAAATAGGACAGCCTCCCCATATTGTATTTTTTCTGTGGAACAGTTTATTAAGGTAGGTCCATCTTTCATCCTCTCTGTTTGGCTTTCCCCCAGTGAAACGAAACTTTTCTTTTTTTAGAAGGCATTTTACCTGCTGAATTAATGTTTTATATCATCATCATTACCACCACCACCATTATCATTCTGCTTATTTTTAGACTTCTTGAATGACATATTTCAAAAACACTACAAATATGCATACATTAATAAACTACAGGTTACTCATTAAAGGACTATCAGCCTTTTATCTATGCCTTGCCCTCAAAGAGTTCCCAACTTTTAGTAGCTAGCTTTTAGTCTTGCCAAGACTTGAAGCTAGCTTAAGACATTGGCTTCTTTCTCAGGATGTGTTAGTGAGAGATAAGAGAACCCACGAGTCACATTGTTTTATGCTTTGCTATTAATAACCCTGTCCTTATGCTTATCAAACTTCACAATGAGCTTCTAGGCACAAGTTTGCCTGGAAGGTTTTCAACTTAAATCAGACTCCAGAGGTTTCACCCTTTCCTCCAGGATCAATATTTGAGACTTTAAGCACTTCCTTTTGCTTTTAGATTCCATCACTTTGGTTGTAAGGTCACAAACTTTAGAATCCGTGTGGATTTTTCCATGCTTTATAAAAGATGGTGGAATTAGTAGCTGTGAACTCAAGCAAGAAAAAAACAGGATTGAAAATTCTCATTGCGATCATATTCATTTGGCATGTTATCATGATGGTTACAGAAAAATCCAAACTGCTTTCACAGTTTTGAGTTCTGCTGCAGAACTTTGATGTGTGTTATCTAACTATGCTTGCACTAAAATATATATCTCTCAAGAATTTATTAGTATACAGTTATCAGATCTGGGCTGCAAGGGTCTCCTTGACTACTGCATAGTGGCAAAGAGATGCAAAAACTCTCTATTTGCTGCTATCTAATGATTGTTCAGATTCCAGATCTGGACAACCAGTTGTTCCTGTAATTCCTAAAATCCAGTTCATCATCATATACAAATTCTATATTGTATGTTAAGATATGTTGAATATGCAATAAAATAGAACACCTGGTTATAGCTTTTTCTCCTAGCTTCACTAAAACACATATACACAAATAAACACACACACACATGTAATCTAACACGCACACATTTATGTGTGTTTGTCTGTGTGTAACCTAACCTTTTAATTCCTAAGAATAAAGATCTGGTCAAAGAAATGTTCTAGCAGCTGCAAAAAGAAGAAACTGAAGAAACCCACCCCCCCAAAAGCTGTCATTTTATACATAACTATTTGGGAATAAACCTCATGGAATATATTGGATCAGCTGATTAAGCATGCATAAGATTATGCTGCAGATTACTTGACTGTTAGACATATTTCGGTCTTTTTATGTATATGTGTTTCACATAGCTTTAAATTATAGATGTCAGGCAGTAGAAATAAGGGGTTTAAGAATCCGTATTTGGCCGAGAGGGGCTGTCATTCAAATCCATGGGACTTATTTCTGAGTTGATCCTTAGAGGTCTCCACTTTAAACCAGATTTTCTGATGTCTTTGGACCACAAATCCCGTCACTTCAAGAAGGATTGGCATGGCTCGGGGGGGGATATTGAGAAATGAAGTCTGCTTCTTGGAGGACGTCCAGTTTCTATAAACATTTCCATAATAGCTTACTTTCCATTCCATCAATCATTTTAACAATAATAGCTCTGCTTAAATATTCTTTTGTGAGTTTGTGTTCAATCTTAAATTCTAGGCAGTTGGAGGAGACACAGCTGCAGCAAAATGCTCTCTTCAGGAAATTATTTCCAGCTCCCTCCCTGTTAGCAGCCACAGCGAGATGTCCCTCCTCTCTGATTTTTGTCAATAACTCAAGGACCTTCAGAGCCAATTGAAAAGAATTGCCTCGTATTATTTTCCCAACCTTTTTTTTAAAACTCTGACTTTGTTCCTCTGTGACCTGGAGGTTAAAACTGATTTTTAGCTGTAATAAAAAAGCGGGGCATTTCAGGTCTAGTAAAGTCTGAAACGTTAAGTTCATCAGAACATAGCACTGGACTACACAATTTAACATCCAGAATCAGCTTGAAAACTGAAAAGTCTGCCTAAATGGTGATCCAACAGAAATGATTGCTTCCCGAGTCAAATCTCTATAACTAGGTCATTTTTTGTAATATAGGACTTTGCCTTAATCCCCTTAATCTGATTCTTAATTATCACAATGGTTAAATAGATTACAGTATATATTTATAACTAGCCATGTCTCTAACGGGTGCCCTTCTCTCTTGATAACATCCCCCCCTTTCTTATGAATGTTGCCTTTCTTGTTGTCATTCCAGGAACAAAGTTCAGTATGTATATATGCCTATAAAAAAACTGTGATGGATTTCATATAGTAACAGTTGATCCTCCATATGAAATCCATGATTTCCTTTCCTTTCATGAAGCCTTAACAAATGCTAAATATTTAACGTAAGAGCTGATTAATTGATGGGTTTGTATACCAGGGGTCGCTAACCTTTTGGACCTCAGGGACCACCAAAGTCATAATTTTCATTCCTGCGGACCACTAATATGAATTGTGACTGACGGTGAGAGAGAGAGAGAGAGGGAGGGAGAGAGGGAGAAGGAGAGGGAGAGGGAGAGGGAGAGGGAGAGGGAGAGGGAGAGGGAGAGAGAGAGAGAGAGAGAGAGGAGCAACCAGCTCTTGGAAGAGTCCTACAGTAGTTGCACCAAATTTCTTCCATTTGAGAATTATGGAGGCCACTGTTCTCTTAGGAGAAATCAAGTCCAATCAATTTAATTTATCACAGGTGGACTTCAATCAAGGTGTAGAAACTTGTCAGCAATGATCAAGAGAAATGGGAGGCACCAGAGCTAAATTTCACATGTTGTTGCAAAGGGTCTGAATACTTATGCCAATGTGATATTTCAGGTTTTTTTTCCTCTTTAATAAATTTACAGACATTTCTAAAATTCTGTTTTCACTTTGTCATTATGGGGTACTGAACATAGATTAATGAGAAAAAAAAATGAATGTCATCAACTGTAGGATCAGACTGCAGCATAACAAGATTGACAAAAGTGAATGGGGTCTGAATATTTTCTGAATGCACCACACACACACAATTAGAGGCAGGACGGTATGGATCTGGTTTCATGAAATTTGTATTTTTGTGCTGGTTGCCCAGTCAAACTGAGCAATCGGGGAGAAGGCCCTTAGTAAGAGAGGTGACCAAGAACCCAAATGTCACTCTGACTGAATTTTTGTCACTCTGACTGAGTTCCTGTGTGGCAGTCCTCCATCAATCTGGGCTTTATGGCAGAGTGGCTAGATGGGCTTCCTGCCCATTACTGAAAAAAAATAATCCAAATGAATTTGAGAATATCTTTTTACTCTTGATCTGGGTCAATATGGTAATATGAAGTTTTGAGGCGATACCTTATTTGCGGAAATTTAAAGCCTGTAAAATCCAGCCATGTGCAATGGAGAGATTGCTGCAACCATTTTTAAGCGTCATCTCCCCTTCTGAGATAACTTGGCTAGATTATCAATATATATAAAAAAATGTACTGGTAGACTTGATTCTCTGCTTTAGTCATTCTGATTTCCATTACAAAATTGCTAGCCAAGATAAGATCAGAGATGATATAATATTAGAAGGATAGAGAAATTTATTTCCAGGACTGCTGAAATTACAACCCAGAAGGGATTATCGGAGTGTCAATGAACAATGTAGTAGTATCTCACAAAACACCTTCACATCTGCATAAATAGATATTTAAAAAAAAATAACAAAGTGATGTGTTTGTGATTTAGATCCAGATCACAGCACTGAAGGGAAGTTATTAACGATGTGGCTGTGATTCTGATGAAAATCGTGTCCAGCTTGCTGTTTACTACAGGTGAGAAATTGTTATTAGTTACCAATATTAATAACTTGCCCCCAGGGACAAATGACAGCTTACAATGTTGGGATAAGATAGGAAGATTGATAGCTTGGTTGCTAAGTAATTATACTTACCTTTCAAAATTCTTCCATGAGTAGGAATAGTTGAAATATATTACTTTTCTACATGCTCCTTGTTTCCACTTTTGATGTTGCATCTAGAATTGTACTTTATGCATAATAGTACCGTATTTTCCGGACTATAAGCCGCTACTTTTTTCCCACGCTTTGAACCCTGCGGCTTGTACAACAATGCGGCTTATCTATAGATTTTTCTTCACTAACTGCCATCAGGGGGCGCAAAAATGTGACAGATGCAAGAGGTCAATGCAAAGAAGAAGACGCTACCGGTAGTTTTTGGCACACTCGACGCAAGCAGCACAACATGCACGAACACAAAATATTTTTCACACCCTCATCATGGAAAGTACACGAAGAAAAGCATATGATGCAGCTTTTAAGTTGAAAGCAATCCTTCCTATCCAGGAAGGAAATAGAGCTGCTGCACGTAAGCTTGGCGTTAATGAATCAATGGTGAGACGTTGGAGACATCTGGCCACATGCAAAGAGCATTCTTCTCTTTCTGTGTAAATATCTCATTACACAACATATATATCTGCGGCTTATAGTCTGGTGCGGCTAATATATGTAAAAATATTTTTTTCTTTTAAAATTTAGTGGTTGCGGCTTATATTCCGATGCTCTCTATAGTTCGATAAATATGGTAGGTTAACCTCTTTTACTCTGAATATTTCTAGCATTTAGTGCTTACTTATATTTTACATATATACATTTGTACATTTATGCACACTGTGCTGTGGACGTTTATTTCTAATAGATAAGTATCTTAATTAACTACATACGTGGGATGTACTGATGTACCACATAGATATCAATTTAAGGCTATAAACTCTGCAACTTAGGCTCAGTAATGTATATTATTCCATATCATCACCAATATTGAACTCATTGTGTAACATTGCAACCTGATCTAGATTGTGTTGTTTCTTTGTGTCATATAATATATGTGGGTATATGCATAATTTTGTATTAATTTATTTATTTTGTCATGTTGATGTAGTGTATATTGGAGGTGGTGACCCTCTGAAAGCTGCATGCAATGAAACTTCATTTTAATGTATGCCAATTAGTGTACATTCAAAGTGGCAATAAAGTTACTCTAAGTCTAACCCATTATTGTATGCTACTTAATTATGAATACACTTCTGTAAAACATATCCATATATGTGATTTGCTGATGAATATTCTCTTTCTTTCCCAGCCTTTCTCTCTCTCTCTTTGTGGTCTCTCTTTTTTGTGTGTTTCAAACCTTCAAACCTTCCTTGGGTGATGTTGCTTGCAGATCAACTAGATCTCTGAAAATGCTGAAGGAATTAGAACACCTGTGAAATAAATTCTGCTTCATCTTTTTTTTTTTTTTTGTGAGTAGCGTCAATTCCTCTGATCCTATAGCAAGCGGCTTGTCCTCCAGCAAGTCATGAACTAGTTTTGTCTTCCAAAATGTGTAATTGGCTGTGATCTCTTTCATTAAAATGTTATACGGGTTTGGGGGGGGAGTGGGTGGGAATAACCACCTTGGGATGTACTGCAATGGGCGGTGATCTTCACTGTCAAAAATATTATTAAGCCCTCACAAAAACAGGATGGAATAAAATATATAACAACCTAGAGAACTGGATAAAATACCACAGAGAAAAACGCCAGTAGAGTTCCCTTTCACCCTGGAGGAAATCATATATTTTTAGTATTTATTTGATTTGTATTTATTTGATTTGTCAATCGCTTACAAGATACAGGTATAAGAATAAATATAGTTTTGAATACATGAGATAGATACTTATAAGAAAAATAAAAGAAACAATAGGTCAGGGACGGTAGGCACGATTGGTGCGCTTATGCACGCCCCCTAAAAAATAAAAGCCAAGCAACGCCCACGGGACTTGAACTGCTAGGAAGTAGCAGCTGAATGACAATTACTCAGATTGCAAAGAAACCACTAGGCTAAGCCCATTAAACTCTGCTCTAGTTAATCAAGTCTGTCCCTTGCCAAAGGCTATGATCAATGCCAGGTAATTCTAATGCATCCAGTGAAATGCCCCTCCCTAGCACTAAGAGGCATATGAAGTCTCAGGTGAGGCATATGTATGTGCCAATTAAATCCCCAGACAGCTTAATGCACTGAAATTCAGCCTTCCTTAGCGCATCTACTCTCATTTTCGAGAAGCAAAATTAATCAGATCCAATTATGGAAATAACTTATTGACACAGCAGATGTTATTGAAGATTAAAAAGTATTGATGAACAGCTTATTCAATAAGATGGATACGCTTCAGGAGGAAAGGAGCCTTCCAATATCATGTAGGTAGAATTTTGTAACAGGATATGCTCTTCTTTCCTCCCTTTTTAAACAACTGTGTGTTTCTAAATTTGGTGGTGGAAAGGAAGGTGGAGCCCTTTCTTTAAGAAGTTCCTCCATCACTGAAAGAGCACAATAAAATACAACGCACGAATATACAAAATGTAACTGCCTTTTCTCTAAACTGAAGGCAAATTGTGCCTCCTTCTTCTCTGTCCTTTTGTGCTCTTTATCCTTTCTATGAATGTCTATGCATCAATCACAACAACAAATAAGTGAAGACAAGGTCCCTCTACGAGCCTAATATAAAAGTCATGCTTCTGGGTCTCCTTATTCTTCTTCCATCAGAAAGGGCGAAGATCTAAAATCGAATGAGAAAAATGCAAATATCATCTGCCTATGATGGCAGTTAATGCCTAATACAGGACTGGCAAAAAGCAACGATCAAGTAAATATTTAGAAAAGGAATGCCTGATATAAAGTGCAGATGAGTAATGAGTGAAACTTTTCGGAGCTGTCCTGATAAACCTTTGGGAACAAGTGGGCCTCTTGTTGTTGTTTGATTGTTTAATGCTGTCTGAAAGCTCAACCGAATTGGCCACAAGAAAGACCTTTTGCACCCCGTTGCTATCACCAGTTTGTCTGTTACTTTTCCCCATTTCTCAAACTTGTCCTGAGAGCAGAGGGCAAAAAAGGAAAGCACTGAAAGACTTTCAGGGACATTACAAAAGCCTTAGAAAAATATTCAGCCATTTGTTGTTGTTTCCCCCTCCCGGTCAGAGTAAGCAAGAAGAATAAGACAAACAAAGGACATTAACAAACCTCTGTTTCCTTTGTGGCATTAAAGATAACTTTTTCTCATAAGAAGATTGGCAAAACATAGCCTCAGATTCAATCCCTCTCAAATATAGGAGGTAAGGAGTGGGCAGCTGATGAAATGTGTACCATGACATTGCAAATGAAACTTCTGCTCCTTATGTACTTGCATGCGACATCACAATGCGAATATGCAAATATATTCACAAAGGTCACTTTGGCTTCAGAACTGATGCCAAGACTTTCATCAATCTTGATGACATTGCCGTGGCTGGTCCTTCTTAGGGCCACTACATCTGGGGTTCTGATAGCCAGCTAAGTAGCAGTGAAGAGATGCTCTCATTTTTGGCTCCTGTCTAGTGATTATCCGGATTTTTGCGGCCCATGGAATAGTCATAATTTTTCTCTCTCTCAGAAGTGAGGAAACATCAAGGAGCCTCAGTAAGAAGTAGCCATAGCTAATCTCTCTCTCTCTCTCCTCTCTCTCTCTCTCTCTCTCTCTCTCTCGCTCTCAGCAATTATCAATGGAGAATACTCAACAGAGGGTCATCAATCTACCCTCGTCTCTTCCACCCAAAACTTAACCTAACTGTCTACCTCACTTCCTAGGGTCTAGGCGTTAATGTTGATAACTTGGGGGATGGAATGGGTGGGGGTAGCTGTCATGTATTTTTTTTTTTAATGGTTGTTTTTACTCCCGGCTGTCTTGTTTTGATTTGGTCTAAGTTTTAAATTGTTTTAATTTAGTGTTATATTTGTAAACCACCCAGAGTCTGCTGGAGTGAGCAGCTACATAATAAATGTAATGAAAGAAAGGAAGGATATCTGAAGCCCACTCTTTGCTCACAGGTGATTCAAAGCTGTAGTAGGTCTTGTGGGCAAAATGATTCCCAGTTTCTTTCTCTCCCCCTCTCCCCCCCGAAACAAACAACAGCATGGTGGCAAAGAAGCAGAGAAAGCTTTGAGGAGCAGGCTTGGGTTTAGGTTTCTGCTTGTGCAGATCCTTGTGCTTGAGAGAAAGGAGGTTGGAACATAGACAATGGCAACATGCCAGAGCCTGCAGGTTGGTATAAAAGCAGCCAGCCATTCTTCCACCATTTCAGATCAGGCAAGCTTCTACTTTCCTCATGGAATGACAATTTAGAGCAAGGGTCTTCAAACTTGACAGCTTTAAGACTTTGTGGACTTCAACTCCCAGAATTCCTGAGCTAACATGACTGCAGGAGGAATTCTGGGAGTTGAAGTCCAAAAGTCTTAAAGCTGTCAAGTCTGAAGACCCTTGACTTAGATGATGAAAAGGACCTGATTGTCCTAGCCAGCCTTTTTCCTTCAGACATGAGGTTACCTTCATCTGACCCTCGAATCTCAAGTAGGACAGGTCTAAAATGATCCTTGCTTGCACCCATGTTCAAGTAGCACTTTTTCCTTATTCCCGTAATATTAAAAGGCACTTCAAAATGTCTAAAATCTTGTAGGCTTTGTCAGACATTTATCTCATTGGGAATGGTAGCAACTGCTACAACTTAAGCCAAGACAATAGAGGCAGGATCAGGATCAACAGAGGGGGAGGGCCGTGTTGTGGGTAGAATTCTTTGCTGATTCAGACATGGCTAAAAAGTCTTTTATGACAAAAAGCTATTATTATTTTTTTACTTATAGTAAGGCTAGCCTGCTATAATATAAAGCAGGGGTGTCCAACCTTGGCAACTTTAAGACTTCTGGACCTATAATATAAAGCAAAGCTGAAAAGGAAGACCAGGCATAACTGCGAGGTATTGCAGGCTCTCCCAGAATAATACAGAGGAACCTGGGAGTTATTACTGGATGGAAGAAGCAGCTGTCACTGGCATCCTTTCTCACAAGTGTCCCTCCAAGAAAGATGAAAAACTAACAAGACATGCATTAGGATATGGGCAGAAGGATGGGAAGTTGATTGCAAGGACCAGAGGCCTCCTCTTGCTGGTGGGCCTAAAGAGGTAGGGAGAGGGAGAGGGAGAGGGAAGGAGGCAGGGACTTATGGGTGCAGGAACCCTAGAATCAGAAAGAGAGAGGCTGGAATCAAACTGAGTGTGGGAGGAGAGAAAGAGGACTGCAATTGTTCGTGCAGGTGTTGGCAATAAGCCGCTCCAAGTATCAACAGCCTTTAGGGAAAAGGAACAGTGGAGAACAACTGATTTGAAAGCAGTCTATGGCAAGAAAGTTCAATGAGTAAAGCCACAGGAGCCATATAGATGAAAACTGAAAGCAGTAAAACTAAGAAGAAAAGCTGAAACTAAGTGCAACAATGAGTGGGTTTAGAATCAGATTCTAATTAAGGAAGCAAATATTACAGGAAAACAAATGAAACCTACGGAATTAAATATTGAAACCAATTAACGGCTTCCCACTGCCTTTCCCCCCACATCTTATTGCCTGGATTTATTTATTTTTGGTTTCATCTACACCACAATGCTTTTTGAAGAGAGGAATTCAAATGCCACCTTTTGGAGTTTTTTAATGCAAGCATTCCCAGGTTTGTCAGTTTCTATATCCCTGTGATGGAAAGGGGGAAAGGTAGGGAGGAGAATTGGAAAAAAATCAGATGAGGAAAAATCATCCAGATGGAGAATTTCAAAGCATGAAGGATGGGTGTGATGACCTGGGGTGTGGCACAAAGGCAACACAGTCAGATAATCAGTAGGAGTCCCTTTAGTAGCTGCAACTTTGCCCCCAATGTCCTGGTTACCCTCTGGCTGGAGAAAAACTCTCCCAGGAACAGCCTTTGGCTGCAGAGAATCAAGTCCAAAACTTGGTCAACAAAAACTGTAACTATAAGTCCAATCAAAGCAAAATGAGGTAATTAGTTTGGCAGGGCAGGAGCAAGAATTCCTGACATGAAGGCATGGCAATATCTCAACATGGTTGGGAAGATGCCAGGAATGCAGATAAGTCAACACAAGATAAACTCACATTTGCTCCCAGTAGCTGCTGCACTCAGCATACATTTCTTTTAAACTCTCTTCCCAGCTGTGGCTAATGAAGGGAATCAGGGTCCTTTTCTCCCCCCGTAAGCCACACAATCCATGTTGTTCTCTTCTCCGTTCCTTCCTGCGTACCCTAGGATGAAGAGGGGGTGGGCC